>NC_052018.1:88447575-89101146 GCF_015832195.1 Motacilla alba alba
TAAGTGTCTTCATTAGAGGGATCCCCTACAGATGAGCTGGATGCCTTATTTGATCCCAGCAAGGTTTGCACACCCATGCAATGATCAGCCTAGGATAACTCCTTGAGCCAGAGATGCAGAAGGCCACTTCATGGGAAAGAGGCTCAAGTCTAGCATGAAGGAGGATGCTTTTTTTTCACCAAATGCTTATTGCACCTTTTTATTTAGTGAAACTGAAGAGTTGAAAATTCATCCAAGCCTGTTTCTTTTGCTCTTAATCCTGGGAAGACTGTATCCATCTCCAATGGATGGCTCTCACTCAGCTCTCAGCACAGCACCATTTGTCCCCTTTATTATAAGGTAAGGTGATTTTGTAGTGGTTTCTTATGTGATGGGAGTTCTTTCTTGAGTCTTCAGAATTTTTTAAATAAAATGCCTTTTTAAGCTTCTCTTCAGTTTTAGTCCCTAAAGGGAAAATTGGTATTCATTGGTTGTACTTTCCTACATTATTATTGCTTTGGAGAATTAGAAAGAATATTGACTTACGTAAATCATTGTATGACTTGTTTGGAAATCTTCATCTGCAAATGTGGTATGACATCACTGCTGCCACTGAAAGGGTAGCAGTAAAACTGATGAGCTTGACAGATTTTAGCAGCGCAAGATTTGCTATACAAGCTTCTGATGGGTTTTTTCAGTCCTGCAGAATGATTGTTTGCAACACATAAATGTAATGCCTAATATATATATTTGTAGATGTGTTTATGTATCTCTTTCCATATCCATCCATGAATATATGTAGCTAGACAAAGATATGGATCTATCCTTTATCTAATGTGTTTCTAACATGACTTTTCAAATATTTATACAGTGTAACTTTCATTTATATGCTGGTTACAAGAAGATATTCAGCAGGCATTTTGCTACTCTGTATGCCTCCTGTTTGGGATTCGTAGCCTCAAAAGGGAGTCAGAGCTGTGGTGGGTAGGGAGAAATGAGCATCACCAGTATTTGAGAGGAAGTCCTACTATCTGCATGAAAGCTTCAGTGCAGTAGGGTGAGAAACTTCCGTGCTTAATCTTGCTCGTCTAGTAGTGAAACTAGACAAAGTGGTCATCCTAAGCTATTTCAATTTTTTTTATACTGCTGTTTGTTAGAAAATAGCATCTGTCTCCTTTTTCACAACAGATGTGATGTATCTTTTGCCTTTTATGATTTTTTAATGAATTTTCAAGAATAAATGCTAATTGCCATTTTTTCTGAAAGGAAAACACCTGTAGTAGCAGTTTTTAAATACACTATTTAATAAAAAAATACGTTTGGCTTTCTGCCATATCTGAATCTTAAATGCTTTTTTGGGAATTGTTACATTAGTAATTCGCTCTGTTTTGATGCCTTTATTAATGCACTGGAGAATGCTTGGTTTGTTTTTTTTAATGTAGTCTTTCAGCATCATTTTGGTTATTGCTAATAGATTAACTTTTGATAAGCTTTTGGTTACAGCTTTTTAGCTTTGTCTTTCTGTTATGACCACTACTTTTTGCAAGGTTCGTACACCAGCAAAATAACTTTTCACAGTTACCTAGCTTACTGTCTTCAGGTTATTTAAATTCATTCAGAAGATGTGGGGGGAGAACCCCAATAAAATCTTTAAGCTAAGAACCTGGAATATTTAAGAGACCTGTACTGTTGGACCTACTTTCCTTTAAACGTGTTCCTAAAGAGGAATGATGTGGCAGATAAAGACGCTGTTTTCTGCATTTCCTTTCCATGGATTTTGGTAGTAAATGCTGGGGATGCAGGTGTAAAACTAGCATAAAATTATATTGTAATTGTGTTTGTGACAAATGTATTTGTGACAAAAATTGTAGCTGGGTGTACAGACATGGATTTTCTGTCTTGTTACTTAGCAAAGTATTGAAATTTTTATGGTTGCCCGGGGACAATATCAAGGTGTGTATGATATAGCTCAGTGTGTTGTTACCGGCTGTATTTCTGTCTGCAGTTCTTACACCCTTGTTCTTTGGATGCTGTGAGTGTTTTTGGTTCATTCTGACTGCATTTGATTTATCTTGGTAAAACAAATAGGTTGCTATTTTCCCTTCTATTTCCCTTTCTATTTTTCGTTATGTGGAAGCAAATGAGCAAAAATAAAATTGTTTCCTATTCATTTGGTTGCTCTTCAGAAGGGGGTAATGAAGTAACCTGTTAGAGAGGATCAAAGAGAAGGTCTGGTGCCCAAGGCCCTGTACCAATTCGTTGAATTGTGTATATAAACTGTTTCTTTGAATTTCTCGGTGCAGTGTTGTTTTCTATAGCATCTGCATACACATATAATTACATGGTAGTTCAATGCAATGATAAAGTGTAATTGCCATGCCATACCATGCCTTACCATGAGATTTTTGTTTAGGATGGTGTACCAGTGTCAGGGAGGGATGCAGCCGTGCGGTGGGGAGAGAGCAAAGGTGAACGGGACCCATACGAGGTCTTAATACCCATTCCAGGGCTGAGCCCGCAGGAAAGTGACATTCACTTGTTGCACTGAGAAGATGAACAGAATATTGTGTTTGCAAGTGAGCAAGCAGTTCTGTGAACAAAACTGCGTTGAGCAGAAATAATTCAAGTTGGGCTTTTGAAGAGTTTCTCTTAGGCTCGAGTGGAATTTTCCATCTAGTGGGAGTAGAGCTGTGGTTGCTCTGACCGTGCCGAGATGAATTGCACAATATGAGCAGGATTAAATGCTGCAAGGACAAATCTCAATCTCTGTGCACATAGTTGTTACTCCCTGTTGAACTAGGGCATTTGATTACCTATCTGCAGTTCTATTAAGCTATTTTTCCCCCTGCAGATGTTTTATTTGGAAGGGAACGCTTTGATTCACAACTTATTACCTCACTTTTAATTTTTTTTTTTAAGAGCTAGATAGGTCTGTTTTAATGGTTACTTTCTAAGATGAAAGAACGTACAGCATGTTTTTGATTAACAAGGGAGGTAATCGGGAGGTAATGTTTTAAGTATGAAACAAAAACATAACCTCCCTTTTGCCTCCCTCTCCCTTTTTCAAAGCCCTGTAATCTCTTCAGAATGATCTAGAATTGAGTTACCTTATGTCCTCTTGTACCATGGCACTGACAAGAGTGTTTGTTTATTGTTAAATGTTCTGGGCTGAATGCTCTGAAGGAGTAAAATGGGTATTGCTTTATTAACTTGAATACTTTTTCACTAATTAAAAAAAATTGAATAGTCACTCTCTATTGAAGAGAGTGACTTCATAATCTTTAAAAAAGTTTTTTAAAAATTAGCTGTAAAATGTCAAACAGTATAAGGTTTTAAAACCTTACTGGATATATGTGCCTTGGCTTCTGCTTGACAAAACTTAATTCTTCATGAGATTTCCTCTTTAGAACTTCAGCAAATAGATTTCAAAGCAGTGCTGCTTCTAGGTGTATTAAGTTGCAAGAAATGTGAACATCTTCCCATGAAATTAACAGAGTTATGAAATAGACACTGTTTTCTTGGGCAGAATTTTGTAATCTGTAATGTGTCTTCACGCAAAATGGAGGAGCTAAATTCCCAAATGCCCTGATGCTGTTTCCAGTCAGGGACCTGGGTGAGTGGCAGAGGGAAGCACTTTACAGCTGTCCTCTTTTCCTTTCTGCCATTCTCCATCCACAACTCTGGACTGACAGGGTTTTGGTTTTGCACTTGAGAGCTTGTTGTTGATGTACAAGGATAATCACTGTGACTGTTAGTTAATGATGGACACTAAGATACGAGGAAAACAAAACCGTGTGTGGTGAGGAAAAATTTTCTGTGGGATGGAGAACTGTCATTTTTAAATTAAAAAATATTAAAAAACCTGTAGCCATTCCTAACAGAGTGTTTAGGGAAGGAGGAAGAAAATTCTTACCACCTATGAGTTTTATAAACAGATTGATCTGGGTTTATTTTAGCTTCCTAGCAAGCAGAGCAGCTGACCATGAATTCCAAGGCTCTCTCTGAGTTTCAGTTGTGTCTCACTGTTTCATAACTGTGAGAGAGCTCACTTCTTAAGGAAAAGGACTCAGATATTGCAGAAGGTGGTGTGAATTTGAATTTTTACCAGTCAGTCATGTTACTTGCATGTAGGTTGCTTATTTGAGAAAGTTACTCTTTGTTGACTTGTGCTTGTAAATTTGATTGCTCTGTATTGTTTGATTATATTAAATCATATCCAGTCTCTCAGGTGACTGGTTCTGTTCCACTGTAGCCCTATGACAAAGTCTATATGGGCTACATAGGAAGAGAAGCTCAAGAAACAGTCAATTGGTGATGTTCTAGTAACCAGATAGCCTCAATTTGTTTGAGAAGAGCTTGGTGGTAATAATTCATGTATATATATTTTAGAAGCTGAAATTACTGTTTACATAAGTTTAAATGCAGCTTCGCTGGTGTTTGTTTTGTTTCACACATGTACACTTTTGTGTGTGGGTTTAGTCTACAATCCTGAATCTCTCTTGAAAGCAGCCATCTGATTTTCTGTAGGCTGAGCACTGGTATCTTTTGGTAAGTGGCCAAACAAGGTAGATGACTGTGCTAAGTGTACTTCCTCTGCCTTTCTCCTCTTTTCCCTGTATTTTGGTGTGGTGTGGCAGCACTAGAAGAATAAATATTAAAGCTTCCCTGGTTTCAACTGTCAATTCTGTAAGACTGGGAATCTTACCAGGGGTCTGATAAAGAAAGAGCTTTTGTGGGAATGTCTTTTCATGTTAGATTAAAATATACAACAAGCTGTTTGTTGCAGCCTTGTTGTATTACAATAGCTCCTTTTGATTACAGTTGTTTATGAAAGCATCTTCCTGGCTTCTCTTTTCAATTGCACATCTTCTCAGTCTTTTTTATTTGTTTTGGGGTTTTCTTAGTTCCTAATGTTTGTTTAGTATAACTGCTTAGCATTATAACTGTCTGCAAATACTGCATTATGTGGAATCCCTGTGAGACTGGGAGCAGGCTCTGACTCGCTGGGATGCCCTGTCCTTCTTGAGGAAGCTCATGGGGCTGTCCAGTCATTGCAAGATGAAGACAGATATCCTTTTTATTATGGGCAAGGTTCCCAAAACATGGGCTGGTCTAGATATTAAAAAACAAAAAAACCAAAAAAAACCAATGTGCACCCCTAAAGCATACATTGTCTTTTACATTTTTATTATATTAAATCTCTTGCTTGACATCTAAAGTGGAAATTTTTCATAGCTGGGGGAGGAGGAGGGAATGACAGAAATTCATTTCCCCACTGAGCTTATCACTAATGAATTGGGACTGTCTTGGAAGTCTCCCATTTCTACTTAGTCTGTGCAATCCTGATTGCATAGTGAGTAATACTGATCTGTAAAAATATTTATGGGTCACTGTAAATATTTATTAATAAGAAGAGTTACAGTCTTTTTGTCCTTTAAGCAGTTTTAAAAAACAAGTAAACAGGCTGCAATTTTTTCCAATTTGATTAAGTTAAATTTGTAATGCTAGAGAAGAATGCAAAGGGCTTGATTGGCAGTAGGCTGCTCAAGACCCTCTGATCTACTAAAACTTTATTCATCTTGTACATTCGTGACTGTATTTCTGTCTTTCCTCTGAAACTAGGCAGATGTGTCATATCCAAGTGGTGCTGATGAGAAAGAACAACCCTTATGTATTTGTTATTAATTTCTTATTCCAGTTTTCACTGTGTTCATCAGTCATTGGCAGATTATTGTCTGAAGCAGTTAAGAAAATATGCACAAACTGCAGGGAGCTGTCAGATTCAAGGGAAATAAAGGGTGACACCTAGCAGAGAGGCATTCATGAGTACTGAGAGTAACTCTCTTTTTCCAGTGTTGCAGACTCCTGAAGAGGACCAGTGGCTGGGATCCTGGGTTAAAATTTGATGTATGTTGAATTTGATGTATACTTACTTGGAACATGATCCAGTAAAATATATGATTGATGAAGTAATTTTATTATTAATTTACGTACTTAAAATTAACCAGCAGGTACTCTGCTGGTCAAGATAAGTATCCAAAAAATAACATTTAGCTTATTCTGGAAAAGTATTTGCAGGAAGAAATATGAAAATGGAGAGAAATAATACATTAGCTATGCAGACAATGATACGGGGAACCAAGTATAATGATATTTTAAAAGCCAATATTCTTTAAAATGAACAGTCTGAGTTTGAGAAGAGTCAACACTGGGAAGGCTTTTTAGTAATGGGCTAGGTACTTTTGGTGGGATGACTGAAAAGGAAGTGTCTTTGAGAACCCAGATCCTTTGGATGTTTTCATGGGTCTGATGATAGGTTTTTAAATTGCTCATGTTACAGTTTTGCTTTCAATCATCTGAAGCTTTGAAAATCATCATAAGGTGCTGAGACTTGATTTTTCTATTCAACTTCCCCTTCACAGAGTTCAAAATAATGATAGAGTTGCTAAGACAGAAAGTAGTCTTTGTTTTGTTTTCCCAACTGTTTGGATAGTAAGTGGTGTGTTTTTCTTTCTGTTATTCTGCAGTTGAGAAACATCATGGTAACTGTTCACAAATTACCAAAGTAGAAGTATGGTTGTGAATGAAATTGTCTTTTACATGATCTTGTGTTAAGAGCAGTTGTTTTTTTCTCTAGAGTGCTGTGAACCAAAATGGAGGCTCTACCCTCATGTAACTTCAATGGTAGTTAAATAAACCTGGAGGCTTCCTACCTAGACATACTCTTTGAGATTTCTTGATGGGCTTTCAAGAACAGATGCCATTTAAATTGCATCAATATGTTCTGTAGGAAATCTCCATTTGACAAGAACATATTTCTGCTTCTCTGAAGTTTATACGCAGTATTAGTAATAGTTTTCATAGACTCAGATGTGAGAGATCCTAGATGTTTTGGCTTGCTAAACCACAACAATTCAAGTTTCTGATGTTGATTCAGCTTGGTATCAGTTGACCACTTGTTTACATTAACCTGGACCTTGGTGACAAGAAGAGAGAAATGTCTATAATTTTTCCTTAGAAAGCCCTTGGAAACATATGGAGAAACAGCTCCTAGCAGAGCTTGTGGACAGCTTTCACAAATAAAAGCCTGTGTACTTTGCCTACATACCTTCTGCAGTATTTATGGCTACTCTGCTTCATTAAGTGCTTGTGGAAAATACTGCCCTTACAAAAACATAGGGTTTTATCTTAATTGCCCAAGTTGGAAGAATAAAATACTTAACACAGTGTATAAAGAGACTAGAAGTTTGGGCAACCATTAACTTCACTTTAAAGGAAATAGATAAGAATTTAGAGGATCAGTACTGCATAAATAATGTAAAATTAATTTGGCTTGTTTCTGTCTATGGTTTTTGTTCAAACACTTTCTGAGCTAGCTACATGTATGTGTTGATTGTGTTGACTGTAGATCTAAAACCTTCAGCAGACTGCTGGTAGTTCTGTAGTATTTTCCTACTCTCCAGGTGAACAGTGAAAAGCTATATCAAGTCTCAGGTTTTTCTGTTTTTTGTTTTTTTTTTAATCCTAATCTTAGATTAAAGAACAAAACAGGCCAATTACAGTACAGGTTTCCACAGAGAAGTAAGTTTTTAAAATTAAATGCTTTGGATACTTTAATTGCTAAGAAACATGAAAAAACAAAATGGAAAATGTCTGTTTCCTTAAAACAAAAGCATAAACCAAGGAAATTGATAAATTAACAAAAGAAGGTGTAGGTACACATGTAGCAAATTAGCATTGGTATTGCAGGAAACCTTACTCTCCTAGTAACAAATAGGTACTGTCCTGCTGATTCATCTACAGTAAGAAATCCAAGTTACTTAATTGTGTGGAAGCATGAGTGTTGCTTTTTAATTCTATTTTTGGACCTCACTTAGCTTGGAAACCTGTCACACTGCATTTGAAGTTGCTAAAGGTATTTCTTTAGGAGATAATTTGAAGGGGAAAAAATGAACTAGTATATAATCATGAGGAATGCGTACAATGCTCTTGAATCTTAATAACCAACTTGTAATGGGAGCTGAATCTATTGCTAAATACTTTTCTCTCTGAGCTGTGACCAGCATCCATGTTTTCCCCTGCTCTAATTTCTTGGGTTTAATTCTTGCTTTGGAACTGATGATATAACTTGGACTCTATAGCTGTGTCATGGAGGAAAGGAAAAATCTCCTTCTCATACTATCTACCCTGTCTATACAGAATCAGACAGAAGACTTACCACAATTTTTTTCTTAGAGTGCATTTGTTAGGACCTTGTGGCACAACTAGCTTGAGGATTTAAAGAGTACCGTGTATGTGATTTTTAAAAATTTATATTTTTCGATCACTTTTATCTTTTAAAAGCCCTGGTGGCTGCAGGCAGAGATGGTTGGTTTGAATTGCAAAGCCTTTCCTGCCTCATGCTGCACTCTTCTCCCAAACTCTTTGTGATGATGGTAGGATCCTTGGTTTGACGTGGAAGCTCAGAGGCCCCTTCTGCAGAACATTCACTGTTTCATTAATTAGCAATGACTTTGTTAGTAATTCACAGATCGTGTGACAACAGCCAGTAAAACCTGGAAATAGCCATTCCTCTCCTTGTTAGTCCTTCTCACAACTGTAGGAATTATTTAGTATAATGAACATATTTTCAGCAACAGGTATAATTTTTCAAATTAATCTACTCATTTGTTTCTGTGACCTTTATCTAAAAGGTAATTCTTATTTGCATTGTTAATTTGGGTAATATGAAGTCTGTTACTGGGGAGAAATTAGAAAGGGTGGAAAATAAGGACCTAGGAAACACCTGCAGGTTTGTTTTTTCTTTTTTTTTTTTTTTCTTTTTTTTTAACTAAAGATATTATTATTTACAGCTAGTGTTCTGTTGTTTGTAGCCAGAGTAATAAATTAGATACTTTGATGTGTGCAGAGGAGTATGGAATCTTTGTGCCTTATGAGAGCTGGTCATAAATCATACCATTTGGGAGGGTGGTTCAGGATCTGAGTGTTGAAGCTGGAACGGAGCAGTGGAAAGGCATTGACTTGAATCTACGGTTACATGGAGCGAAACCGTCTCAGATTTATTGACTTTTTGTTCTTGATCATGGACTGTTTCAAGTAAACATGTTTACATCCAGTTCCTCATGCACCTAGATAAACAGTACTGAGTTCAAGGTGAAGTACTGCAGTTGTTAATAGCCCTCAGGATTGAATAGAAGTATATCACATGAGGGTTTTGCAAGTTTCATTCTTGTTACTGCCTTGAAGTGTAATAAAATTAGGCTGGCATAATGTGTGTTTTTACATATGACAACATTTTAGATAATTCCTCGATTTTAAAGTCTACTAATATCAGACCTGTATGAAAAGGCAGTGTCACATAGTTGAAGCACTTCCCCTCTGCCGCCCCCAAGCACCTTTCAAATCAAAGGAGATGGAACAGTTTTAAATGCAGCTTTGCACACACATCCATGCTGTCCAAATGGATGCAAGACTCCATTGCTGGTATTTCCTGCAGAGAGGATGAGCCTGCAGCAGATTTGCATTGCGCTGTTGCCAGGTGAAGCTCAGAGTCTGGATGGTGAAGTGCAGCGTTTGGAGGTCCTTTTCTGCCAGTATCCCCACAAGGCAGCTGCTGTCACATAAATGAGACTCATCTCAGGGATGGCAGAATGCTAAACTGCTGCAGGAGGAGTAACCTGAATAGTTTCATACCCTTAAAATGCTTCTTTCTTAAGCTGCTGGGTTTTGCTGCAGATAGAAACTAAGTTACTGTGATTGCCAGAATTGTGCAATAATATTTCTTGATGCAGTTTGTGAGAATGCTTCCCGTAATGGTTGCTAAATTCAAGATAAAATAAATTTTTAGCGATACAGGTAGTAGACTCAGTGTTAAAGTGTATGGTTTGGAGGTTGATATAACAAAGAGCAAAAAATTGCTGGATTTGGTTGGAATGTTACTTTTCTGTTGCTCAGTTGTTTTATTTGCATTCAGTCTTTCTGTCCCTTTTTGAGAATTAATGCTGTTTAGTTATTTACAGGTGAGAGGTTAAATGTAAGTGGGACCCAGTAAATATCAAAACTCTCTGTTCTAGGGTGCTGCTAGAGGATGGAAAAACTAGTGTAGGTTTTGACATTCTCCTGGCAAACTTCTTGAATGATTCAGGAATGAAGCCAAGTGCCTTCAAAACATGAGATGTACACCTAAGTGCCTTCAGGGTATGCAGAAGTTCAAGGATAGGTCACTAGTGGTGACTTGGCACGACATCTGGCATATGCAGTGAAAGAAGGAATATTTTTGAAATATTATCAGTGCTATTTCTTGCTGGGGGATGGGGATTGAAAACAATTTATTTTCTTTGAGTGTTAGATTTTTAAACAAATAAATATTTTAAATAAATGAGAAGAAACAGTAGGAATTTTAGCTCCTCTCAGATTTGGGAAGCTATTTGCTGGTGTGATATATCTTCCATGTGTTCCCATACATGTTCCTATAAAGCAGATGCTTTATTGTTCTTGAACTTTTGTGGTGCTTTTGTTCCTTAGTACAGACTTCCTAGGCTTGCTGTTCTCAGGGTTCCCACTAAGGTGTGAGTCCCTGCACCCTGGGGTGTGAGAAGCGTGCATGAATGTACAGCAGGTGTGTAGGACAGTGGCAGGCTGCTGGCTGGGTTGCCCTTTGGACGGGTAGGAGCTGTGGGATTGCATTTCCCTCAGGCACAGAAGGTTGCAGAGGCGGGTCCACGGCGCCTGGGGGAGTTCTGTTCTCCCGGACTGGGCACCTGTGTGGTTGCTCTGCAGGAGGACTTCAGGCAGCTGAGAAGATTTTGCCTGTAACTTGAAACTATTTTCTTCTTTCTAAATATAGAGCAGTCACTTCTATTTTCATTATAAATTTGATAAAATAATAGAGTGGAACAAAACATGGGATATAAAATACTGTATCTCCATATATGTAGCTGCATGTGTTATAAGCCTTTGATGTTTTTACAAGACAAAAAAGTTAAAGACAGGTTATTTAAAAATATGTAGTAATCCATTGCATTATGTTTGAGGAAAAAACCCCTCTTGAAGCATGTTAGAAAGTGTTAGAAAGTACCCTTGCACAAGTTATAGGAAACCCTGGAATTTTACCCATTTTCCACTCCTCCTGTGAAAACATGTCAGAGTCCTTGGGATCTGTGAAAGGTCATAAACAAAATTAAGAAAACGTGGTTCAGCAGAGCTGAATGAATGGTTGCAGACAATCACTGCTTAGGTTTCAGTTTACTGTGAAGTAGAATTAAAATGTTTCTGTTATTAAAAAAAAAAAAAAGGAGGTTCTTTTAGGAATAGCCAAACTGAATTTCTTCTTGCACCTTGTCAATAGAGGATTAGGGAAGCTTATCCCTATGGCAGAGCTTCTAATTGTGACTGTTCTCCTTTAGCATACTGTTGTGAAGGATGGCCAGTCTGTGAAAAGGAAATGTAAAGATGGTCTTTGCAAATGTCATAACAGAACATACAACTGTATTTGCAAGGATGAAAATTGCCTCAAAAACCTGCTGTTCCGGGGATAGTTCCTCTCTCTAGTTCCTCTGAAGGGGATCTGTGTCTTTCAGGCATGCCATGGCATAATGTATCTATTTCAGTTAAGACTGTTTAGTTTCTCAGTCTTCAAAACCCTGTTAATTTGGTTGCTGGTTGGAGATGGAACCTGTTCTCTGTATTTCTTTCATGTGAACTAAAGTACTACTTTGAGTATTGATCTAAATTTGCCACAGATAATTGAAAATTTAGAATACCTTTTAATTTCTTTTAATTTTTAAATATGTAGGTGACACATGAGCCTGTGACACTGCAGGGTTTTTTGGGTTTTTCTTTCAGCAGAGGTAAAAATCATTTTGGCAGGGAAATCATTTTGGCAGGTAAAAATCATTTTGGCTCATCCACATGGGATTGTGTAAGCTGAAAAGACATATGAAGCAATTGAGGAAAGGGATGAGAGTATTGGAGTAGGGAAGGCCATCTCTTGAGTCATCACAGTCCTCTGGGAGGTAGCAGAGCATAACTTCAGCCATACTGCATTTTCCATCACCTAGGACATTTAGTCTTTTATGTCTAAACCTTGTAGGTGGTTTTCTCTGTGTGGCTCAGTTGTACCTGCATTACCAAAATTGGCACATGCAAGAATTGCTGGCTTTGAAAGACTTAGCCTAACCTACTTAGCTGATGAAGACTCCTACTCATGTCAGTTCAGTATACGTGCTACTGAAGCAGCATGTGACTGGTTCATGTGCTATTGTTACTCATTCTCCTTGTATTTTCATAAATCTACAGCCAGTTGTCAAAACTTTAATAGCACTGAAAGATAAAATATTCTTTTTGGCATTTGCTTTATATAGAGTCTTGCATCTTAGCAGTTACTTTTAAATAAAAAGTATTTTTCTTTTAAATACTTACTATGAATAATGGGAAATTATTTTTCAATGTGTTTTTTTATTTCCTGCCTTTAAATGTATTCTAAAAAACAGTGGGACATTTGGCCCCAAATTTAGTGGACAGTATGTTGTGTTCTCATGGGAATATCTGATTAACAACATGGAGCTAACAGTTTAAGTCAAACTCATAATACATTTGAATGTGATTAGTAAGTAACATAAACATCCAGAAAGATGCTACAGGGCTATATACTTACCTGTTTAATGGCATAATTGCATTATTTCCTTTTTATTTTCCTTTATGTAAACACCAGAACGTGTGAATGACAACAGATCCTCTGGCATAGCTCTGGTATGACTTACCTTTCACTACTGAGAAGACTGTATTTGTGAGAGAGATGTTTTAGTTTCATTGCACTGTCCTTTGTCCTGTGGTGGGCAGCCCAGTGGCTTGCTGGATGCCACATACCAGGTGTCTGTGCTTTTTGCAGGTGTGGGCACAGCCCCGTGTACCGCTGCCGGGAGATGTCGGGCCGGGCCCTCGTTCCCTTCGTTATGGCCAATGAAGTTCTGCACACGGTGCTGGCCCTGCTGCGGGGGCTCCCGGACTCTGCTGCTCATGGCGTGCGACAGAACAGTGTTCATGGAACCCTACTGCAAGTAAGCTTGGGAGGCTTGTTTTGCATTGATTTGTTTTTGCTTTGTGAGGGTTTTAAATTTTTTTTTGCTGTTGGGGTTTTTAAAAAAGTTTTTGGTCATACTTGACAGCCGGATAACATACCGTGAGTTGTGCTTAACGTTCACACATTGTCAAAACATACATGAAGACTGCTTTTGAGTTTGTTCTGTCAGATGATAAATGTGGAATGCACATTTCAGCTGTCAGTTGAAGGCAGTAAGCTGTAAGTAGTAACATTTGCGTTTCATATAATGTTTCATCTCCAGAGATTAAAGTGCTTTAAGAGCAAATATCCCTATCTGAATGTGTTTACTGAGAGATGTGTGTGACTTGCCCAAAATGACTGAGCAAATCTGAGGCAAAGCTGAACTCCATGCACCAGTAGCGTTGTATATATATTCAGACTTGCTACTGACCCAGGTAATTATTTATTATGGCATTTGCTTTTCCTGCTACACCAACAGCTTCCTGTCAGGATGCTCTACAAGTTGTGGTAAGCTTTATACTGTTGTCTTCTGGAAACATTTTGGAGAACTGTTCACTTATCAGAAAATCATTCTCCATATATCATTCCCCTGGTTTATGGCAGTCAGTTCACTGTGTTTCATTTTTAAGCTATCATGGTAATAAGTTACTGATTTTTATTGCCTGTTTTTCACAAGCAACCCTCCAACAAAGCCATATTGTACACAATCAGCTCTGTTGGTCTGTCTTAGTTGGCAAGCTTTCTAGGGGCATGTTCCCACTGTAAGCTCAGTGCTGGGGTGTGTATGGTTGTTTTGATTTGGTTTTTAATTGTATCTTTTCAGGCATATTATTTCGCTTTAAAATCAATACTTTCAGGAAATCTAGGAAATGAGTGAAGTCCCTCTAGGGCTGGTAATGTCAACTTTACCTATAAAGGGTTTCAGGCAGTCGAATCTGGGTTTGAATGGTGGTTGGTCACAGTAAAGGGTTTTGCAGGGTATGGGATGGACTCCTGCTCTGGAAAGCAGTTGGGGCACCTGATACATGCAAGGGATACATGCTGTGTCTGTGTGGGAAGGGAGGGATTGCCATCCTCACATTAACTGTGCAACCCTACTGTGTCACAGCTCCTGAAGTGTTAGGAAGAGAGGGTTGTTCCAACAGTGAGAATTAAATGCTTTCTCAATCCAAAATTATTATAACTACTCATGAGGGTATGGACTGACAGAAGTGTATAGAGTTAATTGCCTTCTTTTCAGTTACCTGGAGAAAAAAGATCATAAAAAAGTAATAATAATGGAGGGCAGATATTAAAGAGCCCAAAGGATGATCTAGTTTTTTAATTCAGTGTTGCTAACATGATCTTATGCATACCTGTAAGGAGCTTTCCACACCTATGAGGTGGGAGATATTCCCAGAGCTTTAACCAGATTTTTCATCAGTTTTGAGCAGCTACTAGGAGCTACCTCTTCAATTTGTACTTCACAAGGAGAGACCATGCTGTCAGAGAATGATATTATTCCAAAAAATGTTAGTTGTACCATGACAGTTCAGTGGTTTGGTTTCTCAGATTTGTCTTGGACTTTGCTGTTATCGCTTATGAATCAAGGGTACTCAAAATCTTCATTTAATGCTTAATTCAATTTGGTATATATGGCTGACATGTATGGGAACTGTCTGTTGCTAGTATAAAATAAGAAAACATTCAGAAGAAATACTTTGGAGTGGTGCAAGATGTGCAAAAAATGGAGGCAAGGCAGTGGTGTTTGTTGTAGCTCCAAATTACCAATGCCAGGTAGTTTAACATGTAGTTAGCTTGCACCTCTGGTAGGAGATAAAGGAAAGTATTGTGACTTTTTAGGGGTTGCTAGATGCCTGGTTTCAGTTTTCTTTTTATCAGCATTAATTGGGACTTGCCACTGGACTAAATCTGGTGGTAAGGCTTATTGAAATGTAGAAATATGTTATGGGGACTATTGGTTAAAGCACTGTTTCTCAGAAGGCTTACTTGAAGAGATGGTGATCTGGCAGTGTTCAAAACTATTTGCACTGCTTTTCCATGATACAGTGGAGGATTTATCGTCCTCCTTGATATAAAACCAAGACAAAAATCTCTACTAAAAAGAGCAAGCCTGTACAAAACTCAATAAAATGTATGTTTTTTCCAGCAATAGAAGACCAATATCTTATGAAAATGGAATTTAGTAATTTGATTTGTTCAGTCACATGAGAAGCTACTAGATTCATTGCTTGAGTTTTTTATTTCAGTGTTCATATACTGTCAAATTCTGAAAAGGAAGGCTGGAATTATTCAGAATTAGGTGGCAGTGCCAGATGTAGTAAATTGTGAAGGTACACTTCAGTTATGTTTCAGAGTTATGTAATTTATAGAAAGATCTTTCAAAACCAGTTCAGCATGTAGTGCTTGTCCAGACATGGCTTGGTTTTCAAAATGCTGAGATTGCCAAAAAGGGCTTTTTTGACAGTGGATGTAGATATCTTGTATTTAACTTGAGACCTCTGCATTATGTGAAAACATGCCTTTTTCTCCATAGTGTTTTAACTGTGGCTCAGTTTGCATAGGAATATGAATGTCCATGAGGATAAAGTAATGGTATGCTTTACAGGTTTTGCAGAATAATTCTTTTCAAGAATTATTTAAGAGGGGTGCTGCTGTTCTGTAACACTGGGGGAGCTGATGATAACTCTTCAAGAAGCAGTTCTGCATCATAAGCAAATGCACTGACTTGAATAAGGCATCCAAAAAATCTTTTCTATGCTTAATGTTTCCTTTATGGCTACAGTTTCTGCTTTGCTCCATAAACTAAACTGGAATGGGCTGGGGGAAGGAAATCAAGTTTCTAATTCACAAGAAAATGCAGACATTTTGTACTAGCTTTCTTGAACAATGAAATATTTCTGGCTAGTTTTGTTTTAAGATCTAGGCTTTTTAGCTGATCAGCTGAAAGGAAGAGCTCATCCAGAGCTTTATGTAGGGACTTCTGGAGGAGTATCAAAATTTGACTAGGGAAGCCTTTATGTTTGTGAATCTTTGACTTTTAGCAGTTGCCAAGGAACTTAAAAATATTTGGGAAGTTTGTGAGGTTTCCTTATCAGAGGATCAAATGTTCTTTTAACCTTCTGCCTCTTTTGGATTGGAATTTCTGCAGTATATATTCCATCTTTCCAGAAAAATTGAGAAATTCAGAACGAGCTAGGCAAGGCTGCCTTTTACCTCCACTTCCTCAGTCATTCCTTGGTTGTGACTGAGTTCCAGCAGAGCTGCCCTCCTTGTTTCCTCTGCTGCTTTTACTGGGGAGTTGTCATCAGTACCCTCTTGGAGGCCTCTGGGTTGCATACATGTTGGTCACCCAGCAGTTGCCAGGGTGTTTGAAGCCCACCATGAGGAGCAGGGCCTGGTGACACAAGCCTGTTTCCAGCTGTCTGTAGAAGCCCTTGTCCACTTGTTCTGCCTGGTTTGGCAGCTTGGGGCAGACACCCCCTGCAGTGTCACCCTCCCTTCAGTTCTTAGCTGCAAGCCTCCAGCTGGCTCATCATCCACCCCCAGGCAAAGCTCTGTGCATTCCAGTTGTTCTGCCACAGAGAGGTCAACCCCCATTTTCTCATGTCCCCTACCTGTCCTTCCTAAAGGACTTGTATCCCTCCATTACCTTACCCCACACATGTCAGCTATTGTGTCTTGCCTCTGTCATCCCAGCAAGATCACAGGCTGCATCTGCACATGGACCTTTTAATTCCTCTAATTCTTTGAACCCTTCCTTTGAGTGCTTCAAAGTGAAGAAGAGTTACAGGGATCCTATAAAGATTTGTCCAGAAAACAAGGCAGCACCTTTAATTCATCTGGTTGTCGGTTATTTATGATGATTAAAAAACCCTCCCAAATGCATAAACTTTCAGATTGGTTTGCCAGGGCAAGCAGATGTTTGACTTCAGCTTTTGTTTTTATCTTGAGAGAATCAGTTAACATGATTGATGCTGGATTTCAAAGCCTGTATGATGTTCATAGATGGAGAATCCAGTTGTTTTTAGTACAGTGGAATAGCAATAGTATGACTGGAGCTTTCAGTCACAGTTCTGCACTCATTAGTTTCCAGAAATCTTTTTCACATTTGTATACTGGAAAAATCTCTACTCCAATGAGAGTGTATATACCCTTCCATGCTGATCATATCAAGAAGAATCCATTGGGCAGCTGCCATTAATCATGAGCAGACATAATTACTGTTAAGGTTTGTTTGTTTTTCAAATGAATGAATCTGCACATCAATTGACTCATTATCTTGTGTTTTATCAGTTCACATTCACTTTGGCAAGCCTACAGTTACATATTTTCAGAACACAGGGGATTAGGTCAATGAAAGTTATTAAAAGAGACATTGTGTTTTCATTAACTTGTCTGTGCCTTGTTCTGAAATGTTGAAGGTGCTGCCTTACTTTCTACGTGCTGACAGTGTCTAGCTTGAGATTGGGATACAAACCAGTGCAAAAAAGTTTGCTTCTCTTATTTGGCCATTCTATTGGAAGAGCTTTTTGCAATCTCTTTGGCATTTTTTAAGCATGGATTAGGAGGAAGAAGTGACTTCTCCCTCATCACTTGCTGCTTATATATGGAGGGAAATACATGACTTTGTCTGTGTGCCTCTATTTGCTGCCTCTACCAGGAGATGGATTGCATGGTCCAAAATAAAGCTTTTGACAGAAGTTCCCAGCTGCACATATCATTAAAAAACAATTTCTGTCTTGAATCTGCTTCGGTCATGATGAGTATTTACATTTTTGGTGGTACTTTGTACAAGCAATCAAACAACTACATAGAATTAAAAAAAAAATCCTCTGCTGGTCTGGCATATTCTTGAAGGTGGATCCTTCCTGTTGTGACTGGTTTTGATCACTGTTCTAACTCAAAAGTCACAGAAATTCTGCTTGCTATGCTGTGGTCTCTAGGAACATTTCTGTCTATCCCCCATCTTCTCATCTGAGGCCTGGCTGGTAGCTTCTCTTCTTCTATTTGCTGCCATCTTCCCACTTATTCCTGTTACTTTGTCACTCCTACTGATTTATCCTGAGATTGTTTGCTGAGCATATGCCAATGTTTTGCACTGCGAGAGAAAAACTGTATTCCTTCTCTCTGGGGATCTGTTCTTAAAAACATACAAAATATAACTGGCAGATGAAATGGAGAATTTGTTATGCTTTGGTGCAGGGTTAAACCTTCATGGAGATAAAAATGGAAAATCACTTACTTAATGTTGCTTTGAGTTTCAGCAATCAGCAGTCATTTGCTCTTCACAAATTGTTATGCTTAATATTCAAACTTTCTCCAAAATTAATTTTTATCCACAAAATTCTGTGGCGTTAGAGCAGCCAGCTGGTTCAAAGAAGCGTGTGTGTTTGGTTGTGTGTGTGAGGTTGATTTTTCCTTGTTTGTCTGTTTTTTGTGATCACTGATTCAAACAGTTCTGTTCGGCATATGAATGCAATGTCTCGTGCAAGGAATGCTGTTTTGTGATTTTGAACCTTTTTTGTTTAGTTTTTGAAACAAGCAACACTTGTATCTCAAATCTGAAGAACAGAATGAGTCACATTGACTCAGTTGCATGTGACAGAAATTAGACTTATAGGAGATACTGGGCTTCATAACTCTTTACATTATTTAACATTCATTGTAAAAATTAAACTTCCTACTGACTTCATTGGGTTAAGAAGTTACTAGTTACTTTAAAGGGAATAGCAGTATCTTGCAGAACTAGACCCATCTCTCTGAATACTCTTTAAAATGGAAGAATCTACAGCCCTTGTATTAAAAAATAATTACATGATTAGAACACTTGCATGGTTGCATGGTAAGTTTTTCTGTACAGGACTTTTATCATAGAATCGTGGAATTGTTTGGGTTGGAAGAGACTTTAAAGATCAGGTTCCAAACCCCCTGCCCTGAGCAGGTTCTCCTACACCAGGTTTCTCAGAGACCCATCTAGCCTGGCCTTGAATACTATGGAAGTCATGTACTATTTATTTTTTTTATATTTCTGTAGTTTATTGAATACATCAAGGTTTGTGCAATGATAGAACTTTAAACTATGTGCATCAACTCTTTGGTTATGCTGATTCTTTAAATCTTAATGGAGAGCTGGAAGAAAGGATTTAAAGATGAAATAATTAAGATGAAATAATAAAGGATGATTGGATCCTTCATTAGAGCAGCAAGGAAATCAGGACAAGAGCACAACTTTGTAACAGCCATACTGGGTCATGTGAAGTTTTGTCTGAGTCAGGGTGCTCCCTCCAGCAAGGACTGATAGCACAAGCCTAGGAAAAAGAGTAAGGCAGATAAAGCAGCTGGAGAAACATCTGCATGTGCTATTTTAGCTTCCAGCACTTCTGAGCCAGAGATGTATGGATGTGACTTTTTGGAAGATAAAAATTCAGTACATGGTTGTACTAATGAAAAGCAGTAATTTGTGATGAAAACATCAGTATGTTAGGTAGTTTAATTATCTGGCTGAGTTGTGTTAAGCCAGATTGTTGTTGATGAAAGTAATGAAAGTAGAGTCTGCCTAACGAATGCAGATGCCTCTTTCCTTCCTTTGAGGAGGAGGATTTTAGCTGAAATGGCTCCAAAGGAAGGTCAAGCTTTAGGTATTTCAGATTGTGATCACTCTTGTGTTTTATGAGTTTAATACTTGAATACTTACTCAGAGGACTAAATGCAGTTTAAATAATTTGAAAATAAAGCTGGGAAGAATGATGCATGAAAGAGAACTCACAAGCAGTCACTGGACCTGCCTTTTATTGGACTGAATAGCTAATAAAACCCCACGGGCTCTGGTGACTAGGGTGTGAGAATATGAGGAGACAAGTCAAATACATTTTGAAGGTCGTTCTTGGGTGCCGGTCCCTGTTGCTGGGTAAAAGAGAGAGGTGTACTATTTATGGGTTTCACCTAAAAATCCTTAATGTGAATTAGCAGCAATGTTGTCAGTGACCATATTTTTTTCTTGTTTTGTTTTGAAGACAGAGGATCTCTAGATTCTGAGGGAATGAATGCGGAAGTAGTGTATTGTTTACTTGGCTTTATTCAGTAGCCTAGAAACATTGTCTATGGTGAATTACATTTTATTTGTCTTGGCAGTAAAGTTTGAAGTGTAGCAGTTCAATGTTGGCTTATAAAAACTCAATATAGCAAACAAACCTTACATTGTCTACTGATCAAAGAAATAAACCTGCTAAATTAAATGTTTTGCAGTGAAACTTCCTTTCAGCTGTGTCTTTTCTAACCTCCATTTTTAGTGTTGAAGATAAGCCTTACTTTTAAGATTTGTACAAACAGAAAAGAAATACTGATGCCAGGTTGGAAACATTATTTATATGGAGCTGGCAATAACAGAACAGTTGTCTCATTTCTTTATGTTGTAAATTTGTATTGACTGTTACATAAGGGTACACTGATACAAGAAGGCAGTGAGCATTTGAGAATGAGATTTGTATCTATGAATGCAACAGAAATGCAGCTGAGTTCCAGGAATGGGAGGAGGCAGACTCTGAAAGAGAGTCATTGATGAGATTTTGCCAGAGGTTTTCTTTCAGCTGTTTTTTTAATTAAAAAAAACAAACCGAGAAGAAGACACGTAATCCAGCTGATTGACTGGGCAGCCCTGCTGGTTGTACATTGCTTTGAAGTTGCTTTAACTGTAATTAGTAATGCTCCCAAATATTGTCGCTGACTTCCTAAGACATGTCACCACTTTTCAAAAGGACATAGATGTACACAGCTCCTACAACTCTGTTAGGTCTCTTCAGTTTCTGCAAAATTATTGAGTTCCCTCCTACAGCAGCTAAGGATGTGCAAAGATGCTGTTGTTTTAAACCTTGTGGGGTCACATCTTTCTAGTGAAAAAAAAAAAGGCATGGTTTAATACAGAATAAGCAACATTAATCAGTCAGTGAAAACTACTACTGTTTTGGTTGAGAGGTAGCTATAATAATGATTACTCTGGGTTGTGCCAGTTGTCAGTTGTCCCCTCTGTGCAGGAAGAGAGATGCCTTGATGGATGCACTGCTTCCCTCTCTTCCATACCCTAGATTTTGACACTTGTTACTCTGATTACGGTAAGCAATTGCTTTGTAAATGTTTTGGCCCTCCTGTTCTAGTGCACCTAGTTCCCCTCCTTTATGAATAAAAGCTCCTGCAACCATGCTAGTGTAGCTGAAGTTTTGAGTGCCTCTGTGTCTGTGGCCATTTGAGGTACCCTGTCTGGTGTTCAATTACAGCCATCCATACAACCTGGCATCTCTTGTTGTGTTTGTGGATAATAGTGCAGTGACTGAAAACACTATTTGTGAATGTGGTTATATAAAACAACTTTGATTAGGTGTTAACAAAGAGAAATCCTCTTTATAGGTACAGTTGTCGCAGTGGATACATTATTTTGTCTTTAAATTATGGACATGTGAAAAACAACTTTCAGCGCAATGTTTTATTTTTCATTACTGAAGTCTTCCTGAAGAGAGTTGAACTATTCTCGGCACTGGCTGAGTAATTTGATTTAGACCTCCCAGAACAACAATTGAACTGTTGTGAAGTCTGAATTTTTAAGTGTTCCATTCTGTGCATATTTCTTGCACCTGTTTTGTATTATGAATCCATATGTATCCCTCATGATTAGCAAGGAAAGCAATCCTATCACTCTGTCACTGGCAGAGGATGTTTTTACAGTTGGGAAGGGAAAAGCTGAAACTTGTAAAGCTTACTGGAGATATAATATTCTCCTAGGTGGTGCAGTGGATTAATTTAGTACTTCATGGAGTTCATTTTTCATCTCCCAAAACATATTTTCCATCCAACCCGCATGGGATTTTTTTCCCTTCCTTTTGATCTAGGAACCATGTCTTTGAAATTTTCAGAGCCAAATGAAAGACAATCCTGAATACACTTTCTAGATATACTTTTAAAAATACCCATCCGTGATAAGTTCTGACTGCTTGAGGATGTATGAAAAATTTTACAGTGAGGCCTTTTTACTGTACTCTGTGTTTTCAGAAATTCAGGTTATAGTGAGAAATAGGGGAAGGTGCCTTCTATGTTTTTTGGAAGCTCTCTCAGCCTGTTTACAAAAGAGAAAAATATTCTCCATGAAAAGAAGAGAAAGCTGGGAAAATGGGCTTTCAGAAGAATGCTGGGTGAGATAACCAAATGAAGATGGATGAGTGTTTGTAAGTGGGTAACTATTCCATAAGGACTTAACAATGTTGAAGACCAGGATGCAACAATCTTGAATAGTGGAGCAAAAAAATTGAAAGGAAGAAAGGGGGAAAAACCTGGAAATCTAACAAAGTGGAACAAAATAAACCAAAACAAGAAGACATTTTTCCAGTGTGTGAAAATAGATATCAAGGGTGTTAATGCATCACATCACATAGCGTGCTTTCTCTGTCTTAACCAATTTAATGCATGATAATTGCCTTGGTTTTTTAAAATGCTTGTATGTCACAGGCATTTCTTTCAGTAGTGTTTCTTACTACTGTTTTTTCTTGCCTTTATGTATTTAAGTATTTTTGTATTTTTAAATACCAGCATTTTTGAAGTAGTTATTGTTGTGCTAAAATTTTCTAGGAATGTTTTTTCACATGGCTGTTTGACTTAGTGTGGATTTTTTTTTACTGAGGCTCTAAATGGCTGAATCTGAACTGGAACATACTCTGTGAATGTGTTCTTCTGGTTTTGTTCTTCCAGTGGTGTTTATGCATAGGCCAGAAAAGAACAGTAAATGGATATGGAGGCGTAGGAAGGGTTGTACAGACATTTCACAGACATAAAGAAAGTAAGTACATGGGACAGAAAGTTCATCTGGGTGTGTGATTAACAAGGAGAAGCTGTGTTATGGTTGTACCTAGTAGTGGAGAGTTTATTTGGAGGAGTAGGAGTGGTGCCTTCCTTGGAAGGTTCTGTCTGCATGTTTTGCTTTTAGGTCAGGGGCAGTGTGAGGAGCAAAGCTCTACTGAAGCTCATTTTGTTTTCTGCTGTCTAGCACAACACGATTCCAGTTCTGGGGCATTTCTGCTAAAACCCTCAACTAAAATCCAGTGACACTAAACTGGGAGGAGCTGTCAACTCCCTCGAGGACAGAGAGGCCCTGCAGAGAGACTTCAGCAAATTATAGAGATGAGCAGCCACCAACTCTGTGAAGTTTAACAGTGACAAGTGCCCAATTCTGCACTTGGGACAGGGCAGCCCTGGTTGTGTGTGTAGACTGGGAAATGAGAAGTTGGAGAACAGCTCCCTGGAAAAGGGACCTTGGGACCTTGACTCATACTCCACTTGGTCAATGGCAAGTGGAATCTGAGTCAGCAGGGCGCTGGCAGCCAGGAGGGCCATCCCTGTCCTGGGGTGCATCAGGCACAGCATGGCCAGCTGGCCAAGGGAGGGGATTGTCCTGCTCTGCTCTGCACTGAGGTGGCCTCACCTCCAGTGCTGGGGGCAGTTCTGGGTGACACAATGTGAGAAAGAGATGAAACTGTTAGGGAGTGTCCTGAGGAGGTCCATGAGGTTGATGAAGGGCCTTGAGGGGAAGCCATATGAGAGTGGGTGAGGTCACTTGGTCTATTCAGCCTGGAGAAAAGGAGACTGAGAGGACACCTCATTGCAGTTACAATTTCCTTGTAAGGGGAAGAGGAGGAGCAGGATTGGCCTCTACTTGTGTGACCAGGAGTCAAGGAAACAGGATGAGGTTGAGTTGGGAGAGGTTTCAGTTGGATATCAGGAAAACAGCAGAGAGTGTGGCTGGGCACTGGAACAGACTCCCCAGAGAATGGTCACAGCAGCAGCCTGCCAGAGTTCAGGAAGCATTTGGACAATGCTCTCAAGCACATGGTGTGACTCTTGGGGATGGTGCTGTGCAAGGCCAGAAGTGATAATAATGTGGATTCTAAGTTGGATGCTGAAAAAATATGGCTCCCAGTGGAGCTGCAGGCAGCTCTTGGATTGGTATACCCTACAGAGCCTTCCTTAGGTGCTGGAAACCGTCTAGTTGTGGTCTAACTGCAGAAGAGAGCAAGGGGAGATGCTGAGAGGGTGAGGGATGCTTCTAAATTTATCACCTGTCAAGATCCCTCCTTTTCTCTACCTCATAAAAAGTGCCAGTTGTCTTTGGATCATCAGAGTCTCCTTGATATTTGGGAGTGTGGAAACCTCCCCCACAGCTATAAGCAACCAAAGAATTAATAAGACTTCTGAAGAAATGATAAGCAGCAGGTGCTTCTATTCTGCCCTCCCTGGTTGCTTGTGCCTCTGTTATCTCTACCCTGTTTCCTCTAGGACCCTCACTATCAACTCTCTCTCAGCAGCTCTTGTTTCACATATTTGCTCATTTTTGTCTCTGTTTTGGACCTCGTCCTCTTACAGAATAGATGCTGTCGTGGTATTTGTTGCTTATTGCACTGGAGTAATTACCATGCTGTCAGAAATGCAGGCCAAATGTATCTGTATATTGATTTTATGTAGAAGTGTGAACTTCAGATTGAGTGCATCTTCACATCTGCAGTGAATGTCTCAATCTCTGTTTGGCAGGTAACCTCTGCAGATTGTGGTTGTTCATTCTGGCCTGTTTTTATTGTGAAAAATAAGCAATAGTTATTAATTTTTTTCCCTCAAATACAGAGGTACTTTCAAAGCTGCAGAAGGGTCTTTGTGACAGAGGTATATATTGGGAAAACTTTGCATCTTGAAAATCTGATTCATCCTTTTTTGGTGCAAATCATCAACAACATTAAACCTTTTCACTTGGAGAAATTGCTTATGAATTCAACACTAAAACATCTGATGTAAATGGAAGATATCGAGCACTTATAGTTCATACTGAGTTTTACTTGGAGTATGGTTGAATTCTCTTAGCACCTTTTCTTCCTTTCACCAGTCCAAATGCATGCATTTGTTTAGCTTTATAATATTCTAAATTTATAGTCTTAGAAAAAAAGTAAGGTAGGAAAAGCCAACTTCTCTCAGTCCCTATGAAACACTTCTACAGCAAACTCACATCTCACAAATTACAAATGCTCATCTCACATTTGTAAAGTGCAGAAAATCTTTCATTTATTCTTCCAAGGTCCTGTCCATCTTGTTTCATTGGTGAAGCAGACACTGCTGGCAAATAGAAGAGGAAATGTAAAGAGCACAATGTTCACTTTCTTTTTTCCACAGAAAATATAGGTGGAACCATGCTTGAGTGCATGCTTGATTTTTGTACATGTTGAATTATTTTGTGCCGTAAGAAATAAGGTAGAGCCTTCACTCTTTGGAGTGAAGTCACTTTTGAACCCAAACCAACTCAAGACAAAGAAGATTAAATCACATTGTCATTATGTTATGTGAAACATGCTACATGCTTAATACTTTAGGTTATTATGTTAATGGAAAAGTTATTAATACCAGCATAACAATGTGTGTGCTCTGGTGATTCTCCTCTTTTCTCATCTAGTAAATACTACCCACTTCCATAAAAAGGCTCTGGAAGGTGTAGAGATGCACATAGTAACACTCTAAAAGACTTCACATATACACCCTATTGCCAGATTTTTTGTTAGGCTTTGTTATTTCCTGATGTGACATCTAATAAAAAACATATTCTCTGTGTGTGCATGCTGCTTTGCAGCATAAAACTGCAGCCCATGGAAAATCCTGGAGCATTTCAAAAGGAAGGGACTTGGTGTAATAACCTCGGGGTATCAAGCATCTTCAGTTGCTGGAAGTGAAAAAAGCATATGAAAGCCAAAATGAGCTTTTTATGTTTAACTCGTTTTGAAATATGCACAATATGGCCTCTTGGTACTCAGTGATCACTGGTGAGGAAAAAGTGGTATCTTTGAAACATCACACTGCCTTCAGCAACAAAAGGAGAATATTGTTTTCTCTAAAAAAATAGTAAGTGTCAGTAAAAGTGATAGACACAGTATTAAAGAAGGAAATATAACTACTTGTGGGGTTTCACCCCCGGATTGGGATGACCCCGAAAGATGGAAAAGTCCCTCCTCCAACCCGTGCCTTCGAAGAAAGACTCAGTAGTCTTCTGTTGTCTGTTCTCAAGGTTGTTTATTGCTGGTTATCTACAAGATTCTTCTCCCTGAACTGCTGTGGCCCGTTCAGCAGCTCAGACAAAGGCACACTGCCCTCTCAGGGGGCTGGTGCTATCTTTTATATCATATATTATGTACTACATGTTTATGCTTTTTCTCCAATACCTACTATCTATATTGAATGGTGACTTTCTACTCTAAACCAATCTGTGAGTGCCAACATCACCAAAGACATGGAGGCTAGGAAGGAGAAAGAAAGAGGACAGGGCACACCCAAGTCCCTCCATCTTAGAACCCCTGACCCCCATGTACAAAACTTGGACCCCTGCGTACAAGGCTTAAAACCCCCCTGTACAGCACTCAGAAATCCTTCCTTTCACTTCATGACTACTTCTACTACACTATCTAAACTTGTGTGTGTGGCTTGTAATTCTTCATATAGACTTAGTAATTTGCTCCATGGGCTAAGATCCAAACCCCACGTGTGTCTTTGGCTGCATGCCATGGTCTCAGAGCCTCCTGCCAGCAGCTCTGGCCATCCAGGGCACCCAGAGGAGAATCCTGGGTTCCGACAACTACTAAATAATGTAGCTCTTAGAGTTGTTAAATTTTCATAATTTTTCATTTTTCTGAAAAGCTCTATTGTAGAGAGAAGAAAAAAAAATGTTTAATTTAGTCTTTCAGACAGATACATTGAATATATACGATTGTCATTTAATTCAATTTGTCACAAGAGTTAATAGTTCTAATGATACTTAAAGCTGTTTTCAGTCTTGTGTAATGTGGTACTTTGTGACCAGTTGAAGAAGTTAATTTCCTGTAAAGTTGAGTTTTTGAAGTTCTGTGATCGCATGGTGCAAATAAATTATTTCATCCTAAGTATTTCTTAAGTCAAGTTGCAAATGTTCCTAAACTGATCATGTCCAGCCCTCAAATTATTACAGCAGTAACTTCCTGTTTTTTTTCTCTCTGAGTGCAGTAGGCTATTAGATTTCCTCAGAAAGCAAGACATTTTTAACCACCACAGCCTTGAACACTTTTCTCATCAACTCTTTGGGTAGTTGAGTCTTGCTAATGGTTTTCCATCAGCCTTTTCCTTTCAGATGAATTAATGTTCCATTCACATGTTATCTTTTAATTTAGTTTTATATCAGTGATATTTATAAAGATTGGATATGACAACAGGAAGAAAGGTTTGGAAGCTGGGAGTCAGGTATGTATTTTTTGCATTCAGTCATGAACAAAGTTTATAATGGGGTTATCTACGTAAAAATCCCTGGGGTTTTACACAGACAGCTTTTTAAAACAGAGTTACAGCACCATGATTATGCACCGCGAAAATCCTCAAAGCAGTTGCAGTGCTGCAATTATAGAAGCATAAAGCACTTGGGAGGTGTCCCTGGATGATGCCATCCCATTGCAGGGCTGTGGTGTTTTCACAGAAATGAATTAGACAAACTTGATTTGAGTCTTTTTCTTTAATTAGCCTGGCTTCTTGTGAATAAAATGGGTTATTTTGGGTGACAAGTACGAAATTTTCACAGTTTGTACAGTAACTAAAACAAAGGTGATAAATTTGAGGAATTTTAAAATTTCTTTCATGGTTTCTAATACAAAACATTCAAACTCAGTATTGCTACTGTATTGTAAACAATGCTGCCTGTAAGGAATCTCTCCACAGAGAGAACTTTATGTAGTTAAAACTGTAATGTCACCAATAGGTATTTTATTTTTACCTTTTACCTTGTTCAACAAAGAGCTTATACTTTGTTGTTATCTGTAACTAGAAGAGAACTCATCCTCCTTAACATCAAGTAAATTTATAAACAGGTGAGCTCCCCTTTTGCAGCTGGCTGATAATTTTTAATGTATTGTAGAGCCAACAAGACTTATCAGTGCACAGAAAATGCATAATGGTGTTTGAAAAGGGAAAGAAGAAGCTTGGTTTCAAATAAAGTTTTTTGTTTTTCCAAGTGCAGTTAAGCCATGGGATTTTGTGGAACTAAACTAACTACCTCTGTAGATTCCCTAACTTCTGATATGTTCTTGCTAGTTCATTTTGTTGTCTTTTTTTTTTTTTTGCCAAGTTGAAATATTTTTAGTGTTTGAGTTTATTTGAAGCAATCATACTTCATACTGTTATATGTGCTTTATTGTAATTTTAGCTCTATAGTAAATTTTGCTGCTTAAAAACAAAAAAAATTGCAGCTTTATGGAATGATTCTTCATCGTAAACCATCCATCCCCAGCATAATCTGTTGATAACCAGTGGATACTTAGTGATCAGGATTGAGGACAGGGTATGGAACAGGCACCTCTCTAAAAATGGTGATAAGAGAGATGCACACAAGATCTGTGGGCTGAGGAGCCATTCAATGTGTGGCACCTTTTAGCTGCTTTGTAGCAGAGATTATGAACAAATAATGGAGCTATGAGTGGGGGTAGCAGGGCCTTCCACTCATTTCTGTTCTGCCAAATTCAGACTTGAATTCAAGTTAAGTGACTTGAAACCACAAGCTCTCTCTGGATTCTGGTTTAGTTTATCTAAAGGTAGTAAAATAAAGTGTTTAATCTGTTTACTAAAGAAACTGTTGATTTTAGTGGGTGATTTTGCAATTGCATCCACTGGTAAAAATACAGAGGCGACAGGACATGGCCCATGGAGTGGTGGCTGTAGGTGAACACAAGCATGATCAGATTGGTACTGATTGCAAAGGGATAACACAGTGAAGAACCCATTGAGATACTCTTACCACTTGCTTGGTGTTTATTTGAATGAAAAAGGGTATGAAGGATCCTAATAGTCCCTTCCATCGCTGATGCAGGGTGGTTTTCAGCTGCCTTGAGCCAATCTGGCTTTTAGTGAAATGGGTGCCTGCTTGTTCTCATTGCCAGTTTTGAGGCTCTAATGCCAGAGGATTTGTTGTGTAGGCTCATGCTCTGCAAACAGCTCGTGCACAGCAGTCCACATGCAGCTGATCATCACTGTCCTCTGGCTGCTGGGTGTTGCAGCTGCCACAGATCAGCTGGTAGTCCTCTTGGAGCCATTTCAGCAAAACCAAATAAGATTTAGATATTTGGATGTTATTTAAATAAATTTTAATATTCCAATTGCAATATCAGGCCTCTGCTAGCCTAATTGATGTGACTGAAAGGAATGGGGAGCTTGCTTTCATTAGAAACCTGGGTAGGATGTTTGAAATTGTCAAACTTCAGCAGGATGTGGTGTCGAAAAAGTGGTGGGCATGGTAACATTTACCCCTGGCATCAGTGTGTTCAGAAGGCTACAACTTCTGTGCAGTTCAATATCCAAAGCTGAGTAGAGGGTTAAGTGGCTTTAAAAAACTGTTCTTAGAGAGAGTGAGATAGCTGTACTACTCTGGGATAATAAAATCAAAGGCAAACGTGCAAATGTTGGAGAAGGTGGTCTTGAGTAAGGGAAAGTGTTGGAAGAACTTATTTTTCAAAAAAATGTTTTCTGACATAAAAACTGTTGCTGTTGACATTCCCTTATGTCAAAACCACATCAATTGCATGCAAGTGGAAGAGAGAAGGGGGAAAAATAAGAGCAGATCTTTCTGACCAGCTTCTAATTCCTCAGAAGAGAGACCCCCAGGAAATTTCATCATTTTATTCTGGATATTGTCCGTTACTGATGAATTCATAAAGGTAGTGTTCATCTGCTGTGGTGCTGCTGATTGTAAAACAAAGAGCATGATCTTACTAGAGCTTGGAAAATGTTTGCTAGCTTTGAGTTTGGCACTTGCTGCAATAGCGTAGGATGCTTGTTTGTCTGGGGAAAAAATCCACAAGGCGATGAAGCACTGTCACTAATTAAAATCAGAAGGAATACTTGAGCCGTTTGGGGGAGATGTAATCAGCTGACTAGTGAGATTAAACTTTGGGAACAAAAGGCAAATACATTGCAGGTAGAATTCCAAATGTTCAAAGCAGAGATGAAAAATTCATTAATGCTGCTCTCTGATTATGCAGTTAGCCCTTTCCTTGCCCTTAAGTTTACCTTGGCTGGGGCACTTGCAGTTAAATGGCACTGTGGAAATTACTGGAAAACATTAACATTAACTTGTTATTGTAAGCTGACATCATGCTGAGCCTGATGGGAAGTGAAAATTTATAAATAGCTTGTCCATATGTGTAAGGCAAAAATCTGCTGATCTTCAGCAGTAGGATGATTCATGTATTTGCTGTAGTTTTCTATGTTTCTGTGAACTTTGTAGTTTCAAAAACTTCAGGAAAATCGATGGTCCAAAACTGACAGAACTCTGAGGAAATGCACTGATATTTTCAATGCAGTTTTGATTGTGCAATCTATATCATACTGACGCTTAGGTATTCTTCCCTCTGTGTTTTCTGAAGAGCCAAGTGCTTCCAAAAAAGTATACTAAAAACATAATTTTGGCATTTTTTTTCTCCTCCCATAAATTCTCATGCACATTCCTACTGTCTATGAACTGGAACTTACGGGATCTGAATTGTCTGTCTCTGAGATGCATCCTTTGTGTATTTCAAATAAATCACTTAATCTGTTTCCTTGCCTGCAAGACTTTATTCTAAAATCTTTTATAATATGGGAGAGGGGGCTCATATTGAGAAATGGTATGTGAGTACATAAGTAAAAGCTTTATTTCTAGATCACTTATGGAAAATAAGTAAAGAGATGTTGGGTATTTCAGGGAGCCAGTCCTCTTTCCTCTCAGATGAGCTTCCTTGTTGGAAGGTGGCTGGATCCACACACACCTGGGCTGAGCAGTGCTGCCTTGTAGTCCAGTGAGACTGAAGATACAGGAGGGCTGTTGGATTGAGGATTCTCTTTTTTCCCCCACATGTTGCAGCTAAGTAGGATCCTCTCACACAAATGAATTTCTAGATGTTACTGTAATAAAAGAAGAAGAAAGGAAAATAGTTTGCATTATATATACCTTCCTTTTTCCAGCTGTCTTATGTACTATCCTTGTAAAGCTGAACTCATTATTAATGTTTATGCCTGGAATTCAATTTAACTTATCTGCAAGTTAAGCCAACCCATCAGCTAGGCTGTCTAGACAGAAAGTTACTTTTATTGCATGTTTAAGTTGTATATTCCCTTTTATAGGGATAGTTTTGACAGAGCAAAATTCTTGTGAGTTTTACTTGCATTCAGCTGTGTTGCTCTGTGTCAGAGGAGTTTGGCATTTGAGCTGGGGGTCTGGGCACCAGCGTGGATGGTGTTTGATGGATCTGCATAGCTTAAGCCTCCGATGTTCTTCTTGTTACCTGCATCTAACTGGGTGAGAATTTTCTTTAAGGGAGGGACATTTGCCCTATTGTTTGCACTCAGGTGAAGCAATCCCTGCCTTGGAAGAGCAATCAATCTTACCTAAGTTCTTCTCCTTACCTAGGACTTTGAAATGTTGGCTTAGAGTTCAAACAAAAGACTGCAGTTGCTAATATTGAGTTCCTCAGATGCAAATGGAGCCATTAATGGTGACAAAATTCTTGTCAATAAGCAGCAGTGGAAGTTGATCCTCATGCACAGTCGCAGGTTGTGACTGACAATGTACTAATGGGGAAAAGCTTTCAGAAGTTGTAATACAACCTTGAAAGACATCCCCTCCCTTTTTTTTTTTTTTAATTTTATTACCATGGTTATAGCAAGGCAAGCTGCACTGGGACTTTTCATGTGTCAAATTATTCCTCAGACTTTAAAAATACTGAGTATTTTTCTCATGTTTGAGAGAGACCTGTATATATATTTTCTCCTCTGTAAGTTTTAAAATCATTCATTGAGAGAAGTAGATAATTTTCTGTAGCTGCAAGCTTTACTTCACTTTATTTTACAATGTGAACTTAGGAACTAAAAGCATCAAACTGATTTAGCTTATTTCTAATTATTTTCTCAGCTTGTGTGTTAATACAGACATTCCTGAGGCAGAAGATCACCTCTGCTGAAACCAGCAGAGCTGCAGGGTCAAGTGGCAATGTACTTCTGAGCACTCTTGATAAACATGTGCATACTGTGTCTCTTACCATGCCAGCTTCTTTGTGTCAGTGGGGTAGCTGACAATATTCCTCCTAATTGTAAATATCCCTCAGTAAACAGGAATGTCTGCCTTGGTCTTTTATTTGCATTTGTTTCCTTCATGCGGGTATGTACAGGAGAGCTGTTACGAAGACATTGCCTGGGAAAAAAAGAATTTAAAATTGTTTCACTGCTCCCCCTCAAAAAAAAGTAAGAGGGAAAAGAAAGCTGGGGTGTGTATGCATGTAGCTTTATATCCTTTGAGGTAGCTGGATTAAAACAACGTTGGCTGGGTTTTTAGGATGACAGAGTATAGATTTGGAAGAAGAGACTTCATTTTATCGTTGTTTTTTAGCTGTTTTTTCTGGTTAGAAATGCAGGCTGAGGAGAATTCTAAACTGCTCCCACCAGCCTGGTTTGTTCATTTCTCTAGACTTCCAGGTTTTAGATACATGTTGTGGGAAGATAATAGGGATATTTGCAGAGAGTGGCAATGCCACCAGCTCCACAGTAGTTCTTTCATCTCTGGTCAGGCTGGCTGCTTAGAAGGATGTGTGTGAGACCCACTCAGGTTTGCCTTTTCTTTCTTTGACTCATCAGGCAGATTTGCCTTTTCTTAGCCCTGCGTGCTTGCTGGGGTTTTCTCTTTGCTCATCAGCCAGTCCTTCTGGTTGTGTTTCTCTGCCCAGCACACATGTACCTTCAGCTGAATGACAGCTTAAAAAGTATCTTAAATCCTAATGGTAAAAAAGTCCTAATAATGATCAAGTGAGAACTCATATCGGGTTTCTGTGTGAACAGGCAAACTGTGTACTTCTAAGAGAAGAGTCAGCTGGATCTTCCAGGTGAAATGAATCTACTGTTTCCTGGCAGCAAACTTCTGTCTGTTTTGTTTTCTCCTAATGAAAATTTTGAGTCACATAAACAAATTTTAAGCTGCAATTCAGTTTCATCAGACTGAAATAGGAAGAAGAACCTAGAGAAAAACCTAATTAAAGTTGTATTGCAAGAATTTTGATCTGTGAAATTTCACATTTAGTTGGGCTTGTTTTAGGCAAAGATTTAGGATAAATGTGGAAAACACATTTTTAGTGATGGATGTTTTGTGATATATGTCTGTCATGGAGAAGAAAGCAACTTTGCTATTTTTCAGCATCTTATAACTTTGATTAGTCATGGCAGATTCATAAATTTTAGATTATTAAATAGCTGTGTTATTCTTACTGAGTTATACAGAGTTAACTGGTATTGCATTTTTATTCATTAATTTAGATGTTTTCAAGCGGTTTTTTACTACTTAATTCAATCAAAACATGCTTGCCTTCATTTTAATCAAAATAGCTTTTAATTATTGTATAAACCCAGCTTCATGAATTTTGGTGGATATATTTGGAAGAAGGATTCAAGTGCCATAATTTCTCATTAATAATAAAGCAAAACGGGGTAATTAGATAATGAAATGGGCTGACAAAACAAAGCTAAAATTCTGGAAAAATTGAATTGTGAGCCAGCTGTTGCTTTAAAGAAAGCTTTCAAAAAATTATTTGCAGAAGGAAATTGTTGAACCTCAGACTGCATTTTTTAGTCCATACAAAAACAACTTTTAGGAAGCAATATCCTCATGCAATCATGTAATGTATCTCAGGCAGAAATAATAATCTGATCTGTTAGTTGTGAAACTACTGTTATGTAATGAAAGACTTCTAAGAAAGGAAATGGTTGGAACAAAGGGAGTGATGCTCTAATAATTTGGTATATCTAAATGATCTAGGACTGTGAGAAGAATGATGGCTTTTCTAACACATTTGTTTGTGGGTGACAAGAGAATTGATAAACATTTGAAATTGCTCTTCAGTATATTGCTATTTAAATGGGGAAATAAATTCAGAATATTTACTCTCTCCCACAAGCTCCAGATAAAAACTTCTCTCATAATTAAATACCTCAGGTGAAGAAAATCATTAATGACTGCAATAGAGTTGGTCTATTCACAGAGTTGTTAAACCTCAGTGTGCCAGAGTCTGGGTCATGAGGACACAGAGCACAGGGTGCCACCAGCAGTGCCTGGTGCAGCACCTTTGTGCCCTGTGGTTCTGGACTCATTTTAAACTCTTGCTTGTGCGTGGCTGCTTTTGTCTGGGACGTCAGCATGGACCGCAGGCATCATGTTCATTCCATACTCTAGCGATAAAACATTACATTTCTTTGCCACAAATACCAATTTTTAACAGAGCAGGGTGGTAAGCAGATAGTTACAAACTCTCCCTAAACTCTCCCATCTATTTTTGTATGGATATCTTACTGGAAAATGGTGGGGGAGGGAATGGATGAGGATTTTTAGTCCCATTGTAATTGTCACACTGGCGCTTTTCATCTTAAGGAAAAAAAAGGGGATTTTTAAGACTTGTTTTTCCCTGGAGCTAATTATTGTAACTTTGAACTTTTTATCATACTTATAAAAATGCCTTCACCTGTCACAGCAGCTTGCCAGTTTTTATCTACATGGTTGTAGTAAAAAAACATTGGACCTAAGTTTCCAAATAGAGAGATTACTTGGCAGTTTTATTCATTGTAGAAGAAGAATAAAATTTTATCTGCCTTTAAATGAGAGAAGAAAAGAAAAATTATGTTTGAGGGTTTTTTACTAGCATGTTAATACTCAGGCAAAAGCTTTTGATGGGACTGTTCAGAAAACCCACATTTAGCTCAGTAAATCTTCTCACTGCTGCCATTTTGCAAACACCTTTCTTGTTTTTTGCCCTCCCATGTTACTTCAACCTTCATAACTTGGTGAGTAGCATATTTTTGAAAGCTGAGTATTTACACAGTGTTTTCTTTCAGCTGCTGAAACATCTGTATTCTTTGTATTTTTTAGGGAGTTAAAGGATATGTGTTGAGAATGTTAAGTTTCGGGTGATGTCAGTTAGATTTTTTGGTTTGTATTTTTTTCCTCCCCAGTAAGCACTGCAATGAACACTGGGAGCATTGTTTCAGTTTTGCACTTAGGAATGTGAATATTTGTACTGTGTACTTAACATAGCTGAGGGCATGCATGAAAAAGTTTTTGTTGCTTCAGGTCATCTTAAGGGGGGAGGGAAGCTCAGTGTTGCTACTTCACTGAGAAGTGTGCAACTGGATAACCTCCTGTGTTTGGAGAATCTCATTGTTTGAAAAAGGCATTTGGTGCAGCAACATGCTGAAGGCCGTGCTTTCTTTCAAATGCAAACATGTGCTCATGTACACCAGGTATACACCTAATCATTGTTTTGTGTCGGAAATTAAAAGTTTATTATGAATTTCAGAAACCTTAGTTCCTCTTGTAAAATTATTGGTAATGCTATGAAATGTTAATTTTAATTTGTTAGAAAGTGTGTCACACTAGATCAACTTTGTGGCTATTGAAAGGTTTGCTGTATTTGCAATGTCTCTGTTTGTATGCAGGAGAACTCTTGCCACCAAAATTAATTTGCACTAGGTAAATCTTGTGTTTGATACAAGTTTTCCTCCATCACTACATTGCTTCATTATTTTAATTGTGTATTTCCCAGCAGTTCAAGCTGATATGAGAACTGCTAAACATAATGATCTGCTGCATATCATATCAAAGTTAATGTGGGGGAAAAATGTCTCTTGCTGATTTACATTTTTGAGTTAGTTGATGTCTAACCATTTAAGTATTTGTTTTTATTTTTAAAAAAGCAGTGTGCATTTTTCTTCACTTAATCATCCAAAATGAGCACTTAGAAAATAGCAGCTGTTATGTCTTAAGGCCTGCTTGGGTACAAAGAAAACACTCATCTTTCTCATGTCAGGACAGGGCGACAGAGTGTTGCATCTGAAAGCACGCTGTTGGGTGGGGGATGGATGTGAACAGGACAGAAGGATACGTGTGCTGATTGATGAGCAGGGAACCAAGCTGGCTGTTCCTTCTCTTCCTTCCCGAGCCCTTCTCTGCTTTTTCCCCTTTTCTTGAGGCTTCTACAGCTGAAAAACCAGGGTGAAACATTGACAACTCCAAGGAAGGTCCTGGAAGTTGGGAATGGCTGAAGAGAAGAACATGACTTTCTTGACATGCCTAATGCTTATCCTTATTAGGATATAGTGGCACACCTGGGCTGGCTTGGTGGAGTTTGTTTGGGTTTTTTCTGTCTATTTTGCACTAAGTAGTTCTCCCATGCAGGTGGTTTTACCTGTAGCAGCTTAGGACATGCTGACTCAGAGTTAGAACCTCGTGGACTGAGTGGTCTCAGATGTCCCATCATGTATCCAAGTATCTGACTTCTCGTGGGTTGCTCAGTTTTAACAACTCTTGCCTAGGTTGATGGACAGTCTCTGCTGTCCTGTTGGTGTGTTATCCTGGCTCCTGAACAGCCTGCATAGGTGAGGAAAAGTTTTTTGGGCATCCATGAACTCACTGTCTTTAATGCAGGACTCCACAGAACTGCAGACAATACCTTGTCTCAGTGAAATGCTGTATCCATTAAAGAGAACTGCTGTCAGCCAGCATAAACCTTCTTCCACAGATAGCACACATCTTTGGCTAAACTACCTTTGAAAAAGAAAAAAAGTCTTTAATATATTGCCTTTGTGTAATGAAAAAACAATGCCACATACACAAGGAACACCATGACCTCATTGCATTTATGTGTGAGGAATTTGGCAGAGGGTTTTAAATCATGTAGTATTTTGGACTTGAGGAGAGCCATGCACTGGAAAGCTTGTCAATTTTATTAGCTATATCAAACAGTCTCATAAAATGTGCTACCTCCTCATGCAAACTGGCAAACTCCTCATTGCCTGGCTTGTAGTCTTAGATCATGGAAGCCAAAGAATGACACATCACGTGAGATAGAAGTGAAGAACTACTGAGGTTAACTTTTACACATTGCTTGTTTGGTTGCCTCTGGTTTTCACTTCCATAAAATAAGGCTTTGTATAAAACATGCTGATGTTAATTGCAATTTCCACTTTAGCTTAGGTGTTCTAGAATCTCATGCTGAGAAAAGAATTTCTTTGTGGAGAAAGCTTTTTCTAAAATATCGTGAGGGTGCCTGAATCAAAGATAGAGGGCTTGTGGTGAAATAGCAAGAAAATCAGGATTTTGTATGTGTCAGAAAAAGTCAGAACAGGCTAAATTGTAGTTGAACGTTTTCTTTAATGGATGCAAACACTTTTCAAAAGTGTGTCAAACTCTCACGTGAGTTGCACCTTCTAATTCTACTGTTCAAATAGGGCTCGTGTCCCGTGGTTTTTACCATCTGAATAGTATTGAAATGACTGGTTCATACAAAGAATTAACTCCAGAGCAGTTTTGGTTGCATTTTCAGTGCTGAATTTCCTACCTGGACAAATTTAAATCCACCAATTTTACCTCCTTAGGATACACAGTTCTTTCTCTTTCAGTACCTTTAGTTGGAGCTATCAAACTACTTCTGCATTACCCAGAAGGCACTTTGAGAGTTGTTTTCAGAGCTGAAGAGATTAAATTAATTTAAGCTGCTAGGAAAAAATATGATAGCCCCTTCATAATTGTGTAACAGATTTTATGTTATTGCTTAGAGGTAAATCCATTGTCGTTCCTGGAAATGAATACAAGTACAGAAGAATAAAATTGGAAAGGTTAAGGCACCAAATAGTTTTCAATTAGCAGAGGATATAAAAAGCAGTAAGAGCTTCTGCATAAATATTATTTTCCATTTTCGTTCTTCTGTCATGTCTATGACTTAACAGGCATTAAGGGCAAGCCCCAAAAAATATAGAGAAGCTATTAGTAGCGGCAGCTTAGTGCATTGGTTTTGATGAAGAAGGTTAATTTGAGTAGGTACTTATGTAAACCATTTTAATAAGCAAACACTTGCACAGGAAAGAGCAGACTAAAGGAGAGGACAAGGTAGACATCTTTGGTGACACTTCAAAATGTTTGCAAGCTTGCAACTTCTGCAAAGTTTTTTGTAGGAAAAGATTCAAAGATTCAAAAGATCTTGAAATTGGAAGATAAAGGTTCAAAAAGATCTTGAAAAGGCCATCATAGAAAGGTGCTATCAACAAAATGATGTTCAGTTCAGAGGACTTCAGAAGATTTTAAAAAAACCAAAAGACAAGCTACTTCTCCAGGATGCGTCTTGCCTACAGAGCACCTGCTGACAAAGGGACACAGGAGTTTATTTCATTGTTCCTGTCAAAGGGCCCCAGTGGGATCTCTGTGTTTAGTAAGTGCCTCGCTAGGAAAAAATCTGGACTGACTGAATAGTGTCCAGGAACAGTTGTTTGCCATGAGGGCAGGAGTGGGAGCGGACAGGAACACCTTCCTCAAGAGCTTGGATTTTGAGGGTGAAAGAGGAGTTGCATGCAAGTGTTCTGGAATTGGCTTTCTTGGTTGTTTTCAGGATTAGGACAGTCAGGCATTTGTTTCATTGAAGAATGTTTAGACCCTGCCTCAGTGTTTGTATGGATTAGATAGTCTCTTGACATCTCTTCTGTTTCTGTGCTTGTTTGAAAACGACTGCAGCTGTTTTTCCACTTGAATGATTTCACAAAAAATAATCCAGATAAAATTGTGTCAAGTTAATGCTATGTGGCAGTGCTTGTGTTTCCAAAACAAGCAAACAAACAAAAAAATAGAAACCCTAGAGCAAGTGACAGCTGGAATGTGGGAAATCACGATCTGAGATCTAAAAGTCTTCATACAAAGGTTTTTCTTTTCCCAGAGTGAAGTGAAGGCCCCAGCTTGATCCATTAGTCATTAAATTGTCACTTTGCAAGTATGAAGTGCTAATGCTCTTACATATCAAGAGTGTTTCCATGTCAAATGCTCACAATATGTATTTTCAGGAACGGTCTGATAATATCTCTTATGCTTCCTAAATTCTGCACGTGGTCAGTTTCAGTAAATAATGGGGGATGGACTTTTTCAATTTGCATTGAAGCTCTTTCTGTAAATGTAAGTTAGCTGTGTGAGCAAACAGAATTTCCAGTTTTGAGGCTGTAATTATGCTGAGTAAGATCTTTTCCATTGGGCTTCACTAGTGCAACACACCTTTCCATGTGTTCCCCATTAGAAATTACCTCACCCAGGTGTTTCCTGTTCACTTGTGTGTCAATGGGAAGTTAAAACCAAGTGGGATGTTATAGGTGGTGTCACTTGTGTCAAATGTGTGTCTTGCACCCTCTGCCACGTGCAGGATGGGCACTACAGGGGCTGGGCTTGGAGAGCCCCTCTCCACTGTGCAGTTGGTATCAGCTTTCTTATACTACCCAGTATTTTCATTTCATGCTTAGATTACTGTACTTTTTTTTAACAATTTTTTTCTTAACACTTTTCTATATATTCAATGCTACTTGGAAAAATTTTTTTTTAAATATCAAGGACGGTCTCTGAGAATGAACATTTTTTGTTTTAACTGTCTGACCAGAAAGCTACAGTCTTGCCTTCTGTTCTGGTACCTTGAATTCTTCCCTTCATCAAAGCTTGGACATGTCTATTAGGCTTTTACATGAAACTCTGGAGGAGAAAGTGCAGAACCCCAGTGCAGGAGCTCAGTCCCCAGAAAGGGAAAGTGTGAGCATCTCCCTGCTCTATGATTCCCAGCTGGCCACAGTGTTTGACTGGGGCCTGGAATAAAGGTTCTCAGGAGCAGGAATAAAGATACTTTTCTGTCAGCACTTTAGAGTGGTTATAGATAGTAATTCCCTTCCCTGTCTCCTTGGTTGTACTTTTACAGTGCAAGCAGCCCTGCTCCATCCAGTGTGCCAAGCTGCCGGTCTGCTCCCCAGGCAGTTGTGCTCGCAGAGCAAATGGCACAGCAAGAAAGTTGAGGGAAGCTTAAGTTGGAAAAGGCCAGAGGAGCGATGTTCATTTAGCTGCCTTCTGGTCACTTCATGGAGATTAACATCTTCCAGCACTTTCTGCTGTTTTGTGCAAAAAAAGAGTTTTAAAGACGGAGCAACTTAAGGATTTAAGGATTCTGTCTGCTGTGAGGCCAAGTGAATAAATGTTTTTCCTTGAGTAATGGTTGTTCATTTTGCAGGCAACTGTTTCATCTTCTAGTTACTTGAAGGAAAAGCAGTGGCTAGAAATTCTGCATTTGATTTTTTTTTTTTAAATTTAGGTTTTTCACTTGCTGCAGTCGTACCTAGAATCAAACCAGTTTGCTAGTTTGGACTTCCAGCAGGGACTGCATGACATCACTACCTGTGTGGGAACCAAGCTGTGGCTGGCTAAAAGGTAAGATAAAACACAAAATACCTGATTTATAAACACAGTTTCCTAATGTATAGAAGCCTTGGTAGATTATTCAAGTTATTATTTTAGGAAGGTGGACAGATTTATTGTGTTGAAATATGTAAAATTTAGATGCCTTATTGGCTTACTGATTTTTAATCAAGGTGATTTTTTTCCAGAAGCAAGGATGGATAAACATTTTAGTGTAGTCATTAAAGAAAAAAAAAAAAACCCTGCGAGTGAACATTCCTACAGAAATAGACATTTTGAGGATAACTGGTCTTTCTTGACTAAGAAAAATATGCCACATATATGAGTTTTTTATGTTACTGTTTTTCTGACTTTGACCTTTACAGAAAATTAGTGGGGAAATGTCACAGCAGTTGTTTAAACTAAAAGTGTTTAGCTGCCCACAAACAATCCAAGATAGATTGAGAAACATTTTTCATAAGTTCATCTTCAGGTGACCTATGTATAACTAACTAATGAGCTCTCTTGCTGTCTCTTGCTCTGTCTTGCTCTCTTTTCTTTCTCTTTCGCTCTTTCTCTTCTCCTCTCTTCCTCTTTTTTTTCTCTCTCTTCCTCTTTCTTTCTTTCCCTCTTTCCTTCTCTACTTTATCTCAGCAATTGCTTTTGAGAATTTCTACCCAGGAGAATTGAGAATTCCTACCCAAAACTCTAAAGGAATCAGTTGTGAACAAGAGCACCGTTCCTTTCATAGATAGGTAACTGGGAATATCTCACAGTTTGCACTGTGGCATGAGGCCACCAGTGCAGCTAGTGGAGATCTCTGATAAAACCTGAGTCATTTTCTGATCATCAAAACCAAAATCCTTAGAGGTTTGGAGAAGAGGGGTGTCTAGTAGGTGGGGGAAATCTATTAGAGTTAACTGAGTTGGGGTAATGAAGATAGAGTTGATCTTTGGGAACTACAGAAGTGTCTCCTCAACGAGTGATAGTGATGGTACAGCAGATAAAACTTGGTGCAAATAATTGGAAAATGGTGCTCATGAACAAAGTCTGGACTTTACCTGGGGAAAGAGTGGTTGACTGAGCAGATTTTTTGTTTGAAAAAAATTTCTCTTGTTCTTGAGAATGCCCAGTAGGGGAGGGGGCAACTATCACAAAAAGCATGAAGAAAAACACAGAAAATCCCCTCTCTGTGTTTGTGTATTAGTCTTAGTCTGTATTGTATGTGTAAATGTTGTGTAAATCCCAAAGTAGAGACAGTAGGAATCAGAAGCAGTATAAAGATAGACAAGCATAGAACAGTTTCTACTTGGGGACTGATTAAATAGGCTGAGGTCTTTTTTTTTTTTTTTTAAATAATGGAAAAAGGACAATTGAGGGATTTGAAATGTGAGTCACATAGAAAGGAACAGGAAATTAGCATTCTGTTCAAGGTGGCAGATGTAAAAGAAACCAACTAATGAAGTTTTTAATGTAATTTTAATTTGGCTATGGAACCCTGTGATATAAGATAGTCTTGGTTTTAAACCTGTCTGAGTTTTTAAACAACGATTTAACGGAGTCATGGAAGCAAAGTCCAGTGAGGTTACTGAGTATGTAGACATCACAATTGGCTCAAGAAATTCTTCAGCAACCTTGAGATTTAAGACAGAGGTTTTGGCAAATGTCACTATTGTTATGCTTCCATTTCCTGTGCATCTGCTCTCTGCCCCAACTGGAGACATCACGGTGGATTTGGTGGACCTTTTCACTTGAATCAGCATAAGCATTTTTAAGTGTTTAAATAAGAATGTTAATTTGCATAACTAATTTAAGAGTTAATAACTGATACTGTTATAAAGAGTAAAAACCCAAACACTAGAGACCAAATTCAGTAGAAAGATACTCATGCTAAGTAATTCAAACCTCTTTCTCTGGCAGCAAATATGTAAAGGCCGAGCTCTGTTCATTACAGATTTTAAATAAATTCTATTTCCAAAGTATTTTTTTCAGAGCCACCCTTTTTAATACATCATTTACTGATTGATGACTGATTGGGTTTTTAGTGAGGGTTTTTTTTTTTATTATTTTATTATCATCTCTGGAAAGGAAAGCTTTTCAGGCCCTCTCTAAGAAATTCTTGTGCACAGTTAAGGTGTTTTCCTGAAGAAAAGTATTTTCTCTTTCACTTGCCTGTAAAAAGTCACAGCTGTATGTGGTGATATTAATTCCCTGTCAGCAGCACATTTTAATTTTGTCAGTTTGTTGTAGCCTCCTTGTCATAATTCTCAACAATGCAGTTAATGCTATACATAAAGGAATTCAGAATGTCTTTCTCCCCAGATAGTAAAATTTTGTATTACAAGCATGCAGCCTTGCAACACTAACTTTAAACATGGGGATTTTAACTGACAGAAACTATTTTTGCAAATTTCTAATGTACTTTACATTCTTGTGCACTTTGAGCTAAGGTGTCCTCCCTCCCTCCCTCCCTCCCTCCTTCTCTGCCTCCCTCCCTCTCTCCCTCTCTGCCTCCCTTCGTAATTCCCTTAACTTTTGCTTTAAATAAATGTATTCAGTGTGATCGTGTCATTAAAAAAAAAAAAAAAAAAAGCAAAGGGAAAAACCTCCAAGAAGCAACCCAAACAAACAAGGATATTGAAGTGGTGTTTTCTGGTGGTTTTAGTGTCCCACATTCAATGTGCAGCTTTACTGTTGGTAGTTGACTGGGTGAAGTTGAACAACTGCTCTGTGATCAACAGTGGAGTGTGAGGGTCTTGTTCTTGCTTTTCCTTTTCCTTGTTTTAAAGGAGTTTTAGAAGGTTGCTTGGCAACTGAGTTGTTAAACTTTGTGTGTGTGTGTGTTTCTGGGTGTTGGGAGAGCCTGTTAGGAAACCAGCACTTCATTCTTGCCCTGTTGTTAGACATCTTGGTATGCATCTGCTGCTGTCAGAGAGGATGATGGCTGGAGTCATCCTCAGTCATGTACAGACATTCCTGCCTTATTTCTGTTCAGGCAAAGAGAATGAGAAGGATAGAGAGAAGTTAATGGATCCCAATCTGGCTTTTCTGCCTTTCCCATAAGGAGATGATTTACCATGTCACCGATACTGCAGGGCAGAGACTGTTTGAAAAGAAGGTGTAAGACGCACTCGCTGTTAATCTCAAATGGCTAAAAAAAAGTTAAAATAGCAGGAAAGTGGTTTGTGAATCTGGGGAATTATTTCCAAACATCAATTTTCAATCACATTTCTGTGCTAGTTCTGTTAAGTTCTTGCTGGTGTTCTTTCAACTATGTACTTCCTTTGTACTATGGAACAAACTTCTCTGAGAATCTTGAATTACAAAACTTTGGATTGCATATGTAGTTCTTAAAAATGAGACTCAGTTGTCATGTGTATGTGTTTGGAGAAAAGATTATAATTTTCAATGGTTTCCTGAACTGGATGAGGGTTTTTTTGTTTGGGTTTTGGTTTTAGGGTTTTCTTTGCCTTTTCAGGGCCAGAATGTAATTTCCTTTCATCAGGATTTATTGGTGTAGAATAGCTCAAGATTCTATTGCACATTCCATGTAATATACTAATCTCTTTTTTCTTCTCCATGCTATGCCCTGATTTTCCTTTAGAGAATAAAATAACGGGTCACATTCCCCAAATTGAATTTCATAAAACATTCACTTTTTCAGCTGGTGTTTTCTATCTGTTGTGAAAGCAGACTTCTCATGTTCATGGGGCATGGCTGCTTTTTCTTCTTGGTTTTTTTTTTAATACCTTCAAAACATTAACATTTCAAAACCAATATTTTAATTCTTGATGTTTTGAAATGAGATCTGCCTTTTATCCACTTCTCAAGGTGGTGGTTGAATCTTTTCACTTTAACTGTATGTTTCTACTTCACTTGGTGGGTTTTGTTTTGTTTTGAATATACCCATTAGGTAGTCTAAAGTAGTTTAGTAATGTTACTGCCTTCCTTCACCTTCACACCAGTGTTAGTTTACTGCTTTTTTTGGAAATGAGGGAGATGCAGGGTGTTTGAGAACAGAAATTAAAAAAATATATAACATCTGTTTTGTTGGAGGACATAGGTGATGGAACGAAATGATATAAATTAGTCTGATGAAAGCTTTAAAATATGATGAGCTTATCAAGCTAAATCTTTGAAAGAATTTAAAGCTCTGTCATATGAATAATTTTTAATATATATTTTTAAAATTTTGTTTAAACTTTTAAAAAAAAGTTTTTAGCTCAGCTGCATACCAGGGAGTTACAAGACTAACTTGAGATGCCTTCTGCTTCATAAATACAGAACACTTGAAGAGCAGCCTTTGGATTTGGTAATGTGTTGTACAGAAGTCCCCGAAATATCTCTCTTGTTTAATTTGTAGACTTTGGCATGACAAAGTATTGGTATTGGAAAATTTGAGAAATCATGTCATTGCATGGTTTTGCTGTAGGATGCTGCTTTTCAGCACTTGGACTTGGATTTTCTATTTCCTCCTTCCTACTTACTGGAGACCACAGGAGGGGGAAAAGACTTTAAAGTTCTGCCAGAAGTCAAATAACATAGTTTGCTAACTTCTAGCCATGTGTCATTTCTTAGCTCAGAGCTTGTCTGCAGTGGGAGAGTTTACTTCTAAGAAGGTGGCTTTCTTGAAACTGACTTGTGGGCAACAACCGTGTATAAAACCAGTTGGCTTTGCGTTTTGCAAGGAGTCACTGGTTCATCTGGAATGGGCCACCTGCAGTGTTTTTATAAACCAAATGACCCGTGCTCTGTAGTGCTGCTTCTTACAGCTCTCTGCTTTATGGCTGGCACTGTTAAAATTACAAATAGGTCCTGCACAGGATTCAAGCTCGCACAACGAGTACATGCAGAAGTTATTTTAGGCATGGGCTCAAAACGAGGTTCACTGTTCGCTGAGATATGTGCTGCTTGGTTTTCCCCTTGCTGACTCTCTGATGATCCAGCTATGACTGCTTTGAATGAGGAAAATCTCATCAGTATTTTATAGCCCTACAGAGTATGGTAGCTTGCCAAGTTTTGATGGCCATGGCACTCCATCAAGCCTGTTGTATCCCTTTTCCCTGTCTGCTTTTGGCAGCGCTATGTGAGTGACAGCAGGCAGATGAGCAGCCTTAGGTTCTTCCTAGGAGGAACTTCACATGAGGTGCATTTAGGCCATCTGTGTTGAAAGCAAGAATGTGGCCTCTTTGTGGGTTCAGGACTTCATGGCTCAGACTTTAACCTAAATATGCCTTTTTTCTCATATGCCTCTTAGGAGAGACAGTGGTGACTTCTAGTGAGCAGACTATGACATCCAAAACAGGGGCACATGCAGGCATACCTAGACAGAGGTGCAACGTGCCCATGGCTCTCTGCAGCTTTGCAAGCAGCCTCTGTGTGATTTTTGAAGCGGTCCTTATTTGGGAGTTGGAAGTGGTTTTTTGTACTTTCAAAAAGGCAAGAAGTGGGGAGAACGTAAGGTTATCCTCCTTGGCAGAGAGGGAAGTCCTCCTCATGTTTTAGTACTCTTGCCTCTTCTTCCACTACGTCAAGATGACCCTTCTTGTCCTTCCAAGGCCATGTCTGCGCTTGGCATCTCCCTGTTTTCTAACTTTTCCACTTTTTCATTTCTATCTTTAAAACCTACACATTGAGAAGTGCAGTTATTTACCTTGGTAAATACAGTGGTCTTGTACAGCCAAGTTCAAAAGTTGAAAATAGTTTTAATGATTGAGCCTTTCTCTGCAGAAGTTTATTTACCAGGTTTCACATTGAAAACATAACTTTCTGTAAGCTGGAGCAATAATTCCTGTGTTTACCCTTGTACACACAAAAGGTGAAGGGAAATTTTTGTTGTCCTGTTCCAGCTGAAAATGAAGTGTACCAGTATGAACAGCTCACAGAATCACAGAAAACGCTGAGTTGGAAGGGACCCACCAGGATCATCGAGTCCAGCTCCTGGCCCTGCACAGGCCTCCCCAAGAGTCACACCATGTGCCTGAGAGCATTGTCCAAATACTTCTTGAGCTCTGTCAGGCTTGGTGCTGACTCACCAGTAATTTGTTCATCTGCACAGTCTAACCCAGGGGCCTTGTTTAGCCTCATTTGTCTTTGTTTTTGAGAACAGTCATAGCACGTCATTGTTCATAAATGTATTCCTAGAGGCACTAATTTAAATCTTACGTGCTTTTAGCAGGCTAATTTAGGTTTCTGTGCTGCTCCAAGTCCACTCTTTCACCAGTTTTGATAACAGGATCCTTAACACAGCTACAGACTGTTTATTTAGGCGGTTGGTGATTGCTTTTTTTGGAGCACCCACTTTGGGTATCAGTAGAGATGTTTGGACTTCAGGCTGAAGTTTAAGATGTACTTTGCAAAAGATAAAATAGTGTTTGACTCTGGTTCATAGGTATATTCCTAACTTAACTAGGAACATTCCATGAATACTAAGTTTTGGATAAGATTGTTTAAGGTGTTCCCTCCACCAGTGCAACATTTGGAGTAGGCAGAAACAATGTACAATTACAAATTTTGGACATAAATCCTCACTTATATCTGAAAATGCTTTTCAGTAAATAAACATAAGAGTTTTCCTAGCTTTTTCTTTGTAAGTAAGCCCCTTAATTTGTGTAAAATTCATTAAATTTGCACATGGGATTAGTTTGACCTCTTAAGTTTTTTAGGATGTTGCTCAGGGATCACATGAGGTTCTCATTAAGGGAACAAAAAAGAGAAAGAGAACAGCCAGGATTATTTTATCAATCAGGTATGCTAAAAACAACACCAACAAAACAGAGCCTTTCAGTATCATTCTCTAAGGAACAGCTGGAGCACAAATTAATTTTTCTTAATAGGTGAAACTCAGGATGTTCTTGGTGGTATCACAATGAAAAAATGATTTGTGTAGCTTCTTTTTGAAGCAATAAATTCTCTGTCTTTACCAGGGAAACTAATAACAACATAATAGTCTGGGTTTGAAGGTGGTAGAAAAACTTAAATCACCAGACTAGCAACTCCCTTTGGAGACAATGCCTGCTTTAATGGTTGATGAGCTGTCCCTATAGAATGGTCAAGTGAGGGGACTGTGCACATGGTAATTACTCGGAGAAGATCGCAGCAGCACCAAGTGGGCAAGCAGATGCACTTTTACTAATGTTTGTATTTCTGTTTCTATGCGCGTGTTCCTGCGCTTCCAGGAACTCGGCAAGGTTTACTTGGTAGTGCAGGCTTCATTATTACTTTTTTAAATGCTTTCCATTAAATGTAGGTCTGTTGGCCGTGATGTTCATTGATGTGCTGGTTTTGTATTACATGGTTAAAAATGCTATGGACAAAGTTTAATAATTAAATCCATTATTAATGTCTCCTTAAGAAGACAAGAGGAAGGCCATGCATGTTGATTCAGTGCTACAGATGTGGACTCTGAGAGAAAACAGATTAAAATATGAATGCTGCCCTCTAAACAAATACACCCCCAAAAACCTCAGTCTTTAGAATACTGCAGAATTTGAAAGCTAATAACCAAAAAAACAGGAGAAGATTTAATCTTTTAGTCAGCTGCTCGCTGTACGTGTGGGAGTGATTTCCATAAGCTTTGTCGCCTCCATAAATGACAACTGATCCCTTACCAGATCACGCTGCAGGTAAAACGTGGTCAGTACCAAGCCAGCTTGGCCTGGTTCATTGTGGAGACCTTGTAGGGACACCCAAGAAACTTACCTCAAAAAGCTGTTAAGACCCCATTGGCTCGTTTCCCTGTCCTATGTCTGTTCCTATGTCCCTGAGCCACTCCCTCCCTATTCCCTGATTGGCCCTTATCTTTGTACTGCCCCGAGACCAGGTTCATGCCCCGGCCCCTCTGACTCTGATAAACTTGGACCCTCTATGTGTGTGTGCTGGGATCTCTAAACATCTCACCATGCAGCTGAATTAAACATCTGTAGATACCATGCAAAGGCCCTTTTTGTTTTCTTACCCTGGACTTTACTAGCAGCAATTTAGGCTGCTACAGTTCATCAGCAACCCTCCAAGGATACAGCTCCCCATGGACAGCCCTCGAGGATTATGTAGAGTTGACTGTATCAAGACTCAAGACATCACAGATGTCACAGATGAAGACTCAAGACATCATTTTTTGGTGTGTTTAGAAGTTATTTTAGCTGACACAATGGCAGGTCACATATCAATAGAATTTGGCCTCCAGAAGGAGGAATACTTTTGGAGATTTGGCATTCTTCAGCAAGGAGTATGCTGGGAGTTGATAGAGAGGAGAAGATAAACATAAAAATTTTAACCCAAAAATAAACCCAAAATTTAGTTGCCAGTGTGCCAGCCACAAAAGCTGAGATTATAGAAGACAAAGGCACAGTGGGAAACTCATAATAGGAAGTTGCACAATCCCATCCCTAAGTACCAGCTTTGACATGTTTGACTTAATAAAAATTCTTTCCTGTGTTTATGTAGTGCTAAAGATGAAATTCCAGCCTCTAATGTTCCTAAAATTTTGACTTATCAGAAATGTTTATACAATTCGGAAATACAATAATTTGTGCAATTTCATCCTGTGCATTAACTTGAATATGATGTTCAGGAAACAAATTCTGTCGATCTGTTGGAATCAAAAACTGTATGTAATACTGGTGGCTAGAAAGTGGAAGAATTTGGGGTTTAAATTCATCGCCAGCAAGCTGATCTCTTTTCTGCCAGCTAAAATACAAATTTCTTTGACCATAATATGTTATTTTGCACAGAAGAATAGGGCAGTGTTTAGTAATTAGTGTTTCTTTTAATATGGGACTTTTTCTAAAATTATATTGGTAAGTTTAATCATAAGAACAGGTCTTCCTTCCAGGAACATTAGTCCTTTCCAGCATTTCTAAAGGCTTCAGAAACATACAGCCTTACAGTGAGTGGCTTTTTCATTGAAGACCCAAGAGGGAGTAGGCAGCTAATTTAATTAATTGATCACTTTGAAAATTGAAATGAAAACAGTCATGTAAGTCATTAAGATGAATCTCTTCTTCACATGGTAGCTGTGAATTGACCTTTGAAGGGGTTGCCCTTGTCATCTTGCCAGCTCTGGTGTTTTTACCCTGATGCTTAAGAGTGTGTTGTGATGGTTTTGGACAAAATACAAGGATTTGTAGGTGACTTGTAAGTTGTATAATTTTTGACTAAGGTTCTCCATCAACTTGATTCATTATCCAGATCTTGTCATCAGTTTTTCAAGTTTGGAGCTGAGATTAACCAATCTGAGTTGCTAAGAGTCACTTAAACACTGTATTAAAAAAATATTGTCAGACGCTGTTAATTATTTACAGTTTTACTGTGACCAGGCCTGCAGTGTACATGTTACATTATTATTAGGAGGAAATTTGATTTTGTTATTTATTTAATAAAGTTGTATTCCCATTTCAAAAACAAGATTAGAAGTTAAAAATACTCATAAAGCAGCACTGGGTAAAAAATTTCCAGTCTTTCAAATGTTTCTGAAAGCTTGGAGACTGCAAAAATGCAGAGCTTTTCTGAAACCTTTTACAAAAGGTTTTAGAAATCCCTAAGATAGCCAACTACACTAAGATACCTGTAGCTAACCTCATCCACAAGAGAGATGTTATGAATTTTTATTTGAGAGACATTAGTTGTCAAGTTGCATTTAAAATTTCTCAGTGCTCATTGAGAGTTTGAGGAAATATGCTTTGATTTTTATGTTGTTACATTTTTAGTAAATATTGTAAGTTGCTGTATATTAAATAGTGCTTGTACTGCTAGTAGTTTTCCAACATCTGTTTCCTAATGAGGAAAAATATGAGCAAAATAAACGACCTCTTTGGAAAACATTGAATTTCTAGAATAACCAAAAGCTAATGTAATAAACATTACCATGAACTGCTTTGATTTCATAATCACTAGCTTGTATCTGTCTTATTTATGTAACAAATGCAGTAAATTAATGTTACAGTTGTTGTTGCTCATCTTGAAGTGAGGTGGCAAAAAAGGAATGATCCAGGATAAAATAGCTGTCAGCTTCTTAAGTCATCTGACTGTCATTGAAAACTGGGAGTTTGGGAAGATAATGAGAATCTGCAGAAGTTGAACATCAAAATTCTTTGGTCCTTGCTATAAAGGGGTGTTGGCATCCTGACTTCAATACAGAAATCTGGATGGCTATAAATGGTGCCCTTTAATAAGTAGAAATGCTGTTTAAGGGCCTCTGCAAACCTTAGAGGTTACAGAAGCAAGAGATTGTCTTTTTCCCAGTGTTCTGACAGAATTGAGGCCAAATGTGTGAGCTTTCCATGTTCTTTGCTCCTTGTTGTTTCTCTTGGAAAAGAAGGTAATTTGCTCCGTAATTCATTAATGTTGATCTTGTTTAAATTAAACAGTAATACAGGAGAAACTGAATTTTAAAAGTTAAGCCATGTGTTCCTGATAGAGTTGAAGCAATGAAGTTGTGGGAGCCAAGTACACGGGAGGTCTGTGACCACCTATTGCTGATTTCTTCAATAAATGCCAGTTGGGTTTGCATTGGATCTGCCATCCAAAATAAGCAAACCAATGACTACCTCAAATTCAGCATGACTTAACTATAAAAGGTGAATCAAACATTTTAAAGATAATATTTGTAGAGCTCCAAGCTGTGAGAATCTAGGATTGATTTCAGTTGCATAGACCTAAGCTGCAATCAGTGGTACTTAGTGGAGATAAAGGCAGAGCAGAAATCAAAGCAGCCCTACTGCTACTGTAGGTAGCCAAAGCCAACTGGAGCAAACCCCAGTGTTGCACATGGAGCTTCTGAGCCTGCCCAGTCTGATTTACATCTCCTGGAGGGAATGCTTCCTCATTCACCTACCAGGCAGTTCCTTGTTGAAAACAAATAGCTCTTTGTTACTCTGGTCATATAATATTCTATAAGTGCTTAACCTAGGCCTCTTCAAAGACCTGTGAACGGGAGCCTGTGAATTTTAACGGATTCTTAAACTCCATTAACCTTTTTCTTTGAAAAACAGTGCCTGTACTCCGAACGGCTAACAAAAGATTTCCTCCTGCAAGTGTCTTGAACTCTTTTTTTAAATTTTATATTCACGTGCCGGGATTGAAAATGCAACTGCAAAGAAGTCTGTCTATTCTATGCCCAATTGCTTGTTCAGCATTAATGACAAGAATTTGAGTAAGTTTGGAAGGCTTTTATTTTCATGATCTAATCCAGAAATCTGCTATGAAGTGTCAATAATATGCAAACGGGCACCTGTGTTTTCAGATTTTCTACTGTTCAGCCAGGCCTACCTAAAATAGTAAGAAACAAAGGACATATATTTCTATCATAGTAAAGATACTGTTAGGCTAGAGCTTTGGGCAATTACAAAAAAAATCTTCTGTAGTCGTAGAGTCATAGAATCATCTGGGTTGAAAGGGACTTTAAAAACCCCCTAGTTCCTACTCCTCTGCTGTGAGTTTGGGACACCTTCAACTAGAAGAGGCTCTTTAGAGCCCCTTCCAACCTGGCCTTGAACACCTCCAGGGATGGGGCATCCACAACTGCTCTGGGCAACCTATTCCAGTGCCTTACCACCCTCACAGCAAAGGATTTCCTCTAAATATATAATCTAAGCCTGCTCTCACTCAGTTTGAATCTATTCCCCCTTGTCCTGTCACTACAGGCTCTTGTAAAGTCTCTCTCTTGCAGGCTCCCTTTAGGTACTGGAAGGCTGCAATATTTTTGAGGCTGAACAATCCCAATTCTCTTAGCCCATCCTCATAGGGTGATCTGGTAAGGACACAGCAGCTCTTCCCATTGTCATTTTGTTCTCCTTGATTAAATTAGAAATATATTTTTTTCTGCATCTTGTTCTTGCTAAGTAGTAATCCAAAGTATATCCTTTCTGTTCCTGCTTGTTGCAGAAGTCTTCTTTCCCTCTGCCTGGCAGGTCCAGTCTGTGACTTGACTTTCACATGTTCCTCCGGGCAGACAGCCTTTGGCCTCCTTTGATGATGCGTTGAAACATTCTGCAGCATTAGCTGTTAGTGCAATTTAATGCAGCAGTTGGCTGTCACCTGATTTTTATTTCCACCTGGACAGTCAAGCTCCAAGTGAGAGCGTTGTGGAGAAGTACTAAAAAGTGTGGGGCAAGCTCCTAAGTGCAGTAAGATTCCAGGAGCAGGCTGGCTATAAGCTCTATATCCAAACACAAAGCAACAAACTGAACTTCTGAAAATTATGGTATAAGGCATCTGGACACAGTACGTCAGGTGGCCACTGGGTCTTTGGTGCCAGCTCTTTGAATTCCAGATACGCTGTTGTTACACTGAACTACTGGCTAGCAAAGACAAAGCATTGGTCAGGTATGGATCTGTGCCCTGGCATCGCAAGGCTGCTATTAGTATAGATATGTAATAGTATGAATATTGTTTTGATAGCTATTTTACGTTTCTGGGTGGATATACCTGTCTCTAGCTCTACCCTGTTCAGAGTCATGTACAGTTTATCATCTGGAGTGAGCATATGATATACTTGTTTCCATTAATAACCAGGTTGGAAGGGAAATGAAATAATTTTTGGGTTTTGGAGAGAAAAAAGGCATGCTGTTCCAGATGTCTGGAGCTCCCACCTTTTGCTACTGCTGTGACTTTCTTGTTTGGAGACAGATTTCCTCAAATGTTGTTTAGGAGAACACCGCTTTATTAGTATTGGTGTTAAAAAGGAAACATCTTGTACTGTTCCCCCTCGTGTTGCTGAAGTTCTGCACGAACAGGTCGTGTTGAATACTGTGCAGTGCATCATTTGAAACGTTCAGCATTGTGATTTTTGGCTGTCAGATCTGTTGTGTAAATCACTGTTTGATTGTCTTCAAGACTGAGCTTTCTGCTACAGTCTGAACAACACTGAAGTTTCTTAGTTTTGGAAGACTGAATTTCCTGTTGTGTCCGTCTGGCACATATGGATGAGAACTCACTAGCATCACCAGAGCAACAGAACCAGCCAAGGACAAGCGTTTGGCATGTTTTATGGTGGAAAAGTCTCATTTCAAAGTCAAAACATGCATATGCGCATACTTTAAATGAAGTGGTAAGTGCTTAAAAGGTGGACCAGAATAAAAAACATGCCTGTGTTGTTGTTGTCTCTTCTTCAGTAAAAGTCGCATCAGCCGGGTTTTGCCCGGGGCACAGTTTGTATGTTGGAAATTTTCTTTCCACTGAAAACACGGAATGATAAGCGAGTCTTCCATTGTTTTGAGGGAGCTGAAGTGCAGTAGACTCATTAGGTTCCTCATATTGGCTGGAAAGTGTTGTGGCTGCTTTCATCCATTTGTGAGAGATCTCTTGTGGTTTGTTTTTCTTCTGAGCCTTTGACTGATCAGTCCCTCTGTTTTCTCCTGGGTTGAGCTCCCATCTCTGTGAGTATTCCTTAGCTGTGTTTTCATTCACGTTTGTGAAGAGCAACTTAGGCAGCAACTGGATGCCCAAGATACCGGAAAGATCTTTGCTTAACTAGGGTGGATAGAAATGAAGTCTTCCTAATATGACTCTCCAAAAATAGGCCAAATTAAAATTGCTTTGGCTTCTTAAGGCTTTGGTTCTTGTTGATTTATATCTTCTCAGCAGGCAGCTTGTAGCTCTTGAGCTTTAAGGCAAGTGGTAGGAGGCAAGCATGGAGAAGTTTGGAGAGGTATGAAACTAGACTATTTCACTAATAAGAAAGTGTCCAAAAAGTCTGTTTTTATGCAAAAGCAGAAAAAAACTCTTCTGAAGAGAGATCCTGGTAGCACATATTCTGCTGTGTGTTATGTTGATGCCTAATATTGTAGGCCATAAAAGAAAGCATAAGTCTTTTAGGCTTCTTGCAGAGTTTATTGCTGAAGGTGAGAGCACTGTTTCTGGTTAAAGCTGTCTTTTTTCAGAGGGTCATAAGCTAACTCTCCATAGGCAAATACAGCAGCCAAACTATGCAAGAGCCTCAAACCTTTCATTTTTATGTCATAATCACATATCTTACTTGAAAAAGCTTTTTTTCCTTGAATTTTAAAGATGTTAGAGTTCAGAATATTTGTTGGAACATTTTTCATTAACAGTTTTTGGAAGAGTTTCAAACATTAAGAGAATCATACAAAGAAAGTGCCAGATAAAATAAAAATGAAATACTGAACAGAATTAGTCATACCTCAAGCTTGTGCTGCTTGATTCTGAAAGTTTTTTAGTACAAGTCTCACTGGGCTCTTCAGAATAATTTCTGTGTTTTGAACCAGATTTCCTGTTTGTTCAAGTTTTAAGTTACATTTTTAAAAAGTTTTCATGGCTAAATATGTTTCAGTGATAGTAATACAAAGAAAAAAGAAGTTTTTAACCTAATTTTATTTTTCTAATTGGAGAGAAAATAGGTGTTTCTCTCTTGCAAACTGAAAAGGCAGAGCAGAAAGTAGCTTATTACCAATTTCCATTATATACACAAAATCCCAAATATCCTTGTTTGGAAAAAGAAATACCTGATTTTAAAAACATGAACACCTCTGGTCTTCATCAGAACAGTGGAGAGCTGTGGCCATTAAAAAGCTGTAGCAAGTACCTTGGTACCTTGCAAGGGAAGTTTCCCTTTTATGAGCAGTAAGAACTGAAGATTTCTTTTTGTTGATGTGTTTAGATACACACGTTATCTATAAACAAAAAGACCTAGTAGGTGCTACAAGGAGCTGGTTCATCCAATCATAATGAAATGTATCAACTGCCATTCAGTGGAATGGCTGTGGGAGGAAGGTGTTGCCATTCTGCAAGGGAGACTGTCACTCAGAATGGACCAGGAAAAGAAGCTTGGATTACTTAGCCTAATCATTTTTTATATGCATTCTAATTTGACCAATAGTTTATCTTCATTAATTAAAACAGACCTGCCAAACTAGTTTGTTTTACTGCTGTTTCTGAGCATAAGGTTATAAGGATTTAAGCTTTAAAAACATTAATTTTTTTTTTTTTTAGGCTAAATCCTTGTTTGGTGACCAGAGCTGCCTATCTTGATGTCCTTGTGATGTTGAGTACTCACCTGGGGAAGTTTCAAAAGCAAGGTAAGTCAATATACTGTTCTATACATCAGATTTAATATTTGTATCTGTTTCTGAGCTCTGTTGAATCTGGAGAAACAACAGTATATTACTTGTGCTCAAGGTATCTACTGACTTCTGGAATCCTTTAGCTGCCTTGTAGAAGAAAGTCCTTTATTCTGCCTTCTCAAGAGCTTGTCCTAGGTTTTGTTGAGGAGAAAACTGAGGTACAGTTCCATGTCAAGGCTTGAAGTGATGGTCTTGCAGTATTCCTAGTCCTAGAATGGCTAGCAACAAAAAATATCCTCTCCATGTTCCAAAATGGTTTTTTAATCCAAAATCCACATCCTGGACTATTGCAACTTGAACCTTTCCAGAAAGCCACAGAAATGTTGTCTCTTGAGACACCTGAAATAGTTTCAAGGAAAGTGTTTTCTAATGTTTGGAAGTTTTATAAAAAACACCTCTGAGAGATTCTTTCAGTTTCCTTTTTCCATTTTGATTCTTTATCAGTGGGAATTTTTTGAAGGACCGGTGAAAACTATTAGTGATAGATTACAGTTAGCACCAGTATTAGTGTAGATTACAGTTAGCACCAGTACAAAACAAGCTGTGAACAATAAGAAAAACAAAGGTATGGAGGAAGGGACACCCTTTCATGTGTGCCAGTGTGTAGGCAGCTTTCAGTCAGCTCTAAGTAGCTTCCTTGTGGGCCTCTTTTGTTCCTTTCTTATGAACAAGGGAGTAATAAATTACCTTGTCAGTCCAGGAAGGCAATTAATGAATAGTTCTGTCATTTCATTAAAGTTCTTAACACTGCATTTAAGTCACTGGAACCGTTCTTTATTTCAGAGAATCATGTTGTGGGCATTGTTAATTTTAAAACCAGTTCCTTTTGCTTTTTTTGCCTAGACCTTTAGTTGATGTAGTTCCATTCTAATTCTAAAATTGCTATTGGTGTGATTTCTTGTAAATGTACAGTTCAAATAGGGATAGTTGTTAGGAAAGCAAATTGGTGATGAACATGTCTGACATCAACTTGACATCTGACATCAACAGGTTGATGCAGAACTAGCCCTTACAACAGAAGGACAGACATACAGAAAGGGCCACATGCTTTATAGGGTGGCATGCACCACCTTATCTAAAACAGTTTCAATATAACACGTCCCTAGGGATATTTTTTTTTTCTGGCTATTTACTGTTTTTTTCTGGGGCTCAGCTATATCTACCAACAATAATTCTTATATTAAAAATATTTGTTCTTTTTTTTTATTACTACAGAATAAAACTTTTTAAATCCTCATATGCCATTGGCCTGAGAAATAATCCTTTGCAGTACATTAAAAAGTCTAGCTGTGTATCACAACTACAAAATAAACAAAAACAACCACCAAAGCCTCCTTCAACCATATTTGGGCTTGTCACCCTTTTACTTTGAGTACTGCTTTTTAAAAGAGAGATCCTTTTGGGAATAATAAATTTTACTTTTTTTTTTAACATGATCCTCTACCATTGTTCAGCTCCTTTGTGGTATGAATCATCCTAGTTTTTCTGTATTCTCTTCATCTGAAGGTTTTTTTCATCGTCTGATTATTCTTGTCACTCGCCCTTCAGCTCTATTTTTGTATTTTCTTTTAGGAAGGAACAGCCAGTACTCCAGGGGAGGGCTCCTGGTTTTGCTTACTTAGTGGGCATTGCATTTCCTTTATCAGTCTCTTTCCTATTTCAGTTATCCTTGGGGTTTTTTTGTCTGTTCTGGTTTTTAAACAATTGCTGCACATTTGCAAAGACTTTTATGGAGCTCTCCACACCAGGAAACTCCCTTCCTTTTTTTAAATGCCCCTGACTTGTGAATAGCCCTTTGAGCCTGAGGGACTGAACCATGCTGTGGCTGGATTACCAACTGTAGTGAATTCATTTATTTTTCAAAGCTCATGTGGACTGTACCAAACCTGGGTGCTGTAAGGTACAATTTCTGCAGAAGGAAAGCAATTATTTTTGCAGATTCTCTCTGCTTGGGTGTAGTTCATCAGTATTGTTTTGCTTAGAAGTTTCATTCCTGCGTAGGTTTAAAATTACTTATTTCAGGCAGTGTCTATAGAGAGTAAGAATTTAGGCTGGAAGTACTGTTTTGAAAACCTAAAGATACATTTGGGACAATTTTATGTATCACAGGCAAGAAGCCCTTCTGAAAGGAAGGAGTTATGTGTTTATATTGAATAGAAACTGAGTGTCCCATGACACAGTGAGAGCAAGACTAAACTCGCCAGTTAAAATGGAATGTTTTGAGTCTCTCATTTAAATGTTTTAAAGATATGATTATTAATTGAAGCGTTATATTTTTCTGAGATTAAGTATCTTACTCATATATGCATGTCTCTGGTTATGAGCCAATTTTTCTCTGTTCTAATCTTGATTTGTAAAGTTGTTTCAATGAATAAAGGGTGAGGGACAAATCCAAATGAAACTGTTTCTTGATGTGTTTATCTAAGAGGCCCCAGGAAGTGCTGTATATGAGTTCCAGGCCACAGGCTGAAACTGATTTTCATCAACAGAAATGGGAATGCAATGTAATGAGCCTGCAACTGGTTAAAATCAGACCACTTCTAATTGATTATGCCTGTCTAAAGAGGCTACAATTACAAAGAGGTTTTCAGAGAACAGCTCTGCCTAGGCCCTTCCTACATTCTGATTATTTTCTGTAAGTGATTTGTTGTTTTGAATTAATAAAATCTGTCTCTTAAAGTGCAGGATAGGCCTTAGGGAATTTACTTCACCAATTCAAAGAACATCAGCTTTAAAATGTTGGCTAAGGAAGGCAGGGAGTAATGGATACCAAAAGCATCTTGTCCAGCTAAAAATTTACTGCTGGTTAAATGATGATTATTTATCTTAAACAAAACAAAACAACCCAAGCCCCATAGTTATTCCTATTTGCTGGACTGGATGGAAGTGTTGCCACCCCAAAAGGGTGACGAGCCCAAATATGGTTGAAGGAGGCTTTGGTGGTTGTTTTTGTTTATTTTGTAGTTGTGATACACAGCTAGACTTTTTAATGTACTGCAAAGGATTATTTCTCAGGCCAATGGCAGATGAGGATTTAAAAAGCTTTATTCTGTAGTAATAAAAAAAAAGAAAAATATTTTTTAATATAAGAATTATTCATGTAACTGAAAAAAAGACAGTTTTTTTTCCTTGAAGTGATAGGCAAAATCTAGAACTTTTTTCTCAGCTCCTGATATGTCTGAGGGCTTTTAGATATGCTGAGACAATACATAGAGCCAAGACTATATAAACTTAAAAATATTTTTATTCTGTTATCAATTGTGGTTGGAAGCAAGCCTTAAAAAAAAGAAAAAAAAGTTAAAATATAGAAATACTATTTTTACCTTTATTGAGAGTAAAGAAAGTTCTTAGCAGGTATAGGATTATTTGATGAGCTAATATCTATTGTCACTATTAACAGTTATTAGTAGTGTCCAGGGAATTTGTTCTTGCAGACCTCTTTGATGTATTTTCTCCACATTAGCTGTTTTTATTGATCAGAAATCACAAATGTCTAGGGCCTTTTCATTCTCATGGGAGAACAATGCAGTCCTCTTGCAAAGGATATTCTGGCACTTCTACCCTGCTTCAAATATTACAGAGGAATAAAGTAGCATTTGTAGGCATATTGGGGTGGGGAAAATGACCTCGAGTCCAGGTGAGAGCATGTTCAGCCTTAGCTGTGTATGTGGTTATTTGCAAATTCACAAGTTTTGATCAGGAGGAGTTAGAAGCAGAGGTCTGTAGAGCTCCAGATCCATGTGTGCATCTGAGGTTACACTCTTTCCTGTGCACTCAGAGATGGGCTTTGCAAGAGATGGAATACAGGACTCTGGTGTGATACACTGTTTCACCAAATAAGATTCCTCTGTTGAATATATGAACTTCTGAGAGGATCTGACATAGACATTCCTGCCTTCAAATCTTCTGGTAACTGATGTGTGCAGCAAAACAACAAGATGAGAATATTACTGTGATCTGCAGTGCTGCTAACACAGGAGCCAGAGTGTTGAATTGCAGTGAAAGCTCAGATCTGCCATGCTCTGTCTCTCTGTAACAGATGAAGAATGCCACAAGACAGAGTGGTCACATTTTCCTGCTTGTTCACATCTTAAAAAAATTTTCTCGTAGTATTTAGTCGTTTTGTGAGGGGAATTAATGGATGAACTCTATAATGTACCTGACTAATAGAAGCGCATTTTGGCCAGGGTCATGTTCCAAAAAATGGCACTTGTTGATAGAGCTCTGTCAATGTAAGTGAAGCAGGATGTAGAACAGAAGAGGGAAAAAATGTAAGAAAATTTTGCTAAAGATAATCCTGCCAAGTTGTTGCTTTATCCTGTATATATGCTGTCAATCTGGTTTGGCCTCTTGTCAAGTATAGTGTCTTCAAAATTCGAGTTTGGTGGGAAAGAGAAAACCTTTAAACAGGATGTCAAATAGGTTGAATCTGTGATTTAGGAAAAGATGCCACTTGTAGTCTAACTAAGCATTTTTCCTTTCTCCATTTGAGGTAGAAGAATTTATAAAAGTTCTTGAAATTAACCAAACTCCAGTGTTGTGGTTAACCCTGGGAACAGTTACTTAGTATTTACATGATTTACATTAATCCTGTTCATAGAGAGATTGTTTTGATATAAAAATGGAGTAGCCAGTATTCTGCTCTAACTTATTTTCTTTCCTTGAGTTTTGCAAAAACATAATTCCATTTTCTTGCTTTCTTCCAAATACCTAAACCTTCTGTAGATGTAGGTTAAAATGCTTAAATTCTGCTCATGAAATAAAGAAATGGTAGCAAAAAATACTGTGCACTACACATGTGTGTGTGTGATGAGAAACATGAGGTATTATTTCAACTGTCTACTGGTTTTGTCCTCAAAGACAATGAAATACTTATTTAAATAACATACAGAGCAAATACCATTCTCTTGGTTATATTTGTCCATTTTAATTGGAAGTTATAAAATACATTGATAGAAATAATACTGATTATCAAACTGATGCTTTGCAGTGCTTTGCAATGCGAGCACAAATTGCTCTTTACATAGGAATCTCTTAAACGTTTGCCTGAATTACATGATTTGTAGGTCTTTTAAATAGCATTTGAAGGTTGTGGCCATGTTGTTTTCTGTATCATAGTTCCTTATCTTTTCCTATTTTGGTAAGAAGCTAGATGGTAGCTAAGTTTTTCCTGCAGGCTAACTTACAGACTCCTGATTTTTGAATGATGAAAATTTGACCAGGATAACTAGGTTGATTACTTTAGCCATACTTGAATTTTCTTTTCCTAGATCCTTAAGAAATATGGCCAAAGAGTTATTTGAATAAAAACACTGGCAGCTTGTTAATGTGTTTTGGTTATTTGGTGTAATTAGATTATAGTTAAATTTACTCTTAATGTATTGAAGGCAATTTTTGTTTATTATATCAGAAATTATATAAAATTTGCTGGTATATTGACTGTGGCACTGGGTAAATGTTTTTATTTTGAGTTAAGAAAGGTAAAGATGTAAAACATTTTTAGGATGATCTAAATGCCCTGTGCCTGCGAACATTAAATTAGACTAATCAAAAGAAAATATTTTTAGGTACTCAGTGTTCTAATTCAATGCAGACAGGAGAATGAGTGAGTTGAGGGTGGCATTGTTGGAAGTCCAAGACACAGGGAGTGACTGGAAGTTGCCTGGACAGTAAAATGCCAGAGGCAGAATAAATCAGGGATGTTGAAGTGATCCAAAGACTGACCAAATGTTAGTGTGAGACAGAAGAACAAAATGGGCCAAAGCTGAAAAGAATAAATTTTTGGAGAAAGGAGATGGATATGTGCAACACCAACAGCTGTCAGAGAAACGTTGGAGGCAGAACTTGTGACACAGGTGGAAGAGGGGGAAAGTAAAGGTGTTTTTAGCATGATGGCAGACACAGTGATCAGAGGAGGGTTGTGGAGGGAAGGCATGATACTGCTGGAATGCTCTGTTGAGCAGGGAATATGGAAAGGTGTTCCATGAGATAGGTGACACTAGAGGAAAGTGGAATTGGTCACGTTCATTAGTGTTAGCACTCACAATTCTGTCCCCACGTGAAGACAGAGACTGCTCATCCTTTCAAAATCAGGTTCTCTTTAGATTCCAACAGGTACCACTGACTGACTTGCACTGTCTCTGTGGGGTTTTATAAATTTATATGGATGTAAAATACTGGAAAAGTCAGTGCTGGGCCAGAGAGAAGCTGTAAGAAAAAAACACCTGTAAGAAAAAATAGCTGTTTCAGTGTCCAGATATAACGGGTTTTTTTCCCCTTCTTTTTTCCTTTGGAAACTTTCCCTTATGCTGTACAAAATGCAATGGGATGCTTGTGTGCTTGTGTCCTCAACAATAAATTATCCATGGATTCTGGTAATCAGTCATGTTTGTAGTTTTGAATTGTATTGTGAGTTCTAATGCCTAGTCTCTGATGTTGAAGAAGTTGCAGATGTCTTTAAAAGAAAACATCCTGCTTAGAATATGCCTTTTTTATGATCATCAACAGTCACCTTAGTATGGCTGTGTAATGAAACAGACTTTTCTGTTCTCTTTGTGGTTTTATTTCCATTTAGCAGTGACTTTGCCTAATCCACTTTTAATAAAAAGGAAAAACACAAAAGAAAATACTTTTCCTTAGTATTTGTCTAGGAAAATCTCTTCTTGGCACTGATTACCTCTCAGCCTACTCCCTATTCATATGATCTATTCAGATGTCTGTGGATGGTAGTTAGAGAGTGGATTTTAACCTCAGTTCATAAACAATTGCACTTTCTTGCCGGTCTTGTTGAATAATGAGGAATATCCAGATTTTTGATGCTCAGAGCCCCTTCCCATAACAATATACTGCAGGCAAAGCAGCATTTTATTGCTGCTCTTGCAAATTTTGTCTGTTCTTGCCGAGGGTCAGTAAGTTTTCTAATGCTGGTCGTAACCGCCCCCCCCCCCCCCCCCTTTTCCCCTGCTTTGTTCTTTTTTTCTGGAGCCTCTTGAAGGAACATGGAAGATGGTTTGGATGCTCAAGGTTTTGATGGTTTGGATGCTCAAGGGCGTGCATACAGGATCTAATCTCAGTATTTATCTAGATACAAATACTTAGAGCTATACTAATCACATGAACAGAAGGAAGCCCCTCACACAGTACACCTGATGATCAGGAGAGTTGTCCACTTGGCAGTAGCTAAATAATCACTGCGAAATTACCAAATCCTACAGAAATGTATCAATTCTGCAAGGAGGTGAAGCAAGTTTAGATTTAGATATGGAAGGAATTCAGATTACTTCTCTCACTTTTGAACAGGCTGTAGTGCCTCTGAGATGAAATATCAGGTGAAATGTCCATGGTTTGTTACTTCCTGAGCAGGGACATTTTTCTGTCATTGCTCTATGTATCTGCTTACTCTGGGAACAGACTGAAAAGATCCTGCCTGCCACTGCTGTGAAGAGCAGAAGAGAGACAGGCAGGGTGCAGGTTTGGGAGCTGCTAAATTTTGAGGAGGTTTATAACTGGAGAGTCATCCAGTCTACTAGTTCCATTCTGCTCCTCTTCCTTTCCTCTTTCTTTTCAGATGGTGGAAGACCATTTTACTCCATATACATGACAGAACATCATTTGATCACAAATAGGATTAAAAAAACAGCTCCTCAAACCTAGATGCCGTGACATAGATGATGTGTGCGTGTATCGGTGTGGGGGACTGAGGGTGTTTGTGTCGGGTGTTGAAGAGAACCAAATGGTTGTGTAAGATGTCTCCTGTACTAGAAACAGGCTGAAATTCTTCCTGTCCCACAAATGAAGCAATCCTTAAGGGGGAAAAAATAAAATTAAATCCACTTAATTCTTGAGGGCTCTTTTGCATCTGTCAGCACCCTGGAGAGACTGCTGTTTGCCAGGACCCTTCTTTGGTCAGCCAAAATTTGTTCTCCCTTCTCACAGCAGCTGGTCATTCAAACTGTATAGTGATGTTTGTTTGTAAATAAAAGTATGTTGTTACTGTATCTTAACAACAGAGGCTGACATTTACTTTGGGAACTAGTGCGGTTTTCTGGTTTAGTTGGATATTTTGATGTAAGCCAAAGGAAAGAGTTTACTTAAAGCTAAGCAGATGAAAAAACATTTACATGAAAGCCTGGAAAGACTTCTTAGTGATGAAGTTGAAAGCAGGAATATTTCCACTGCATTGTAATAAGACGGGGGCATTCTTTCCTTTTGTACATATTTGTGTGAAAAAAGAGTGTTGGAGAGCATGTGGAGCACAAGATGAATGCAGAAGGATTTGCTTTCTGGTGTGCTGAGGCTAAGCAAATATTCAGACAGTCTTACTTTGCTGACGGCCTTGCCATTGAGACATCCAGTTTTAAAGAGACTTTCTGTAAAATAGATGAGCCACAGTGTCCAGTCTTTCACAATTGCATGGGAAAAAAAAGAAGTCATCCAGAAGGCTTCCAAAGCAGAAGTATTTGATATGTACAGAAAAAGAGGATCTGTTGCCAAAGGCTCTTGTATCACAGTCTCTGCAAGCTAGTCGTTCTGGGAGCGAGTAGCTCTGCTATGTTTTAAATATGCAAGTAGTTTTCCCCTTCGAAAATGAAGACATAAAGATAAGTTGTGCTGGCCTTGCAAAACACAAATGAAAGTTTGCTGAGTTGGAAGGTCAGTGCATGGCCAGCTCCTGGAGTCCATGGGAGGGTCACAACTCTCTCTGATGTTGAGTTGCAGGCTGTGGCAAAGTTGGCAGCATTGACACCAACAAAATGGAAGACACCCTCCCCCCTTTCCCTAATTTTTTTTTTCTCTCGCTCCCTCTCTATCTCTTTCTGTGTGCACTTAATACTGCTCTCCCTTTCCCTGCTCTGGAGCTTTGACCCTTCCATCCTGTCAGCTTTCCCATTACTGCTTGCATGTAGCTTACCTCAATATAAAGCAATGTGGACAGGAGATGAAAGCATTTCTCTTGCAGTATACTTACAAATACCCCCTTGGTTTGAAGAGCTGAGCCAGTGGATGTGTGTGTTGCTGAAAGGCTGCTGAGGAGGGGAGCAGGCAGGAACCGGAGAGGGTGCAGCGCTCCAAAACCGAAGCTGTTTGTCTTCTTGAACTGAGGTGTTTGACCTTGAACCTTTTTCTTTCAGCTGCCTGGGATTATTTCTGTTGTTAAACTGCTGTCTGTGGACTCAGGCTGTGTAATAACTGAGACGAAGGCCTAATCCCTCTCCAAGGCAACCAGACAGTTCAGAAATTAAGGAATTCTGGCAGTTGGATATGTGTCGTGTGACATGGGCATTAATGCTAGGTTATGCTGTGATGCCAGTGTGTAAAAGCAGTGTGTTTGGAGGCGGTTTAGAATTGTAGCAAATAAAGATACAAGTTTGCATTGCTATGAGACAGAAGTCAGCTGTGCCATGTAGAGGATAATGCTGTGAGATGGCTTTGCGCTGATACTGGAGTTCTCTGACTGCATCAAGTCCCTTCAGAAAAGAAACTGTAGCGAAAATGTGAATGACAGAGCTAACGGTTGGGCAATATGTCTGAAAATTTTTTACAAATACTACATTTCTTTGAAGTGTGTCCAGAATTACTCAGAAATGGTTCTGTCTTATGTGCTAGACCATGTACAACCCTGTCAACTTTCGGTGTAAATGTCAAACAAATTAAGATGGCTTTAGAAGAATCTGAATATGAAAGGGCAGGATATTTAACTGTAAATAGAAGGCTTAGGGAAATGTCTTCATGGACAACAAAATGAATCTATATTTGTACTGCGGCTTTATGTCAAATTCAAGAATTTAGCAGGACTATTTGGACAGGCTTTTAGCTGTGCTCAGTGTTTAATTATAAATAGCAAAGTTACATGGCAATGAATTGTCTTCTTACAGATACTGGAGAAATGTAAGTTTGTTTAATCTTTGTATTTGCCTTTAGTGCATTTTTACCTTTAAAAAACCTAAACTTCCTACATCCCCTGGCAGTAGTGGCACTGTTCTCTGCTCTTTTGTGATTTTCCCCTACTTGCATTTGAATTTTGGGGGGTATAGCATGTTCATTTTCTTGCAAACTATACAGACACTGAAGTGGGCAAAATGGTTTCAATATTATAAAATGGTTTATTCCTGCTGATGATGGAGAAGGTTGAACTTAAGACACTTGAGTATTTCAGTCTATGTGGGTGTGAAATAGGACCATTGATGACTTTTTTCTTTATTTTGTGTCTACATTGCCAGCTCTGCTAAAGCCAGAAACCCTCTGGTATCACAGATGGCAGTGGCCTCTTTGTTCGCTCCAGGAGGTGGCCAAGCACTAAAGAATGTTCTCAGGCTGTGCTGGGCCATGTGGACAAGGTTGTGCCAGTGTAAATGGCTGAAGTGTCACAGTTCCTGGGCTGATACCTAAGAGGGGTTACAGTGCAGCTCCTTTGTATTCTTACCTATGTTAACTGTTCAAAATGAATAAGAATAGGAAAAGTATCCTGTTTTTTTTTAGTAAGTAAATTCGTTAGACTGATACACACAGGACAGGTCTGTTTATCTTGAAGGGGCATCTTCTTAATAGCATTTTTTTCTGACTAAAACTATGAAGGCATGAGATTTTCAATGTTATCAGAATGACCTCTGTCATAATTTCTCCTGATTTCATTTGCAGCTGAGTAGTCTGACAGACAGCACTATGTTCAGTCTGGCCTTTGATTTTAGAGCTAACTATCCACATTTTTTTCCACAGATATTTAATAGTTTATTTGTGTTAATAACTTTCTGCAATGGTAGAAATGGGAGGCTTGTACAATTTGCAATATTGTATTACTAGCCTGATTGAAAGAAATACTTACCAAACAGATGTAATTGGTAAAGATTGCAGGCAGTCTGCAAGGTACTGCTGCATTTTTCAAGTTGTTTGAAACTTCCAGCTCATGTGTTGAACAATCACAGTTCTCAGAAAATTTTGTGTCCTTGTTTCATTTGATTTAAATATGAATGCATGCGATATCTAGCAAAGCTTTTTTATAATTTGGAATCAGTTTAAAATGTAGGAGAACTCTGATTTTCATTTCATCATGCCTGGATTTACCTTATGATACCTTTTGCATTCCTGATATTTGTCAGCTTCACGGTCTGGAGGAGATGGCAGCATCACTTAGTTTCACTAAGTGTTACTCTCATTGCAGGAATGCAATTCCTTGACTTTTGGGAAGAGATGAAAAGAGTAATTTCAGATTCTGAGTTGATGTCTGGTGTTCCCTACTCAACTGCAGTACCAGGACTGATACAGTATCTCCAGAGCATCACCAAACTTGTAATATCAGTGCTGTCAGTGACTGCAGGTCCTGACATCCCGAGCTGTGGTTCAGCTGCTGCAAAGGAAATGGCCAAGCCCTCACTGTCAGTGGCTCATCTTCTGCACTGTGAGTTCCATGAAGTGCGTCTGCTGGCATTGGAAGCAATACTGCTGTGCCTGAAACAAAGAAATTCCAAGCACATTGCAGAAGGAAGAGCAGGTGTATTATGTTTACCCACTGATTTGGAAGACACTCTTCTCACAATGGCTCTGAAGGAAACAAATCCCCAGTGTTTTTGCAAGGTAAGAGGGTGCTTTTTTTTGACATTTTTTATGTTTTCAGTAAATTATGTTTTTAATTTTCAGATCATGTTTGTAATTTTCAAAAATATATTTCAAACATGCAATATGCTTTTTAAGAAGTAGGTGACTAGTTGGGGTTTTTTGACACTGAACAGGAGCTGTGCAGTAATTTTGTAACAGATGTTCTTGTGTAAAAGCAAGAACTTCCTCTTTCCTTTCTTAGAACTGTCCAGAGAGAATCTTTTTGTTCTTGGAGTGGAACTTAAATCAGTGTTTTATTGATCTCAGATGTGCATATTCCTGTTGAGACTGTCTGTGAATTCTTTGTGCATTGTGTCTGCAGGTGCTGGAAATTCTTTATAATATGGATCTCAGAAAGGTGCTTCCAAAGACTGAATGCTCGATAAAAATGAATCCAAATGAGCTCTTAACCTGGAGTTTAAACCTTGCAGGTATCTCCAGCAGGTATGGTCTGTCATGCATGTTGAAATACTTAAATTTTAAAAACTTTCAACGTTGAACATTAATATATTGGTTTGGGACTGCACTTTCATTTAAAAATCTGTGTTTCAGAAAAGAGAGTGTGGCTTATTTAAACAAAGTGGGTTCATGAGAATTTTTCAGAGAAGACCTTGATCTGAATTATTCAAAAGGCCCACAAGTCATACTAGCACCCTGGAAATATCCAGTTGTACAGTTCCTGAAACAAGAAGTTGCTTTGGCTGTCCAGTGATAGCCAGTGAGCACAGTTCTTTCTGAATGGTAATTGGGAAACACCCACTTTACTGTAATTAGTATTAATGATCCAGCCCTACGCTCATTTGCTGTGAATATGCCATCCCTCCTATCCTGGTTTAGGGGCAGATGGTTTGTAGAAAGAACGACAGATCTCATTTAACTTGTTGGATTGGCAGAAATGGTTAATCCTAATCCTTAGGGTTTGCACTCCATATACAGACTGTAAAGTCAGCAGAAAGCACTGAAAATCTGGAGCCAGATTGTAGGTCCTACTGAATTAGAAGCTGTGCCCGTGCATTCTTAATGGAATGCACAAACAGGCTTACAGTGTCCAGACTAAGGGTATGACATCCTGTTTCTGATAGTTTTTTAAGCCATGCAAACATTGCAGTCCAGTGTTACAAACATTGAATATGGAGGGTATGGAGTGTAGAACTGCATTTTGCAGCTGTGCATATTTGCTGCTGATTTGCACTGAATTGTTCAAGTTCAAATGATGACGGGAGTGGTCATTTCTGGGAGGAAGTAAGCTACTGCTGGTAAAATAACACTGACTGGTGCTGTTAGAGGGAAGTGGCTGGAATAGCAGGCCTTGCTGCTCCGGTGTTGCATTCCCCATGATGGGAATAGGCTTCAGCAGCCATGGTGCCCAGAGCCATATCCTTAGATCCTGCATAGCAGCTCTAGCAGAGATATTCCTGCAGCTAAACACCAGCTTCAAGAGATGCATTTGTTCGCAATTTAAAATAATGCCTGGTTTATTTGACTCAGGTTCCATTTTCAAATGTGTTCATCTATGAGAAGTATGTAAATATAAAGTAAACATGAGAGAAGTGAAAGTGAGGGCATGTTTTGTTTGCATGTCAGCTGAGAACTTAGCTAACATCTAGATCTCTAATGTAAAAGCTTCAAGTGCTCAGCTTGAAAAATATCCATTGGTGATCATCTGAAATAATTTAGAGCTGGCTGGTTTTCTTCTAGAGATGGAATGATGACAGAAATAGCTGGCTTTTTGATATGTCCTTTGCCTTTTTTTCTCAGCCCTGAAGGTCAAACCATAGCTCTCAAATTTGCCTCCAAATTGATTATTCACCTTTTGCAGAACCATCAGCAGGTAAGGGAAATGGAGCTGCTTAACAGTTTTGTAATTCTGAAGTTTTTAGTGATTGCAGTAATGTGGCTTCTTTTAGATCCAAGCCCCAAGCTTGTGTTTTCTTGTGTCCATTCATCATTTTTGATGTTCTTTATTATGTCTTCCTCTCTGAATACGCTGCCATGTTCTGAAACGACACAGCCATGAATATCATCTCAGTACATCCCTCTCAAAGTAATTTCAAGTTAAATACATACATAAATATTTTTGATGGAGTAATTTCAGCTTCTGAGCACATCCAAAATGGTCACTATAATGTAGAAAGGGAAATGCCTGTGGTGTTTAATACTTGTTCTGAATCCAGCCCATTTACTGAGCTGCAGCTTTGTTGTGGTTTCTTGATTTTTGGAAAGCCCACAGGAGAGCACGTCGGGTGGGAAGGCACGAAGCTGAAGTAGTGGTTGGGTGCAGTTCCCAGCCAGCTCAGATTTCTTTTGATTTTAAATTGTCAGTCTGTGATGTCACATATGTATGTGTAGAGCAGTGCAAAAGCAGCTTTAGTGCTAGACGTTTTTAAAAATATTTTTAAATCCACATAGTGGATATTTTAAAACAAACAAAATTCTCATGATTTGTTTTAAAAGGAAGATTATTTTCCTTACAAAGCTATTATTTTTCATACAATGAGCAGCAGAATAGTTTCTTATTATATGCTAATAACCATGCCTCATTATAAAAAATATAATATCACATTTGCACACAAGAATTGAGGAACATGAATTATGATATTAAATCTTTTTTGATAAAGGAGAGGCACAGTGTGAGTACTTAAAGTTAACATATCAAAGCAGAATTAATGAAAAATGCTGTAAAAATCTTAAATAGAAATTCTGCAACAACTGTCTCTAAAAAGCATATAAACCATGGGAGATCTAAGATATACCTACAGAGAAAGCTTTTGGCTTTGGGAAAGGCCAGGTACTTCAGATTTCCATCTAAATTCTTTCTTTGAGCTTGCATTCAATATTTACATCTGAGGTAGGGATTTTCTCTTCCATGAGGTAAAAGTTAAGTTCTGTCTTTCTACGTAGTCCGTCCATGTGTCTGCTTGAAATTTGAATAATTGTAACATTGTGGGAGATTTTGATTTTTTGTTTTCACCCATTATAGAATCTGTAGGACACGCTCTGGCTGTGTCCCTTTGTGCAGTGCAGGTACGTGGCCCTGTACCAGGCAGAATGAGGCAGAGTTTGACTGAGGTTTCATTTATTCCATAGTTAATGAGGTGGGTTGAGGAGTGGCTGAATGGCACATCCCAGAGGGTCATAAAGCACATCCCAGAGGGTCATAAAGTGTCACAGGGTCTAGTTGGAGCCCTGTCACTTGTGGTGTCCCAAGGGTCAATACTGGGCCCAGTATAGTTTAACTTCTTCATCAGTGACTTGGGTGAAGGGGCAGGTGCCTCCTCAGCAAGTCACTGACAGCACAAAGCTGGGAGCAGTGGATGATACCCCAGAGGGCTCTGCAGCTCTTCAGAAGGACCTTGACAGGCTGGAGGGATGGGCAGAGAGGAACACTCTGGAATTCAGCAAAGGACCATTGTATTTGTCCTTGGCTTGCATGTGTGGAAGGACTGAGGACACAAAAATGCGCTTTGACTTGTGTGGTAATTGTGACTCTGCTGTGAAGGGACACAGTCAAAAACTTGCATGTGTATACTGCTCTAACTAAAAGAAAATTTCCCAACTTTTAAATGTTAATGTGGGTTTCACCACTTTGGAAAAACCAGGCATTTACTAATGAGCAGTATGCCTTAGGCAGGCCATGGTTCAATGTGATGGGAAGAGGTACAGCATGCTTCTCACATCTTCTGTGCCTTCAGATTTCAGAAGAAGTCTTGGAAAAATGGGTTCAGCTGATAATGTATTTTTGTGGAGATGAGCAAGAGACAGAGATGCTGTTAGCAGCTGCTGAAGTTCTTAAAAGTATAACATCATTCCTTCTGAGCAGTGACAAGCTCATTCTTGGTAAGTAGCTTGAAAGTAATTTTCTGGATCTTTTTTTCTGAAATCCATTAATACATGATTTCAAATGTATGTGTATGCACAGTCAAAACATAATTACATCAAACAGTGTTTTTTGAAAATTTTAATAGGATTTATTTAATTACTAAACATACAGATTTATTCAAATTCTGGTAGGAAAAGCACATGTGCCCAGCCTCTGGCAATAACTCAGCGGAAGGGGTACATGTGATGTTGTGTCTCCAGGTCACTATACGCTGGTGTACAGAACTACTGGCTTGCAATTGTTCTGTGACTTGAATCTTTCTTTAGTACTCTGTTGGTGGGCTAGACATAGTTTAGTTTAACATTGGGAGTGTAACAAAGCTGTGCTGGCTGGATGTTGAAAGGAAGGTCTTTGGTCTAGAAATGAGAGACACGTTCTACTATAAGAATAATTAATAATTGGATCACATTGTATCTCCCAGGTATAAGGATTTATGTTTGAAGTTAACATTAGACTGTCTCTTTAGAAAACAAAGAAAGGAGAAGAACGAAAAACCCCTATATGGCCTTATTCAACTGTACATATAGTGTCTGGGAGGCAAAGCTAAGTGAAACTTTGTTTTGTTCTGGAGAATAGATGGGGTTTTTCTTTTAGCTTTTTTCCCCCCCTGCCTCCTGTGAATAGAAAATGGGGGGATTTTGTGACTAAAGAGCCAGGAGATATGCAAGAATAGGTAGTACTAGATGATAATAAAGAAATTCTTTTGCATCCTGAACAGGACAGACAGTTATAGATACTTTTAACTCCATGATACTTCACTCCACTGTAGTTACGTGTATGTTTTTAGTTTAAGTAGCTTTGGTCCATCCATGTGGCCTGGATACAAATATCTCTTCTACAAAAAGAACAGTATATTTCTTAATCCATAGATGGTGGTTTTGGCAAAAATTAGCTATTATTTTGAGATGCGCCTTTTAAGAGGTATTGGTAACATTCACCAGAGCTAAATCTATCTGAGGTAGACATTGCACTATTAAGTGTTTATAGTATCAGCTCTGGAAATCTTAACCTTCACCATCTAGATAAAGCCCATCATAATACAGACATCATTACCATTTTATGTCAAATGAAGGCAGTGGAAGTATTGGAGTGAAAAACTCCCAAATGGTGTGCTACTCATCTGTTACTATTTGGATGTGGTCCATAGATGATGGACAACAGTTTCCTCTTTGATCTTGTCAAAACAGTTGCTGATTTCCATGCTTTCCAGTCAGGCAGATGTGAAGGTCTGAAATAAAACATAGCAGCAGTTTGTATCCTGTGTAAAATCCTAAAAAACCCAAATGAAAACAGACAAGTAAACAAAAATAAATGCTCCCCAAACAGCCCAGAAAATAGACCCCCAAGGCCTCAGTGGGCAAACCATCTGAATTAGCTCTTTGCTCTGAAAATTGATCCAGGGGAAGAAAGATTCATAGTACCTAGCAGTGTCAATCTGGGGATCTTCACAACTGTGAAACTGTCAGTACTGCAGTGAGGAGTTTGGCAAATCAAGGGCATGGGCTGATGATTAGTTGTAGTGATATAAACCCAGGATAATTCCCTTGAAGGGTTTGTGTGCATGTAAACAGCTCTGACTTGTGTGCCTTCTTCTGCATCAGCTTGCTTGACCACATATAGTAAAAAGTAGGAGTTAAAGGAAACTGTGGTTGTATGAAATGGAGTTGTAGTCAGTCCCAAGAGCTTCCATTACTGTGTTCCTAAGAGAAAGAGAGTGAATGCCAGTCTGTATGTTCTGGGTGACCCCATCATCTCTTCATCAGGCTGCTTGAGGGTTCAGAAAAGGTCTTTATATGCAAATTCCCTTTGTAGACTTCCACTGCTTCTGGAGATAAAATAATACAATAGAAACTTGTTTAGGTGGGAAATCTGAATATTGAATCTCTAGGGGAATAATTATGCTGCCCTAGCTGTACCAGTATAATATTATTGAGTGTGTCACATAGGGAAGTTACAGGTAATACAGGAATGCTTCTGCCTGTGTAGTAAAGCCTAGAGCAATTTACTTTGGCCAAGCTGTGAAATACAGCTATGTATTTGTCTGGCTAGCCCTTGTAATACAAATCTCTGACAAACCTGCTGAAAACATGGTAGAAGAAAACCAGCAATGAAACACTCTTGTGTTGTCTGTGGTCACCAGAAAGTAATATCTCACAGCTGGCTGCATCTTAAAGTGAGCTTCCAGTGGATTCCTTTAATCAGGATGTTCAACAAGACCTGAAAAGTCAGCTGAAAAATACCCCAGCAGACCTAGGAGTACAGGCGTGTGACTTGAGCTAGTCACGCGTGGTGTGGCAGCAGTAAATGGCACGAGGGTCTGCAAGGGCAGCATGGCTTATGAGGTGTGGATTGCCACGGGAGTGCTGTGTGCTGTCTGCCTGCTTGAGCATTACCAGCTCAGCACCTCCCTCTTGGCACTTCTCTCTGGTTAGTCTTAGCTGTGTACGTGTAATCACCCCATGGATTGAACTTGTTTCCAGCAGAGAGTAAGGCTGGCAGGGCCTGCTGGTGAGTGCTGGGGACGCTGGATGTGGGAGAAGGAGGTGACAGGTGGATCCCTGGAAGGTGTGGTCAATTGCTGTTTCCAGCAGGGAATGGCACTTCTGTCCAGCACTACTGGCAGTACCTGAAGAAAGCTTGATTTGGCAGCCTCTGCTCCAGGCAGATTGCAGCAGCAAATCCATGATCAGTGTGTTGATCAGTGATGAGTCTCCAGCCAGCCACAGACTTTTTGAAGTTGCCAAACAGGAATTCTGCACTCCTAGAAATGGTAGAAAATGGAGAGCACTCACGACTAAAGTTGAACCCAGATAGAGAACCCATTCTCTTATCTGTTGCCCCCTGTTTGAACCAAACTGAGTCTGCCACCTAGAAAAGGTTCACAGATGCTGAAAATACTTTGGTTGTATTGCCAGTCTTTTTCTCAGTGGTTTGCCAATGTCTTTCATGTCTTGTGTTTAGGTGTGGAAACAGAGCTTTCTAACTTTGAATGCATATAAGAAACAGAAATCTAATTTTTGTCCACAAATAAATCTAGGACTGTCTGATACCCTCGGTCTGTGGAAATGTGTGATTCTACTGCTGCAGAATGAAGACTTGGTAGTAAGGGATGCTGCTGCTGAAGTCATACAAGTGGCACAGTCAAAAAAAAAGAGCAATGAAGGAGGTATGTTAACATTACTTTTAAACATTATTGAATGTTTGGGAGGCAGAAGTGTTTCTCTTCTCGTCACAAATTTCTTGCTAACTGTAAGGTGCTTCGTCCATCTCCTAGAATTATGTACCATAAAAGATAACAGCAAATTTGATGCCCACCATGCTTTATTATTTTGCTTTTACTGTTCTTGGTTTAATTTGCATATAATTACATGGAGATGTAAAAAAGACAACAGCAGGACTCACTCAGCTTTATGGTTCGTGCTGTGATGAGTCAATACTCACATAATTTCAGTTTGAAAGTTCTTTAATACCAGCTCTGGTCTAACAATGCAATGCAAGACACTCCTTGAATACCACGTTGTTTTAAGAGCCTAATCACAGATAGGAATCTGGGAAGCAGTATTCAACTCATTGATTCATTATTAGACCTTGAAATCCATTTAGATCCAACAATTGTCAACAGGACAATTCACAGCATAGCCACAATGCGCTTCTAAGGATGTGGGCCTTTTGTCTGCTTGCCCTAATTTACTCAACCTTGTTAATTTTAAAATACCCACAAAACTTGAGTAGGCTTAACTAATTAACGTGCTTCACTTTGAGAGTCTTTGCTGACACATTCTTCCATGCGTTGGGAATAAATTAGAGTTTACTACCAAGCTCATCACTCTCTGGTGGTCCCTGGTCTGTGTTACTCAGTAATGCCTGTACCAACTTGTCTGTGGTCAGTTCAAATTAGTCAGCCCTCTCCATGTGAACTTCTGCTAGGTTTGAGATGAAGCAGTTCTGTGGTTTAAAAAATATAAGAAAAAGCAGTAAAATGATGTTTGCCACTGTTATAGATAGAAGTAGCCAGGAATCTGCTCGTGTGGCAGGTATGGTTTTGAGCTGGCACCATTCAGGCACACAGCTATGGGGTAGAAGAAGGTAAAAGGAGGGATATGGCATGGACAGCTTTCATCTTCCTGCTAAATCCCACAGCTCTGACAGTTTCTCTAGTCCCAGCTACAGCTCTCCTGAGTATCAAGGGGCTCTGTGTGCATGTGCCTCAGGTCCCCAGTGCTGGCCTTTGGGGGCATCCTCAAGTTTCTCAAGATGGTACATTCTTTGGGAATAATACAGTGCTGGATTGTCTGTCTGAGTCCTGTATCTTCTCCCTTCTTCCCTATTGTATCCTGGTGCCAAGGGATATTTTCCTGTAACTGGATGAGAGCTCTGTCCTCTGTCTCCTAATTAATACTAAGGTCACCTCAGTCCTTGCTCTTATAGCTTGCCACTTTGTAAAGCTGAAGTGACCACAATTGAGAAGATAACATAATTGTTTTTTATTTGCTATGTTCCTAATTAGGATAGGGACCCCACTCCCCAAACTTCTGTTAACCCCTTAGTTACACTTAGCTGTGCCTTCCTGTTTTTCATTTAAACTTCTTGCAATGAAATTAATGTATGTCTTATGTGACTAGAAGAGAATGCTGCATTTGAAAAGATATAATTCAGTTTCCTTTCATGTCCATTTTTCACCATTGGTGTTCCTTCCTGTGATCTTTTTTCCCCCACTAAACTCTTTTCAGTTTTTGTGATTTGCTTTCTAGCTTTTGGGGGAGCAATTCTGCCCTTGTGTTTTTTATTTTTAGCCAGATTAAAACAAGCTCATCTTTGTACGTTGTTTGTTTACTTTCATTTATCCCCTTTATTTTCATGTTCATGTGAGAGTATGCAGTATGTTTGTGTCTGTGGTTTAGACATATCATGGATCACCAGACCTCTCTGTCGTGGGAATTTTTAAATGACATTCAAATATCTGCTTATTTTTTTTTCAAGTTTTCATACCATGAAAGTCTGATTTTTCATCGCAGCACTGACTAAGATAACTAAACCCACAGTCTGAAATTGATAGAAGCTGTGAAACAGCTCTCTTTAAAATTCTTACTTTTTAATAAATTACTGGATATCATAAATTAACTGACTTTTTGATTTCCATTATACAATGATAAATTAGTATTGTGGCCCAGTAGTTTTCTCATGAGATCAGAAAGATGACTTGAGATCAGAAATAGTAATGGACATTTAGAAACCTGTTTTCATACATTCTGTAATTGTTTCACTTTTATGTCCTTACCATTACCACTAGCTGACAAGAGAGAGTAAAGAGACAATTATAATTTCAGCTTCATTTGTGCATCAATAGTGTTGTGTCCTAGTAGCCGTTATATTTCCAGAAATACTGCACTGTAGGAATGGGTGTGTTTCAAAAGATGTGTTTCATCTTTTACTACTGTTAATGTGCCATACCGATAGGAGGAATGCTGTTCACAAAATACAAGCTCTGGACATGCCAGAAATTTTGGTGCTAGCATCTTCATACCCACTCCTCACAAAATTCTCTTTTCTCACTGTGTACACAGCATGTAAGGGAGGAGTAGCCTATAGCTGCCTGCAGAAGAACTGCATTTATTGTCAGCTTAGGGAATCAGTGTCATAAGTGCTTCATTTATACTGAGATCCAGAAGAATCGGTGATTATAGCCTGGCCCCCGCCCTTCCTGTGTAATGCAAGCTGGCATCTTGTTTTCATATGGAAGAGTAGAGTAGGAAGGACCAAGGCTGAATTAGCATCCTGTTCAGCAGACTGAGGTGAAGTTGGACTGCTGTTAACAGTAGCAAAGTTATTTGCATAGACTATTCATAGAGTTTTTGCAGCGTAGTTCTCCTTTACATGCGTGTTGTTGAATAACAGCAGAAACCTGTAGCAGTTATGATAGTGTCAAATAACAGGTGTTTTCATGTCATTTAGAGAATGTGAAACTAGAAGCAAGTGATCCTGTCTATTACAGTGTGCTTTCACTTCTAGTAACAGCTCCTATCTTGTGTAATTCTTTGAAATGCTACATGAGCTCCTGGAGGAGAATATGAACTTGGTTTCTTGTTTTTCCCTCATGATTTTGTTGAGGACAAAACCCCCAGTCCCCTCAGGTAACTAATCCATGCAGCTTTGGATCACTGAAATTACGAAAGCAGTAAGCGGTGGAATCAGAAATGTATGGTAACACATGTGATACAAGAACCCTGTGGAAATTGTAGCCCCAGGAGAAAAGCTCAGAAGACCAAACACTGATACACTGCAGGGCCCCTATCATCACTCTACCCTACTACTTACCCCCAAGCAAAACCCTACAAGCCCTCTTGTTTTCTTACAGAAGGCAAGAACCTCTACTGTTGCCAGTAAAGTTCACTGTTAAAATTTATTTTATTCATACAGAGAAGCTGGTTTTATGTTTTTAATATGTGCAAAAGCTCATATTTAGTAGGGGAAGTTACTGAGGTTGGATGATGGCAGTCATTTTCTGAGCAGAGCAGGTCAAACACAATCTTGTCTCACCAGAAAGGAGAAAAGCTTCGGTTTTCCTTGCTGAAAATATCAACTTAGCAGGTAGTTAAGCTTTTCCTAATAAGTGGAACAATATAATCCCCATCCTTAACTCAAGGTATTGTGTGTACACTTTGTTGTTGTTTCCTCATGCATTGAGGTGTAAACCTCTGGTGGATTGTTTTATTCCTTTTAGTATGAGGGAGGGTACAGGAAGTATTGTATTCAGTGTAAAGGTAGAATAGTTGCTTTGAAATCTAATTAAATTCGTGACCCATGGCTGTGTAAAGTCTAGACCTATTCACAGCAGCATTTTTTATACCAGAGAGTTACTCCTTACAAGAAAGATGATTTAAGTTGGGGAAACAAGAGTGCTTTTTCCCTACTGGTGATCACTTTGCTAAATATCCTGAAAAATGCAAGTATCTGTGTTAGAACAAAAATGGTATTTTTTGTTGTCATTTTCCTCTGTGACTTTTTTTTTTTAATCTAGAGACGCATGATATGAAGTTAGTATTGTCGGTATTAGAGAAGTTTGAATAAACTATTTTTCTACCATTATAGCTGAGCCAATCAAATTCTATAAAATTCTGTATAAAAAACCACCTTTAGTCAGCTTAACCTTTATGTTGGTAAATTACCAAATTAACCTTAAATGAGTTTAAGGGCATTTTTAGTGTCATCAGCATTAGCACCAATTTAGCTGATTTTTAAAATTAAGCTGAATTAAACTTAAATGAGCAATTAGATTTGCAAACTTGAGGAAATCTTTTGAAAGTTCCTGAATGATTTAGCAGCCTAAATACCCTTCTGGAATATAGTTGAGGACTTCAAAGACTTTTTGCTACTTTTGTTGTGAAATAGCAGTTTTATACAGAGATGAGCAGTTAGCTCCTGGGCTCAGCTGTGTGGCTGCAGCCCAGGGCAGGTAAACAGCCCACTCTGGGCAGCACCTTCACTGGGTGCAGTGGGAGCATCTTTGAAAATCAATCTAATGTTATTGTTGCATCTCTATGTTTTTGAGTAATTCTAAGTATGATGTCACTTTTAATCCACTGGTTAAAATTTCTAACTTAGTTCCTTTGGTTCCATTGCACATGCTTAAGAAATAAGCAATAGCTGATACTCCTGTGCCAGGAGTTTCTGAGCAAAAGGCAATGCAAAGTTCTCTTTTCTTCTCTTGATGGTTGCTCCCTTCTTGATAGATTGTACTTTTTATCTTTGGGGAAAATAATCAGTGAAAGTGACAAGTGTCCTGCTTTTTTGATTCACCAGCAAGGAAAAATGAATTTATTAGCTGGCTGGTTTAAAGAAGCTGACTCCATCTTCTGAACTGACTTTCCACCATCCTATTGGGAAGGGGATGGCACTACAGAGCAGATTGAGTTAAGATTCCTGTGGAAGTCTTCACTGCTGGGTGTTGACTGTTATAGGGGGCCATACTGCTTCAGGTTTATCCTACAGTTTCAGGCATGTAGGAACATTTCAGCAACTTTCATTTTATTTATTGACCAGCAAGTATAAATGTGTGTAAAGGGAGAAGTTAATATGCTGCTTGAGGTGGTGGTGAGGGAAGAAAAAATACCATTGAATTAGATTGAAGCACTAAAATGTTTTCAGGGTGTCTCTGAATTCTCTTCTAGACTTAGAAAGACTTTAGACCTAACCATCTGACAGCAGAACCTTTCTCTGTGAACCATGCTGTCACCTCAGCATGGAGAAGAGCAAAGCTACTTGTTGCTTGCACCTCAGATTTCTTTTTCACACATCATTAGTGTAAATGTCAAGGCAAATTCAAACCAAACTTCTTCATCAACCTAGAGTAGGTGTGGCTGTCATGATTGTGAGTGGAAGAAGGTTTATGTGTGGGGTTTTTTTTGCACAGTGATGGTGTAAAGAAGCCTTAGCAGAGGTAGAGGAAGTTAAGGGACGATCAGACTCGCTATATTAACATTTGAAAGAAACAAGGGGAGAAGAAATCCTGCTCAGATTTATGTTTCTTGTTCCTGTCCTCTAAAAATCTTCCTTGCTGAACCTAAAGCTGTGCAAAAGGTTTTCATACATGTGTGCCCTTAGAAGATCTAGTAAATCACTTGAGGAAGAGATAAGAGATAAGCAGTCTGTGTGATGTTAATGCAGCACAATGGTCTGGCAGTCATCATCAACACCACAGGTGATATCAGCAAATCATGGGTGACTGGCATGATTCCAAAACTTGTACCCCAAATGTCCTTTACAACTAGTCTATGAAGCATTTCAGGACAAGTGGCTCAGGTTTCATCTACTCAGTTGCTAGTGAAACAGCTATGAGTAAGTGCCAGGCGAACCTAAAATGCTAAATGGACCTTGGTAGTGTTTAAATGCTAAAAATACCATTAACATTGGTGGTGATTAGCTGCACCATAAAAGCATCCCACATATTGCATGGGAAACAGTAAAGAAAGATACTTTATTCATTGCCTCATTTGCTTGTTGGCATTTGAAACTGTGTTCAAACTATTCATTAAAGTAACTGCCAACTTTGTCCATAGCAAAAGTGGCTTTTCTTGCCCATGTTTATCATTGGGTAAATGCATTGAATAGATTTCTTAAAGCTTTAGTTCATGAGCATGTGAAGTAAACCCTCTCTCCCCAGACCTGTTTACTTGCCAAGTGCTAAGTCCATGCTGTGGGGATTGGAGATGGGGCTTGTGCCCCACTGCTATGTGCAGTATGCGTGTTTTAAGTCACTGTGTCTCTCTCGATGAAATATAAAGAAGAGGTGCCAGCAAACTGTTCAGAACTCTCCTTTCCATGTGATTGGTGTGTTCATCCTCTTGCCAGACTAGGCAATAGATTAACCACCTTTTGCTCTACTTCCGTGCTGTAGGTGTAGCCTTCCAGTGAGGCAGGTGGGAGGACTGTGGTGAATAAAACAAATGTCAGGTTACTCTGATCCTGGACAAAGATTAGTGTGCAGGGTTCTGCTTTTCTCATGCACTAGGCGACTTGCCCTGATGTTCAGGTTAGGCTAATGGGCCTCTGAGGCCCCAGACAGCTCCTTTAGTTGTGGCTCTTAAAACCAGTTCTGGCAGCTGCCTGGCTTTGAGGAATAAGTGGTAATTGCCCAAGCATAAACTAGGGAATTGCATGCATGCAGACTGGTTTAAGGATGCATTAACTGGCAAGATCATAGGTGATGACATTTCTTTTGCTTGATTAAAATCAAACTGGTGCGTTTTCTTCTCTATTCTGACATTCGATTTTCCTCTGTTTAGAGGTTTGATGGAGGGGTTACAAAAAGCATGAAGTCAGAAGAATCTGGCTGTAGAAAGAGCTCGCTGGTACTGCTGCCTGGTGCTCTTCCACTAGCCAGCTGAGAGTGGAGTGGTTGGTAGTGCTCTGGGTGGGTGGCTACAGCTGCACACAATAGACTGAACACTTTCATTCTAGACACGTGACTTGCTGTGGTGCAGCTGCTGTGGTGTGGAAAGTTAACAGCTTCCCTCAAATCAGTGAATTTCAGACCCTTGCTAATGCCATGGGTAGATAAAAACAGCACTTTGGAAAGACCGTTTAAAATGCACTTACTGCTTTCTATGATTTTCAAGCTGCCTTGAGAATTGCTTATAATTTTGGAACCTGTTGGTGAGAAAAATCTCCCAGACAGATCTTGTGATATGCCACGGGTTCTTGGGCACAGTCCAGAAGTTCTCACAGTGTTGTCTGGGTTACTAATGGAAAACTGCTAATCATATTAGCCAAAATATGTTTATGTTCCCTGTACTGGGGACAATTGGAAAGAAGGTTAATGAATTTTTTTCTGGAATCAGCTCAAGGATTTCTTCCGCTTTGTGAATATTCTTGATAACTGCATTCTGGTAACTAGATGTACAGCTCACTAAACAGAATTTCTAAGCCTGCTATGAAAGAGGAGCCTTTTGAGCTCAATGTTAGGATTTAAATGGGAGGCATTTATCCAAATGGCCTTTAAGCAGTAGAAAGCAGAATAGACACAGACAAGACCCATCCAGGCAGAAGAGAGTATGAAAAAGATGCAATACAGTCAAAAGCAGAAAAAAATCACAGCAAAGCAGAGGTGCTCTTGTTGCAGAATGATTTTCTACAATATCAGGTTTATTTTCAGAAGATTGTGTGTGGAATCTATGTGATACCCTGTCACAAGGAATATGTCTTGAGGCCTCAGTGGAGAGGTGTAAAGCAGTGGCAGCAGTTTGCAATGTTCTATTCAAACACGGTGTAGGACTTCGTATTGAGACACTGTAAGGTGATGACATCTCTTCAGTTCCATTAGATAAGGCCTGTTGAGGACAGAGGGAAGGTCATTCAGCTGTGTATTCTGGGAATGCTCTCACGTGGGTCTTGGCAAAGGAGGCACTGGGTGCTGCCCGGAATGACCAGAACACTCTGCAGGGTGAAGTGCACCACATGTTACTGAAGAGTAGTGTAATCCATTAAAGGGAACATCACTGATAGGCACCCTTTAAGCTGTCTGTAATTGCAGGATCCTAAGTAGATAAGATTCAAACAGAAAAAAAGACAGCGTTCTCCTTAAAATGTTCAGTGTTGAATCTTCTGCTTAAGGGACCCTGGCTCTGGCTGCGTTATTTTATCCTTTCCAAGCTTTTAATGGTCAATTCTTCTCATGCACCTGCACGGAGAAGGATTTATGTGGAGAGACAAATATGTAATGATGACCATTTAAATCTTGGCAAACTAAATAAGTGGCAAATACCTGTGCCATTTGGTGACTACTTGATGACTATGATGACCTCACATTTAAGAAGTTTCTTCTAGAGAGCAAAATGACACGTGGTAGAGATTATGAAACACTTACTGTGGCTAGAAGCTGTAATTTGGGGTTTTTTTACATCTTCTGTAGTAATTCTAAGAAGGTAACAATTACATGTCAGTTGCAAGGATGAAAGAATTGAGGTCTAGGAGTGTAAATGAATTCATCTGGTCTTTCTGCTAGAATAAACTCAGGGCTGTTTCAGAAGCAGATTTGACTTATTGCCTGGTTGCATAATATTTTTATGCTAATAGGTATATTTTATGTCTTTTAATAGTATTTATGTTATGTGCGGCATTCTACTTTTGCATCCTTAAATATCTCCTGTTGTTATGAAAACTTTTGGAAGATCTGATTGGAAAATAATTAGGTCTTAAAATTGCATTTGTAGTACGATCGCTTCCTGGTTTAATGGTGACTCTTGAATAATGTTTAACTATCTTCCTTAGATACAGAGGAAGAGTTGGCTGAAAATATGACTTAAATATTTTTTTTCAGAAAACTCTTTGGTGATTACTTTTGGGCTCAGGGACCCATCACTGAATTTTCTGACTGCCTTTTTTTTTTTTTCTTTGGTTTTTTTTGGTTTTTTTTTCCTTTCTGATGCGTGTGTAGAGTAAGGCTGTTTGTTATCCACAGCTTACTTCCTAAACTTGAGAGTCTTTGTGTGTGAGTAAAATATTAATGAAGGAGTATTGACTTGAAGCCAGTGAGTGAATACACATGCTCCTGCAGTTCTGTATGAAACTTCCTAAGGTTATGAAGCCAGGTTTTCTGATAAAAGTGTTTCTGTTAGCTTAACAAGTGTGTGCCCTTTTGATAGAAGCAAAATAGCACCGTCGACAATCATCTTCTGCTTTGAAAGCATTTCACTTTATTTCTGAGAGAGATCTATGGTATTTCAGTCTAACAAGAATTACTTTGATTTTTACTCCTGATTAATCATAGAAGAAGTAAGCAGCAGTCTTAATTATCTTCATTGAAAAAATAATTTTGCAAACTAGGCCAGTAAACTGTGTGAAACCAGCCTCTGCAGAAGTAAACAAAAACTGAAGGACTGATCATATTCTTCTGAATAGAGCTACTTTGTGCTTTCTCTAAACAAGCTGGAAGTGCAGAAGACTCAGTGCTTTGGAGCAAATGTACTCTGCTCCACAAGAGTGTGACAGATTGTCAGGAAAGGCCAGGGAAAAAGAAATTGTACTACTCACCCTACATTGGCTAGTTTTTACACCTCGGCCAGGAAGAGTTCTGAGGGTTTGCTGTTTTGGTTTCTTGTTTACTTTTTGTAGCTGGCATTCTACATTGCTAATTGTGGGCATGATAATAATCAAGACAAATGTTAAGCTCTAAAATCATATCTAGACTTGTGAAATATTATTTTAACAGATTTATTTAGAGATGTAATTGAAGTTCTGTGATACAAGAAGTTTGCAACAGCTGGCCTGTAGTCTCTATGGCATTTTGCCACTATATTCAGCTCTTGAAACACCAAGGTTCAGATGTTTTATTTGAAGAAATTGATTCCAATTATATTAGTTAAAAATACTGAAATTGTTGTAGCTTGTCCTTTTCCTGTAAAAATGTAGTCTGGGTACAAATTGTGTTATTTTGCTGACCAGTTACTGCAGTTCTTTTATTAATCCTACTTCTTCTGTTTCACTGGTACTATGAAAGGATAAAGATGTCCCAATCAGTTTCTTTTTGAAAAAAACAATGGCTACCTGAGTAATTTGATATACAAGACAGGTACTATTAAAAAGTAATTTTTAAAGCTAGATTATATTGAAAAGTAGCCAAGCAAAAATAGAAATCTTGTTACTTCAAGAAGTTACTTCAAGAAGAATTGTTCATTGTTTAGCAATTGAGAAAAGGGAATAAGGAAAAGAAGAATACTGGAGGAATTAAGGGGAGTTGCATACAAAAGAAAAGAAAATAATTTCATTTTAAATGGATTCACTTTCTCAGAGCATCCAGCTTGAGGTTAGGCACAGTTAGAAACTGGGATATGGAAGCTGATGGTAGCTTTTTGATCCTTTGTTACCCAGCACAGGTGAAAGCTAGAACAAATAGGGTGCTGTTCTAACTGGGAGTGCACAAAAAGGCTTTGGCTATCCATAGCCTCTGACCGCCCCACTCCTTCTCAGATTGCTTAAGATGCAGGAGTCCAAATGGATATGGACCAGCATCTCTGATATTTTTGGGATCCTGCATATTAACTTCCCACACAGTGCAGGTGAGTGCTGCATGCTAGAAGTTCTGAAGGGAAGGACTCAGGAGAGCCCTGGGCAGGCACATCCATACACACACGGAGTTCCATATACAGGCTGAGCTGGAATGCCTGTCAGATCCCAAAGGTATTTCATCAAGAATGAGGAGATGATCCATTCCTGCAAGCAGATTTTTGCACGCAGAATTTCATTTGAGTGTTTGTGGGTGGGAGTGAGGTAGAGGATATAAATACCTTTGCAAACTAACCTAAACCACCACCTTGTTTTCACGTAAGTCAGCACTCGAAATTTGTAATGACCAAGATAATTCCTACCTGTGACACAGTCAAAGCGGCACCTTAGAATGAAAGTTGGTTTTGTTATATTACTGATTTCCTGTGCCACAGCCTTCCCACCGATTCGGTTACTTTAATTCCTGGTGTGTTGGTGGAGGGGAGGTGGGGAGTAGCAGTTGTGGGACACAATGGGCTCTTACTTCAAAACCTGAGATGTGTAAAACTCAATGTCTTTTTTTTTTTTTTTCCCCTATAATCAGTTCCAAATGAGCGCTTACAAGGAGAACTCGGAACTGGCTTAGTCGAACAAATTGATTTCTCATGCTTGAGAAAGTAAAGTTAAACATCCTTGGGAAGCCTAGAAATGTAAATTTTGAGAACTAGACTTTTTATAAAGGGCTTTTGATTTATTAGATTTAGAGCAAGACTGTTGAAACCACCTTGAGGAGCAGAATTATTTATGGCAGCTGCTTACAGTACCAGTGTAATGCCACTTTTGCATGTTTTTAATTTGGTTCCTTCACATGGTCTGTGCTGTGTTAATGATCACCTTGTCATGCTGCCAGTGGAAAACAGTTTTATAAATAATTCCCACTGGTAAGATGAAAGTGTTAACAGAAATACTTCAGTGAAGGTCTTGATTAACTTATACACTTAGCTTGATCACAGTGAAGCTTAGACTTACAATATCTTGTTACCAGAACTAGTAAAACCCATTCATTTTTTCATGTACTGTGTTAATTACCCTTTTACTTTCCCTCATGGGCAGACACACAGAGGCTGATTTCATGTTTGTGTTGAAGACCGCAGTTACACTTTTAGACTTCTTGCGGTACTTAAAAGTTCCTACCCAAACAAACCTAACCTTCCCTAATTCCAGAATCCATGTATTATAATAGTAGACCTTCAAGACTATAGATTCTTGCATTTAGGTGCACTATTTAAACTACCTTTACTAGAAACAGCTGAAGAAAGATCTTTTAAATTTTTTGTATTTTCTCATACTTACTGAAAGCTCGCTGTCTTATGTGCATTAAGAAGCACAACTAAAAATGGAATTTCCAGAATATCTTCCTTCTTTAATTCAGATTCCCCACATGTAAATATTCCAGTCAATTGCCGTTTTGCAGTAGAGAATACTAACATACCACCTCTGAGAAACATCAGGAAAACAGGCATGTGCCATGTTCTCTGAAGCTTAACAGCAATAGGATCACATAATCTGTGATAATGAAGGGCCTTTTAGAAAAGATGTTCGCAATACTGATTTCCATCCCCTAAAACAAACTCCTTGGGGCTTGGACTAGAGGATCTCCAGAGGTGCCTTCCAGCCCTGAGGATTCTGTGAAAGCAATGTGTGTTGGGTAGGTCACTTTATTTAGCCAAGATCATACTCAGGCGGGCAATAATCTTTAAGGGTATATACCAAAATACAGATGATTTGATACTTTGGAGTCAGTGACCTCATGCTCCCCTAAAGCAAGGTCAGCACAGATCTTGAAGTTCAAATACAGTGGGTGTAGGGGAGCCTAGGGATAAAATGATCTCAGGGGTGAAGTACTACTTACATACACACAGACTGAATTATTTTAGGCTGGTCTGTAGAACTCAGCAGTGGTTTCTTTTCAAATTCATAGGAGTAGAGGCAATACAGGCAGCCTTTGCTTGCTAGCTGCCTTTTTTTGCAATATGTTTGGCTTTTTAGCATGGTCATCTGTGTGCCACTGTGAAAGGCTGTCACAGAGTAGAGGTGAATTCTCCAAATTAGGGGTTTTACTTGATTCTCACAATTTGTGATTAAGGCTCACCTAGTGCCTTAGCAAGATTAAGTAGAATGTGGCCTTTGCTGAAGGAAATTCATTTGAAATATACAGATGGAAAAATAAGATGTTAAAGACAGAAAAGTCTTTAGGTGAAAGACACATGTTTCAGTCACAGAATGGACTGTAACTTCAAATGGCATTACTAAGTAAAAAAGGTAAAAAGTTCCTTGAGCAGTGAAGTGAAGGAAGCCTAGGTTTGGTGGGTTTTTTTAATGGATTTGTTTTGCAGGTAAGTGGATTTTTTCATGTCTGATGGCTCAAATTTCATCCTTTCAATAGGCATGACTGCAATAGGGTCTCTTTTCTTTACCCAGTTGGCTATTTCATAGAAATAAAACTTAATGTTTCATATTCCTGTATCCTTTTTTGTCAAACTGGATTGAAACTAGCTCACAAGTTGTAGTGGGAAAGACACAGAAGTATGCCTCCTGATTTCCTTACTTTGTTTAAAAATGGGGGGAAATCCCTTTGATGTTGTTTATTCTTTCAGATTGTCAGTCTGATTCAATAAAATATACTAGAGCTGTTATTTTTTTCTGTGCACTGAGTGCTCTCTTCCTCTCTACCTGCACTGATATTTCATTCTCCGTGTTTCTTTCACCTTTTCAACATATCTTGAATTGACCTCTGTTAACTTACAGCCTTCTGCTTTTCTGTCTCATTTATCTCTTTGTAATTTGCTTTGTAAATTTTATTGTGTGAACTGAATATTTTTAGGAGGACCGTTGATGGGCTGTTGTTATTAGGGTTGCCTAACACACCTCATTATAAAATCCTGGTTTTCAGCTACTTGTGTTAATCCTTACTAGTTAGTGCTGAGATTTTTCTATACAGTGAGTATTTTTTGTAAACTTGAATTATTTGGGTTTCGTTACTGTAAACATGATTCTACATATGAAATTATGAGGAAATGCTATATTTATGCAGGCTGTGAAAAAAATTGATGGTCTTTTCTTTGAATGCTGTTACACATGTATACTTTGGATATGCATTTTTGGTAAAATATATACAAATTTGACTGAGAAATGGTGCTATAAAATGCTATACTTTCCATATAAGTACACACACACTACTGAGATTGAAGGGAGCCTAAAAGCTAAAACCTCTGAAGATTTTTGTGTTTACAAAGTAGCTTAAATTTCTCTGCTCCTGAAATAGTTACCTGCATTCCAAGCAGGGCTACTGAGGATGCTCAGTGCCGGGAACACTGCGTCAGGATTGTGCAACTGTGGCTGTAGGTAGCTGTGGTCCCCAGACTGTGTTTAGATACTTGAAATGATGAAGGTATAGATTTCTTTTTCTTTTTGGACCTTGGCAAATTATACATATATGTTGCCATCTTCCTCCTCCAGCCTTTCCCCACACCAAGAATATTCAGAAGATTGCAAGGTCAGGTAGCCAAATGTTAGGAAATTCAACTACTACCTCAGCTGCAAGTTGAGTGTGATAAAGAGAGTAAGACCAGGATCACAAGTAGGGACATGCCAAAGCTATTTAGTTTTGCCCTTGTGATTTTGCATTCTGTTCTGTCTCTCCCAGAGAGCTGTTTTGTGCAGGTAAGCAAGTCATTCCAAGCAGAGTTTGGAAAGGAGGTCACCATGCTGAATGCTTAGCTGGATACCTTGCAGGCATGATTTGCAGGAGTTCAGAGCACACAGCTGAAGCCAGAGGGAAGTGCATTTTGAATATTAAAGCATTATGGGGTGCTGACTCCTCAGTGAAACAAGTCCTAATGTCTCAGATCAGACATCTAAAACTAGTCAAGATTTTTTAATCTTCATGACTGTCTGCTCTTCCTGCAGAATAGATAGTGCCATTCCTTCTTTCCATGCTCATGGTTGTAAGTGATTTATGAAGCACTCCATATTGCGATGAATGACTGAGAGCCCCAGCCCCAGGTTACTTAGCCATTCTGTCTTCCGTGCCTATTTAGAATATTTTGGAATATTTTGAATAAGAAAGGTTCAAAGCCATGTATTAAATGTGTAGATAATAGAAAGAGAGATTTCTTCCCTGTGATGGGGAAGTCCCTGGTGTTGTTCATTTCTGCATTACTATGTGAGACACAAATGTTTTTAATTTTTGTCTTGTGCAGAGAGCCCTTCCATTCAGCACACTGAGGAGAGCACTCAGCACTTAGTTCCTTCTCAAGTGGAAGAGGCACAAACCAATTCCTCAAAGAACTTTGAAGGAAATGGAAAAGACAAATGTAAAATCTGTATTAGACAAATATATTGGATTTTCTGTTGAAGAACTCTGGTTACTGACTGAATACTACTTATCAGTCAAAGAATTTGTGTATATATTTGGACTTCATGCAAAACTAAGCAGCTCCTGCTCCTTACGTAAATTTACTTGAAGTAACTCATACAGACCATGTTACAATTTACTAATGCACCTGAGCATGCCAAGGCCTCTGGAATGCCATGTCTACTGAAGATGCAGATGAAGTTGCAGGGAGCCACCCCACCAATATCTGAGATGGAGATACACTATCCAAGTCCCTTGGAGCTTGCTAGAGGATGCCCTGATGACAGCTAGAAGTTTCCTAGCAAATCTTGAGATAGCTGTTAACACATTCAGACTACAGCTGTATGGAAATGCCAGAGCCTGAGGTATTTCAATCAGAGAGATACAAGTAAGTCATGCGACTTCCAGAGAGGTGAAGACCTGCCCACGTAAATAGAAGTGTCCTGGGTCACTGAAGGTGCAAAATCCAGAAGTCACCTTGGTGAAGACCTGCCCACGTAAATAGAAGTGTCCTGGGTCACTGAAGGTGCAAAATCCAGAAGTCACCTTGGTGGCAAGAACTATGTGAAGGAAAAAGGGTGTGAACCACTCCTTAGGATTTCTTTAATGTGAACATCATGTTGGGAAGAAACATAGAGTCATGATTCTAGAAATGCCTCAGTCACAACAGGATGGTTAGGATCAGCAGGTCTTTAATGTGAATCAAAACTTGTGGTAGAAGAGTGAGGAATATGTGTGTGTAATCTCATTTCAGAGTATTTCTGAAAGAAAGGGCAAAAACCAATTTGCTCTCAAAAGAAATCACTGGTGCATCATCTTCCCATTGAAAAGAGCCAGTGGTTTTCTCATGGAATGAAAATGCTCTTGAAAAAAATCTTTGGAGTTAGATATTTTCCATTCAGGATTGAGACTTGGGGCTGCTTATGTGTTATGCACCTGCAGGGGAACTGCCCCTAAGTTCTCCTTAGATCACTGCCACTAAGTGACCTGTAATCATTGAGTTGTTGAATAGGATAAACAGCACCTGCCTGTCTGTATGACTGCAGCTCAGTAGCCTGGCTGACTTTTTTTGTTGGAACGTCAGAAAACTTACAATGGATCCCACTATACTGCATTGAAAACAATTTGCAAATAGGCATTGGAAGGTGTTTTGATCTTGACAGAAAAAAAAAAATGCTCTTGGTCATTTGTACTTAGCACCTGCAGTGTGAATGTTTTGTGGTCCTGGTAGCTTCTCACATTTCTGAGCATTTGCAAATTTAGTTGTATTTTCATAGCATTGTGTATATGTGTCCATGTATCAGCAAAAATATAAAAATAATGTGAGCTGTTCTTTCACACATTTCATCCCTTAGATGACATCTCAATAAGAACAGACAATCTGGACTGTATTGGAAGCTTTTCATGTAAGAGTAGCTGGTTTTTTTTTTCAACAAGCATTCATATGTTTCTGTGGCCTTTTGCTCTTTTAAGTGCATTCTCTTACATGGTGAAGAAAAGGGTTTAGAAAATTGGCCAGTAAAGAAGCTGAGACTCTATTATGAATATTTTTTACATTATTATACAAAAGATTTATGGTACTTTCTGTAAGAGCAATTTTATGGCCACTTCTTTTCAAATGTCACCCTCTTTTAACAAGTAATATGAAACAAAGATAGAAATTAAATATAAACCCTCCTAAAGCAGTGTCCCCCCATAGCATTTTATAGGAGGTATCAGAAGTGATGCAAAGACTGAGTTATGGAGGTTTCTGAGTTGGTGTTTTTTTGCTATTCTGCTCAAAAATACCTTCCTTCAGTGAGTCACACATACACTTGAAGCAGATGTGTTGTAGTAAGTTAGCAAGTGTTTCTCTGCTCACATGTGCGCAATAGCCACAGTTTGCAGGAATCTGCAAATCTGACTTTTTCCATCCTTTAGAGAGAACTGCTGGGAGAAGGGTGGGAAATACCAGTGTAAACTAACATTTAGGAGAAAGTGTAGAACAAGATCAAAACATGTTGTAACCTAAGAGACCTTGAAAATCAGAACATTTTTCAGTAATGTAAAATTACTCTAAATTCCAGTAATTCAAAAATGCAGAGTTTCCCTTAGCAGTTGTCATCAGCCAAGTCAAACTTGCATCTAGAATGAGAGTTATAATGCCAAAAAAGTTTAGTGTTGTATCAGTACTCATGTAGAAATAAATAGCATTTTTATGCTTGTTTTTGTGTTTTGCAAAAAATTCACCAAGATACACTTAATAATTCACATGAATTGGCTTAATTAAAGAAGGAGGAGGGAGAACTTTTGCATTGAGACTTATAGTTGTCTTAGCAAGATTTACTGGTGTGTCTGGAGCTCATTAAAATCAGTGGGTTTTGCAGGGGGGACTTGATATTACATCTTTTTGAAGAATTATATTATAAAGAAAATGTGTAAGTACTGTGATTTTTTACTTTGTATTCCCAAATTTATGTCAACACCTTAAAAGTTGTTGTCAGCCCACTTATACAACATGAGATCATCACATGGATGAAGGAACTGTTTGCTTTCTAGAATACAATGCCACTAATTAAAGTTGAAAGTGAATGGACTGAATTAGAATCAGCTCATCCATCAAAGACTGGCTACTGATTATTTACTGACAGTGCTTCATTTAGCTCTATTAATTACTCAGTGGCACTGTTATGTAAAGGTCATGCTTGAAAAATTAGGAAAGTACATGAAAAATTATTTTATGCGCTCAGTGCTGGAGTCTGGAAGTGGTAAATGTTAAACAGAGTGTTCATGTGAATAATCTATTAAATGTGCTTTTTCTTATCAGCGTTTTAATTGTGAGTGAGTAAACAGGACAGCAGCTTACAGATCTTGATAGGCTCCTCGTCCAGGCTCTGATGGTCATGGCTGTGGCTCCATAGCAATAAAGGAAAGTTTGCCTTTCTATTACTGCTTTTAAAATAGTTTGCTTTTTAAAATTTTTTTGTTCAGCCCAAATTATATGAATAATTATAATAATTATAAGATTTTTTTTTTAGTTTTTTGTACTCATTACCCTTTCTTTCCTTATTCCTTTATCCTTTAAATTATAAGCCTCTTACCATCATTCCCCAGATGTCACTCTAAAATTCCATCTATGATACAGAAGTAAATGTGTCTCCTGTGTTCCTACAGCAGAGCTGTAACATACAGCTCTTTCATATTCAGTAATCTTCATCAGTGCTAAGCAAAAACTTCTGTGTAGTTGGTACAGGCAGTAACAGGAGTCTTCAGTTCTACATTTAATTCTAGTCATTGATACTAGTTTGGAAGCCATATATTACTTTCATTTTTTCTAGTAAGTACATAATTTGAGTTTAAAAAACCATATGTTCTCATTGGCAGTGTTTTAAAAATTAGCTGAATAATATTTTTACCTTACAAAAAGGAAAAGCATGAGTTCTGTGGGTTTAGGCAGGGGATACTGTCTTTTTGCTGTTTAAATTAGAAAACAGCTCAGAGTGAGGGAGGCTTTGCAAAAGTGGCAATATAAGAGGTAAAGTCCAAATGCTCATTTCCTCCGACAGATCTGTGAGCCGGGGTTGTTTTGTAATAAAACCCTTCGTGTACAGGAGCATGGCTTATATGGGAAAGTCTTATGTATACATGCATATATATTTAAAAAGGAAAAATAACATAGTTACTGAGCTGAAAAATACTGCTCAGTTCACATTCCAAAAAAGGGCTTGAAAAGATGATGAATATGTGTGTGCTCTTTTGCACAAGAAGGGACTTCAATTTTCTGTTGAGTCCTGAGCTGTAAGTTTCCATGCTAATCAGACATGTTATTAACTCAGATCTGTTTATAATCAAAGTCAAAGCTGAGAGCAGCATCACCGCCACTCTATTCAGGGGACTGCAACTATTAAGAAATTAGTTTTGATTAGTTTGTTTTGTAATGGTGTTGTGTTTTGACATCGTGTTGTGTGATGTCAGGAAGGGCCTCTTTTTAAAGCCATCCTGAAAAAGCACGGCTATAAAACAGACTCAGGCAGGGAAATGGAAAACATATGAAGCAGTTGTACGTCATCTAGGGAATGGTATTTCTCGAGAGGATAGAAATGATCTAATTGCCTTTGATTTTATGAAACACTATGAAAAGGAATCTGCTTATATATTAGATTTTACATAAACAGTCATTTTAAAAAGTGGAAAGTTTGATGTTTGTAACTTAAATTGACACAGAGGAATTGCAAGAGCCATCTGCCAACCATCCAGATGCAACAGTTACCATTTCTGCATTTTCTTTCTTTTTATTTTTGGTTGGTTAGTTTTTTGGGATTTTTTCCCTTTTGTTTTGCTTCTCACTGTCTTCTTTTAATCCTAGTGCCCAGAAGGGTGATATTGTGGAGACTGGGTGGGTATGAACACCCCTTTACTCACTTTTATTCTGCCCTGCTGTTTTTTTGGTGGCAGCATTGCATGTCCAGTAACACCTATGCATTGTCTTGCTGTGGAGTTGCACAATACCTGCCTACCTCAAAGTAGAACGTATTTCAACATAGGAAAGGCATTTTCTACCCTCACTTTTTACCAGCTATTTTAACTCCTGGGTCGGGCCAATAGGATTTTTTTCTTTCTTAAATTTGAAGGCTTTTTAAATTTTATGACGTCTAGGCATACATAAACACATCATTTTAAGTAAAAAATATATCTGCAGCACTGCCTCACTCAGCTCTCTTATATTTCATATGCTGAGAATAGAATAAGCTTGATTATTACTGAACACCAAAAGGAAGACAATCTTTATACAACAAAGAAGTGATTAGTGATTAGGTGAAATTTTCCATTTACAAATCTAATATTACAGGTATTAGTGACTGTGATGCTGAATCTGCCATCATTTGGATGAGAACCTGATATCTTGCTTGATACTCATCATGTTTTACACGGATGTATCAGAAAACATGAGATTAATCCCCAGTTTTGCCAAGCAATCATTCAATGATCTTTGTTGCTTTAAAAGGTCCATGCTTTTGTCAACTTCCCTCTGATGTAAGAATACTACCTCATTTTACCAGGGTGTTATGAGGTACCATATTGATAGTGATGTACTAATATTTATAACTTTATGGGCAGCACTTCGTGCAAGAAAGTAAAAAAAATATTTTACCAATTCAGATGGTGATGGTCTACCCAAAATACTTTCTGTAATTTCAGGTGAAGAACTTATCCTGTATATTTTCCTTGAAAACATCACTACTGTTGGTACACTGTTCTTTGTGAGATTTTATCTCCGAGCTGTTATACAAAGCTTCCTTGCAGATTCACTTCTCTTTCTGTTTGTTTCTGAACACAGTACATGTTTACAAAAATTGGATTTCTCTTTGTTCTAGAATGAATTTCAGTTAACAATTTGCAATATAAAAATTACAAAATGCTTTGTTAGGCAAGGCATATGTTCTGCTTTTCTCCTTTGCCTATATTTTATCCTGGTTGTCCATAAAATAGGTGTATATACGCTCTTAATACATCCTTCAGTTCCCCATAATACCACTGAGGCTTTAACAGAGAACAATTGTACAGTTGGAGGACACATAATAGGCTACTACAAGAAATATTTACATCTGGCATGATCAAAGCTTTTGGACTATATGAATGTGCATGTGGGAGGTCTAATTTTTATGTGGGCGGATTCACTAAGACCAAAACACTGCAGTACTTAACCCCTTTCCCTTTATGAAAATTCAATTCCTCAAAATGAAAAAAAGTAGGTAGTACCTGATTCTTATCTTTATTTTTCATTTTGATGAGTAGTATTAACTATTCTGCTTGTAACTGCTTGTTTTAAGTCATAGAGATTTTTTTTGGTATTTCAACCCCTGCAGTGTCTATTATTAAGTAAGATGCTTATCTTGCTCATGATTTTTTTGCATGTTGGAACATATGCACATTTTCAAATTTAAAGAAACTCATATTTTTAACACAGTTTTGATAGTCTGTAAAACTGCTGTGGAAGGAGCTCTGCTGTATTTTTGGTTTATAGCACTTCAGGTTTGGTTTTTGCAGGTTTAGTTCTTCTGGCAGTAATCAGCTGTGAGCCCTGGCTATTTGAATTTTTTTTTATTCAGTTACTTTAAATAGTTACAGTATGAAAGGCTATTAACACTCACTCATTTAAATAATCTCAACATTTTGTTTGCAAGGCTCTGATGGGGACATTTGGGATGATGGCTGACCTAGGCTAGCAGCTTGCTGAACAGGGAGGTCTCGCTCTCCCTTTGGCTTCTTTCCTTCCTCCTGCTGTCCTGTGATCTTCCCTTCCCCAGCCCCCAGCTACACCAATTTTGACTGCGGGGCAACCAGCTCAGCTTGCCAGCCAAGCAGAAGAGCCCACACGCCAGAGCTGCATGCCAAATGCCTTATGTGCTGTTCTGAGCCTTAATTTACCAGGTGATCAGCAGAGTACCTGAGCTGGCTCCCAGGTAAGCATCAGGGGCCTGGGGGGCTGTGGTGTAAGGGAAGCCACCTGCCCTTTTTGCCCCTGGTGAACTTGCATCTTGCTCAGAGCACTCTCTGAAGTCACAGCATGAGTCACAAACACAGCATCATGTGTAATATGTGGCTTCTTGAAAATCAGCCCTGCCTTTGCAGGCAGATGATGATGTGAGGAGCGCTTCTTGTAAACAGTGAAGACCGTACATTTCTTTTGAGAAGGCACACATCTCTGGTGGGTGTGTTCAAAGATTCTGTGCATGCTTACAGCATCCCTGGCAGTTACTTTTACAGCTGGGGGTCATCAAAGCAATAAAACATTTTCCCCTCTGTGAAAGTGGTTTTTGCCTATTAAATCTTGGGCACCTATGTAACTTTGCTTGCTGTTACCCATTTGCATTACTTCAGCACTCCAGGCCTAGAAGAGTTAATACACTTGTTTTGGATTTATGCTGTATCTCTTTATTATCCTTGTAGCATTGACAGTCTACAAATCTAATCCTGAACTATTGTAGCACCAAAGTTGTGTAAACTGGTATCAAAGTTAGTTAATATCAGGGTGTTCTGTAAGTAACAGCAGCTGAGAGAGCATTTCAGAAATCATGGAGCCATTCCTGATACTCTGCAGGAGTGGGATGAGCGGGTGGAAGTGAAAATTCTTCATCTGCCTGACATTGGTATGTTGTTGAGTCTCTGTGAACACCTGAAGTACCAAGATGCTGCTATACTAGCTTCTCTAACACAAAGCCCTTGCAAGATAGGCGGACTCTTAGCCAGATTTTGGAACCCTAAGTTTTAGTGTTGTTGAAGTGATGTGGCTTTGTTTTCTCTGGTCTCAACACCAGAACTGACACACAAGTTTTGTTGATCAGTTAAATGGCATCTGCAGTTCCCAGAAAGGTGGTCAGTGTGTTCAGGATCTCCAAGTTTTTCCTGGGTGCTACATATCCTTTGCATATTTCCCTGTATTATTTTCTCTTTTTTAGTTTGAGGGAAAAAAAAACAGCAACAAAAAAGGACTTGCCATTTCCTTTGTTGCAACTTGTAGTATTCTCTGCTAGACTGCCATACTCTGTGACCACAAAACTGCCTTTTCTTCTGTGTCATGCTGTTGGAAAACTGCTAGCAAGCAAGTTTAGTCTAAGCAGAACCTCAGCATTACTTGTTTTGCTACCTCTTGGTAGTTTTCAGCATGGTCACGTAATACCACAATAAGAGGCTCCAATCTATTTCTTGATGCATTTCTCAGCAGTTCAGTGTTCTCATTCACAAAGAGAGCATCACTGTATGTATTTATACTTAAGGAGGCTAAATGTTAAAAAGGCCCCAGAACTGGCAGTACTATCTATAATTGGTCCTCCAAAGCAACAGCTAACAGCGGTGGGAAGTATCATGTTTAGTTTCTAGCTCCCAGCACAAATTGCTAAATATGCAAATACAAATAAAGTGTCATAAGGAAGAGGCCTTATATAAATATTTATAATTGTAGGCATTCAGGAATCACCATAAAACTCAAAAATATCATCAGAATTCGAAAGAGCTGAGTTTAAAATATTGCATTTTGTAAGCATACACAACCAGGATGTTTGTTTCAGGCTCAGAACACCACACTCCATTTTAATCTCTGTTTCTTTAGCTCTGAAGATTGCCAGTATTGCTGAGGTCCCTATGGCACTTGAATGAAACAGTTTCCTATCTAAGCCTAAGCAAACCAAAATAAAGAAGACAACCACTGTGTCTTATTATTTAGAGTATCAGACTGGTACTAAATGGGGCACAGCAACAGGGACAGTAAGGTTTTTTTTAAAACAACAACAACCAAAAAACCAAAAAAAAAAAAAAAAAAAAAAGAGAAAACAAATAAAAATCCCCAACAATTTCCTGAAAAGGAGAGTCAGCAAAAACAATACTTAAAAACCCGAGTACCTAAAATAAATGGGATGGAAATGTTGCACTACGGCACTTCTCAAGCACTCCCTCACAGAAAAAACTCAGGGGTGTCCTGATAATGTGATAATTCCTGACATGAAGAAAACAGATTTGAACATTTGATTTTGCTGTCTACCAGAGACAAACTGTGTGTGTAACATTATTAGTGTCACTAAGAGATTGACTGCCTGCCTTCCTGTTGCTTGTTCAAGGAGATTTCCATTTACCCTCATCTAACTCCAAGATAAAGAAGGGACCATCTGTTCTTTCTCCTTCACTCCCTTCCTTATTATGGTCCTTTGTCCTCATCATCTCAAATACTATTTCATTCTCCCCAATGTCCTCAGTATATTGCCTGGTCTGTCAAGTGCGTGTACTCATCTTTCCATCGGTCTGTTACGCCCTTAGATGTTTCCTTACTCTGTGGCACGTGTATTTGCCAATCCTGGTGTTTTAATGTGAGTTTCTCTGCTGTGCCAATGTACCCCAGAAAACCTGCAGCTGGCCTGAGACCTTGGGAGGGGTTACAGCACAGGGGTCCATGCTCTAGCTCTGAATGTGGGTTGTGAGAGAGAAGTCTTGGTTGCACTGCTCTGCCTCTTCCATGCAGATGGTTGTTCTCTTTCAGGAGAAATGCTTAAATACAGTCACACACAAAAAGTAAGGTGTGCCTTCCATACCTGTATGGATTCCTACCAAATTCTGACTCTGCTGTGTTGTCTGCTCCCAAATTACAACATTCAAGAATGGCATGTCCTTATGTACCACTACTTAGACCATTCAATGAACGTTTTTCAGTTTGTGGGTGACTATGGACATGGATTAATTTTGCCAAAATCCTTTTTACAGTAATGGGGATTTAAAGAGGCTTGTCCACTAGCTCTCCTCTTCTGGTCCTCTTCCTGCAGCCCTTTTAAAAAGAAAAAAAATTGCATTAAAGTTACAAGTGGAGAAACTCCTGCCTATGGACACACAGGACTTGTGGCATTTTTATATACTCTGTTATCAAAGGCAGCCCTAGGACCCAGAGAGTTAAATCAGCATCTCCCCAAATGAGAGCAGTGAGGAAGTTCAGGGAATAAATACGGTGTGGATACTAGCTTTGTGTACAGCTCTGGCATGATGCCAAAACCTGTATAAATATAGCTCTGTGATGGGGTTGTAAACAGTGTCTGCCTTTCCCTTCTCAAACATCTTTTCTAAGCCTGTCTTCGTGCCTGATCTCTCTTACATGTGTGTGTATATATGTATATCTTCTATATATAAAAGAGATTACATACCAAATAATTACTCATTTTATATCCCAGCCCTTTAAAAACATATCATGTGTTGTAGGTTTTGAGTTCCAGTGAAAACGTTACATGAGATCTAAGGCATAGCTGTTGTTTGGCAAAAATAGTCACTATGTAATAGTGACAGGACTGTGTGGAGATGTTTCTAAGAGACATATCTGTATATTAAACCCAGATTAATAAATGTCACTACGTGGGCAGGAGAAAAAAAATTAGCATCAGCATTTTCAGTTGCTTTATGTATTATTCTGGAATTGAGTGAAGGTCCCAAGCAGCACAGAAGTAAACATCCATCTATTTATTTGCAGTATAATTTATCATTCTGCATGTGTTTGTGTAAGTTCAGCATCTGTTTTCAAGAAATCATTTTTGTGCTGATTTTATTTGAAAATGTTTGTGGTCTTGCTCTACATTCTTACACATATTTTCTCTCAACAGAGTTTGCATTTAGGGTAGTGAATGCTCCAATGGCCCTGGATTTAGCCTTTGGCATAGTGTGTGAGCTGCTCCAGCAGTGGGGAGAGATCCATGCTGGTGTCCCAATCCTGCTGGAGTGGCTTTTGGGAGACAGCGACCTGCAAAGAGATGGGGAAACTTCTGCCCTGGTAATTTTAACAAGCAGTTGCTATAGCATGTTAGAAGCACCATAGTTCTGCAGTCTTGTGGTAGGAACAGAATGAAATGTCTCATCTGATGAAACCTGATAATTGCTACTGCAGTACTAACTGATTGACAATCTTTTAAAGAATTCAGGTGGATACTATTTAGAATGAAAAGAGTTTTATGTTTGTTTCCTGGTAATACCAGCATAAAATTAAAGAGATTAATAAGCAAACATTGAAATAAATAAAGAGTTACTTCACAAGGCATTGTTGACTGAAACATTTTGAGGCTGTAATGTAATTACATTCAGTATTATTGCAGATGATGGCTTCCCTTGAATTTAAACTGCTGTTGGGGGTGCCAGGCACATCTGGACATTCAACACCAGTGTTCTGCCAATGCTGACTTTCCCAGAGATGGCATTTAAATATTTGGTAACTTTATGCCATCATCCATGTGACTGGTTCTGCACAACACATGAAACAGTCTTGCTTACATCAGTCATTGACTTCAGGATTGTTTCTGTAAAGTTTTGCCACACTGGTTCTGTGAAAGCTGTTACTGTATAAATACACTCTGTTCTTTTTGTCTTGAAAAGACTGTAAAAGTCAAAATAATGCTGGAAGGTAAACCAGGAGGAGCAGGAGCAGCTACATCTTTGAGAAGTTTGTTGGCAATTAATACAACCCATGAAATGTATAATGAATCTTTTCTTAAGTCTGTAGTTTAGGTGTGCATTTCTGATGTTTCACTGACTGATGCAATTTTCATTTAATCCAGTCAAAAATCTCCATGATATAGCAAATTACCATACTGCTTACAGAGGTCTCTGTGAAATATAATACTGTTTCATAGGGGAAGGCAAGCACATGTGAAGGATTAGGGCTGCTATTTACTTCCACTATTTCCCAAGACTTGTGCCATAACTGCCTGATCTTTGAAGGTAAAATTTCTTTGGCAAAGTAGGAACTTTTTTACTGTGTTTTCCCAAACCCTTAAGAAAAGGCATATGAATGTTTATCTTGTTTTTTTAACATAAAAAACTGTTCTATGACAGCCTCAGTCATCATTTCCATATGTATCCTTTTTCATATCTTTTATGATTTTCTCATTGTTATCAAACCACAAGTAATTTTCTAATCATTGTTGGTTTTCTTTTTGTTAAGGAAGAAGATGATTCCCTGTTTGATAAAGGGGAAGTGAATTTTTGGGCAGAGAAGCTGACTCATGTGAGACAACTGAGTAAGCACCTTTTACATCTTGTATCAGTGACTCACCTCACCTTACCAGATCATGGGGAACTTAATCATCTATCAAGAAAAGCACTGGACCAAGCCCACCACATTGAACACCTTCTTGGAGCTCTACCTCCAGTTTCGGAGTTTTCCAGAACTCCAGAATTCACAAGATTGGCTATTCAAAAGGAGAGAATATCAGTCTATCTTAAAATATTAAATCTGCTGAAGCCTGATGACACTTGCAAAAATGAAAATCTGGAAAAGTAAATTACTAAAACTTCATCCTCAGGGAGCTGCACACATTACTGGATGGGCAGGGAGACTGTATTCCAGCGATGTTCAAGGAATCAGGGATTGCTGTGATGACTTCAGGAAATCTGCAGTACCTTCAGTATTCAGGCTAGAACTACATTTTTTGTATTGATTAATTGTGCATTGATTTTTTTTTAGATAGGATGTGCAGTGAAAGACTTTTCCTTTTAAATGCATTTGCTAATTTCATTCAGATGAGCATTGTTTATTACAGCTACTGTAGGAAGTAAAGCAGCTAAACTTAATATTTTCCATTCATCCAGGTGCAGGCCACCTGTAGTTCTGTTTTGTTCCACATTTTACCTCCTGTATCTTAATACCAAGAAAAAGTTTATTTTTTTGGTCTTATTTCAAGATGTAGCATGTGACTTATGAAATTAATATGCTTTTTTAAAAACCCTTAAGTGTTTCTAATAGAAAAACAAACCGTGACTTCTTTGTTTATGGTGATTTTCAGAGTATATTTTATATTTTACTTCATTTTCCTCTGGAGGAAGACAAGGATTTTCACTTTGGTAGTAACCTTGTTTTGCACATTGAAACAGCACTAGTTAGATTTCTGCATGCCTCTTTTCTCCTTTAAATCAAATAACTACTTTCATAAAATGGCTCTAAAATGAAGACTTGCTGTGTTCAAAATGAAGCAGTGAACGAAACAGTTCCATCTTTACTTCAAACATCTTGCTCTGCAAGCAGGCCTGGAAAGCAAGGTCCTGCCGGGAGCGAGAGGGGCCTCGGAAGAGTACCAGAGGTAAACACCTGTGTGCAGCCCTGCCAGGAGTGAGAGGACCCTCGGAAGAGTACCAGAGGTGTTGCTGTGCTGCAGCCCTCGCTTCTGGGAGATGCTCTCACCAGGTGGGGCAGTGGTAGGGACTATGCTGAGTGCTCCAGGGTCTCACAGTGTTTAAAACACAAAGAAGCTTGTTATGTGTTGAATGGTTTTTTTCTGCGAACTGGAATTGGGTTTTGATACGAAAATGAGACATCAAAAATAAATAAATAGTGATGTGAAAAGGTTCTGTTACCTTCCCATAGCTGAGGGCTGTGACCAGACGTGTGGCTGCAGCATGGTTGGGCCCATCACAACACGGATGTGCGGCCCTGTACGCCGTCATTTCGGTGTCCTTGGAAGAAGAACATATCCGATGAAGGCCTGTCTGCTTTCAGCCTCTTCACCTGATGGTGATGAGCGCAGTTTAGTCCTAAATCTCGGTGACGCCCGGGTACTGCCCGAGCGCTTCTCCCACGGCTGGGCTCGGCTCGGCGGGTGCGCCCCGCGGCCGCCAGGTGGCGCCACAGCACCGCTGCGCACGGGCCGGGCCCGCGCTCCCGCCGGGACGGGATCGGGATCGGGATCGGGATCGGGCTCAGCCAGGGCAGGGTAAGGCTTGGGCCGGCGCTGCTCGCAGTGCTGGGAGCTGCGGTGCCCCAGAGCCGATCGCTGCTCTCTTGTGTTTAAATACTCTGCCGTAAATTGAGCTAAGCTGCCGAGTTGGGTCTAGTGGACATCTGAACACTGCACCGAGTCACTACTTAAAAAAAAGCCAACAAACAGAACGTAGGAATAAAAGTTTAGTATATGCTCTAAGTTTCCAGGATTCAGGGTTACTTATATAAGAAGTAATTTATGGTGAAACTTGAGGCTTCAGCAGGCACAAGAGAAATGTTGGAATCTGAAATGATGTTTCACAGAATGCTCGCTCTCCAACTTAACGAGCCATGCTGTGAGTTAGGCTAAAAATTAATTTGTATGCATCTGGTTTGAGTTCCTGGGGAAAGAATAGCCCAGATTGTGTCTGGAAACCACTCTTAAAAAAATACTCAAGACCTGTACAATTAATTAACAGCTGCTGATTCTGCCACATCTTTCCATCATTTCTGAACTAGTGTGGCAACAGCTTCTGTAGTAGGAGACAAAAAGAACTTTGTATGTATCGAAATCACTGTAAAGTTCTGAGACCTTGCTCATGTCAGTGGGTAGCATAAGACTATGTAGTAACATTGGCTTCTTTTTTAATTGGGTAGAATTTAAATTGCATATGCATATATATTTGATACAGGCAAATCGATAAATGCGGCCAGGTGACAGCACAGTAATAGAGCCACAGTGACCGTAAAACTTGGTGAAGCCTTGAGGACTTGGTTAATCAGTTACCAAACTGCTCAAAAACTCAGTCTTCCTTATTGCGGTTTTAAGACACAACTGGAACCCCTGTCATCCCGCTCGAGTTTATAAGAGAGCAAATAAGAATTATATCAGTGCACATACATTTCACCACACGGTGCTGACGATGGGTTACTGTGTAACTACTCAATGAAGAACCTTTAGACCCCGAGGAGCGATTGCAGGAGAGTTAGCAAAACCTGATGCCAGAGCACTTATCGGCCGTGTGTTAGATCAAAGTCAGTTTATCAAAGTATTCCTCCCAATGGCGTTGACACATTGATCCGTGCATGATTGTCACAGTAAACTGTTCCCTCGGTTGTCAGGCGGGCAGGATCAGCTCCGAGGTGCTGTTTCCACCGCAGAGTTGTGTGGGAGGAGGAGTTTGAACTCGGGTCAGTGCGGAGGCGACTCCGACCGGCCCCGGAGAAGGTTATGGGAAGCGATACGCGTTATGGCTGCAGCCCCGCGTTCCAGCGGCTTCCCGTGTGCGGGGCAGCGCCTGTCGCCGGGACGGGACCTGCGGCCCCCGGCAGGGCGGGAGGAGGGGAAGGAGCAGGAACGTGGGATGTGTCCCGGCACCCTAGGGCGGAGGAGCCGGCTGCCGGCGGCCGCTGGGGGGCGGCACGTCCCCGCCGGCCGCGCAGGCAGCGGGAGGGGCCGGGAACGGGAGCGGGGCCGGGAGCGGGGCCAGGAGCCTGCCCGGCCAAGTCCAGCAGCGCTCGCCGAGCGGGGGACGAGCCCCAGGGGACTGCCGGGACACGGCAGGGAGCGAGGTTTGGGCTTTCCGCCGCCCAGCTCCTCGTCTTTCCCGGGAGATTTCGATCCCCGTTTCCGGGCTCGTCCGGCCGTGGGTGACGGCTCACGGGCGGTGGCAGGGTCCGGGCGGGGTCCCGCCCGCAGCCTCCCTCCCGCAGCGGCGTGGGAGATGGAGGACGAGGGCAGGAAGCAGAGGAGTGCGTGAGCCGCTGGGCAGCGGGGGGCGAGGGCGAAACCCGCGCGAGGGGCTCTAGTGACACCCCCGCCCCCAGGCTCCTTTCCTTTGCAAAGTGTCTGCACAGCGCCGCGCTCCTGCTGCTGACGTGGTCGGGTTTGCTCCCTTGGGAGTGCGCGGGACTGCCATCCCGGCTCGGAAGCTAAAGAGGATCAAACGCCTCTGCTGGCTTTAGCAGCCCTAAAACTTTACACGTCCGTCCTCCTCTGTTCTCCTTCCCATTTGTCCCGGGGCCGAGCAAACGCGGGAGGGGACGGGGGCGCAGAGGGAGCCGCCGCCGTTCCCACGTCGTGTTTGCGCGGCCTTATCGGCGCGGGGGGGGCGGGGGTGTTTTGCACGGCGGCTCCGGGCCCGCCTTGGCCGGCGGCCGGCTCGCTCTCGGGAGGGCGCCTCGCCGCGGGGACCGGCCACTGCCTTCGCCAGCGGCCCGGGGTGGGGGGCACCTGGGGCGGCGGCCGGGGCACTCCACGGGTCTCACAGGACCTTGGTGGGGACGAGGAAGGAAGGGGCCGAACGTGGAAGAGAGACGTGGGAGGGGTGCGGGGCGCGGGAAGGAGATGCAGACGGGGTTACGTGGGGGTGGTTTATCAGTCAGGCCGCTGCGAGGATAATGCCACCTCGCCTCCGCGCCCGGTCGCCAACCTCTCCCAAACTTCAGAAAAAAGTAAGCGCCAAACCCGAGGTCCCCGAAAAGAAGGAAGCGGCGGGGCGCGCAACCCATGCCCGGCTCCGTCCCGCCAGCCGCACCGGGGCAGCGCGGTCCCGACCTTTGTTTCAAGCAATTACGTGGCAAAAGTTTATTTTCGACGAGGCGCGGGGAAGAGTCCCCGGCGCTGCCGCGCCTCTCCCGCCGCCCCGCGCGTCCTCCACTCGGCGGCAGCCGCCACCGGCCGGGGACGCGGCCGCCGTGCGCGGGCAGCGGCAGCGCGGGGGCGTTGGGGGGAAGAGAGGCGCTCCACAGGGACCGAGCCCGTAGGGCGCCGAGAGCGCTGCCTCGGCCGGTTCCCCGTTCCCCGCCTCGTCTCGCCCGCGCTGCGGGCGCACTGCAGGACAGGCGCTCCCCACGAACCTGCCCCGCCGCCGCTGCCAGCGCCCTCTGTAAGGCTCGGGGCGGCCCGGCCGGCGGGCGGGCTGGAGCGGGGCGGGCCCGGCGGGCGGCGCGGGGCGGGCGGAGCGGGGCACCGCCCCCCGCGACCAGTGGCGGCCGCGTTTATATGGGAGAGGAGCAGAGAGCCGCCGAGTTCCCGCAGTTCGCCCGCTGCTGTGCAGCCGCCGTCGCCGCCTCGGCCCGGCACCCGCCGTCCCGCCGGGAAGGAGTCGGGACCGTTTCGGATCTCAAGCAGACGGCCCTCTCCTATTTAGTCGTGGCTTTTCCAAACCCTCCGAGGAGAGCGGGATCTTTCGGTCCTTCCTGTATATCCGACCATTACAGGATCTAGAAATGTCGACGACACTTTTATCTGCCTTCTACGACATTGACTTCTTGTGCAAGGTAGGGAAGAGCGCGTTTGGCTGGGCGGGACGCGGTCTGCCGCTGCCGCCATGTGCAGAGTGACGCTCCGGGCTACCGGGGCAGCGCTGCGGGACGGGAGGCCCGTGCCGGGCCGGGCTCTGCGGGCGGGTCACGGTCTGACAGGCGGCCGGGGACAGCGGCTGACGCAAGGCTGCGAGCCCCGGAATGCCGCCCTATGGCCTCCCGGCGGCCGCGTTCGGGGCGGGCTGGTCCTGCAGCCGCGGGGGAGCCGGGCCGCCCTGCAGCCCCTGCCCGCATGTTGCGCTGCTAGGAGGAACTTTTGACAAAAGTTGCAAATGCAGCAGGGCTGGCGCGGGGGCTTCTTCCCGGCGCTGTCCTGCCCCGCCGGCGCTACCGGCAGACCCGCTTTGCGGGGCGGTCGGGCGGCGCGACCCCCGCCTCGACTCCCGCGGCGGTGGGGAGCCGTGGTCGTGGGCAGGCGGTCACCCCCAACACCCTCTCTCTCTCCCGCTGTCTCCCCCTCCCCTCTCCCCGCCCCGGCAGACGGAGAAGTCCCTGAACAACCTCAGCAGCATGCTAGACAAGAAAGCCGTGGGGACCCCGGTGACCCCTCCCAGCTCCAGCTTCGCGCCGGGCTTCCTGCGGCGGCACTCGACCAGCAACCTGACGGCGCTGGCCGGCGGCTCCAAGTTCCCCAGCCCTACCGGCTCCAGCTCTTCTTCCACATCCTCCTCCTCGTCGTCGTCGTCCTCCTCCTCCTCGTTCGGCAATCTGAAGGAGACGGGCTCCGGCGGAGGCGGCGGCAGCAGCAGCCCCACGGCCCTGCTCAACAAGGAGAACAAGTTCCGGGACCGCTCCTTCAGCGAGAACGGCGAACGCAGCCAGCACCTCATGCAGCAGCTTCAGCAGCAGCAGCAGGCGGCCGGCAAGGGGAGCGGCTCCGGCGGCGGCGGCGGGGCCCCCATCAACTCGACGCGCTACAAGACGGAGCTGTGCCGCCCCTTCGAGGAGAGCGGTGCCTGCAAGTACGGCGAGAAGTGCCAGTTCGCTCACGGCTTCCACGAGCTGCGCAGCCTCACCCGCCACCCCAAGTACAAGACCGAGCTCTGCCGCACCTTCCACACCATCGGCTTCTGCCCCTACGGCCCGCGCTGCCACTTCATCCACAACGCCGACGAGCGCCGCCCGGCGCCCGGCGGGGGCACGGCCGCCCCCCCGCCCGCCGTCGCGGCCGGGCCGCACCACCACCCGCACCACGCGGCCCCGCACCCCGCCGGCAGCACCGGCGACCTCCGCGCCTTCGCCCCCCGCGAGCACCCGCTGGGCGGCGGCGGCTTCGGGCACCCGCGCGGCGGCGGCGGCGAGCGGCCCAAGCTGCACCACAGCCTGAGCTTCTCCGGCTTCTCCGCCCACCACCACCACCATCACCCTCCGCACCCCCCACGGCACCGCCCCGCCGCCGCCGCCGCCCGGTGGCCGCCTGGACGCCGCCCTGCTGGAGAGCCCCGGCGGTTCGCGCACGCCGCCGCCGCCCGCCTCCGCCTCCTACTGCGAGGAGCTGCTCTCGCCGCCCTGCGCCAACAACGCTTTCGCCTTCTCGGGGCAGGAGCTGGGCAGCCTCATCGCCCCCCTCGCCCTCCACACCCAGAACTTCGCCGCTGCCGCCGCCGCGGCCGCGGCCGCCGCCGCCTATTACCGCTGCCAGCAGCAGCCGCCGCCGCCCGGCGGGGCCTGCCCGCCGCCCCCCGCCTCGCCGCCCTTCAGCTTCCAGCCCCTCCGCCGCCTCTCCGAGTCGCCCGTCTTCGACGCGCCGCCCAGCCCGCCAGACTCGCTCTCCGATCGGGAGAGTTACCTGAGCGGCTCCCTCAGCTCCGGCTCCCTCAGCGGCTCCGAGTCGCCCAGCCTGGACTCGGGCCGCCGCCTGCCCATCTTCAGCCGCCTCTCCATCTCCGACGACTGAGGGAGGACGGGGCAGCGGCCGGGGGGGCCCCGCGGCGGCCCTGCAAGTAAGTTACCGAACGAAGAAAGCGAAACCTCTCCTTCCTCTCTATTTTTGGTTGGTTTTATTTTATATATCTATCTATCTATACACCGAGAGCTGAACAAAACGAGAAACAAAGCATTTTGCAAAAGGGCAAATGACACGAACTGAACAAACCTATTTTTATAGAGAGACCTTGGAAGAAGGGGATTTTTGTTTCGGGGTTTTTTTGTTGTTGTCGTTCTTTGGAGACAAGTTATGATACGCACCAGCAGCAGCCATTCCATCTGTGTTCGAAAAAAAATAAAAAAGCATTAGAAAAGACAGCACCAGAAAGCAACAAACAATCCGGGGAGCGCCGGTTCGCCAGCCCAGCTCCTCCAATCCTGCAGACATACAGAAAAAAAGTTACAAACTAGTTTGTCTTTCAATCCAGTTCAATTAAAAACACAGAACATACTAAACCTATAAGCTTTTTTTTTTTAGGAAAAAAAAAAAAGAAAAATCCAACATCCTGCCAAGAATATGCCTTGATAACAACCTTCTTTTTTATATATATCTATATATTATTATTATAACAAATGCTAAAACCTTCATTCCAAAGTTTAATATTGGTTCCATTGCCACCACTTAGTGGATGTTTGGCTTTTAGAACAATTTTTTGTTGTTGCTTTATTTGGAAGCACTCAACTGAGTTTAGTTTGTAATTGTTGGAGAATAACTGCTGATTTTTTTTAAAATTTTTTTTAGCTGTTTGAGTTGATTGCATGTATGAGTCACTGCACACAACTCAATATGAAACTATTTAACTTATTTATTATCTTGTGAAAAGTATACATTGGTAATTTGTTCATACTGTATTTATCGGGTATGATGAAAAGCAATAGATATATATTCTTTTATTATGTTAAATTATGATTTTCATTATTAATCGGCAAAATGTGGAGTGTGTTCTTTTCACAGTAATATATGCCTTTTTGTAACTTTCACTTGGTTATTTTATTGTAAATGAGTAAAATTCTTAATTTAAGAGATGGTATGTAATATTTATTTCATTAATTTCTTTCTTTGTTTACGTAAATCTGAAAGATTGCATGGTTTCTTTACAGAAATCGGTCTCGATGCTGTGGAAGTAGTTTGCGGAATTTCTATGGGTTTTTTTAGAATGTAAATGGTTGTAGCCCGTCCGAGTTGAAAAACGAGAGAAAAAAAAAAAGAAAAAAAAAAAAAGACTGACTTAGCAATCAGACTTCAAAGTGGCAAATCTAATTCAGACTTGTTAAAAATAACCAAAAAGTATTTTTGTTGCCTAACTCCACGAATCACACTGTGATATAGTCTCAAAGTATGTAGCAATAATTGGGGGTCCCAGTATTATGTCTCACAGTGCCTTCTTGAGGGTCCATGCTTGCCTTAAATATCTCTCAACCAAATAAGTATTTTTCCTAATGCTTGAGATAATTTGAATGTAGGGATGGGTTTTAAGTACAGCAAAATTTCGCCACTCTATTTTATAAGAACAGAGGCCATCTTTGGATCTGAAACTTTCTATAATACAGGAACATATCTTGTTTATTGAATTCCAAAACCTGTATTTTTTTTTTCCTTATGTAGAAAGTTGGGAGTTTTCCAAAAGTTTCCTGGACGGTGGATGAATGAGCAGTAGCTTAGTTTTGTTTGTACATAGGTACAGATTGAGCACTATGTACTCTTTTGGACTACTTTAACAGAAGTATGTTTTGAATGTAACAAAAGGATAAGTCAACTTGAGTTGTAATATATTTTTCGGGAGTCAGTTCACTACAGATTATGTGAGACTGTAAACTTTGTACTGTAAATGTTTTGTAGTTCTCCCAATAAAATTTTTTTGAAAAAAAAAAAAAAACCAAAAACAACAATCCCAGTAACCCTTCAAAGTGCTGAAGCCCTGGCTGCCCGGCAGGAGTATTTCTTGCTAAACACCACCACCCCCCAATCACAGATATGTCTAGCTACAGATTAACCAGTTTGCACTGCCACTCCAGCCCGCTCCTGCAGCTCTTGCTGGTCGGTGGCCAAAGTTAATAAACGCTTCCAGAAGGTTCGGGAATGTCAGCGGTGTGCTGTATCCTGCTTTGCTTTTCTTTTTCCTTTTTCCTTTCTTTTTTTTTTTTTTTTTTTACTTATTTTTAAGAGGCTGGAGAATCAAACTTCTGCTGCTTCTCGTGTAACAGCTGGAGTGGAAAAATCTAGTAGTGGCATTTATCAATCACATCTCTTAGGGGGCTGTGTGAATGTGCCATTAGCCTTCCTGCCTCGTTTGGGGTAAGGAGGAAATGGCAGTTTGGGTAATAAAATGGCATAATTAAGGTTTACCCTTTGTCCCAAAAGCTTTGTTCCTCTTCACTCACAGGAATGCGGACTTCTGCCTCAATGCTCGCATCACCCAGCTGAGGGCATATCTGTGTTAATCGGGCTAGCATTAAATGTGCTAATCAGTTTTCAGGGCTTGGGTTTTAAACAAATTACCTTTTCGAGGCTGTATTTATGTAACTAAATACTTGGCAGCCTGGGGACTGTGTGAGTATTAATACTGGAAGAATTTTAGCTAATATCTCTGCAGTTTGGCACCCCATTCCAATCAGTACCGTAAACTTTTAAGTCACGATTTCTACCAGCTTATTTTTGTTCTTTTGTCATACTAATAATAAATGTTGTTAACATTATGGCATTTCTGCGCTGCCTGGGCCGCCACAGCACTTTCTATAAATACAAGATAGAATGTAATACCAGTGCCATATGTTTGTGTAACAAACCTTGGACTGACACTTAGTTTAAAATTAAAACAAACGTAAGCAACGTATGACAGCACAGCCCAGCTACAGCAATCACCTTTTTTTTTAATGGATCCAGTCTGACATTTTGGCTCAGAATTGCTCCCTTTGATTCCCAGACTAATTTCTGATGAAACTTCTTTTTGTCGCTGTCTGCACAGTGGCACTGAGCTCTGATGGGTCCTTTCCCAGGCATCCCTGGTACAGGTGCTTTGGCTGCAAGAAGCAGGCCCATGCCAGTGTTTTGGAGGAACAGAGAGTGGCTGTTGGTTTGACCGGTGTCTAAGCTGATGTCTTAACTCACTTTTAGGATTTTGAGATTAATTTTCACACTAAAACTGCATATATAAGGAATGCATGCCTCATTTAATTTCAGATTTTCTTTCTTTAGGTACAGTTTTTGCTTTTCTCACTTGCCCACCCATTCCCCTGAGCCTGCCTTTTTCTTGCCACAGTAGATAAGGACCTTATTTGTTTTCTGTATTTCCCTTGTCTGGGACAGCTGTACTTGCAACAGTGCAGTACTTCCATCTTCCCTGTGGTTTTCTGTTGGTTGAACGGGATCTTGGTGAGGGTGCTGGGCTTGGCTTTGGTGTCTCCTGGCTGAAAGAGGAGCTCTGGAAGCTTTAGAGCAGCTGCCCCACATGAATCACAACGGTGCTGGTGTCAGTGCCAGTGTTCTGTGTGTTCAAAAGTTGCTGCCAGGACAGGAGGGGTGATGGCCCAGCGGTGTCTCCCAGCTGGCTGCTGGCATGCCAGTGTGTGGGGACAGCTGGGCTCGAGCTGCTTTCTGCCCAAGTGACACTGTGCTGCACCCTGCTCTGTTTGTATCTCCAAAGTGTGCTGCAGCCTGGCCCGTTGCAGTTCCGCTGCTCAGAAATCCAGGAGTCCTTGAACTGGGAAGATAAAGCGTCTGTTTCTTGTGCTGCACAATCAAGTGTTAACCTTTAAACTGGTGACTTATTTTGTTGACTTAAGCAAATGTTCCCTTGCTTTCATTTCAAAATTCAGCAAAGCGTGTAAAGCTGGTCAGGCCATTCAGAACTTTCTGATACATTGCAATAAATCGATAAATACTGTGTAAAAAAGAAACTGTTTTTTTTTTTTTTCAAGAGCTTTGTGTTAAGAAGGAACTCTAAGGTTTCTGCTATTGCCCATCAGAGTTGTGATATACCTCTTAATCACTGCAGCACTTAAAATTACTTTTAAGGTGTGGAAAATGGGGCCTTTACTAATCATTGGTGAGGACTGAGTCTTGCATGCTTGTTTTATTTTATAGTCCGAAAGAAATTGTGTCAGTCTTAAACTGGTAGAAATTGATGTAATGGTATAGGCCTCGAAATAGGGATTGATTTAAAATGGTTTGGTATGATCATTAGGGGATTTTCAAATGTATTGAATTAGCAGTTTTGATTTGTTATCGCTAATCCTCTCAGCTTCTTGGGGCCTTTTTATTTGCTTGCCTTTTCTAGCTTGCCTGTGTCAGGTATAGTGGTGTTGAGTGGAGGGATTGCACGCGACCAAACACACTCCCAGCAGAGTGCCGTGGAGCAGAGGGATGCTGCTCCTCTCCACCTGCATCCTGGTTGAAGCATGAGCTGATTCCGCTGTACGCCCTGGGTTACCTTCATTTCAGGAGTAGAGCCTGGGGCTGCAGAACGGTCTGGGTCACCCATCGGCAAGGGCAGGTGGCCACGGGAGGAGCTGGTGGCCATAGGTGGAGCTGATAGGCTGCTGGCTCCTCTCTGCTGTACTGCTGAATGCAGAAGGCAGCAAACTAGGGGTTAAATACACAGGTGGGAGGGGAGCCCTTTTCTGGAGCATCATTTAAATGTCCAGTGCAACTCCACATTATTCTGAAAATGAAGTTATTGCCCCCCTTCCATTTACTGCCCCCACCCCATCCCATCATTAAGTGTGCAGTTTTGATTTTTTCAAAGAAAGGGTGCATTTGACAACCTCGTTTTAAAAAGGGCCTGAGATTTTAGTTATGTTTATGACCAAAATGTGCTTTTATTTTTTTCCTTTTGCTACTATAGCATTAAAGCTAAAGGACTTCCACTATATATTTTTAACTGTGTAGTCCATCTCTTCTTGCTGCCCTTGACTGTGAATATTATTTGAAGGAGCTCCAGGGAGTGTTGCTTTGTCATTAATAAGATAGGACATTTCAGGTTTTGCCTGCTGAGCCTACAGACCTTGGCAGCACATTAACTCTGGAAACTGAAACTTAATTTTCTGACCCTTCAGCTTAAACTCAGATCCTCAGAGTTTTAAGGTGAAGATACTGGGCTTCTTGCTTTATTGCACCTGAGATACAGTTACCTCTTCCCTTTGCCAACTGTGCAGCAGGTTGGTACCAGTAGAGAGGGGCAGGAATATCCTGAATGACCACAGCCAGGGACCTGAGTGTTCATCTGCTGAAGATGTAAGTGAAGGATTGGGATGAAAGTTGCTTCCTCAAGGTGATGTAACAGTTTCTCCATTCTGTTCCTCCCTGGCCCTTTCTGGCCCATTCCCTGAGCCAGCTCAGGCTGCTCTGGGAGAGCATCCTGGCACCCTGCTCACACCACATGGCCCAAGGTGGGTGCTCTGTACACTGCTACCAGAAGGTCCCCTTGCCCCCAGCCAGCTCTGTTGCTTGTCACATTTGCCTGGGTATTGATGTGTTTTATTAGCCAGGCAGAAAAAAAAATGGTGTTTTCTCCTGGAGTGAAGTTGAAGTGGGTCAGTCAGGAGTCTGATGATTTTCAGAGCTGGTGCAAGGGAGGAGGAGGAGGAAGAGCCCCACATCCTGGACAGAGGTAGGAGTGATGGGATGGAGGACCAGGTATCTCCCCACCAAGCTGATAGGTTGGCTTATCCCTTCTCCTGGGTAGATTTGTTTTGTTTGAAGAAACATTGTTTCCTCGCAGTTCTTTGGGAAATTCTCAGTGTGCCCATGTTAGAACTGCTTTTTTATATTAGTGATTATAAATCACTCACATGAGCCTTGAGTACTTCTTGTGCCATTTGAACACGCACCATCATTGAAGGGAAGGCTCATTTCAACATAGAGTTTAATTAATGATTAATGTGACTGTATCCCTGAATAGAGTTTGGTTTACTGGAAATCAGGTAACGGTTATATGGCAAAGCACAGCATCTTCTGAGAAGTTCTCAGTGTTAAAGGAAACACTTCTTATCAGCTGACATAGATTTAGCAGGTTGTGTAAGTTTTGCAGCATATGTACTAAAGAACATTGGTTTATAGGTCTAATTCCTTTATTAAAATTAATTTAATGTTGGACAGGAGGGTAGAGGAATGAGATTCCTCCCTTAAGGTCTAGAGGGCCTTGTCTCTAAAAAGAATTTTTTTGTTTCAAAGCTTAGTCAAACTTATATAAGTCATTTCATCCCTCCTTTCAAAGGGCTATAATGGATGTGTTAATGGAGGCATTTTTTTGGGGTGAAGCCTGCAAAATTTGCATTCCTCAGGAAACCAGGGAAAATGACCCTGACAAATCTCCTCTCTGTTGCTGAAGAGGGATAGATGACATCTGCTGCGTAATTTCTATTCTGTACATCATCTGAGAAGGAAATGCAGGGTAATTCAAACCCCCTTTTTTTTTTTTCTACCATGGTTAATAATATAAACAGGGAGCTGGGTATGCTGAAATCTAAATACGAGGGTCCTATATCAATGGATTATTACTTTATCTTTTCTGAATGACGTTCACTTGAATACCTGGAATCCTAATAGCTACTCAAGATAAGAAATGGAAGGAAATTCAATAACAGTAAGAGGCCTGGTAACTTATGAGATCTTGATTAGCCTTCAACTGCACCAAAATGTTGGGAAAGGATTCCCTGTACTGTATGCAGAGGGAGCTGAATAGCATTGTGAAAACCACTGCCTCATTGTCGGGGAGCTCAAACAACTGGCTTTTGTCATTATTAAGGCTTTCTTGTGTTCACTTATATAGGTGAACCTTATGAGGCTTCTGTGGATGAACATTTTTCACCCTAATTCTTCATTGCTTTAAAATTCTGGCTTTGCTGGTGAGGATGGCAGGTGGCTCTGGCCCCTGCAGTGATCTCAGAGCTCGGGCTGGCTGGGGCATACAGGTACAGTGCTGAACCTCCTAAATACCATCAAATCTGAAATTGGGCTTCCTCTTCTGGGTAGAGTCTATACTCCTGCTGATGCCTTTGGGAAGTGGTTTACTCTTCCCATGGCTGAAGGAGCATGGGGAAGGAAGAAGAAGACTCTTGCTCTTCCAGCTGCCTGCCCTGGGAGTGTCCATGAGCTGGGCTGATGCCTTGCTCCTGCCCAGCAGTGTGGTGGGAAGGGTGGGCATCTGCCAAAGGGAATGCCCAGATATCTCCTTCTTGGGCAGCAGAGCCCTGGGTCAGTTTGTGCCTGTCCTGTGCCTGCACCTGGATGAGGGCAAATTGTTCCTTGTGGTGGATGCCACTTGGCTCTGTTGCAGAAGTGGCACAGCAGCACAGACAGGGAGTGTTCCAGCCAGAGTGCCGGTTCTGCCGCTGTGTTAAGAGTGCTGAACAGCACAGTACAAATCTTAGGAGATGAATTCAGAGTTAACAAATACTTTTTCTAAAGGTCAGATTAGATGAGGAATGCAGTGATTTGCCAATCCAAATGAGCACTAACTCAAAAAAGACAGGAATTTGTTTTCAGCTAGATTAGTGCTCTGATCTGGACTCATCCCATCACCTTATGGCTGTGCAACAAAAGCAGGATCGAGGGCAGGAGTGTGTGAGTTACGTGAGGCTCAGAACTCTGCTTTCACCATCAGGGCAACTTTATATTGACTTGAAATGCCTGTGAAACCACAGCCTGTGTTCTGTGGGGCTGTTTCTTCACATGCACTTGAAATCCCAGGATTTACGAAATGATATCCACAGAACAGGGGGAGGCAGAGCCTTGTGCAGTGAGCTGTGTTGAGCTTTCTAGGGCCGAACCTCAATATTTTACTTCAGTTTCGCTGTTAGCATTTGGGCATGTGTGGATAGGGAGACTGGGGAAATGATGTCAAGGAGGAGAAGCCCAGAAACTTGGAAAAGCTGTCTCCTTGGGAAATGGTACACAGCTTTAGTCAATGTAGACACCAAGTCATGACCTCTCCTGTTTACTATATTTCTTATAGTAACCTGCATCTTAAAATAAAATTCAAGATGGAATTTAGAATTCATAGCACAAAAGTTGTGAGTAAACTGTTCACTACAAGAGTGTTGCAGAACAAGTAATAAGCTTCTCTTTTTAGGGGGTCTGTCTCCATCTGCAAATATGAGGCAAGCCAAAATGTAAGGCTGTCATTTAAGGGTTGTTTCATTTTCAGTAGATGTTTAATGATGACTGTGAGCAAAGCACAGTGAATATCTGCAATAATGCAACTCTTTGACTTTCACAAATGAACAATCACAAAAAGCGAAAGGGACGATGCACCTGACATCTCCGGCTCAATAGAAGAAGGTAACAGCAGCTCATTAAAAACTTTCCCTCGGATTTCCCATCCTACAGTAGATATGGGCACACAGTGAGGGAGAAGTGTGAATTGGCTTCTTATGACTAAAACAAGTATGTCCCAAAAGTTCAGCACCTGGGGTGTTAGTAGAACTTGGTGGAAGAAATCCTTATTCTTAAAGCGATTACAGAAATGCAGCCTGACTGGTGAGTACAACCTATGGTTGCAAGAATAATGGTGAGAGATTTGGAAAGGAGTTCTTTCAAACCATGGGTAAATACCAGCTCTCAGAGGCAGCTGGAGTACCATTGACAGTGGTATATATAATGAACGTGCAATGGTATATAGGTGTGTTAGTAAAATTCTGATCTGGGGAGCAGTTCCTTCTAGTTTAATAAAGAATAGGTGCTGTTATGTTGGTGGGAACAAATAAAATGTGATAATTAAGAAATTACTTCACTGTTAATAGCTAGAGATGGGCAGTTTAGATAAGATTTACAGATTTATTTCTTAAAATGCATGTTACCAAAGCTTTTCAGAACACAGAAACATTTATAGAATCACAGAATAGTTTGGACTGAAAGGGTCCTTAAAGATCATCTGTAGTTCTGCCTCCCTGCCAGGGACAGGGACACTTTCCACTTGACCAGGTTGCTCAGAGCCCCGCCCAATGTGGCCTTGAGCCTTCCAAAAGCACTTTGTAACATGGAATATTGTCACCTTTCAGCTCCGTAAAGCTCATTGCAAAGACCAATTGTTAAAGCTGTGTGGAATTCATGGAGATCAAGCAGATAGTGCTATCCAGATGGAAAAGCAAATGCTAACTGCCTTGGAAAAGTTTTCTTGAAATTATAGGAAATGCACTTTCTGTAACACCATAACTAGTTGTAGAAAAGGAAAAAGAGGGAGGGTGAAAATCAGCCGGTTAGGAGTACAATAACATAGGAAAATATGTCATAATTGCGCCAGCATTACGGAAGTGAAGGACAGCATCTTGTGAGTTACAAACTGCAGCACGTTGCCTTGGCTGCAGGCAGAAAAGTAAAAAAAAAATGTAAATACTGTTGTGTACAACTGCCCCTTCCCCTCATACTGCAGCCAACATAAAAGAAAATAATTTAAGCATCCCACAACTTCCTAGTATAGTTGGCTTTTATGATGCAAATGGTCTATCATTTTATGAAATGGACAATTCTCAGGGACTAAGGTGTTCCAACAGAACTCAATCTTACTGAATTAATTTGTTCTCACTTCTCTTAATGAGCCTGATTAAGTACAGGTGGAAATACTTGTGCTTCAAAATGACTTGCAGAGACCCAGCTGTCCTGGGGAGATTTGGGTGAGAGGAAGGTCAGGTTGTTCTGGAACTTGCTCTGTAATTGTGTCTGTGAGCCCCAGGGGCTGTTCTGCTGTGACTTAACAATATATGTAAGTATGTGATTTCTTAGAAAATCTTCTCTGGGGAGTTTGTAAATTTTGAGGAATGGAAGTCTTGATTTTCTGAAGAATTTGTTGTGCTAATTGGGATGCGTGGGGGAATTTGGTCAATGCTGGTGCCCTTGTTGATGGAGCTCTCTTATCCCACCATCAGTGTTTTGTAAGGTCAGCTGTACATCTGGCTTCCTGTAGTGGTGGATTTGAGTTTATAAGAAAGTTTTCTCCTTCAGCCTGAAGCCCTCTTGTAAAGGGCTCTCTGCATTCACTCAGGATGAGAGGTATGCAGCTGCTATTTGGAGAGGGCCGAGAAAAGTAAGAGAAATCCTAATTTAGTTGGTAAATACAATGATACCTGATAAATATAAGTGCTTCAGTGAGAGAAAACCTGCTTTCAAAGAATGAGCTCTTTTCAAGGGTGAGCTTGGAGCTGTGTTGAAGCCGCAGGCATACTGCTGAGAGCACTGACAGGGACTCAGACCCTGCCTTGAGAGAGCCCAAACCTTTCATGTTTAGCCTTTGGTGACTCTGTTGTCTTCAAACACACACACTCCCCCTCCCCCAAAACTTGTTGACTTTTAAATAAATCTAATTTCTAGTGTGCCATGTACCTGGATGAGAGTGGCCTAAATGAGCTGTGGTGGTTTGGGATCTGGAAGATTCTGGAAATCCTGGAATAATTTAATCCTTGTGAGTGTTTGTTGTATTGTTTGTTTTGTTGTTTTTTGGTTTGTTTTTTTCTTTGTTTTGTTTGTTTTGGTTTTTGTTTTGTTGTTTAACCAAATTGAAACAAATGGGAAAAGCTGAGTACAGTGAAAGCTTCTAAGGTAAAGCTCCTGTATGACTCAGATCTCCTTGCCTGTGACTGCAGCCTGTGCTGTCCATCCTGGTTCACAACATATGCACACACTGTCTGTATGGAATAGGTCACACTAGATCCTGCTCTGTTGGTAGAGCTCCCTACTTCTCCATGTTTGTTGGAGCTCCTATTTCTTGTTAGTCTCACTGGGCTGTTTGGAGAATCTCCCTTTCTGAATAAGAGGTGGAGGAAAATGGTAATGCCTAATTAAAAGTAATAAATTCCCCTGAGTGGGCACACTCTTTTGCTGAATTAATTTTTCTCACCCACCCCAGTTTTTAGTAGCATTCCAGTGACCCTGCCTGTGTTTAGAGAGTGCCAGTGTGTGTTGTCCCATTTCTGGCTGTGCTGGTGGTCACTCAAGAAGCTCTAACTACTTCTGGATGGCCTGGGAATGGTCCATTCTGCAGGGCTTGGGCCAAGCTGGTGGCACCAAAGCAGCGTGGAGAGATGTGCATCACCCCCTCTCTCATCTGCAGTACATCCTGCAATAGTAGTAGTAGTACAGCCTCTGGCTGCTGCTTCTCGTGGCTTGCTGCCAGTCCAGCTTGGTTTTTCTTCAATCAAAGGAAAGCCCCACACCTGCCAGCCCCACACCCTGAAGGTGTCCTCTGCTGGCTCATGTCCTTCATTCCCATGTGCCCATTTGCTCTATTCATGTCTATTATTGTCGTCTGGCCAACCCTGATCTGGGCAAAGTTATGGGAGTAGTTTAATTGTGTCTTCAACTGGATGTCCAGCAACTTCACTGGTCACTACAGTCTGTCATCAAATACACCCAACTGTGACCTTCCTATTTCTAAAAAAGTGCTCCCCAAAGAGCATTGTAAATCCCTCTGCCTTCCAGCAAAATTGCTCTAACAATCTCTAGCTGGCTATGGGACAGCCATACAGTTGGATGCCTTGTATCTCTGTTGTGTATGATCTGCTTCAGTTAAAAATTACCTTCTGATGTCTGAAGGACCAACACAGAAGCTTCCCCCCCCCCCCCCACACACACGTTATTTGACCAAAAGTATGCATAAGTGCAGTGATGACACTTGTTTGCTGTCTGTCTTTGCGTGTGCTGACTGAATTTCCCAGACCAGACTTAGATCTGGTTGCTAAAAAACTTGAGTGCAGTTGCTACAGTTCATGGGGTTATTGGTCTGGCCTCCCATTTAAAATTTATCATCTTCCTCAGCATGTTGTTCTTAGCATTAACCTTACTTTTGTCTTTTCACACATTCCCTTGTGGAAAACGTGCAGCCTGGCGTTAGGTGCAGGAACAGCAGATTTTAGTACTGGATGAGCTCTGTCCTGTACCAAGCTGTGCAAAGCTGTTTATTGATCTTGTGATTGTAGAAATGAAAGAGGTGCTTGTGTGTTAGCTGGGCTGGTGTGTGGTATGTGTGGCTGTATAGATTTACATGTGCATATGTGTCTTATTTATTTATAGTTTCTATATTTAAATACAGCTGCATGGTTATTTAGTATATATTAATAATGTGTATGCTTTTAATAATATCAGCTTGAGAATCCTGCCATCCTTTTGGCTTCACTATGGGCAAACACTTTGGCTGGTCATGATGTGCAAGATACTCACAGAGGTAAAATTTCTTGTGTGAGGATAGATCCCCTGGCTGCTCATGGTGCTGTTTGATAGTACTCACATAAGTCAGTTAATTGTGGCTGTTTTGTGACTTGGGACATCAGCTCTGCTTCCTGAAAAGTTTGATGTCAAGTCATGGAGGGTTTTTTGGTTTTTTTAACGGAGCATTTTACTTTTGCTGCCTGGTGAACTCTTATCACCCTGGGTGTGTGGCTGATGAGTCATATGCAAGATGTATGACAGGTTTATGAACGTGACAGTTGTGCCCCCCTTAGAGTCATCATCGCGATAAAAACAAGTGCTGGGCACTTCTCACTATTCTGCTGGCAGAACTTCCAGGAGATGCTGAGGTAGTGCTGAAAGTGAACTTGCATAATTTGTGGAGAAATAGTAAAGAGATTCTGCAGTTCCAAAACAAACTTTCCATGACTGAAAAGAGTGTACTTGCCTTGTATATCCTGTGTATTCAAACAGAAGAGAAGGCATATTAATCATTTGGGAATCACCAGGCACCTGAATCTGCTCTGTAGCATTATAACTATTTATCCAAACCTTGTTTAGAGTGGCAGCTTTGCCATTCTTGAGGTAATTTATTTCTAGTCAAGTTCAATTTATGTATGCTGTGCCCCAAAATGACGAGTCTCCTGATCTACTAATTACTTAACCTGGGGTGCTGTGTGCTGCATTGTGCAGCCCTCAAGGAATCAATTGTTTGTTTTGCTGTTCTGACTCAGCTTGGCACAGTCTGAGTGGTTCAGTCCTCACTTTTTTCTTTTTTCCATTGGTGTGGGATGCTAAAATCTACTCTGTACTTATAAAGGCCTTTTTGAGAAGAATGCTGCTTCATGTATTGCTTTATATTGGGACAGAGTTTTAACAGCAGGATTTGGGGTTTTTGTTTTGTTTGCTTTCCTATTAGACATGAGGTACACTATATTCCTATCTTTTCACTGACCTCTATTGAAAGAAATTGAGTGACTGGCTGTAGGCTTAGATTTAGGTGTGTTTGTGTTTGGAGAAGCTGTGGTGGTTGGCATGGTTAATATTCAATCACCCCTTTGTCATTATCGAGATGAGGTGACATTGCAGCGCCTCTTACGTGGCATTTTCTAGATGGATGTGATGCTAAAATATTCACCTATCGTTCTGAAGTGCTGTACTGAAAACAAGGTTAATTCAAGGAGACATTGCACAGTTTTGCCTCTTTTTCCTCCCCTTCCATCCACCCAAACTGACTCATCCCTGGCTCCTCAGTCCTTAGTGTCTCCTGTATACATAACACTTGGTGGTTGTAATTGCTGAGTGGTTTGTCAATGATTATTTACTTGGTTATGGAAGGACTCAGAGATGTTATTATTGATGCCAGCTCTAATAAGAGGTTATTCAGCTGGCATGTGTTTTGGGAAAGTAGTCCTTAGGATATTCAGATGTCAGAAACTAACTGGAGACCATCATCCCTGCCTCTTCCTTGCAGCTCTTGGGAACTTGATGTTCCAGAGGGAGCCCAATTTTCTGACTTAATCACATCTGCAGTCTCTGTGCCAGTGTCTCAGTTTGAACTGGATGGCTTGTGGTGTGTACAGGGCTTTTTTCTGCTGACCTGAAGGAAAAATCTTCCTTTTTTTTCTGGGAACCTGTTTGGGAAGGGACTTGAGGACCTCCAGTGCTCCCTCCCAACCTTATCTTTCTGTGAAACTGTTACTGCTTCCAGGGACAATTAGTGTATTTAGGGGACTGTGGACTCTTGTAGATGTAAACTGGAGTTTGGCATACAAGGTGCATCTCTGAGGAGAATTGCCCCAGGAGTTTCCTTTGGTCTGTAGCCATGAGGGACATTGCCCGAGCTGCTGATGCTGGCTCTGTTGGAAGTGGACATCATTTTAAAGACCAGTGGATGTGATTTGATGTGAGAGTGGGAAAACAATAGCTCATGTTTTCATTTACTGCCTCAGTATGTCTAATGCCACTTCTGGGCCAAATCTGTACTTTTTTAGGATTTATACTCTGTGTCTGCTGAAGAGCATTGTGGTGTTTAACACCACGTACTCTGACTCTAGGTTCCTAAATATTTATTTTTTTGGTCGCCTTGCACAGACTTGTCCTTCCTTGTGTTTATTTCCCTTCAGCATAGGTGGGCTAATGCATACCTGCTTTGCAAAGCATTTTGAAAGCTACAGATCAGAGGAACACCTCTGCCATGGAAAACCACCCTTCTGTATTCTGTGTATCCACTTGTACATCCCTTAAACGTGTGCACCCACGTGAACCTTGTGAGCTGCATTTCCAGGTTGGAGTAGCCGCTGCTGCTGCTGTGCCACAGCTCTGATGAGTGAGAGGAGAAGGCATGTAGGGTAGTTTTTGGAGAATAAGCCTTGTCTAGAGTTGTGATGACTGTGCTCCAATGACAAGGATGTAGAAAAATTCCTCCAGGCAGGTTTTTTTCTTGGTTGTTTTTCACTTGACATTATGAACTTGGTCTACATATGCACTCACTCATGCAGAAAGAAAGCCCAGTCTACAGAGCTTTGGCAAAAGTCTTTAAAACTTCCGGGGTCTCTAGGACAGGGATCAAGCTGTTTTGCACATTTGGGATGCAAAACCATTTTGTTTCTGTCTGAAATGAAAGTAAGTTGTTGAGTTCTCTGCTTTTATTATCACTGTGTTAAGTGACTGTGTTCAGCTTCCCAATGACCTTGTGTCCCAGAGACTAAGCCTTCGTAATGTTGATGATCTATTAATCTTGATATTTATCCTGAAAATACATAAAAAGGAATTATGACCTTGGCATAAGAAATGAAAATAAATAGGTAAGGGAAGCTATTATTTATTTTTTCAACATTTGCATTCTGTGTATGACTTCACAAAGTGTTTTTCTAACATGAATTCATCTTTTCTACACTCTGGTACCCCACTGCTTTGTTCTTAAAATACTCTTTTCTGCACAGCCAGCTCAGTGCTTTGCAGACCACCCAGAACAATTGTATTCAAACTGTGAGCTGTATTCAGTGATTGGGCCTTTTTAAACTTTCAAATAATATTTTGTCTTTCTTGACTTTTTGTTAATTGGAGCTTATATTTTATATGTGGGATTTTTGAGGATTAAGAAAGGGAGTGGCTGTTTGCCTCCTGTTTGCTAAACCCCAAGGGGCTGTTTAGCCTAATCTCGGTTCAGCTCAGTGTTTGTCTAACAGAGCTTACTTAGAGGGTCAAAGCAGTATAGATTGCACCTACACAAATAATAGAAGTATTTGCTCATGCTAAGAGATGGATCGGCACATATCCATCAGTGTCTGGCTGTCCATGTCCTCCCTCCTGCTGGGCCGCTTCCATCTGTGGGTTGTTCCTGCAGCAAAACTCTTCCTTTGAGTTTTCCAAGAGTCTCTCCAGCTATGGTTTCAAAGGAGTGTAAATTCAGTTTTAAATACTGGAGTAGGTTTGCTGTGCCTGCGTCTCTTGGAAGCAGAGCCAAGGTGGAGTAGGCAGGGAAATAGCAGCTGGATGAAGCTAAGCCTGGAGTGGGCACCCACCACAAAGGAGTAAATTGCACTGACAAAGCATCCTCAGTTCACTTGGGGCTCAAGGCCTGGAAAGGATTTTCTGCTGCAATAACCCTTGTCTGTTGTAAAGATGGTTGTTTAAAGCAGCTTCACTGCTACTTTTCAAGTTACTGTGTTAATTCATGTTCTGTAGGATTTGTTTAGGTGTTTATGCCAAATATCTGGCACACCAGTGAGGAGCTGCTGACGGTGGACATAGGAAAATCAACTTGGCAGTTGCCTATTGAGCCATGATGGATCTCCTCAGAGCAAGCAGAGAGATTCAGGCAGATGATGATGTTGAACCTATTTTCAGTGAAGGAGCCTTGGAGGTGTTGAGTGAGAGGGAACAAGTTGGAAGTAGATGTTGGTTGCAAAGAGGGAAGAAAAATCCCATTCTTGGCTGCTAGATAAAAGACCCTCAAGAATTGAACAGAGGAAGGTGCTGCACTTGATTTCCACTGTATTTTACTGGATGCATTGTTGCTGAGTGCACAGGTAACTAAAAATGAGAATGTTGGTGAGTGTGTTGGGTGGCTTGATGTTGGTGCACGTTGTCAGTGCTGGAGCTCGAGTTGTCTTCTTGTCCCCATGTGTCCTTGGGAGCCTTTAGCTGCAAAATGTTTAAGTCACAGGCATCCCTGAGTCAGGGGAAATGAGCCAAGCTGTTGGCTACAGTGCCTCGTCACCCAATATGGAGCACAGCACTTCCCACAGAACACTTTGCTGGCCCTCTGAACTTCCCACTGCCATTCCATCTTCCTTCCCATCTTCTGTGCTGCGGGTCACGAGCTACCATAGACCTGGCTCAAATGCTGGGCCCCCCAGTCGGGCCCAGTGCTGCTGGGGGCTGAGCTGTGCCACGGATGTTTCTGCTGTCAGTGCCCCGTGCAGCGTGGCTGCTGTGCTGCTTCTAGGCAGCTCCCTGAGCTTGGTTCCTGGAATGGCAAAGTGAATCTAAAAGCAGTCGATGAAGAATCTTTCTCAGCAGAGCTCAGATGTCCAAAAAGCAGATTTCAGCTTGGTCGCTGTGTGCACTGAATGTCTCTCGCTGTGGGGAAGATGAGAAGAAGCTATTATTTTGAAATCTTTTGTTGAGTGATGATTGATAAGAACTGTTAATCACAGGGAAACTTACTCAGGAGTCAACAGGTGCCTCTTCTGCATTCTGCAGTCATGGAAAAAAATTAGCAAGAGCACAACAGGTTATTCCAATTTGACATGCAGTGCCTGGGAACAACAACTGACAAGTCCCAATTTGTGTCCAGCTGCTTAAAAACTACCACCCAGCTTGGTATTATCCCTCTGCCCTCGGGAGGCTTGTCTTGTGAAAAGAGTTATTGATGGCTGATTTCAGCATTCCTCAGGGCTGTGCTCATGCTGAAGTATCTGCCCCAAGTCCTGATTTCAAAGTAAATGAACTCTGGGTTGTAAATAAGAAATATCATTCTTTAATATATTCTCTTTGTCTGTATTTTCAGTGCTTATATGTATATCTATATCTCACTCCTTTTAATGCTTTCTGTGTGGAAAGACTGGGAATTTGAGCAGGGATGATGCTGCAATGTTTTCAATCCAGATACTTAATGGAGTGTAATACATGTTTCTGTGCCCTGAACTAATTTAAATTTAACTAATTTAAATCTGACTAATAATATCTGTTTTGTACAGCTTTCTTTGCACGCCAAGAGCATTGCAGAAAGAATTCCCCTCATTCTGAGAGTCCTTTTTGTGCATTTTGAGTGAAGCAAAGGCTTTTGAATAATTGCAGGGCTGACAGTGGAGGCAGTGGTGTGGACTGCATGGTCAGGAGTGCTGCCCTAATGTACTGCATGGTCAGAAGTGCTGCCCTAATGTGCTGCCTGCTCAGTGCAGGCCCCTGTCCTTGGGACCCTACAGGGTGGGCAGGGCCAAGGCTGGATGGACCATCCTGGCAGGTGGCTTTTTATTTTCTGGGAGCTGCCAGAAAATAAGCCTAAGACCTTGACATGTGCTGTACAGCCAAACCCCAGATACTCTGTGGGGATGTGATGCAGCTTTGTAAGTGCAGACATTTAATGTCACTTATCTGTTGTGGGGTAAGGACAGTCAAACCTGGAAGAGCTGGTTTACAGCTGCCGCCCCAGAATGGCTGGGTCTTCTGCAGCTCTCAGGGCTTATCTGTCAACCCTGTGCAAATGTCCCCAAACGCATCAGGGCAGGTCAAATGACACTAAATGCCTACATGTTGGTGTTTTTGTAGGTAATGTGTAATAAGTGTAACAGCCTGGTAAAAGACAGGAGCTAAAAGCCCCCGATGATGACAATATGTGTTGTAAAAATGGAGTATCAGCAGTCTTCTCTCTCTCTGTCCCTTTGCTTATTTGCACTTATTAACTCTCTATTAGCTTCCCTTCTGCTCTTCCTTTTCTAATATCCCTGATGAGTAAGTCTAGAAGCAAGGGCTGGTGAGCACATTCTTCTCCTAGAAAGAGACTTCCTCTGAGCTATTTCTTTTTTTTTCTCTCCTGTCAGGTTGTGATCCCTCCAAGCTCCAGGAGCTGGGCTGTAGCTTTCCTCTTCCCTCTCTGTGCAGGTTGTTTACACAAGTATCAGTGGATCATGACTCCAAGTGCTAATCTTTGTAACCCAGAAAAGAAAACATCGTATTGCCAGAGACATGCCTGGAGTCGTGTCGTTATTAATCACCTGTAGCTATTGCTGCTTGAAACCCAATTCTTGTGTAGTTATTAATGGCTGCTTTGTGTTAGACAGGGAATAAACACAAATGGGAGATAATCCTGTTTTGATGAGTTGAAATCTAAATAAACAGGGTACATGAAGAAGGAAAGAAAGCAAAGCTGTGAAATGCCTTAGTGTATAAAAACCCCTTAATCTCTCTGTTTTTCAGCCCCACTTTTGTTAAATGGAGTAATGGCGTTATCTTCTAACTTAATTTAGATTGCAGCCCCTCCAGAAACACTACGGATTAGCTTCTAATTGTTGTCTTTTGTGTTCTTTTGTGCTTCAACATTGCTGAGCAAGAGATTCTGGTTCTGGTTAGGAGCTGGGGGTACTGCTCCACAAGAAGTGTGTTGAGGGCAGTGGATATTTTCATCTCATGGAAAATTATGAGATAATCAGAATGGCTTATGATCTATGTGATGCTAAATGCTACCTCTCATTACTTCATTCACTCTACATATACAAATGTGCCCTGCTGCCTTGAAGTATCCTTATGCAAAAAAAAAAAAAAAAAAAAGAGAGGAAGCTACAACTGCCATTTGTACTATAATAAAAGCCAAGGCTTTTGTAGTGAAATGCAAATTTCTGAGTTTGATTCTAAAGATCTAGGTGAACTTAGGAAAAAAAGCTTTTAGGAGTTATCTACTGTTTGCTTATTTTGGGTTGTTCTTGTTTGGGTTTTTTTTTAAGCATATTAAAATAACTGGTTTATAAAACTGACACTTTGGTCTCGTACATACTAAAGGCCTTTTTATAGAAACAAATGACCTTACTGATTTTTTTGAAAAGACCAAAACCATCTATTTGTGTGAATCCATTGGAATTTTTTCACAAAATAAAGCTAATCCCGTTCCTTTCCCCATCGCAGCTGATTCTGAATTGACAGGTATATAGTGTACTTTTAAATGTTCTGCTGACTTGTAAGCACAAGTGGAATCTGTACAAAAAACTTTGGTAAGGTTCTTTTGCCAGTGCTTGAAAACTAAGACATTCATAAATAATAAAATCATTCAGTAGCCTAGGCAGGATGGTGCTCAAACAACCCATACGCTTTTGCTAAGTGTGAATTCAATGTGTCCTCAGTCACTAGGGAAAAAATACTCTGATCCTGGATGGATGAGTGCTTGCAGGAGGGGAGGCTGGATTGCAGATGGACGAGATGTGGAAACAGCTCTCACCCTAGAGCACCCCGTGCTCCCTGAAGCATTTTGGAGGGGATCTCTGTCTGCAGGATGGGGCTACTGGGAGCAAGGAGGAGGCTGTCCTCTTCCTTCCCTTAATGCCAGCAGCCACTCCTTTGCTGTGGACCTTGTTAGGTGCCTCAGCATGCAGGATCTCACATGGGGGGACGTGCAGCTGAACAATGCAATATTCCCTCATGCAAATCTCCCTGGACTCAGTGGGAATTTTGCTAGTGCCAGATTGGATCCCACTCACGGAAAAGACTGACTTGGGGGAAGGACTAGATCAATGCACTATTGTTCCTTATGCTATATTTAAAAGCATGCATTTCATGGAAATTTAAAAATTAAACTTCTAGGCCACATGTATCCGTAGCTCCTGTGGATAATTGGAGCCATTCATCTCCTGGGCTGGTGTAAAGCAGCCGTTGTTCCAACGGGGCCGTGGCTTTCCTATCTCATCTTCAGCGAGGGTGATGAGAGAATAATTGTGGTGGCAGCAGACAAAGGTACTTATTTTTGCAGAGATGACTGGCCAGGCTGGGAGTAAACTGAGCTTTGCTTATTCCTTCCCCACCTGGATTCCTGGTCTAATTTGAGATTTATTTATTTTGTTGGTTTAAATTTGTAATAAAGATGTGGATTAATTTCACATGCCTGGTGATCATTAAAGGACAGCTGCTCTTTGCCACTTCCCTTTAGCAGATAAATGTGCCTTTGTTATTTTTGTATTTGTTTTCCCTCATTGGTTTTGTATTTATCAGTTTTTCTAATTAAAAAAACAACAACAGATGAATGGATGCTGTTTCTGAAAAGAAAAAGCCCGCTGCCCCCAATACAGACAGTCAGTGTCATTTTGCTGATGGGATGTTTTGCTTTTAAGAAAATCTGGCATTTAAGTTTTCCTTGGCTTTTGAGAGGAGCCAAATGCATAATTCACTTGGCCTCTGTGCACTACTTTTGAATTCTGCTGTGGCTCCATTTGCAAGAGAATAGCAGGAAGGATGTACAGTGCCTACTTCTTTCTTGTGCCTGTGACACAGGGAGAAGGGGTGTTAGTTTGATTAACTATAGGTCACTGAAGAGACAGATGAAAAGTGGCAAAATGTAAATCAACTTTGTCCCAGCTACCTTCATTGTTTGCCATTGCTTGTGTATGCTTGCCCATGACACTGAAAGCACAGTCTCTTGGAAGCTGGTGTTGTGTGAGCTTCCCTCACTGGACTCTGAGGGCATGCCTAAGATTTTGGAGATGTTTCTCGAGAAATCTCCCACAGGCTTGAGCGCAGGATGAATGTGCTGGTTGTTTTTGAGGTGATACCAGTGGCCCCACTTTAAGTGTTAAATGCTGGGACACCTGCAGCGAGTGCCTGTGCACACAATTTTGCTGGAGCAGGTTTTGAAACCTGAGCTGTTGAATGTGATCTTACTGTGGCTTAGTGTTAAAAGCCTTGTTTTTCTTGCCTGAGACTCATTCCCCTGAAGCTCTACAGCTCTAGCTAGTATAAACAGCTACCCCTGAATGCTATCTGTTGTATAACTTAAGGCTTGAGGGTTTTTTCCCCCCATTCCCAGGCTTACAAAGGACTGCCAAGGTGCATGGCAGAACCACCAGGATGAGGCAAACCCCATCCCTCTGTGCTCAGGCATGTTAGTGGGTCGAGGTTGTTGGAGGGAGCATTATCCTTATCCAAACTTTTGGGAGGGTGCTTGTAAATAGGGAGAAATAGGTGAGATATCCACAGACTGAAGAGCCTCAGATTGCCAAGAGTGAAGGTAGAAAAACATTTTCTTTCATGTCCTGCCAAGGGTGCCAGGAGTGAAGTGGCTCAGAGATCGCTGACTAGGGAGCTGCATGAAGTGTGCTAAAACAGGATGGGTAGGTGAGAAATGTATAGAGTATCTGCTCTACTTCTGGATCTCTTGACTTTGCAGTACAAATTAAAAATCCAACAGCACTCCCAAAAAACCCGCATAGGTCTTGTTTGGTTGTTTGTTTTGCCCTACCTATGCTTATCCTGTAGCATTACCAGGCTTAGTGTACTTCTGTTTTTCTCTTCGATAATTTTTCCAAGTTCTTTGTAAGTATTAAATCTGATGAGCTCCCTATTGATCCAACAGCAAAGAAAATCTTCACTTCACTTGTCTCTGCATAGATTTGACTGTAAATACTTCCTTGCAGTGTAATATTGGAAAGCAATGCAGTATCATGGTAATCAAATCACCTTAGATAGCCACTATAGGTAACTGTCTCTGGGAAATGTAGAACATTGCAGAGTTCACGAGTGGCAAGGATATATTGGTGAGATATCAAAATTCCCGGAACCTCACTGGTACATGCTGAGGCAGTATCCTTAGCAAGGTCTGTATTTCTGAAAGCAGCTTTTAACTAGAAAGCTAAAAAAATTGCATCTATTTTCAACACCTGAAATAGGTAAAGGGCCAGCTTCTCTCCAGACATCTTGGTGCTGCCTCTCCTTTGTGCAGGAGCTGTGTGAGAGATGAGAAGTGCAAAACATCGCCTTGGCACGAAGGTCAATTTGGCCTCAGCTAATTTACGCCCTACCTGATAAGACTGGGCTGCTCACACTGACACCATTTGCAGCGTGAGGACTCTTTGGCCTGACTGTGCCCAAGCACAGGCACCAGACAAGCGGAGACCTTGGGCTGTGCCCTGGTGGGAGCACTCAGCCATCAGCTGCTGAGGGGGCAGCCGGCGTGACTTGAGTTCTGGCACTGCCTCCCTGTTGGACTGACACACAAGTGGGGGCACTGCACTGTTCCAAGCTCACAGTAGGTGCTGGTGGGGGGTGCTGGCAGGGCCGGGGTCCCCAGAACCTCTGCCACCCCACAGGGCTCAGTGTGCCCCTCTCCACCTCAGGTGCTTCTGTTCTGTACCTGCGACAGCAGCGGAGGCTCAGCCCCCGCCCTGAACGCATCCCCTGTGCACAGACACACCTGGCACTGGCATACCTGGAAGGCAGCTTGTGAAACTGATCCAAATTAAACCAGCTTAGCAGATACAGCCCAAACACTTTGCTTTTGCTGAGATTAGCTTCCCACTTCTGGTCTGCTGTGTGGCCTCCTGGCTGTTTGTGCTGGTCTCGTCGTGGGGTGAGCAGCCGGACAAGGTCAGACTGTGCATTCAGGACCAGTACGGCCTTATAGTGCCCTCAAGATACTCCTGAAACCTGACTGCAGATTTGCTAAAATGTGGTTTCCTGTTTTTTAGTGAAGTGTTTGCCTTTTTAGTATTCAGGGAAGAGCAGTAGTGGCCCTAGGCTAGCCAGCAGTGTTCATCACAGCATTAAGCCTACAGATTAATTAAACACCAATAGAGGATAACATTGCCCAAAATCAATTAAAATGTTACAAGCTAAACCACGTGGAATTACATTAAAATAAGTAGTTCCCTTTTTTTTTTTTTTAACGAGGATCATTTATTTTTGGTGGGCACTGCCTCTGAGAGACAGTCATTCCCCCGTCTGGAGGACCTTGACAAACATATATATTTATATATATGCATCTGTATACAAAGCCCTGGTATACTAACAGTGGATTGCTTCCAGTTATCACCCAGCACTTTCCCTCTTCTTTCACACTTTCTTTTTTGGCAGGAGGAAGCCAAATCCAAAAGACAGCCACAACAACAAAAACCTGGGCAGTGAACCTAGAATGTGTTAGATTAAGGCAGACACCATGAAAAATAACCAGGACATGCCTTTGTGGGTTTTGATGTAGCTATGGCTGTGGCTGAAACTAACAGATGCAAAAGCTAACTGCCAGATATCCAGCGTGTGTGCCAATGCTGACAAACCTGCCAGATGCCTGGCAGCTGGTCTTGCCCCAACTCCAGTGGCTCTCTTGTATATAGATTGCCTTTTGAACAGCAACAAAATGTTTATCTGAGGTATCTCATGAAAGCATCTTCCCATAAAAACAGAAATATTTTTTTTAAGTCAGTAATCTAGTGAGTTCATGTTAGAAGGGGGAAGGATGCTGAAGCCTTGATAGTCTTTATCCAGTATGTGTCAAGCATTTTGGGGTGTAATTTAGTTGCAGAAATTGGATGGTCTGCAATTCAGACTATAAATGCTCATTCTGTCCCCTACAGCAAGGGTTGTTATATGTAAGCCAACTGGGCAGGTTGGAGAGAAAAAGCTATTTGGGCTTTTATAAACAAAGCTTTTGCTGTTCCAGGCTATGATGCTGAAAGGAAATCAATGTTTTTTCCACTAAATGTGGTTTTATCTGGCCAGAATAAACAGTTGTGACAGGATATTGGTGCTAAATTTATTAATAGTCTTCTCCAGCTTTGACATTCTGGGAAAAATTACCTGAGATAATTTGAAGTTAGCCAGAAAAAGTTAATTTTTTTCTCCTTTACTTCCTGTTTAGGCTTTAGTTAGATATATGGCAGTTCAAACAGCTGACCTGGAATATACCTTTAAATAATAATAATTTTTAAAAAAATGTAAATACAGTCAAAGCTAGGATAAAAATATTCTGTAAAGAGGAGCATATAACATGATCCTCTGAAGAACAGAATCTCTGGACCATCCATTAACTTGAGGCTGATATTTTTATAAACTTCAGGCTGCAGCTCGTGCTTATAATTTTCAGGAATTGCTTTTTCTTTCTCTGCAGGTTGCAGGGCAGGCCACTTGACTTGCAGCTCTTGGTGTGTGTGAGCTTCACTTCCAGGTTCTTTAAATTCAGATTTCATTTTGTACTACAATTGAATTAGTGAGGTTCTGGTCTTCAAATGATGCTCCAAGATGGAGCATGAAGGATGGAATCACCACAGTTCCCATCTGCAAATGTTTTATTGGTCATTTGGCTCTTGGGGGGATGAGTGGTTTTTGCTGTGTGTTACACCCCAAACCCTCCAGGACTTGGCAGTTCCTTCTGTGGGTTTATCATCAGCACATTTACAACATGAGGTCAGCTTTATTTGCAGCCTGAAGTATTTTATTACCTTCTATATTTCTTATATTTTTCCCAAATACAGACAACAATGCTACAACTAAATTGTTCTAGCCAAGCATCCAGGAGTAGCCTGATTTATTTCTAAATGTATGGGAGGAATCATTATAAAGGTCATAAATCAATGAAACCGTGTGCTTTTGGAGCAGCTCATGAGTAGGCACATCAGTTTTGTCCTAGCAGTAATGATATATGGTAATTTACAGAGAGAAATCAGCAAATGAATAAACCTTTCCACTTGTAGCTTTCTGTGAATTCTGTTCTGCCTAATCTACTGCAAAGCTCCTTTTTTTCTGCACTTGTTTTCAACCTTGCACTTGGCCCAGCTAAATGATACCAATGCTGCTAGTGTTTTTGTAGCACCTCTGCTTACTTTAGGAGGATATGGTGAGGAATGCCTTGAAAAATCAGTTATTATTTATTATCATATGAATTTTTTTTTTTTAGGGAAAGGTGACTGTAGCGCTCTAGTTGCTCTGTTTGAAATATTCTATCAAACCCACCATTTGCTCTTTAACCCAAGTTACCAAACATGCTGGAAATGAAAGGACTCATTCAGGGCTGGGGTCCTGCCAAGCCGGGGCCATGTGTGTTTCCTAGGACTTTATTTACGAATGAATTCCACCTTCCCAGACTTGCAAGAGTTTCAAGAATATGAAGTTTTCAGACAGGATAAAAAGAATCATTTATTTTCTTGCCCTATAAAGAGCTGCTTAGCAGAATCTCTGTGAGGCGTTTTACATGTTGAATTGACAACTGGAAAGGAGCTTATTTACCCCTAAAGTGCAGAATGTTGCAAAACTGGAAAATACTTAACTCTGCAGCCCTGGAGTCAAAGGCCTTTGCAAATCTGCTGACTTACTTGAGAAAAGGTACAAGGCAGGGTTTGGTCTTGAGTAGTCTAGTTCCTCATGCCTACCCTGATTTATAGGGTAATTATTTTAGCATAAAAGGCTTTTGAAAACTTTATCTTTTGAGCTACTAATCCTGTTCCTTTTTTGAATGCCTCTAAGTGAAGCACAGGAGAAGGAGTCAAATAGGACTGAAGCTGGTGTTTAAGTGATATGAAATCATCTGTTATTTGTTCTCCTGTGCATAAGAGTGTACAGAGGTAATGAACCTCTACCTTGATATGTGTTTTACTGGTAGATGATGAGGCAAGGCTCAGAAGATTACTGGGACAATTACTGCTGGCATATGGCACTAAAGGATGGACTCTGGATTTCCTCTCCTCTGATATTTCCAGTCTTGGATTTGCGTAGCTTTATAGCTGCTTTAATGTGCTCCTTTCTATTGCAAAAGTCCAGGTAGGAGTCTGGAGGTAGGAGTTACCCCCAAAGGGTGAAATGAAACCTCCCCAGGTGCCCTGTCTCTCCTGCTGCCCTCTCTCTTTTGCCATCCTGCTGTCAGGTCAGGCTGAGCAGCAGGCACTGATCCTGCCATGTCTTCCAGCAGGAACAGAAGTCATCTAGAAATCCTGTGGAAACTTTTATCCTGCCTCTCTGCTGATGCAGCATGGGGAATGGCAATCAAGGATCTCAGCATCTATCCACCTCCTGCTACTAGCAGTGGCTTTGTAATTGCTTTCTCACTAAGGCAGGGAGTGCTGGACATCCCTTCAAGCAATTGTGCAAGAAAGACAGTGAAAGGCAAAAGGCACTTAGCAGCACAAGCTGCCTCTGTCCTTGGGGCAGCAAAAGGACTGGTTTTGCTGCCTGACTTCACAAGAGGGTTCTTCTGTAAGTGACAAATTGGATGTTCTAGTCTGCATATTGAAACCAGGGGTGAGGTTGCAAAGGTTTAGGCAAGCAGCCAGGATGTGAAGAGCGAGACGTTCTCCCACGCAAAGGAAGAGCAGAGACACGTGTGGGGAGTGGTAGTGCTCTTCTAGATGTGCCATGTCAGCCCTCTGCATAAAATTAGGTACAAAAATTTGTGTATCTGAAGGAAGCAGAAAAACTGCTGCCTAAAAAATGAAATGCTCCTCTCCACCAGCTGCTTGGAACTTCCATTTACATGGACTTCACCCCAGAGGAAGGTTTCCAGGATAAAGTGACTCAGATGAAGTTATTTGGGAAGACCTTGATCCACAGTGGGAAGCATCTTGCAGAAGGAGCTGTGTGAGGGATACATTATGGCCTGTGGTGACATCCTGCTAATGGCCACAGGGACACATAGGGTCTAAAGACAGGTCTTATGAGGAGCAGCTGAGGGAGCTGGGGTTGTTTAGCCTGGAGATAAGGAAGTTCAGGTGACACCATTACAATCTCTACAACTACCTGAAATGAGGATGTGGTGAGGTGGGAGTTGGTCTCTTCTCCCAAGAAACAAGTGATAGGATGAGAGGAAACAACCTCAAGTTGAACCAGTGAAGGTTTAGATGTGACATTCTGGAAATACTCTTCACATTGTCAAAGACTGAAACAGGCTGCCCAGGGAAGTGGTTGAGTCACCATCCTTGGAGGTATTTAAAGTATGTTTGGATGTGGTGCTTAGGGACATGGTTTAGTGGTGGACTTGGCAGTGCTGAGTCAACTGTTGGATTCCATGATCCTCAAGGTCTTTTCCAACCTAAACAATTCTGTGATTCCATTATTTCCTATATGGCTGTGATGCCTGGGCAAGTGACTGCTGGGGCAACCAGCAAAAAGGCTATTGCACAATTTTATTCTACTCATTGCTGTCAACCTTGACAGAGACCTCTGGTGGTCTTGGATGCTGTGGGTGTTGTAGCACATCAGTCTGCAAGGGAACAGAAGGCTGCTTTGATCTGTGGGGCAGTGAGGGGAGAGGGGGGCCTGGGCATGAATTGACATGGGGAGAGCACAGAGAGCCCCGTATGGTGACCCTGTCTCCTCAGGGAAACACGGCTCTTGTCCAAGCTGTCTGACTTCATGGACACAATGTAGCAGCTCGTACTCCAACAGGGACACATCCCCTGGAGGAAGCTATTTAACAGCAAATTGGCCTAGTAATTTTTAGAGATGACCTTGTGTTAATTACAAGTTGCTATATTAGTAAATGCCTTCTGAAGGCCAGCTGTTGTGTTGGCATTAACTCCCAGACTCAACTGCTTGTTTACTAAATCCCAGGGCAATTAAAACTTTTTTTTCCCCCCTCTTATTGTTTTTGATTGAGCTTGGCACAGCCAGGTGATGAACACTTCTTCCCTCTCCATTTTCACTCTGTCTTCCTGCCTGGCTGCTGGAAGAGTCTGTGTCTGATAGACTTTTCCTTGCCTGGTCCCAGATATTTGCTTGCATTCCTGTGGGATGCTGGCACCTCCATTCTGGATTGGTGCTCCAAGAGGCATTTTACAAAGAGGAAAAGGCATTCTAACAGGCTTTGTTCAAGTGAGGTCTTGGTTACCCTGCTTTCTGGAAATGGAAAATGGTGTTTTGGAAAGGCAGTAGTCATGTTGGGAATAGACCATGGTGGGAACAGGTCTCCCGTGACAGTGCGGAACTGGAGAGGAAGGGAAGACTTAGGCTTGGATTGGGAAGACTGTTGGCTGCAGTGCCAGATGTATCCTGGATCATACAACAGCCCAAAAGGCCACTTGGGATAGACTGTCAGTGCAGCAGCTGGTGGCTCCTGTCTCTGCTGGAGACAGTGTGTCCCCTTTGCTCTGCTGGTGGTGCAGCACAGAGCTGTTCCTTGCACACCCCAGCTGTCTGCTCCAGGGGGAACAGGTCTCAGTGCAGATGGCAGCACCCTGTCAACAACAGATGACCCTGCTTTGGAACAGAGTAAACTTTTGCTACCAGGTTCTCATTAAGATGGGTTGGAGTGGGGCAGGAACTGTGAATGGAGCTGGTTTGGTGCTGCTCCCTTTTGGTCTCGCAATACCTAGCTCTGCTTGGAGGTCTTCTGGCATCTCTGGATGCAGGTGCAGCTGCGAAAGGCTGACTCCTGATTAGGAGGGGCCCTGTACCTATGCCACCAATGTCACCAGTGCTTGGGCCAGTGCCTGTGTGTAGCTTTTGAAATCAGTAATTCACACGGTTGTTTGCGTGAAGGGGTGCAGGATACTGCCAAAGGCTGTGTGGAGCAGCTCCCCTGGGCATGAGAAACCTTATTGAGGTCTTTTCCAACTGACTTATCAATAAGAAATGCTTAGAAAATGGAACCAATAGGAAGGGGTATATCCCCTGGAAATCAAGCATCACTTGTTCACATGTGCATTTCATGTAGCAGTAACTATGCAAAAAAAGAACATTTATACAGCTTTCCCCCACTGTAAGTCTCAAACTATGCAGAAAAGTAGAAGATAGGGTTTCCTATGCCTATTTCATAGACAAGGCATTTGCATTTTATGTGCCTGAAACTTCTTCCTTTGTTTTCTTATCTATCAGTGTCATCCATTGGAAAGCAATTTGTATTAAAGTCTTTGAACATGTTGGTAGAATAGATTTTTATCTGGGTACTGATAATTTTTTTTAAATTTTTCCCCAAGAGTTTCTTCTCTGTCTCCTCCTGAAGGCTATAAGGGAGTCTTGTGCATCCTTACTATCACAAGTGTCTCGCCACCGGTGGAAGCTGCAAAGCAAACCTACATTTGCGCAATATTTCTGCCCCACATATTCTGAGTATGTGGCTGCACACAGCTGCCCACTCCAGCTTCCCCCTGCCCCACGCCCAACTCCCTGCTGTAGGGCTGCCTGCTGGGGTGCACATTCAGGCACATTGAGGGATGGTGGTGGTGGCAAATTTTGCCTTCATGTTCCCATCCTGGGGGGGCTCCTGTGCACGTGTGATGCGGCTGGAAAGCTCTGAGCAGATGACCTTGTCCTCTTCCTTTCAATGGTCAGCCTGCTGTTTTCAGACAAATAATGAAGTAGGGATGTTTTTAAAGCTTACTTGAGCAGGGACACCTTGATGTTTTGGCATGGGCTGTGTACATAACAGTGCATTTGCATTTCAGCTGTGCCAGTCTGCAGCAGTGCTATGGGTATGAATATTTAGCTGGCACGGTGCTTTCTAGGCCAAACCCCATGCCTGTCTTGACTGGAATGATACTGATTGTACAAGTGCATAGTCCTCTTTGCAGAAGGTGCTTTCCTTCTTGTGGGAGCATTACCATCAACCAGGAGCCTGTGCTTGGATTTCTTCTTTTTTTTCCCCTCCAGGGTAGAGCAGCAGTTTTCATAAGCTGCATTTTTCTCTGTACCAATATATATCCAATCAAGGACGTGCTTCTATAAGGTTTGTAACTTAATCAACTGTAGCTGATTCACCAAAGTGTTTAAAATCTGTAAGTTCATCAGCATTTGGGAAGTTCTGCTGTAAGTGTGGCTTGAAGGCAGATGCTCCAGGCCGTGTTCCTGCTACGTTTGTCCGTGAAAGTTCATCAATTCCTGGTGGATGCCACGCTCATGCTGTCAGCTCATGGATGAGTGGAGTAGTGCTGTCTGGGAATGGTTACTGGTTTCTGTCATGGAAGAGGATTTTGTGAGCGTGATGAAAGGATGATGTGTGTATATGGTGATAAACCTATTGCTGTATAGATTTAGGAGTTGTTTACTTCTGTGAGAAATGGTCAAAGTAAACCAAATATGGACAGTGAGGTGGGGGAGTGTGACAGTGTCTCAAGAACTGTTGCAAGTTAGGGTTAGGACTCCTCTATTTTGTATCTTAATTACATTGAAGGGTGGAGCTGTGTACTGGAGCAAAAAAATCTATGGCTCTTAGTAAAGGCAGTGGAGTAAGACTGGAGGAGGTGATGTTTTAGCAGTATGAGATCTTGCAGGCAGCATTGCAAGGGGGAGGAAGGTATCTCCAGAGTCTAAAATATGCACCTTCATTGCCCTTTGTGTCAGTCTGTTTGTGCAGAGTTATTACTAACTTTAAATCAGGTGTAAAGGAGCAGATACAAATACTTTTTAGTTATGTTTGTGTTGGCTGGAGAGGTTACAGCTCCTGGCCAGCAGCCACAGTGCTTTGAGGGGAAGCTGGGTTTAATTTTTCAAAATTAAAAAATTTTTACTTCTAGGATCCCCAAAGAGAAGAAACTGCACCTTAAGTTAATAATGGAGAAATTACTCTTTGTAATTTAAATAATAGAATTTCTCTTAGATTATATATATGTGTGCATAGACATGTTAATATAAAACATATTCAATAAATACTACCAAAATATAATTTGAATTAAAACATCATCATCTGGTGTTAGAGGTGGATAACTTGCTCAAAATTAATGAGGTTCCCTAACTTTCCAGGAATTCTGCTGGAAACTTGGAACCTTCAGCTTCCCTGCCATTTTCTGCCTACCAGCTCTATAGGGAAAAGTCCTGGTATCAAAGATGAGCTTTGAGCTGAGTTTAGGCACTTCAGAGGGAGCAAGTGCTGACTTAATGCCTGACCTGTCCTTGGTATGTTTCCAAATTAGGCAAAATTGCACCTTATGCATTAAAAAAAATTATGGAGAAATTAATCCTGAGAGCATTTTCAAAGGGCTTGTTTTTCTGTTCATTATTTTCCTATGATACATATTATCTAATCAGTGTGATGGCACTGAGAAGAAATCATTTAAAAATGCCAGGGAGCTATACAAAGGCCCTGTGTCTATAACCTTTCTATATATGGAATATATATGCACATGTAGTGGCACATTTCCTTTCTTAGGGAGTAGGATAGCCACGTTTTGTAGTTACTCCTGGCTGCCATTGGTTTCACAGCAAAATAATGTCCTTGTCACTAGGGGCCATGGCAAAAGTTTATGCTTTTGCTCAGAGCAGCTAAAGTAACTCATGTCACCACTGTGGTATGTCACCTGGTTAAAGTGCATGTCTGCAGGCCCAGAGCAAGGTTTTTCCACTGCCCCAGGCAGGTACAGAATTGCTGCCTAGATAGGAAAGGGCACCATAAGTGCTGCTGCTGGCAGTCTGAACTGCTTCTCTGCCCTGGCTTGCTGCCCTCTAGGAGAGGTGTCACAAAGATGGCATGTGGCCAAATTTTAGCTGCTCCCAGCAGTTTGAATAAAGATGCTAATCTGTGACCTGTGATAGTGGAAGGGGAACACACTCCCCTTTCTTCCCTCTGTGCAACCAAGCAGCTGTGTTGGGTGACAGGGAGGCAGTGAATCCTACCAGGGCAGGTACAGGTGGCTGAATTGGAAGCGTAAAAAGAAGCAAGCTATTGTTCTTTGCTTCATTTCCACAACAGGGGTGATAAACAGAGGGCGAGGTGAGTAGATGGATGTTATACACCCCTAAATTGGGTGGCTGGCCTGTCTGCTCTTTTCCTCTCCTGAGGGAACCCCTGCAGCAGTGCTTTTGCTGTTTTAGCTCTGTGTTACCTATTTACTAGAACTAGCCATGCCAACACATAACTGGACAGAACTTTACCTCAGTACAGTTTAGTGAGGTAAAGTTAGCCTTTACCCAAGGCTATTGTGCATCTCACCCTCATGTCTGCCATGATTAGATGTGGTTGTGACAAGGGGCCATGATAGCCTCATTGGGAAAGACACTGGTGTGGGGAAAGCCAAGAGAAGGATGAATTGTATTACTTGAGCAGATCCAATGTATGCATTGCAGTGCTGTGTCAGTGTTTATTAAGCCTAGGATATTGTCAAAGCGCCTTACCTGGACATCAGTTGTTACTGGGAGTGTTTATCAGTTCTTCAAACTGCATAGTAATGTTGCATTATTTGCCCAGGATATCAGGATATACTTTTAATGACTGTGCAGAATAGCTCAGTTTGGTTTCTGGGAAGTTCTGTTTTCTTTAGTTGATTGAACTACCTGAGAAGAGGTGAAGGCAGGTTTATTCTCTTGACTTCAGAATTTGTAGATGTTTAGTACTACTTGAAGAAAAAGGCTATAGGGATCATGATAGGCTGAGGAAAGAGACTATTAAATTTTTTTATATCACGTTTTCAGCACTATGCTGTCAGAGTTAAAGTTTTCTCTTGAAAACAGAAATATCAACCAAAGGCAGATGCCTGGTATGGAGCACTTCTGCCTAAACAATAAGAATAGCAAAGTTGTTAATTGGTAGAATTTTATGATGCCAAGCCTTAATGACCTTAATTATAGGCCATGCTGTCTGTAAAGTGTGTGAACTGTGTGTGTGACTGGGTGACATGTAGGTTCCCTTTGTTCCCTTTTTATTCACCTCCCTTTGTATTTTAATACCAGTCTGTTCTTCCAAAAGGGTTCACCCCTAGGGCCTACTCAGGCCAGAATGATTTCAGCTGGGACTCTACATAGGTAAAGTGCAGAATGCTGATGTTTTAGCAGCATTAATAGCTTGTCCACATTCAGTTGGAGGGACCCTTCCTCTGGTGTAATCCACATGCCACCAGAACAGCCTACTGAGGCCTGTCCTGCTCCCTGGAAGGGTCATCCTACTTGGTATTCCCTCAACCCTCACTGCTGTGAGTCTGGAGGCTGTTCTGCACTGTTGGGTGAGCCCAGGCAGGAAGCTGCTGTATTTTAAATCTCCTTGTGGCCATCACGCATGTGATGGGTAACCCGCTGTCCTTGTTACCTCTCAGACACCACAGGGCTCCTGGTGACATCACTGAGGATGTTTGCTCCTATATATCAGTGTGTAACTGTGCACCATCATTGCATCAAGGAGAGTCCTCCTTATTTTTTACACAGGAATGACCTGTTAAATGTGCATAGAAATTTAAATTTTTTTTGGTAAAAAGTATTGTAGAAAGTAGTAGGATCAGAGTTGTAAGTGCATTGCAATCTTACATGATGGTTTAAGGGAATTGTAAAACACAGGGAAACAATTTCTGCTAAATGCTGGCTTGTGATTCACAAGTGTTTGGTGTGGTGCTATCACCAGGGTTAAGGGTTAGGGTTGACTTCTGATGGTTATAGCTGGTCTTGCTAATTTGATCCATTTGGAAATAATGAAACTGAGTTAAAAACTTGGTAGTTTGGCATGTGGGTGTCATTGGCCTGTTTGCAACTTTGGAATTTTCTAGGGTTTATCTGGAAATCTTAAATAGATTAGTATATTAATGTTGCCTATATTTTAAATGAAAACTGAGTGTATTAACAAAAAATGCAGAAGCTGGGACTTGAATAGAGAAGTACCTTCAGCATCAGGGCCTTTGTAAAAAAAGAAGGCTGGCTGATGTATCGGGCTGGATACTGGTTTGGAGAAGGCCACTGAAAACCAGAACATCTGCCAGGTAACACTTAGGCATGCAGATTTTAACAAAAGGCATTTGAAGTTAATGTCCTTTGAAAAAGGAAGTTTATTTACTGACTTGAAAATTATTTTTAGGGAATTTAACCATGTAAGCCAAACTTTGTGCTTCACTTATTAAAGAGTACTGTTTAGACTCCATTTTGCTTCATATTTAAAATCTGTCAAATACAGAATAAGGTGCTGTTTCAAAGCTGGTATTGTTTCACATTTAGACAAAGCGACTTCAAGTTGAAACCATGAGTGACTGAACTGTGCTTAAAATTGTGTGGGTTTTTTTGTTCTTTTTTTTTTAGTTTGTCTTTTTTAATTTAGCAAAGACTTAGCAAAGACAAAGACTTTAGCAAAGACAAAGACTTCCATCTTTGTGACATAAGACAGAAACCAGAGACTGAACACCTAATACATGAAATTTCTTACTCTCTCCATCTCCAATCTGGAGTTCATGGGTGTTACAATCAGGAAAACTTGCAGGGATTCTGCGCAAGCCTTCCTGTTGGAGGGACCTAATTTTTAGTTATATTAATCAGGTATTGTAAAAATAATGAATTTTGATTTCTCTTAGGAGATGTAGAGAAATTTAGTTCCATTCTTAAATTCACACAGCTTGAGGCAGTGTTAAGAGATTGCAGAAGCCTATAAATGGTGATCAATGTCATTAAAGGAAAAGCAAACTATAGCTAAAGCCTTTTTTCCCCGTCACCCTTTCTTGGAAGTTCAATTCGCTTTTGCTGGTAGATTTAGCTGGAAATGCCCAAACTGTTATCCATCCCAATGGGCTGTGTGTCTGTCCCTGAGACTGTTTGTGCTGCGCTGGCTGGATGAGACTTGCCTCCCAGCCTCAACAGTTCATATCATGCATGTTAACCTCTACTGCATTTTGGCAGTGGTTTGCAAGGTCAGTTTTCCATTTCCTAAATCTGCATGGGGAAAATGGGGAACAGAATTGAAAGTAAAATATTCTGGGTCCCTTAAACAGAGTGAATAAGGAGATGATTTGTAAACTGTTAACCTTTCTTTCAATCAGCATGGAGGAAATCTAGTTTAGATTAGGACTCTATGAAACATCATTTTATTCATTCTCATTTCAGACTTGTGCTCTTGAAGAGAGCACTCCAAACCTCAATTCCCACCACTGATTAATGTCTCTTGCAGATAAAATATAGTCATGGTATTTTTGTCAAGATTTTTTTTCTCTTATTTCCCACAGTCAAGGAAACAACAGGGGAAACAGAGCAGATGTTGTCGAGGAAAGCGGCATCAAAACAATTTTGGGAGTGTGGTTTTAATGAGGATCTCATTGATACTGACAAAAGTAAAACTGGAGCATTAGCATAGTTCCTTGAAGAGTTCAGAAAATCATTGAGACTAAATGGCGTGACAAAGTATAAGTGACAATTAGGCTTTGCATCAAAAGTGCTTGCTGTTTGGTGGGTCAAATGACTGCCACGCTTCCTAATGCCATGTAAAATGTAACAGTGGTATATCTGTAACGCCGAGACCTTTGGCCAATTCACTGTTGACGTCTGAATCGTTTTTTCCTCCTGCTTCTCAGGCTGAATTTAGAATGTGGGACCCATGATATACAAAAGTCTTTATTTTAGAGATAATTGCCCTCTTGACGCTCATCAATAGGTTAGTGTCCAGTGGTGAACGCCTCAAGTGAACGGGCCTTTTTTTTTGGCAAGTCTTAAAAAAAAAAGAAAAATGAAACAACTAGAAAAACCTCCTTGTGTCTTGGAATTTTATCTTTCATTATTTGTTTTAAAACTCACTGAGATTGTGCTCAGCTGTAATTAACGGTTCTTCTTGACTTGTATCTGTAAATACGATCGCATTTCAGAAAATACACAGCTAAAAAGCTGTGTGTGATCTGGCATTTCATGTGTTATGTTTGCAGTAGGTTTTGGGGGTCGTTGCAACCATTTAAAAAAAACCCCTATGCATAGGTCTCTTGTCTGTTTTAGTCTGGTGTCCTTGGATAATAATAAAAGAAGCAGCAGTAGAGTTGTTGGAAAGAGATTGGCATCCTAGATCTATACAAAATTAAAACCACATGAGACTTTCCTGCACCACCATTTTTTCAGATTCGAAATTTGTAGCCAGGACAACTTCACTCATAGTTCTAATGTAGCTAAATGTTTTTACTGCCACTGCTGTAGATGGGCAGCTTGCAAGCAGCTGTAGCTGAGGACAGTACCTGCAGCAAGCTTTCACCATCACGAATGTTGACTTGACTTGAGGCACCTTTTGCCAAGGTCACTTTAGTGTGATCTCTCCATTAGTTTTTGAGAGTGCAGAGCATTAATGAGCTTGGAGGCTGAGGAGTGACTTTACTCTGCCTTGCTCCTCATAGCTGTTCTTTTAATTAGACATCATTGCTACCCTTTCACTGAGGAAAAATGATAATCATAGGCCACAGCTCTTGCTGTGTGTTTACATCACCTAATTTGTGGCCTGAAAAAAAAACAAACACAACCTACCAAACAAAGCACAGGTGCAGGGGAGGGCCATTCCTGGAAGAAGGCCAGGTAAGACCTAGTGCCCCATCTCCCCTAGTGATGCGTGTAGACAGCTCAGCAGGTTCACCGTGGCCCTCGAGAAGAGAGCATCCCCTGAGAGAAGTCCACCCTCATACCCCTCTGCAGCAGCCAGCTGCTTCCCGTCCTTGTCCCCTGTGTGCCATGCAGTCTTGGTGCTGGAAATGCAAGTGTGGAATGCTCCATGGACCACTGTGACTCAGCCTGTGGTGAGTAGAGGCCAGAAATGCTGCTGTTAGTGGGTATGACTTCATTTGTGTGTCAGAGTTGGGATTGAACTCCTGACATAGAAAGCCCCTGGGAACCTACAAGAGCAGTGATAGTTTGTGCTGTGCTTGCAGCTGGAGTCAGGGGAGTCCCAGGGCTGCCCAGTTTGCTGCCTTTTCTTGCTACCTGGTGCTTTTCTAAAGATGGAAGCCTGAAAAAACTCAGCTTTCGATTAAAAACACTGACTTTGGAGAAGTTGAAAATGTAAACCCTAAACCTCTGCAAGACAAGCAGGAGAAAATCACAGGGCATTGTTTGTGGAGTTTTTTACTTGTTTTGGGGGGGGGGGGGGGGGATGTTTGTGGTTTTTTTTTTAAAGTCTCAAGAGTATTTTGGAGCCCTTCTCAAAATAGCTGCGTGATGACTGAATGGTCAGCCTGGGCCCTTCTGAAAATACTTGTCTCTGAAGTCAGACTTCAACTGACATGGTGACAGTTCCACCATGAGCTGTTGATAAGCACAGAAAATCATCTAGATGTCTTTCATCCTGTGTCTTTGCTCCTCTTGTATGTGCCATGCAAAATCAAGTCCTTCATTAAGTGGGGTACCACCTGGGCTTTGCTGGAATTTCAAATTCTTCATTTCTTTTTGGCTCTTATTTTGAGCAACTCGCTGGTACTGTAACAGTCTGAGGGGTGTTTGCTGACTCATCTTTAGAGCACAAACTCGAGTGGCATTTTGGTTTCAGGATAAATGTTTTACCCTGCCTATCCTTGCTCCATAGGCAGTCAAAGCTGAAAGAAATGTTGCCTTAAATAATTTATTTCATAAAGGCTTTTTTCACTGGTAATCTAATGGAATTATGGTTTGCATAGGGGTGGAAACGTTCTCTGTTGTGCTTGATGCTGTGGTCTTTCTGTGGTATTCTCTGTGCTTCTGCTAAAGAACAAAAGATAGCTAGGTGGCTCATGCAGGACTGTCCTCCCTGCCAAAACACAAGGGTTTTGTACAAATATGCCACCCTTTTTCCTTCCATCAGTAGCCAAAGTCAGCTGTGCCAAAGAAAAGTCCTTCTTTTTAATTTATTTTTTTTCACTGCAACCCACACACCCACACCATGGAAGTTAGAGTCATATTTTCCAGTAACCACAGAGCTGTGAGTGATGGCACGTGTGTTTTAAATAAAACTGGGAGGAGAACTGATGTAATGCTCTCTGGGTTATGTTTTTCTTTTCTTTTTTTTTTTTTCTTTTTCTTTCCATATTGCTCCCCCTCTTTCTCTTTTCCCCATCTGTTGGCTGCTATATGGGTTATTTTTGTTTTAAGATTTATTTTTTTCCTTGCTGCAAACCACAGTGAGGGAACTGTTGAAGAGGACAGCTCTGACACCTTGAGCTCAAGTATGGATGTATTTCTTTCAAGTCTTTAAAATTACAGGGCGGTGCACTGTACCAACTTGTATAATCTTAAGAATTATTTTTTTCCTGTCTTCTCTAGAAGTGAATTAATTGTGATTATCTGATGGAGCATGTGAGAAATAAATATATTTTTTTCTAGTGGCATACTGAGCTTCAACTGTCTGTTTCTTCAGTGAGATTCCAAAATAGTTTTGGAAAAAGCAGGTATTTGAGTTTTTGTTTAATAAACTGCAGAGAGACTTTTTCTAGAATGACGAGTGAAACCTGTTATTCCTCTGCTACTTTTCTTACTGCTGCTTTCAATGATTACATTAATTCAACTCCTGCTTATAATGCTCTGTATGTGAATATTTAGATTGTGTTTCTTTAATTTTCATGGAGAATCCCTTGGAAGGGCTCAAAAGTAGGTTTTGTGTGTGTGTTTAAGAGAATAACTGGAAGTTTATTTTTGTATTTAACGTTGCATTCTACTTTGAAAAATAATTTCAGCCACAGAGCTTTGTGTGTGGGTCCATGCCTCACCTGCAGAGCGGCTCCTGCTGTACCAGTGCAGCATCTCTGCTCTCCAACCCTGCTCAGGAGGCTTCAAGGGATGGGTGCCAGTCTGCCCTGAGAACACTGAATAATTGCTGCTCCTTAAACAGGAATTCTGAGGTGTGTTATGCAGCTGTGTGACAGGACACGGGGTCAGCTGGTCTCTTTGCCTGCCCTTGGCAAGTGGGAGGTGCCTTGAGTCAAGCCAGAGGAGCTGAAGGGTTAAACGCGTGCGTTTCGGTGTCAAGGTTAAGCCTGAGCCCTGAAGGTGAGGATAGCTCAAGTTGCCTTGTGCTTGCTGTGGGCAAAGAGCACAGGCAGACTCTGCCTGAATGGATGATCTGGCCCGTAATTCATTAAGCCAGAAGCACCTGGTTTGTGTCTGTGCCCCTGGCCACTCCTGACAATGGCACTTAAAGCCATAGCCCCATTTTCAAAATAACCTGAGGATAGGGAGCCGTTTCTGTTGGAGCTGATCTAACTGGGGGCTGGCATGGCTCTTCCCCAGCCACTCCTCCCCACCCTGCTCTTGCCCCATGACCATGTGTGGAGCTGATGTAGCTCTCTAAGCCAGCAGAAAGCCAGCTGCTTTTCTTTAAAAAAAATTTAATTTTTATAATTAATTTTCTTATAGCATGGGTGCTTGGCACAGCTTTCTGTATGGTCAGGAGCATGCCAGGGAATGGGAGCACCATAGGGGTGTAAGTCAATTTGAGATGTGGTTGCACAGCGGTTTAATCCAGTCTAAATTGTGTCAGACAGGCAATGTAAATAAACCATTACTGCAGGGGAGGCAGAGAGAGATTCATCTTGCTTAAGCTGCTATGAGCAAGAGACAGCTGAGGGAATGCAGAGAGGCAACGCTGATTCGCAGGTCTCTGCTGCGACGTGAAAAATACTCCTAGGAGATGTCAGAACCAAAGGTCCTGTGCTGTGAGAAGGAGCAGATCTCTCTTGGATGGTGCTGAAATGTGGTGTTTTTGACAGCAGATAGAGTGAGTCAAGGCAGGAATAGAAAATGCTGAATAAGCCAGGTTAACAAAGTTTTGACGTAACTGTGGTGCCAATGCTTTTTTTTCTCCCTCTCCAAAAGTTAGGTAGAGGTCCTTAATCTCATGGCCTAAGGTCAGCATGTATAGCAATGCAAATTAAGAAGATGTTTAATGTTAAACCATTGGAATACCAACTTTGTTTAAAACTCTTTTTTTTTTTTTTTTTTTTTTTTTTTTACAGCAGGAAAAAAAATCCAGAATTATGTGATCTGGAGACGGGGAAAAAAAGTTTTGTTTGGAAAAGAAAAAAGAGCTAGTCTTCTTGGGCTTTGATCTGTTACTAATTTTTTTTAAGTTGTCTTTTTTTTTTTTTCCTCTTTGCCCTTATGCTGGAAAGGTCTGCTATTGGGAATAGACTAAGGTTAGATCTTTTTTGGTGTCTCTGTTGTGTTAATATTGAAATACTAGACCTTCAAGAGAAAAGCAGACCTATTTTCCCTGACCACTGATAAGCACACTTTATAATTCCCACGTAGGTTTTAGATTCTTCCATGAGAGTTATCTGAAAATATGTATATTTTATTGGTTAGAGAAGTAGGAGGAACTAATGTCAAAAGAATATCTTTGCTGCTTTCAGGGAGTGGAAGTGAGTGCTGTTCAGCCCAAAGGAACTGCCAGGAAAGCAAGTGTTTTTGCAGCCTTTTAAAATAATCCTTAGTGCTTTCTTTGTCAGAGTCAACACCATCTACTACGTGCAGAGCAAGAGCTCGGGAGGCGATGCTGTGTGGGGAATGTGGCATGAGCTTGGCAGGGGCTTGTGCACAGGAACTCCTCAGGGTTGGCAGTTATATACCACATTTTGATAAGAGCAGGAGAGTGTGGCTGTAAAACATAAAGCTGAGACCAAAGCACTGCCATATCAGTACAGCTCAAAGCCCAACAGTTTATGACTGTTAGCAGCAGTACTTTGCCCTGCTCAGTGTGTGCTTCAAATGTTAGTCAGAGCTGACAGTAGGCTTGCAGGTCAGTGTAATATTTCTGCAGCCTAAATGCTATTTATAAGAAGTTATGACTACAATTTATTTACTAGAGGGTGGGGGAGGGGAGCAGACAAAGAGGCAGTCACTTCATACTGCTGAAGTCAATGACCAAACTGGAGTAAAGTCCACGTGCTCCTGAATCTGGTACTTCCACTAGGTTTTCCACTAAGCTGTGTTTATTTAGCATGACTGTGGTGCTATATTTTTATAACTGCACCTCCTCAAGAGGCAGACATGGAAGCCATGTGAGTATTTCTCTCAGCAGAAAGGAAAACTTCCTACTCCTCAGTCCTGATTCCAAGAAGGAAGGTCCTACTACTGTTAATGTCCTGCTACCATTAATTTGGCTTGCAACTTCATAAAAAAAAAAATAAAAAATAGTCACACATCCTTTTCATGGGCCAGAAAGGCTCACTTTTTTCTTTTGTAGCGTTGAATGAGAGATTTTGAGAATAGCAAAAACAGTAGTCAATAATTATTTTGCCTTCATTTCTTTGTTTTGATACAGCTGAAGATCAGTTTGGAGCCCTGTGTTTTTGGGATCGGTTTTTTTTTCTTCCCTAAGAGATAGCATATGCATTTCAACAGCCTCAAGACCTACAGGGTGCATAGATTATGCTCTTGCTTATCTTCCCCAGGGCAAACTGCAGCAAACTACTTACTGAGACCGTGCAGAAATACAGCAGAAATACACACATGCAAACAGTGGGGTCACAATCTGGTATTCAGAACACACATAAGCTTTGGGTGTGCTGGTGACTTCACCAAACTCCCTTTGAAATCAGCCAAAATACACTAGAAAGGAAAATAAATACATGCAAGCAGAATAATTTTGATCTGGGAATGAAGGTGATTTGCAGCAATAAAAATCGTGTCTTTGTCCCTAAGCCAAGCCTACTTAGTGCAGACAGGTTGGTTTAGTGACCACAATAAGCATTAACATATTTCCTGTAGAAAAGCAATAAGTAGTTTTTGCTATACTAAAACCAAGTTAGTTAACAAATGCTTTCTGTCAATCTATGGATAGTACTTGTGCTGACAGGCAGACCAAAGACTTAGCCATCATTTTGACAAGATGAATCCCAAGCTCTATTTCTTGCAAAACATTATTTTATAGGCTTGGTAGCCTTTGTTTAGTTAAGCACGCATAGAGAGAAAAAAGAAAACCTTTTTTTTCCCCCCCAATCTTGTCAATAACAACCCATTGTCTTTTTGTTTGTTATACCTGGCTTTGTGTGATAGCCTCTAGCCTTAGCTTGCCCTAACAGGAAAAAATAAAAAGTTTGTGTGCAGGTATATGAATGAGAAGTCTTTCTGCAGACTAAATCCAAATAAAGAAAAATACTTTTGAGGTGAGGTTCCAGACAAGCTGTCATATATAAATGCTGTCCTCATGGTCTGATTCTGGTCTCATTCCTCTCTAACTTAAAACAAACCCCAATAAAGCCAGTAGTGGTTGCTGCAGGCTGCTCTGAGCCCAGGCTGAAATACCATGATATTAACTGTAAACAAATATTGTAATGCTTCTGTGGGTTTCAGAAAGTGTCCTTCTCATATTTTAGTAGTGGCATTGTTGTGTTTGGGGTGACTTAGGATGCAAGGGCTAATCTACTCAAAAAAGAAATTCCATTTTGCCATTTGCAATTTAATGGAGTACAAAGAGACAGGGAAAGCACTCTACATAAATACAGATGTCTCCACTTCTGAGGCTTTTCTGTGTTCCTGCTACTTAAATGGGGATCAAGAATGATATTGTTCTGTGGGCTTGCTCTTTGTTTACAATACCCTCTTTGAAACTAGATGTCAAAATGGGTTTTCTGGATTGGTTATTGAATTCTACAGGCTGACACTCCACTGTGAGCCCTGGGAACCTTCGGCTTTTTCCTTAAAAATAGCTCAAGTTTTGAGATTTTAAAAGCAGCTGTGTTTTGCCACCATGTGGAACAGGCTTGTTTTTCTGCTTCTCTAAATTTCAAGTATAATGTTTGGAGCAGGGCAAAAAAAACCTCAGTAAAACTCTTCTCTGCCTGTCCTGGTAGAATTTTATCCATCCTTTGTGTGGCCATAAATGACCAAAACACAGGGATGAGCAAATTTGGCCCAATGGTTTTATGGATTCCTGAGCTCATGGCAATGAAATATTGTAAAGTTAATGTAAATTGTCAAGGATGACAGTTTAACCTCCTAAACATATACACAGAGACCCTCTTGTTCTTCCTCAAGCTGTGCCACGTAAGTCAGCCTCGGCCAGGCACTGCACAGCGTCACATACCTCATGCTGTCTTTTCCAGGCCATCCTTCCTAAACCTCTACTTTCCCTTAAAGGGTATTTAAACAGGCCAACTCTTTTGCCAAACTCTTCTCCTTAGGGTAAGGAGAGTGCCCCCCTGAGCATTTGCCAAGGCAAATGGAGCAAATAGGTTCAGTTTTAGTGTTTAGAATTTGGCGCTGTTCTTGATGAGTTGTACATAGAGATGTGGGTGTTTCCGTGTGTGCAGTGTCATACACAGCTTCCTATGCTCTCTGTGTGTGAGAGAAGATGGCTTAATGACAGACTTCTAGCCTTTACTCCAAATGTTGTGGTTATCTAATTTTTGTTTCATTTTAGTCAGACCCCTGAAGTAATTAGTGCACCCTGTGGGTTTTTTTGTGTGGTTTCTATCTGAATACCCATGAAGGAGTTAATTAACTTGTTTGCAGTATCTCATTAATTCATTTTTGGCCGTGAACTTAATTGCTCCTTTATTACTGATGAGTAAAATAGCTTTAGGCTCCCAATTAAAATGGACTTTGATGGATGTATAAGAGCTGGGCTTTCAGCTTGTTGAATAGGCAGTGGAATTGCCATTCTGTGTCCCATTGCAGGCTGGGCTCCTTCATAGCAAAGCTTCTCAGGGATGAGCTTCTCCCAGCGGCCAACTGGGTCTCAGAGTTGAAGCCGTTAACTTACCCAATGGGAGGGAAATCAAATGGGAGTTAGTGCCTGTAAACCTCTGAGGGCAGATGAAACTCAAAAAGTAGGGGGACCTACTGGGAAAAAAAAAAAAACAAAAACTTGCTACTGAGGTGGTAGATGAGCATAAACTGTAGTTCCCTCCATTATGAAATGGCCACTATACTGAAGTCAGGTTCCCACTGGTGAAGGTCTGGATTTCTCCCTATGGGCATCCTTAGTTCTACTGGAGGGCAAAAGCTGTTTTCAGATGTTTGAGGGCATATCATACGTTTGTTCTTGAAAGAGTTTTTCTTCCGCCTAGTACATATTTGATGAGCTGGAGTGCATGAACATCAGTGTGCTTTTCTGGGCTTAGATTTTTTTCTAGGACAGTAGTACTTTCTTTTTAATACATTTTGAGACTACTGGATGTCAAGCGTCACAGAATAACCAGGAATGTTGCTGTTATAAAGTGAAATAGCCGTATTAATTTTAAATAAGAAAAAGAAGAAAGCTACAAATCTGTCTCTCACTTCTCCCACCCACCCCCTCTCTATGATTCAATGTGAAGAACACACAATTTATATTCCCATTGGTGACTGGCTTGGACCCAATGACCTTTACAAAAAATCCATTGCCTGCATGGAAAATGTAGTGAAACAATGTAAGCGTGCTTACTTGTAGGCATGTATATTTCTTAACACAATGGGGTCCTGAGACCAACTGAAGTCTCTGGATTCTTCTGCAAGAAATGTTCCCACAGGGGAGCTATTATGATACTCCCTCTGCTGGCTCTCATTCCGCCTCCAAATTTTCCTTAGGAGACCTCACTTGGGCATTGATCCACGGAGAGCAAAATTACCATGTCTTGATTGCTTATGTGAAGAGTCAGTACAGCCCAAAGGGCAGAGACTCTTGCCACTTCGAACAGTCAAGAACCAAAATTGTCAAGAAAAAGACATCTCCTTTTGGGAAAGGTGATTACAGATGGCAAGTGAAGGAGTAAAGTGAAGCACTGCTTACTTTCATACCTTTAACTAAAAATCTACTCAAAAGCTGTTTGAAATGCTTTGAACACAATTTGTCTTCATGAGAAGGAAACACTATCAGCCAGTGGTTTCTTTTCTACCAAAAGATCTAGAACTTCATAGGCTAAATTCCAGATTGTTTTTAATACTGTAGCAGCTTATTTGCTTCACTCATAAAAATCTGAACTCTTTCTGACTTTTCCTTAATGATGGCTTTTGGGAAGAATTTGTTTCCTGGAATAGTGAAGGGGGAAAATCCTGTTTGCTTTAGAAATAGCTTTTTTTTAATGCTTTTCTCAAATCAGAGGGTCACAAGATGACCAGAGTTGATGACACACAAATTATGAAACAAAATGATGATGGAGCACAAATTTAAACCAAATTAAAAAAAAAAAAAAAAAAAAAAGAAAATAGAAATGCTGACAAGGTTGTGGCAATACAGTCTGCTAACAATTTACCAATTTACTCTGGAATTCTCTATGAAAATTTCAATTATTGTGCAACATGTGAGATCTAGCTATGACTATGCTTTTTCCAAAGGCCAAAATGAGAGGAAAATAAAAGGAGCTTCCTTAGATGATACTATGGCACCTCTGACCCTGTTTTAGCTGATTGCTTAAACACATGCTTAATAAATATATTTAAGAGTCTGCTGACCTAAGCTTTGCTTTGCTACCAACTTTAACCCTGGAAGTACTGAAGTTCATTATTGATATTGCAGTCCAGCAGGACAATTGTTTTTCCTTCTCAGGAGTAACTTGTCTTGCTGCTTCAGGTAGTGCCCCCCTTGACAGAAAAGGGGAGAATGCCCCTTGGAAGGAAGTCAGGCTATGGTTATCATCTGTGGTGAGGGGCCCAAATAGTAAAGTTAAGCTTTTAATTTTATAAAGTGGGAACTGAAGCAACAGAATGTGAGGAGGAGAAAGGAAAGGAGTTAAGGCTGCTCATATGGGTGCAGGCAGGCAAAGGACACAGCAGAGGCCATCTGGGGCTCTGAGTAAGCCTGATCTTGCCTGTGGCTTCTCACTTTCTCTGGGTCCTCGTGAGGATGAAGCTGCCCTGAATTTGCACGTTGTTCTGCTGGGTGTTGCTGAAAGGAACTACTGCTCATGGGAACCTCAGTTTCTGGCAAAGAGCTGCTTTGCCCTCATTCTGGCAACTCTCTCTGGCCTGTCATCATTACTCCAGTGCCTACGCAGAGACTCTGAGTGGAATGGACGATGGTTCTATTTGTGGTGCCTTGGCTTCTGTTTCTTTGCAGGCACTGGCTTACATGAAGGAATCTCATTAAAAGTATCTTTCCATGAGGAAGTTTTCTCCTGACTTGGTCTGCAGTGGAATTAGACAGTGGTACCAAGACCTGTGAGTGCCTGGCTGGTCTGTGTATGTGGTGTACAAATGTAACCACATACTTTTGGATGTGCTTTTCAGGAGTCTGGAGAATAAAGATAGCTGTGAAGCTGCCAACCAAAATCTAACCCAACTGTCCTTGCCAGCTTGGACTCCACTCTTTATCAAACAAGGCTCATGATTACTGGAGTAACAAAGCTGATTTAAAGTGGTGTGGGGGGGGAGAGAGGCAGTAAAAAAAGGTGTCACACTTTTTGTTTAAACTAGTATTTGAGGCTTTTGTGGGTTATGTTTGTTGATGACTTAGTCAAGTATCTCTGGGTCTGATTATTTTTGTGGGGCACTACCTAAATTTTTTTCATTCTGCTGTGTGAATCCCGCTGTGTTTAGGGAAAGTGACTTTTCTCATAGCTCCTGACCACCTTTTAGTGGAAACATCGGTTCCATCTCAGTATTCCTAGTCACATGCCTCTCCAGCTATATCTGATGGGTCCTTGCTGACTTCTTTCTGTGCTCTTGTGGTATTTTTTTGCTGCTTATCTCTTACACACATGCAGCTCTAAGCAGTAGCTCTCAAACCCTCCAGAAACACCCTGAGACACTAAGCACAGCTCTGCTCCTCTTCCAGCCCTGCAGGTGGCCTCTGTTTTGGGTGGTGGCTACTCTAGTTTTGGTTATCTGTCTCATAAAGTAGTTTCAATGCTGTTTTTACATGGCTCCTGAACAGGAGATGGTTGTTGCACCCTCAGATTAACCGCAGTGCCAGTGACCACTCCATCAAAGGGGCTCCCGAGAAGTCCAGCAGAATGACAAGGTCAGACTATGGTGACATTAAGGAATATAACCCATGGTGTGTAGGACATTAGCTATCATGGCTGTAATCTTGTTTTAAAGCTTTTATGCAGCTTTTTAGACTTGAGCATCGCTGTTGCTTAAATTTGCACATGGATATAGACAGTGTCCATGTAACCTGCCTTCATGCTTACCTCTGACATCTACAGTTTCTTCCAGTTCATGTGGCTTTGGTACAAGGCCTGAGGACTGCCAAAAGGCTAGTGGGTAATCTAGGTTGGCCTAAATTCCACTGTAGTTAATGGCAATCTATCTGTGAGCCTGTCTTCTTTCTTTCAAAGAAAAAGATGGTAAAGACACAGAATGGAGGTGCAGTAAAAAACATCTGAAGATGTTTGTCACAGCAAAAATGTCAAGTGATATTTTTTAGTTTGCAAAGGAAGAAAGGGGAAAGCATGCAATATTGTAATTTTTAGGAAAGTTTTTGGTTGTACCGTGAGAAAATTCTCTCACTTTTATGGTAATACTTAATTGCTTTTGAAAAATGGTGTACCTTGGTAGTCTGGACAGATTTGGAGACACTGGGATACATTATTTTTTGGTATCAAACGGTATAGCTTTTTGTGGGAGCTACACACTTAGTGGCAGATAAAAATCTGTCATTTTGTGTCTTTTAGGGGAAAACTTCAACAGCTGTACTTCAAAAAGTCATGTTTTTTTATATTGTGTCAGCTGCAGGCTTAATACTACCCTTAAACCAGTATAAAAGTTTCCTAATTGCTACTCTGATAGGAGAGATTTTGCTTATGCACTGCACCAGGGAATGCAGTTCTCACCATGCTGTGGTGGAGCTATTCAGTACGGTGTGTTTCTGCAACAGCATGACAGGGCTCGCTGCCCAAACAGCTTCAGAAAATGTGATGTTTCCCCTCTGTCTTGCTCTTATGACTTCTGTGTTAGTACTGCAGAGTTGAAAAGCTGGTGATAGATGCACATAGTGCTAGCATCAGATCTGGGAGGTTTTAGAACCATCACACTTCGAGGAGCTGTGAATTCCTCAGTATCTGTTTTGCACCTTGCTGCTATCATAAAGAGAAGAAGAGCAGCTGTTTGCAAAGCTGAGCTCTCTGTCCTGGCCAAACCCTTCATAGAAGAGCCAATTTCCTCCCCAAATATTTGATTGTGGTGATATTGCTGGAGTTCCAAAGACAGCCTGGAAAATGGCTGCTTTTAGCTGTCAGAAAGGATGAGTCTTTGGAAATTTAATTCTGAGCTCACTTTCCTGGGAAACTGAGAGGCAGATTTTAATTGATTCAGACCTTTAATCCTGGTCAGTTATCCCTCATTTTCCCTTCTGAAATCCAGAAATGTTATTTAGAATGCAAAGGGCTGCTGTTAAATCGGAATTAAGCTATAGTTGGGAAAATATTTCCTAACCAGATAACAACAATCCACAAAGTCCTTTTGTGCTCTGGAGTATTGGGCTCAATTAAACAAGGCCTTTTTTCCTGATAATGAATATGCTTTTTCTTGTTTTACATATTTAATTAAACAATGATGGAGACTATTAAGTGCATGATATGTCAGAAATTTATCCTGTTTTGTTGACAGTCCTGGAGCCTCTTTTGTCTTTCAATAAGTTTGCCTCCGACTAAATGTTTCTGATTACTTGGAACTGAAGATTAATTGCTGTATTCAACTCTACCCAACCATGCAAATGTTTCTGGGAAGCTGACTGTAAACTGGGCCATAAGCAACCAGAGTCCCACAGATTATGTCCCAGGGCCAGCTGCTAGGATATTAGAATATGTTATGTTTTGTTGAGAGATAACACAGTATCTTCCTGGATTTGCAAAAAATACCTGGGGAAAAATTGCTGGTGAGAAAGCTCTAGAGAGACTGGGTCAGAGCCAGAAGAAACTCTGGATGGGAGATAGAGTTGTAATTATGCAAACTTCTGCTTGCCTGATGTCTAAGCTCTCTGGATCCCCAGGCATGTGGAGCTCTCTTCTGTCACATGTGTTTGTGCCCAGATGTTCCTTGGTGTCAGTGTGGTGGCAGCTGGGTGCCTGGCACATGTGTGGTGGGTGGCCCTGCCTGCAATGTCCCACAACTGCTTTGGTGGCTGCTGCTGTTAGGGCACACCAGAAGGAGAAGGGCAATGCCCCCTTTAGGAGAGCACTCGGTGCTTAGAGCATCTGTCCCCATTTCTCATCTAATCTGATTCCAGAAGGGAAAGGTACTGGGTCCCACTTCTGATCCAGGAAGGATCCTGCTGCAGGATTGCTTGGGAAGGGGACAGCAGCTCTTCCCCCTGCCCACCTCAGCCATGGGGGCTGACAGTGTGTCTCAGTCCTGCTCTCTTTCCCTGGCCTAGTGAATGTTGTCTTATGCAAGGCACTATGGTTTAATTGGGAAGGAAAGACATAAAAATCTCTTCTTTCAAACAGGCTCTATGCTGGGCACACAGGATGGGAGACAGAGGACTGAAGTCTCTGACCTTGCATTTCCTGTTTCTATGTGGTCTTCAACCACTCTTTTATTTTATCTCTCAGAGAAACTATAGATAGTCATGCATTAGCAGAGAAGATGAAGTCCAGGGCAACTTTTGGAGCAAAAAGTGTAGTCTGGTGTAGTCAGGGTCTGCTTTATTGACACCAAGTCCAATGGCACGTGGAAAATCCCCACCTGCCCTCTGCCCTTGCTTGTTATGGGGTGTGCCAGCATCAGCCAGAGCTGCTGGCATGTGGCAGCTACAAACTGGGGTCTCCGATGCTGTTTGTTCAATGGTCCCAGAGGCATGGGGCTTGACAGTGGTCCTGAAGCTCACTTTGAGACCAAAATCCAGTTTTTTGATATTAAGGACAAAAAAAAAAAAAAAAAATCCCTTTTCCTCACTGATGAGTGTGTTGCTGACAGCTTTTTAATTTCACTCAAGTCTGAGGCTGATGTTTCACCCCATGGAAAGCAAGAGAAGCTCTGCCTCAAGAAAGCGCTGGTGGTGGTGCTTCTGACTCAGGGCTTCTTGCCATTGATTACCCCGGGTCTCCCGTGTCAGGGCTCCCCTTGGCAAGCCTGCCTTGGGTTGGGAGTGTCACTTGCTGTCCCTGCACTGCTGCTTGGCTCTGTGCAACGGGTACACCACACAATCATAACCTCTTCCTCTGGCAAACAGTGGTAAAAATATTGTGAGGGCCAACTGTGGTTTATTTTTTTCCCTCTTTCCTCTGAAGACTTTCTTTAAATACCTGTGAGTTGCACAGAAATGATCCACCACAGTGCATCTCTGCAGTCTAGCATGCCTCTGAAGTGATGGATTTAGCAAGCCTGGCACAGATCCCTGGATGTGCTTGAGGAAAAGAGCGCGTTAAGAAAGGTCATGGAGGGCGGAAGAAGTTGCCATCCCAGGTGTTTCAAGAAGTTGCTGTCCCAGGTGTTTCTTGCTGCTTTTCCACTGAAGATTTCAGACTGGTGAAGGTGGAGGTGGGATAGGATGAGTGCATACATCTCAGCAGCTTGGGTGAGCGACCGTGGCTCAGGCAGACTTTGTCAGGGGGTTGTGCCAGAGGGTTTCTCAGTGGTGACACAACTGTGTCAGTCCAGTGGCTTTTCACCACTGAAAGGGATGTCCCTCCTCTTTCCTCCCACCCTGCATTTGTGGTCTTTCCTCCTTGCAATGGGATTAGCACCTGTTGGTTCAGTTAACATGATGAGCAACAAAAAAGATTCATTTTTAGGGGGCTGAGTTACATTGGGGTTTTGGGTTTTCTTTGTTTTGTTTTTGTTTGGGTTTTTTTGGGTGTTCATCCCAACCCCCCCAGGTTTAGTGAGCTGAGCTGGCTCTGGGAGGCTGGTAAGGTGGGCAGCCTGTGCAGAGGTGGTAGGATTGATGAGGAGGAAGGGCTGTCCCTTTAGTCAACAGTGGCTGTTAGACCAAGCTCAGCTGCGGTGGCAACCACAGCCTAATTAAACAGCAAGGGCTGTGACATGCTCAGCATTTTCCCCTTCTCTGAATACCACAGAGCTTAGACTGAGCAGCACATTTGCAATGCCAGGAAGAAATCTACCTCTATGCACAAATTAAAACCTTCTAATTATCTCTTATTTTTATATAACACCTTTTACAATTTCTTTGCTGTGTATTTTTTTCTTTTTCTACCATATTTTTGTAGCCACAGAGAGGAAGAAAAAAAAAATACCCCGTCAGGCAAAAAAAATTATGCTTTTTGATTAATGCAACTACATTAATAGTGGTTTTGTTTCGTTAGTAAAATAAGAATTTCAAACATGAAAAGAAATGAGCTGGTCAGGATTGCAAGTTCAGATGGCTATTTTTGCCAGTAAATAATTCCATGTCAGTAATTATAAGCCACTTCAGATCCTGCAGGTCAGAAAAGTGGAAAGCCATTCTTTGAATTTTCAGATGTTTGTGTAAATAATTCCTTTTGCCCTACAATGGGAATTAGGGGATCTGCTCAGACGTTCCTGGTGTTTTCCCTGAAGGAGATGAGGGGGCTGGACTTGCCTTTGCATACGCAAAGGGCAATAAAACATGCAGCCAAATGGTCAGAGAGGTCCCTATAAACATATCAAAGTTTACTGCTCAGTTTGCGTAGCAGGCCTCCTACGTCTGGAGGAGATGGGCTTAAGCTGGGCTGCCAGACTTGGAAGCAAGGCAGGCACAAATGCATACTTGGTTTTCCAGTGCTGCTGAGAGGGGGAAGGAAGGGGACCAGAAAATGGGTAACATTTTAAATGCTGCCTCATGAGTGTTTGGTATGTGAATGTGTATCAGCGCACACAGAAAAGGGAAGATGTGCAGTGTTTGGTTTGTTTCTTTTTTCTTTTTTTTTTCCCCCCTTTCTGCAACCCTGTCACTTCACAGAGAGCACCAGGGCCTCAAACAAGCAACAGCTTCTGCCATTGATGCCTATAATAGGACTGTGCTGGTAATAAATTACAGCAATGAGCTTGTTAGCAGAGTGCAGGCCTTAAACACTTGCTTAGTTACCGTAGCTATAGCTCCAGATCATCAAAGTGCTCGAGGCAACCCAAGGCCTGTGACAAGAGAGACTCCCTAACCCAGGCCCTGCCAGGGGAAGGGGCAGGATTTCCATCTCTCGGCATTACGGGGCCGTTAGTAAAAAGACAGGAGCACTCAGCAACAAAGATAAGTAGTGACAGCATTTTTTCCCTTTTTTTTTTTTCCCCCTTTTTTGCTGTATTATTTGACCTTCTATTAAGGTGTGTACTGAGTAGTTGCATATAGGAAAACCTGCCTCAACCTATTCTGCAGGCAGGGAACAGCTTATCTTCAGTCTTCCATGAAAAGACTTAGATGAAAGAGAAGATGAGAGCTTGTTTCACTCAATACCAATCAAAGTAATATAATATGTATTTGCTTTTCTCAATTACAGGACTGAAATGGGAGGCTCTAGGGGAAACATTTTTTTTTTATTTTATTTTCTCTGACAATCTTATCATTTTAATGCTGCCTGCTACTTATGCATGAAGGAAAAGAGAGAATGACAGCATTCAGGCCCAGGCTTAGAGTAACAATAGCTGAGGAAATTCAGCAGCAGGTCCAAAGTTGCATGCAGACCAGGAGGAGGAGGAGACAGAGGAAGCAGTAACTCATAGCTGCAGCCAGGGGCTCCTTTGCTGGTGATTTCAGCTTGTGTACAGGTGATCAGGTCTGGTGGCCTCGGTTCAGCCCTGTCTGGTGAGCCTCTGATGTGGGGCAGAGCCAGAAGAACTGCTTGAGGGGAAAGACCAGAGGCCAGGTGGGCACCCTGTGCCTCCACAGCCATGGCCTCAGCATCTCTGCTGCCGTGCCCAGCTCAGCCGTGGCTTCTCTCAGAGCAGTGCCAGAGGCTTTTCCAGCCCCACTAGCACATGGCCTTTGCAGCATGAAGCATGGTGAGGGTGTTGCCCTCCATGAGGCTGAGAAGAGGATGAAAAAGTTTGCACAGCTCCTGTGGGAGTACGGGAGAACAGGGAATGCCTGTGATATTGGAAGGTTCGGTGTCGGGGAATGGGACAGGTGGTGCAGGGATGTCCCTGGGAGAGGCTGAGAGCAACTGAGAGATGGAGGGACCTCCTGAGGTTGTGTGGTGGGAAGGCTGGAGAGGCAGCTGCTTGTACAGCTACATTTGCGGTGACGTGTCAAGTGTGTTGCTTTCGAATGGGTAAAACAAATCACCGAACTTGGCTGAGCTTGGAGGGATATGTCTGACCATCTGTGTGCCTAATTAGTTTCCTTTTCTCATGTAGGAGCTAGTCCAAGATCCAGTAAATTCAGAAGAACCTTGTTGACTTAATGGATTGTGCCATTTAGGGCCAGGATAATTTTTTTCACAAATATTTTACAATTTTTGTGGTGGGCAGAAGGACAAGTGCCCAGTTCAGCATCCTTTCCTTGCAATTAATTTTGGTCAGTAAAAAACCTGTTCTTTTTAGAAATTATCTTTTAAAAAAACAGAATGCATTTTACAAAACTATGGTTACTTTTTTAGAAAACTTTTAATGATTGAATGAAAAAATACAGATTTTTTGGGTGTGTTTATATTTCCAATTTATTATTTTGCTCTGTCTTCCTTTTAAGAAGCTAAAAGGGAAGGAATAAAATGAGTAATTATAAACTTCTTTTTCAGTGAGAGGCTTTTGAAATTGAGTGTCTTGAAAGTCTCAAAGAAAAAAAAAATCAGCGTACACAGTGTCACCAACTTCTTCCCTTTGACTCCAGTAGAGTTCATTGGAATTCTAGGTAGTCACCCAGGAGGAAGAAGAATCATAGAATGCTTTGGGTTGGAAAGGTCACCTAGTCCAACCTCCCTGCAATGAACAGGGACCTCAATTAGATTGGGTTGCTCAAAGGCCTGTCTGACCTGACTCTGAATATTTCCAGGAATGGGGCATCTGCCACCTCTCTGGGCAACCTGTTGCACAGTTTCACAACCCTCACTGTAAAAGAATTCTAGTCTGAGTCTACCCTTTTGTATTTTAAGAGCATTAACCCGTGTCCTGTTGCAACAGGCCTGCTAAAAATTTCCTATCTTTTTTGTAAGTCACCTTTATGTAGTGGAAGGATGCAATAAGCTCACCCCAGAGCCTTCTCCAGGTGGAACAACCCTGACTCTCTCAGCCTGTTTTCGTAAGGAGAGCTGTTCCATACTTCTGATCATCTCTGTGGTCCTTCCCTGGACTCTGTCCAACAGGTCCATGTCTCTCCTGTGCTGGGCCCCCAGAGCTGGAGGCAGGGTTCCAGGTGGGGTCTCAGCAGAGCAGAGGGGCAGAATCCCCTCCCTGGCCCTGCTGCTCACGCTGCTTTGGCTGCAGCCCAGGACACGTTTGGCTTTCTGGCCTGTGAGTGCACATTTCCAGCTCATGTCCAGCGTCTCACCCAGCAGCAGCCCCAAGTCCTTGTCCCCAGGGCTGCTCTCCGTCTGTTCATTTCACATCATGGATTCATTGCGGGGGGGGTTTCCCCCAGTCCAGGTGCAGCACCTTGCTCTTGGCCTTGTTAAACTTGATGGCATTTCCCCAGCTTGTCCTTGTCCCACTGGATGGCATCCCATCCCTCAGGCACGTTGACACCACGCAAGGGAGTTCAGTTTGTTCAGATCTCAAATTAATTAGAAATCTGTGGGGCAAATATGTTTTCAATTTTTTCATCATCCATCTCCGATTCAGCAGGTCACTGACCATAGGGCCGCTCAGAACTGGAGGCTACAGAAGTCAGAGTTGCAGCATGTCAGAGAGTGAAGCTGATGTGTCAGTGAACACATACAAAGATGTTAAAGAAGGCTACAGGTAGATATCAAGGTCATATTCACTCCTGAAATTGCTAGCCTGTCTTGTATATTCAAGCTTCCGGTTTTCCATTTAAACCAATATTTATTCGGAATGAAAATATTCACACTGTAAAATTTTTAGTATATAAACCTCAGTATCCTCCTAATTATTCAGTCAGCTGTTTGGATTTGTGCACTGACAGGGACACTATGAAGGAACAGTGGCTCAAGTGTGTTTTGGTGTGAACGGTGTTTTATCTGTGTCAGCAACTGTTCGGTAGGCAGCAAACCCATAATAATAAATATTTTTTTAATCCCGATTTTGTTTTATTTTTTCTCATTTCCTTATTTTACAGCTTGCCCATCAGCTTCATGCCAGCCTTGGTCACCCTCATCTGAGGGATAAGAAAAAGTGAAAACTGTCCAGTTTCTGTGTGGGTTTTTCTCTACTGCATGGCTTTGTTTATAGGATTTTTTAAATTTATTTATATAAAGAGCCCTTCTTTGCAGAATCCCTGACACCTTTAGTGGATTTACTGAGAAGCACCAAACAAGTTTTTAATGTGTTGCAAAAATGTGGCCACCTCTGAGGAAGAAGGTGTTATTTTTACAGCTTGGGACAAAGTATATGACAAAAATATCTGCCTGAACTCAGAGCATGGAGCACTGGGAGGTGAATTTCTAGGATGTTAAGTTTCTGAAAACAGGGAGGATGTACAATGTCTCTGAGTGTTACCTGAGAGATGGCATCTTTCTGGTTCCTTTTCCCTGCTTATAAAATCAGATATAGGTTTGGGAAGCTGTACACACTTTGGGTCAGAAAGCAATTTTGTCCCTTGGTGGTTCCCTCTGAAATACTCATGAGTCTGAAAATTATTGATCCTTTTGATGAGGTGTTTTGGAAAAGCTGGGCATGCAACTGCCCAGCAAAGCACAATGAAATTTCAGTGTGTAGAAGGCTTTGCTAGTGCTGAGGTAATGAAGGACCCCACAGCTGTGTTACTCCAAGGTTTCTTATAGTAATTTTCCATGAAGCTATGGAAAAATATTTATCCTTCCTTCTATAAACATGTCTTTTAGAGATTTAAGGGAAGGCGTGCATGCAGACATACAGAGAAAAAGTCCCTTACATAGCCATAAATAACAAAATGTCTATGTTTTGATATTCTAGGAGGTTTCAAGAAAAGCTGTGTTTGCTGTCACCCACTCGATTTTGGTTTGTACTTAGACACAACATGTGTAGCAGAGAGCTCTTAGGTTCTTGCCCCCTCTGTGGCAATCCATGTACTACGAGGATCGTTTTCTGGGATAGTATAGATGAAAGAAACTGTACTTATTTCCTGTTCTTCAGTAAGTCTGGGGTGTACAACATGAAAATAAATGCTTATGAGAATGACCCACCTCTCTCTTAATTCCATCCTTGCTCATGCACATCTGGATTTCTTGTCTCTCCTCTCAGGCCTAGTTTTCATTCAGTTCCTGCCTCCATGAAATCTGTGATATTACACTGCAGCAAGGCCCTTTGTAATAGTGAGACTGGTGCTTTTATCTGCAGTTCAATCTCCCCAGCATCTTGCCAACATGCACAGTAAGGTAAAAGGGAGTGCAGAGCACATGCATACCCTCAAATGGAAAGTTGTGTTTATGTGGTTGTGGTTATGGTCGGACAGTAACCAGCTTTGCATTCCTGGGCATACACAAGAGATGTGTCTGAATTTTCTTGAGTCTTCTAGTTCACTCAACATTATTTCAACAAAAGGTCTTTGATTAGGTCACAAAATGCAAGATAAGAAAGGACTCTTTTGACCAGGCACTGCTTCTCTTGTTGATTCATAGATGTAGACCATAAAAGGATGGGCACAGATGACTTTTCTGTGGGAGGAAGAATTGGAACTATCTTTCTAAGTGGGGATAAGCTAGCCATTACTAGATCAAATATTTCTTCAAGCCCAATCAAGTAGGCAATGATGCTATTTTTCTCTGCAATGGGCAGCTTTCCCTAAAAAACCCCAAGAAACAAACCAACTACACAAAAACACCCATCCAGCATCACCCCCCACCCCCCCGCAAAAACACCAACCAAATCTGTCCTGTAGAGCCAGTCAGCCCTATAATATCAGTTTTGTGAAGAATCATGACATTTGAAAATGGTTCCTGCTCTGCAGTTGAAACACTTTAGCGAGCTCCTGCCTTGCCACCGTTTCCTGTAAGTTTTCAATTCCAAGTTCTTTTTCTATGTTTGAGACAGTGTCAAGGTGTTTCATCATATTTTGACTTAGAATAGGAATGATATTTCAATCAGTAGATAAATTGCAGTCATGGCAGGTTTCCTAACAAACACACAGGTGTGAACTAATTCAGCTATTCTGTGCTCATGTTGTAGACAATAGTATAGGAATAAGAAAGAAGAAAGGTCATAACAGGGGGATTTTAAATAACATTTCTTAAATTTCCTCAGTTAAATTTTATATACCGATTCCAATCAGAATTTCCCTACCATTAGCTGAATTTTAACAAGAAATTGTGGTTTTATCAAATCAGAATTTTGGAAAGCCATTCTGACCATGTGTATTATTCATCTGCTGAGCTTTTGGAAAATGCTGGTCGCAGGGCTTTTTAAATTTTTTTTTGTTTGTTTGTTTGTTGGTATGGTTTTGGGGTTTTTTTCCTTGTTTGATTTGGGGCTTCTTTTTGACTGAAACATCAAATATAGTAGTAGTAGTAGGACACCACTAGGGGTGCTTGTCCTGATTCCGTGTTTAATTCCTGCTTGGAACTTTTAGCACTAGTATTATTAATGGGGATATCATGGGCTGCAAGCACATCCTGCTATGAATTGCTGTATTATGCAGGCCAAAGGGAATTGGCTGCTTCCGTAAGAGAATAATTATGCCTTCAATGGTATAAAGGCATTGGATGGTAAGGGAGCTCAGGTGATGGAGTGCTATCACCCTCCAAGCAAAGCTGTTCTACTGATACTTCCTTCCCTGGTGCAAGGCTTGTTGCCCTGTTTTGATCTGAGCACTATTTTTGTTTCAGCTACCAGACACTGTTGTTTTTTGCCAAATTACAGACCTATCTTATGACCTCCATTCCTCCTGATGTCCAACCTGACCCTTCCCTGGTGCAGATTGAGATTGTCCTCTCATCCTGTTGCTGGTTGTCTGGGAGAAGAGGCTGACCTCCACAAACTAATTTCAGGCAATTATAGAGGGCAATAAGGTCTCCCCTGAACCTCTTCTTCTCCAAACTAAACATCCTCAGCTCCCTCAGCTGCTCCTCATAGGACTTACCCTATAGACCCTAGATTGATCAGTCTTTGTTGGTGCTTGTGTTTTATCACTTTCTAGTGTTACCTGCAAAAAAAATATTTTAATACCTATTTAATACCTATTTTAATACCTATTTCTTTGGATTATTAATATGTGTTGGAGTGTATTGAACGCAATATGGCCAGCTGCAGGATTTCACCAGGAGCACATGTTGTGGCTGACGGCCACGGTGCCGCTGGTCTGCACTGCCCAGTGTAAGCCTTCAGTGGGTTATGAAGAACTGCTGGTTCTAGTGGGGGTTTTAGTGGGACTGTGTAAAGGACCTTGTGAAATTGTGGCCTTCTATAAGACAGAGATCACTTTGCCACATGCATGTTTTACATATTATGTCCAAAATCTTGCAGTGTAATTATTAAAGGGGCAAGAACAATATTCTGCCTGCCATAGAAATTCCCTTTTCTGCCTGAGTATGAAGACAGTGGTCTCTAGGATCATCATTCTCCCCTACATATTCCCTATGCCTGGTACTTCTGGCCTAATAGAACTTGGCAGAGCTGACTAGTGTTGGTTCCAAGTTATGACACGTAGCTAGGCTGGGGATCTTATTGCTACAAGGAATCAACAAACCTCAAGTCTTTAGCAGGATACTGTAAAGAAAGGGAAGCTCATTTGTATGTGAGCAGATGAATAAGAACATTCATAATTATGTGAAGAAGGTACTGGCCTGTCATACACAAGACCTACTTCTTTTTCTAGATTACCATCACTCCTATTTTGTCCCTTGCTGCTTTGCTTTCCCCTTCTTCACCTTCCTTTAGACATAATATAGTGCTTCAGTCTGCATACGTTGAAATTTTTTCAACAGCTATATGATATCAAATGAAATGCCATCTGGTTCTCATTGTAATATAGAGAACTAGTCAATTTCTGTGACCCATATATAAAATTAATTCAGAGGGAGGAGTTTTTAGGAAAGCAGTCAGACTGTGTTTGGTTAGCAGCAGAAGGTGAATGATTTAAGTAGGACAGTTGTAGTCATTCCTCTCTTCTTATAGGATTTACACCCATGTAACTGAGGAATGTGTTGAGCCCTGTGCCTTGCTGTCTGCTACTTCTAGTAGCCCTTCACTGTTATATTTGCTAAACCTTATTTACATATTGGTCCTGTCAAGCTGGGAAGAAACAGAAAAGAAAACTTCAAGAATGAGACAAAATATGATGTAATAATACTAAAATAAACAAGGTGCAGGAAAGGCAGGAAAGTCAAGTTCAGTGAAAGCTGTAGAACGAGCTAAAAATCTTTGGGTGGAAGGTTTTTTCCAATGGAAAATGCTGATTCATCCAGCCCTTTTTCAAAAGGTGTTAATTTCAAATAAACCTTATTTAGAAGGAGTGATTGAAAACCACTTCCATAACATTACAGTCTACCTTTGAAATTACTGCAATTTTGTCTTTGATATTATTCAGGCTGTTTTGAAATTTTGATTAGCTGGGAATTTCAATTTCTGTTTAACTTTTACTCTTTTTAATAATGCATTTATTAATTAGCAGTGTTTGATTTATTTCCCTTTTTTTTCATATTTTTTTAATAGCAATGCTGTTTTTTCCCATAAAGGAAAAAAAAATAGATTTTCCACATCAGTTATAAGAGGAGGGTAGTTAAGTGAGAGTAACATGAGGGGAAAAGTCCAGAAAGAGAGTAGAGAAAATCTTGTACAGTGATACCTGCAGAGGTACCTGATGCTGAACTGGGGTTTGGGTGGCAGGATCTCTGTGGCATACAGCTCTGCATGTGCATAAACAAGCTGGAGGGAGGTATTTTGGTGAGACCTCAATCCTGTGTGGTGGCCAGCAAAATCTGTCACTGGGTTTCAGGAAGAACCTGAGCTTCCATTTCCTTGTGACTTTCTTGGTCTCAGCTTGCCTTTTGAAAGCCAGGAGTGTGGAGAAGGATCCCAAGTGGCGAGGACCCCTTTCCGTGGCATAGGATGGCAAACTTGCTTTCTTGCTTAGTGTCTGGACTCTTTAAAGTTTGAAAGAGGCTAGCAGGACCCATCTGACTGTGTTGCTGGCCTTCATTACATTGCTATTTCACAGTCCTGTGGGGCTCACCTTGTCATTTCTGACCATTCAGGGGTGACAGTGCTGGAGCTCTGCTAGAAACCACTGTGCTTCCTTACTGCCAGCACAAAGTGGGCCTTGAAGAAAAGCAGTCGGGAAGCAGGATGAAAAGCAGCATGTTTTTGTAGGCTGGCTTCTACTCTGATGAAAATCAGCCACTTATCCTTTAAGATACGGATATGAGCAACTAAGAAAGGACCTGGGTGGGGAAGCAGAGCTTAAAACTCTGTGGGATTTTGCCTGGGGAAACTGAACCACAGGGAAACAATAATTGCCAGGTAGACATAACTGTTGAAGTCTGTTTAAATGGCACTAAAGGAAGTAAAAAACCAGAAAGGTTTGTGTGCTAAATATTCACTCTGAGGCTTGAAGCTTGGTGAAGTAACTATCTCCCAAGTCTTTGTTCAAAAACAGTAAGACTTTGAAATTATTATTTTACAGAAATATTATTGCATCAATGAGAGAACAGACTCTGTCATAAATTTTTTCACTTAATGGAAACAATTTTGGCTAACTGCCCGGGATAAGCAAAGACTGAGAATTCAGCTGATGCTGAATTACTTACATGGCACATAGAGAGCTCTAGGTGATGTGACTCAAAGAGATTTGTATCATAGCTCCTTAGTTAAAAGAACACAGGTACAACGTTGTGCAGCTGTGATTTGTATCTTCTATGTCAGGAAGGAGGTTTTAGCCACAGTAACCCTCTGTAACCACTCCCCTGGAAGAAGCAGTACATCATGGAGGGGTTAGATGGAGAAATGGGGACAGCTTAGCTTGTGGTGAGGATGGTGACGCTGCACCTTTGCCAGTAATGGTTTGCTGTCATGTTTTGGGCTGTGAACTGTGGCAGATCAGCTGTTATTTCAGGAGCAGCAGAGCTGTCCTGGCAGGAAGGGTGAAAATCTCTGGTGCAGGTGTGGGAGGGAAACCTGGGGAGCTACTGCAGAAGTTGCAGGGTAAGCCCTTTGCCTGCATGACTCAGTGCTCGCTTAGAGACACGGGTTCAGCAGCTACCTGGAGACAAACACGCGCCTGTCTTGCTGCAGTGGAGAGCGTGTGGGCATGACCTGTGTGCCAGCAGTGCTGCTCACCTGGCCTCAAAGTGCCCTCAGAAATAAGCATGAGAAAATGCACTGAGGCCCATGTTCCTGAGCACTCTGGGAGGGAAACAAAACATGTCTTTTAGAAAGAAAAGCAGAAAAGAAGATCTGATAGCACAGTCTGCTGAGCCCAGCATTCCTTCGCAAGGACTGTGTTCTGTGATGATGCCTCTTGTATAGGAAGATGAGGGGATACAGTAGAAGGATGATTATATCTGATTTGCTGTCACTTAGCATATGAAAAGCTTGCTGAAAATTGGGTAGGTAGTAGGAATGAGTTATGATGTTGGAGGAACCTGCTGAGCCACCTTTGTAACTACAGCATTGTTACAAGGGAGAGGCAAAACCCAAGTGCAGTGACCCACCTCCTCTGCAGTAAGAAAGGGCTTTAAGGTGGCTGAACAGATATTCCCTGAGTTCCTGGAAAAATCTTTTGTCTGATGCAGATTTGACCTCAGCCAGGGCTTAACCATCATCACAAACCATATTAAAAACATGTTCTCCTGCAGGTCATATTTAGACCATGAAAACAGAATTTTTAAAATATGTCAGTTGGCATGTTTAGTTAATGCTGGTTAAAAACATTCAGTCTGTCTAAAACAATATTTAAAACAATGAGAGTATGCACATGCATTTTTGAAGCCTTACTGAATACAATTAGTCCCTTTTGATTAAAGGTATAATGTATATGCAATATTTTGCCACTCACAAAGCACAGACTAGTAAAAACCAATTTATTTTCCCACTGTAGCTGTGGCCTACAGCTGCATAGAGGTTATTGGTGTTTTAATAGAGATAGATGATTTCAGCTGCCTCCTTAACCCTTTTCAGACTGGATTGTTTAGTGCTGGGTTCAGCGAGGTTGCTGATAACCCAGTTTGAGATGCAGCATGGGCACCTTCCCAGAGCCAAAGGGAAGGCCGAGAAGGTGGCGTGCAGCAGGAATCAGGCCGGGGCAGCAGCTCTGCCTGAGCGCTCAGGTTAGCGCTCCTCCTGCCCCGGCCCTCTTTCACAAGCAGGCATTTTACTCACCAGCTAAATGAGCTTGCTTGTTTAATTGTGCCATGCTTTTGGCTTCGGCAGTGACTCATCCTCAGCACGCATCCAGGGGTGCTGGCGATGCCTGTGGAGCGTGGGGAGCTCCTGGCAGGGTGCTGGGCATGCGTGTGCCCAGGGCTGCGGCTGCAGCTGCTGGCCCTGGGGACCTGGCACGCTGTGGGCCCCGGGGACCCGGCACCCTGGAGGCGTTTGCAGCTTGTGTACAAGCTGCCATGAGCCATTCTGGATCACCCAGGTTCCTTCCTCTCCCTGAGCTTTCCAACTGGATGGGAGGCACTGGCTGGGGACAGATGCTGCTGCTTCAGTTTGTCTAATGAGCTTTGATTTTTGTTCCCACTCTAAATGTAAATATTTTTATACCTGCTTAAGTTAAGTACGGTTAAAAGATGAAGTGCAGCAGGAAAGCTGGTAAACTGGTAATCTGTTCAGCTCTGAGAAATGCCGAGTTTAGGCAAACAGCACCAATTTCTTATTTTTGTGAGTATCTAGGAGAGTCTTACACAGAATAACTGGTAACACAGGATGCAGGGGTGCATGTATGCACATGGCTTCAGGGCTGGATGGCTGTAGAGTTAAAAAAAAGAGAAATTGTATCCCATCTGGCTTAAATATTTACATAGTTTTAGTTGAGTAGGAGAAGAATGTTTGATTTCAGTTGACCCAAATAGTGTATTTCTTTAATTCCATGGGGCGAGGAGCTCCTTCAACTGAACCCCTTTCCCCTCCCACCTATATTTTCTGCTAAAATAGTTCCTCTTGGTGCAGTTTCAACACAACTCAACTTTAATTTTACTATCAGTTTTGACTGCCTTTGGACTGACTGGTGCCTGTGTAGGCAGAAACCAGAAGTTTTGAAAACCAGATGTTTTTCTCTGTGTACATGTCCTGCTTCCACTCCTGCAATACACACAACTCCCTCTCAATAAAATATTTTTATTGCTATCAGCATCTTAAGGAAGAGGACATTGACTGTCTGTAAGGATTATGGGCAAGTTGTTTTTTTGTGCACTATAGTTTTAGATTCTTAGTATTTGAAACCGATTTTCTCTCAATGCACAATTAAAAACATAACTCATTGTAGATGTATGGATTGTAAGTTTTTGCCAGCTGAAGAGCAAAATCAAATTTCTTCAGAGATTTCCCTGTGGCCCCTTTGCCTTCATCCCTTCCTCACCCTCCTTCTTCTCCTTGCTTTTAGGAGCGCTGGTGAAGAATCCAGCATAAACTCAGCTGCTCTCTCCTTCATTTGTGCTCCTCCTTTAAATGGGATGTCTGTTGTGGTCATGGTTAGGGCTTGGAAGCTGCCTGATCTTAGCAATAGGCTGGAGCTTTCTGCTCTTCTCCTGTTACCTCAGCATGTGCAGCCCTGGCAGTGTTAAGGTCTGTTCAGGCATGTCAGTCCACCAAAGCCTGAGGTTAAACAGATGTGGCTGGCTTTTGGTTTAATCTAAAGGTAAAAAGAAACACAGAGTTCTAAGTTTGCTTCTTGATACATTTTAAAGAAAAAATATCCCTGATTTCAAGTTAAATTATAAATTTTTTAGGCCCTGAATTTTGAATGTTGATTGAAATGGGTGCTTTTATTAGAGAAGCTACGATGGACAGCAGGTCACACACAAGCAACAGTTTTTAATGAGCTTCCCTTTTTCCTGCTAGAGAGAAACATGAAAAATAGAAATAGAAATTCCCTGTCCCTGCTAGAGAGAAACACGTCTCAGCAGCAAAGGGTGATTTCTTCAGGATCCTTGAGCTACTGCAGCCTTGCAGGATGAGGCTGTACAATGTGGTGGCTTCAGTGGTAGACCTGGATAAAACATTTCCCAGCCCTCCTCTCCTCCTCCCTCTCCCACGTCAGCCTTTGCTGCTCCCTGGTCTGTGCCAGCCTGCGGTGGTGCTGATGGTGAGTGACCTGCTCACAGACAGCCTGAATTAAATTGTGCCCAGCCCCCAGGTGTGTGGGAGGAGGAGGGGGAGAGGACCTGCAATGCAGAAAGGGAGCTGGCCCACCACTGCAGGGCTGTGATGCTTTGCCAAGCCAGCTGCTCTCTCTCTATGGCCTATACCCCTCCTCCCCAGCACAGAGGGGGAAAGGTTCCTGGTCTCCCAGGAAATCTCCCAAGGTCTGGGTAGCAGGGATCTCTCCTATCTGTCTTTTTGCTGCTGTTGGAAGCACAGTGTTATGGTGGCATTTTCTGAAGAGTCAAAACCAGAATACACAAACACTGGGGTGAAGTGCTGAAGGCTGGATGATGCTGCCATCCTGTATTGGCTGATCCCACCCTGTTAGCCCACCCTTGTCTTCATTTACCTGGAACAAAACTGAGTCCAGTGAGCAGCTGAGCATAAAAGAATAAGCAGAGGTTCTTGTAGGCAGAACAATGAAGAATCTGGCTAAAAAAGGTGAAATAGCTGCAGCAAACATGTATTTGGCAGATATATCCTTTCTGTTTACTAGTATTATGCAAACTTTTTTTTTTATTTTACCCAGCTTTTCATCTTGCTCACTGAATGGTTAGAGGGAGCATAGCTGAGTCTGGAGAGTACTTGTACGTGATTTGAATACTTGTTATTTGTTTTACCTCTGTTGGTTGCTTGCAATGAGCTGTAATTTTTTTACTACTTTTTTTTCCTCTTCATTTTTTGATACCTTCCTTGGGAATTCCCAAGCCACAAGAAACTTTTACATTAGCTCTGCAAATGCTTTCAATGCAAATCGTTATGCCAGTTTTTTAGCAGATCTTCATGAATGGATATATGTTTGCACAAGAACCTCAGTGTTATCCATGTTTGTGAAACTTCTGGAAGATGGAACTAAATTGTTATGAATGTTTGCAGTAAGCTTATGTAAAAGAAACCTCGAACACTGCGAATTTGTACAGGTTTCTGGAGTAGATATCTGTAAATACTTTTGCTTTCCCCTGCTGTACTGTTCCCTCCAATATACATGTAGCTGGGAAAAGCAACACCTCCATGCTTTTACAAATGAGATCTTCATCACCTATTTCAGGAAAGGATATATTCTCATGAGCTGAAAATAATATATTCCTTAAACTTTCACTGCAGAGCAAGGGGAACTCTCAGCTATTGAGCTCAGGTGCTTTTGGAGAAATGAAGGGTAAATAGCAGGGTGAATCCTGCCTGTTTCACATCACTGCTCACTGGAAATAAGACCTCTTTGTACTGGCAAAACAGGAGTAGAATTTGGAGCATATGTGATTGTCCCAAAGCAAACAGCAGCATGGAGCTGGTCTGGCAGCAAGGCCTCCCCCCTGGATTGTTTAGTGATGGAGATGGCCTGGGAGAGCCCTTTGGTAGGGTCCTGGGCCCTGGTTTCTGCCCCACCCTCCTGAATGGAGACAGTTTACCTGGGAAGGCTCCCGTCCTTATCGGGCATTTTCTGAAATGAGAGCACTCCAAGTTCCTACATGCAGCCCTATTTGTTCATAAAGCCCTCCTGTAGAGATGTCTATTGCAGCAGCCCTTTTGTCTCCATCAAGATAGGAAAATTCCATGTAATTACTGAAGGCTGCTTACATATTGCTTATAGTCCCTTAAAATTTGTCTCATCACATATGCAACACACTCTGTGCTTGAATTGTTTGTTTTGACTAGCCCTCATTTACCTGAAAAAAATTCCTTTTTCTAGTTTGGTTTTGGTTGTGTTTTTTGTTTTCTTTTTAATTTCGTGCCTTGGTATTTTAGAAATTCTTGAGTAGTCTTTGAAGGTAGTTTCATGTTGAGGCAAGTGTAATCCCTTTTTGTGAGAGGGGAGACAGCTTTGACTGTTTTTTGAATTTTTTTTTAAAGGCATAGGGTTTTCAGAAAGTTTATGCATATCTATTAGTCAGTTGCTTTTTTACCTTTTCCTTTGTGTCTTGCTGTTCAAGTCTCAGCAGAAAGGATGTAGCGTTGTCTGCCATGTCTGTGGTTTTGCCCTGTGTTGGTACAGAGTGTATGTATTTACTATTTTGGTGAAATATATGCCTGTCCATTATTATGTTATACAAATGGGCTTTATCTGTTCAGCCCGTGTTGCTTGATTGCAAATGCAGGATTTGTCCTGAGGAAATAATTTAATTCTGGCAGTACCTCCTGGTTTTCGTTCTGACAGGCCTTATCAGATAGCAAAGACTTTGAAATTTGCATGTCTCTTCCTTTTTGTCTGTTACTTCTACTAACAAAGGTAGAAGAAACATTGAGCTTATGTGTGACCTGGTATGTTTGCAACTCTTGTAATACACTCTAGAAATTTTGAGGGTGCTATCAATAAGTCTTGCAACATATTCTCTTGTGGTTTATGGCCATTTTTTACTCAAATGGTTTTACTTTATCTGCTCAAGGCAGATGAACAAGATCTGCTGTTAGATTAATTGAAACAGGAATATAGGAATACATGCTGTGATTATCAGGAAAGCTCTTTGATGATGCTTTTGGTCTTTCCAGACCAAGTCAGGGTCTCATGCACAGCTGCCCCTCACACAAAGTCCAGGTCCATGCAGGCAGGAAATAGAACAGCATTTCACAGCACGGCTTCACACATTAAGCTGTCAGGTTACCCAAGGCAGAGTAGACACATCCTGTATTACTACAAAAGGACCTATTTAAAATATGTCTTATTTCTTTTGCACTCTGCCATATGTTTGGTACTCCTATGTGTTTTTATGTAAGAGACTACACTATGAGACTTGTCAAAGCAGAAGTTTTGAATTTATAACACCGGTATTTCTCAGTTACAGCATTAAAGTGATTTCTCTAACAGACCACCTCTGAAGTGTGCTAAGATAAGTATTTTGGTGTTTGGAGAACTGCTTGGGTAGCTTGGTCTGCTGCATGTAGGGCAATGTCCAGAAACAGAGAGCATTGCTTTCAGGAAAAGGTTGATGACTCTAGGCAGTTCATGGAGAGGAGGTAACAAATGCTGGACAGCCTTGGCCTATCTCTTCATGCTTAAGTGTCAAACTTGGTGTCAGAAATAAGTGGCCTCCTGTGAATATGTGACATCAGAAGCTTTGGGCTTTCTAATACACACAAGCAAAGAACCCAAATGCCAACAGTATGAGAACATTGCTCTAAGTATGCTGGAAAAAGAAAGAGAGGGTCAGAACCTGTTGAACCATTGATGCACAGTACCTGCTATAGATTCCAGAAGGACCAGGGAGTGGAAGCTTGAAGGAGCCTTCGTAAAATTCCAGGTGCGCTCCAGAAACATCTTCAAACTAAGGAAATTCAGAAAGCGTCACATGCAAAAGGCTTTCATCAGCCATTGCTGGAAAGTGCTTGATTGATGTCATTGGTGCAAACCAGATGATTTGTGTGAACATCAAATCTCAAACTGTGCTTCAGTGATGGGGACACAAATGAGGTAATTCTGAACAGGACTGCACAGAAAGCTATGAATAAACCTGACAAACATGACAGCTTGTGTTCCAAGAGAGTGAGGTAGCTCACATCAAACACAGTGTAAACAGAGAGAGTAAAAGAATAAATATAAGCTAAGTTTTTTGCAGGAACAAACACATAGAAGAAAACAGGAAAAGATAAACAAATGAAAAGGAAGTTCTGGGGAGAAGAAATTCTGCTGTAGTGAAAAATGCTCCAAGTACAGTGCCACCTGCATCGATTGCAGCAGATGCTATCACTATTGAAAAGTTTTGTAAGCATGTGTAGACAAAAATAGTCTGTACGAGATAGTGCTCCAACTCTCCAATAACAATGTGGAATGGCTGTAAGCCTGAATGCAACACCAGCACAGGGCAGCTGCATGCAGACAGGAAACCGTCATGTGGTGGGGGCATTATCAGTGAAGTCATTGCACTGTTGAAGAGAAGAAAGTGCAAATATAATCAAGTACTGCGAATTTTAGTCAATATTGGCCAATGACAAACTCAGGGCAGACACGAAGGGGAGGTGCAGTTAGTACTGGTGTTGCTACTCATCTACATACTAATAAATTCATAATACCTGTGACATGCAGTGTGGGACAGACAAGTAATTCATATAATAGAGACACAAAGATCTCTAAAAATCTAGTTTGAGCAGACATACATTGTGATATCCCTACAGCAAAATTTCTGAAAGATTATCAAAATGTTTTTGAAAGTCTGACTTTTCTTCCAGGCACTCTGCACCTGGAAAAAGATTAAAGAATTAAGCTTCTGTAATGCTTGCCCCACAGAGTAATTGCTGTATGAGGAGGAAAAACTGTGAGATATAGAGAAATGGGGGGGAGGGGGGAAGGTAGCATTGCCAGTTGTAAATTCTACACAGGCAACCAACATATGGTCATCATGGAAAGACAGCTGAGTTGTAATTTTGAGAAACTGAACACCTTGGAACTCACTACAAAGTGTGTGTGACTGGGCAACCAATGGCAGAAATGAAAAGCAGCCATCTGTGACACTGAGTATTGAGGGTACTGGCTAGTGGGTGCAGAAAACACTGACCTTACCACATTGCGGGCATTGGCAAGTACATGGAGGTGGTTAAGGATGGTATTTAAGATCAAAGCTAAAATGAAGGTTAACAGGGCTGCCAATAATATATTTTAGCTCACAGGATCTGTCACTAATGATACTTTTGTAGACTGATACAGGAACTGATTCCACAGGAGTGGAAACTACTTCAAATCAAAATCTCAAGCTCACGTTGGAAAAAGGGACGTTACTCCATAGCAGAATGGAAGTAAGACAAAACCATGGCTGTCTGCAATAATCTGTTTAAGAGAGAGTTTCCAGTTTGTGATGTCCTGACCCAGCAGTGCCAGTGCCAGGGTAGATACCCTCAGTGAATTGGTATTTTATAGCTCCTTGATTAATTCAAGCTCTTGGTCTTTCTCAAGTTCTTCCTGAGAGTATTTATTCTAGCTTCTCAGCAGCCACTTGGAGATCTGGATGCAAACATGTATCATGGGATATTTTCCAGACTTCCTGCGCCTGATACAATTACCTGTGCCACCCACAGACAGTGGCACAACCATCACTTACATAAATGTGCTGGTCACCCTGCTGTTTCCTCTGGAAAATATACCAAATATTGTGCCAGTGAGATTCTTCTTGAGATGTTCTTTAAAAAAGTTAGTTGCTTTTATGTCACACTGTTCTGATTACCAAAGCAAAGAATCAAGCATGTTGAAAAAGTATTCTAGTAGTAAGTTGGGAGGGCTTTTTGGGCCAGAAATGTGAATTTTGGGTACAGGGATGTTGAACCATTTGCATCCTGTAGATTTTAAATCTTCACATGTTTGTATTTTGACAGCTGTCTCTCTGTGCCCTTTATAATGCCACATTCATCTATATGAAAGCAGTCTATTGTAATATAAACATAATGATGACAGGAAATGTAAGGACCTGAGGAAACTTTGGCATTAGGGTCTGTGAATTTTAATGATGGAAATGTCTCCCCTGAACTGTGCAACTCTGTACCTTCTCTGAAAAAGTCTTTTTTGGGAAGTACCTGCCTCCTGCCTTAGCCAGGCACTTCTGCTGTGATTGGGAACGTGCTTGAGAAGCAGCCCTGTGTGCTACCCTGGTGAATCTAGGTGCAGATCTGCTCATCTGCCCAGCTCTAGTAAAAGAATGAGCAAAAAAAATGACCATCAGCCACAAGAAAATGGGTCACTAAAACTCCTGACAGTAATCCCACAAGTCTTTTGGGGAGAACGATGTTTCAAACAAATATGGAGTACTGTAAAAGAGACTGATGAGTATATGATTACCAACCTGGTGTAAAAAGAAATTGTAGCAAGACATTGTGCAACTGAGATTGTGAGATCTCTGGCCTGATAGAGAGTAAGCCAAGCCAGATATGGGCCAGTGTGTGGGCAGTGACTGGGAAGATTTGTATAACAAGCCACTCAATGCAGACAGACATGTAAGAGGGGGATGGACAAAGGGGAGGAGTTGCATGTGTCTCCCAAAGTTATTACAATGAACAAAAAATCCAAGATAATATCATCTGACAGCAGCTGGATCAGTCTGTTGTGAGCAGAAAATATCTAAGAAAGATATAGTGAAGCAATGTATTAAAATGCTGGCGATGTCATATTCTTGTCATAATAACCCTGGTTAGCCAACACCTGATGAGCAGTTGTAAAGCGTGATGCAATGAAGCCAAGGGAAAAAAAGATAAAGAAGTACACAGAGTTTCTGAAAGACCTTGGAGACCTTTTCACCTGAAGCCATATGAATTGCCTCATTGTTGCAAATCACTGTTTGGATTTTGAGAAATCCATTGAATTGTTAGATGTTATTGTGTCTGCAGTGGACAGATCATAAAATCATAGAATGGCTTGAGTTGAAAGAGACCTTAAAGATCATGTAGTTTCACACAAACACACCCCCCACAGTCACACCCCTTTCCTGCCATGAGCAGGGACACTTTTCACTAGACCAGGTTGCTCAGAGTTCCAGCCAACCTGGCCTTGAACATCTCCAGTTATGGGGCATCCACAGCTGCTCTGGACAACCTGTTCTAGTGCCTCACCACACTCACAGCAAAGAATTTTTTCATAATAGCTAATCTAAACCTACTTGCTTTTAGCTTCTTTACCCCTTGTCCTGTCAATACGTGCTCTTGTAAAAAGTTCCTCTCCATTTTTCTTGTAGGCTCCCTTTGGGTGCCAGAAGGCTGCAATTAAGTCACCCCAAATTAGGTCACCCTGTCTCTTTTGCAGGCTAAACAAACCCAATTCACTCAGCTTTACCTTGTAGATCAGTGATGCTTTCAGATAATGTGGTGTTCCAGACTTTGATTTTCCATTGGCGGACTCCACTGAGCTGGTGTTGAGTTTCAGCAATTTGCTTGGCAAAGAAAAATTGGTCATAGCATGTTATTGTCATTCTACAACCGTTCAAGTGGTGGAACTAAACCTGCATTTCTAGGTTGCTAAGGTTCTCCTAGACAGAGCTGCAGCAAGGGAAGAAAGTAGATGGAAAACTTTTCTTGCCCAAAGAAAGTACTCGGAGAAAATATAAGAGCATCCCGCTGCAAAAATTGATGTCAAGCTGTGCTTGGACTTTGGTGCCTATTGCTCAAGCTTGCAACAACTGTCTGAGAAGTAATTGTGTCTCAGTGCTACGTAGAGTCTATTTAGACAAATATTCCCAGATTCTGTAGGTGGGTCCCTGTGAAAATCATTATTTATTTAGCCTTTGACTCCTAAAATATTAGCTTTTAAGGACCAAGCTAGTTTGTCATGCCTCAAGATGCAGCATGTACTGGTTTGCAGAGGGTGAACTGTAGGGAAGAAACTGTAGTGTTGCTAATTTTGCCTGCAAGACAAGTGATTAAAGAAACTTGACAAACATGACATGAACTCGCTGGTGAAAAAGGAACAGGCCTCTCAGAGCAAAATTCCAAGAGCTCTGGGCCTCACAGAGACATGAGCTTAGTGGGCAATCAAACAGCATGAAAGCTTTTTTCTTCCATCTTTTAAAGTGGAATATGTAGTATTTCTGTTTATGCATGTTAGTAGCCCTTCTGAGTTCAGGAACAGCCCACAAATATAGCCATTCCTATGAACAAATCCTCTGGATAAAGATTTCATTTTGTACTTGGCTCCCTTAGATAAGGGGAGTTTTCATCCACTTGCTCACTGAGAGCACACACTGGTCAGGTAATGGCCAGTCCTTGCCAGTGTCTTTCCAGGCTGAAATGGGCAGCCCATGAGGTTGGGTTGGTCCCAGTGATTTGTCACTTTCCTTATGAAGCTGTTTTGGCCTCCACTTTTCTTTCCTTTTCTGTTTTTGTTTTTCTTCAGTCTGTTTTCTTTTTTTTACTTCCCTGACTCTTCCTTCTAAAAATTTAACAGCAACATGATGGTGATAGTTTGCTTTCCTCATAAGGGTTTGAGTGGATTCATTGGTTAATATATTTTAAATTTTTTAAATTTTGAAGATGAAAAGTATGCTTTAGATTTAGTCTAGGATCAAACACAATATTAATGAGGATATTATTCTGGAAGTTCAGCACAATATGCAATATTTAAAAGTACATTTATAGTGGTGCAGTTAGTTAATATTCATTAATATTTTTCAGCTTATAAGTTTGCAGTGAATGCAAAGATGGAACAGAGAATAAGGGATTATTGTAGAACATGGCAGAATGCATGTTATGCACTAATTTAACATGTCATTTTGCCACTATAAAACCGTCTTCAGGCAGCTGCAAGGATTTTCATGTACTGGAGCTGGAACAGGAGAAAAGAACAGATCTTGGTAGGTTTACTGCTGTAATAATAATAATAATCCATTTTCCCTTCCAGGCAAAGCCACAGGGCTAGACCTTGCTTGTTGTGATGTTTAGTCACCTTTGCACTTTATCTTACCTGCAAATCTCAGGCTGAGAATCAAATTGCAGTCCTCCTCAGCAGGTTAAGTCACTGTGATCCACCTTCTATTGTTAAAGAGTCATTGCTAAACCAAATGCAGGAGGAAAATTACCTGTCCTGGGGTGAAAAGCAGAAAAGCAATGCTGTCCTTCCGTCTTGGGGAACATGAAGGTGATGAAGGAGGAGAACTCTGATTTTATTTCAAATTTGTTTTTAGCTTTGGGAACCAAACCTGGGGTGTTTTGTTGGGTTTTTTTTTGGTTTTTTGGGGGTTTTTTTGTGTTTTTTTTTTTTTTTTTTTAATTTCCCCCCTGCTTTCACAGCAATATTTCTTTGCGTGTCTGATGTGTGGTCTGAAACCATGACTTCTCTGCTTTCCTTTGAGTTAATATTTAATTCCTTCTTAAACATTAACTGCGGCTAGAGTTGCTTTTGTAAAGGAGGACTGCTGTGCTAATAACACTAATAATTTCCTTTGAAAAGCATGGGAACAATATGGGGCACTGTACATGTCTGAAAAGTAAACTGTCTCTTAGTGGCACATGTTATTGTTTCACAACACAAATGGTTTCTTGTTGTCTCTTCTGTTTCTGCCCAAACAGCTCTCCATGAACATGCTGTGGTGCACCCATGTCTTGTGTCATTGCAACCTTGGTTGTGAAGCGAAGTTGTGGAGATCAATGTCCTCTTACTCTCGCCAGTTCATGTGGTATTAAGTGCAAGTTAAATATAAATATATCTATGTAGCTATAGCTACCAGATGAATGGCACTTGACACAAACATTTCTCAACCACAGACATCAGGAAGAGGGGTTTTTTTTAAGTTATCAGACACCAAAGACTGCATGGTCTAATTCATATTAGCTGTTTCTGCAGAGGTGTCTGTATTGCCATGGTACCCTTGAGGTGGGAGCCTGAGTTGTCTCACAAACCTTCCTCAATGGGCATTCAGGGCCTGGGGCTGTGGGCAGCAAAGGCTAGAGGAAGAGAAGACCCATCTCAGACACTCGGGACAGGCACACCTCTGCAGATGTGGGAGCAGGGCAGGTATTTTATGCTGGAGGTGTCTGCTCCATGAAAGTCAAACCCATGCCGGAGGCCTGACAGTGAAGAGGGAGATTGACAGCTTTAGTGATTTTTTTGGGCTTGGGTTGCTGTGAATTGTAGTGAGGCATTAGAGGCAGTGACCATGGCACCCAGACCCAGCAATGGTGGCCGTGTTGGGTACGGCTGGCAGGAGGAGGTTTGAAAATACTGAGCCCCAGAGGGGCAGCAGCGTGGCACCAGAGAAGACACTGAGGACTGGAGGAGTGCTGCTAGGGTGGGCAAGGAGAAAGATGCATAGTGGTGGGACAAAAATTTCCACGTAACTGCTCTTCCTTTTGTCAAGGAAGGAGTATGTACACTGTGGTCACGTGTCCTTGCTGGATGCTGACAAGAAACCCTGAGACTCCACCAGGGCTTCCTCTGGCAAGTTCTTAAACCCCATGTATTTTGGGTTATTTGTCCTCTAGGGAATGATTAAGTGTCTCATTAGTGCTGCAGTCCCAGAGGCCTCCTGATTGCCCTTGAACGTCCTTCCCTGCACCATCAGCACGGAGAGGTGCTTTTCTGTGAGGAAGAATGGGACCCCTGCCTATGTTTGTCAGCAGCTGGGAAGGGAGGTGCACTCCTGGAGGAGGCACTGAGGGTGGAGGTGAGGCAGGAGGAGGTATTCTGGGTGGTGGGTAGCTAGATGTAAGAGAAGTCCTTTCTGGGCACGCGTGGCTGGTGTAGCTCTGCTCCTCTTGCTGATGCTGTTCTGAGTACAGTTAGAACAGGCTTTTAACCCTCCACCAATGCAATTAACTTCTCCTAGATACCTTTTCTGCAGGGCAGGAATTGTCCTAATTATTTTGTGGTTCTGGCAAAATCAATTTTTGTTGTTATTCCCCCCACATTTGCATAGTCAGCCATGCTGACCAGTCAGCAGCTCTTGAGAAAGCATCCTAGAAATGCTGCCCCTCCAGTTCTGTCAGCCTGGGTGACTACCCAGTTTATCTCCTTGGATGTGCTGGCCCCACTGAACTCCACTGTACACTTCTTCATCCTTCTACAGCCCTAGGAACAGAAGACGTTGAAGCAAAGGGCTCATTTGGGAGTTTAGTGCACACTGTTTTGCAGGATAAGTGTGAACAGAAAGCTGGGTCATTAGGTATTTTAAAAAAAAAAGGAGAATAAAAGGTTGAAACTTCCTTCTTTAAAAAAGCCCTGAAGCTCAGACACTGCTTTGTAGTCTCCTCCTCCTTTCACCTTGTGAAACTATACCAGTCCAACAAGATCCCTTACTCCTCACTTCTTGTTTCTGGGGAAAAAAGATCCATGCAGAACTGGGAAAGACCTCCAGGGTTAATGACTCTAGGCACTCCTGTCTCAGGCAGGTTGCATTTGAGTGATCCTTTTCTTAAATTCATGAGGGTTTTTCTAGAAGCAAAGTATGTTTGTTTTTTTTTTTTGAGCCAAAACCCTACAATGAAGCCAGGGCACCAGTACAGCCACTGGTACCTTTCTTCTAATTCTTAGCACTACCACCCCTCCCAAAATCCAGTTGACATCAAATGTCAGCATTGTCCTGCAGTTTCCTCTGCCTGACAGAGGTAACTAGGCTATATCTCAGCTTCCAGATGTTCCACTGCACACCCAGGTGAACTGGGTGCCTGGGTGCCCCTTGCTCCCCATGCCTGCTGCCTGGCCGAGCTGGCTCTCTGCCTGGCCTCGTTTGTGTGTCACTGCCTCTGCCAGCTCCCCGCCCTGACAGGCTTCCCCTTGGCTCACACCAACCTGGTGTGCAGGGCAGTGACAGGTAGGAGTGTGTGCAAATGTTCTCGGTGAGGTGATGGGCCTCAGAAAGCTTCACAAAAAGGATTGGTACTCACGAGAGACCAAGGCAGGGAGAAGGCAGGAGGCTGCCTTACCTATTAGACAAGGCCAATGCAGTATGTGCAGAGCTAAAGTGAGATAAAAATAGACAAAATCAAGGTGAGAATAAGGGCAGATGGACTAAAACTCACCCTTGGGGAAGAGAGGGCAGGCTGCTATTTATCTGGAAAGGACAAAAAGCACCACAAAAGGCTGAAGGGCAGCACAGTAAAATTAGTAGCCAAGGAGAAGGATTTTGAGTGTTAAACCTCTGTGTTCTTGCACTGACTGATACATTGCTGCCATGCAGCGAGCTGTGTTTGTGTTAGGCAGCAGGTATGGGATGACTGTGCGCCGTGCAATGCCAAAGTATAAACTTCTCTCTTTCTTTGTATAAAAGCTCCAAGGATATCCCAAACATAAGACCCTGCATTTCAGATTTCTCTGTTTAGTCTGTGTGCTATAATTTAATCTAATATGACAAAATATTTGTAACCACGCGTTTGGTTTGTCATGTATGTGTTTTACAGCAGATCCGAAGCAGAATTAGCATCCTGCTTCTGATGCTCTTTCCTTAAAAGAAAGAAAAAAGCCTTGCTGTCCAGTGCTGACCTGATCTTTTGCTAATCTATGGCCATCAAGTTTTATGACCCAGGGTCACGCTAATCCTCAGTGGTCATGTAGTTACTATAGTTTCACTGACAGAACAAGGTTTGCACACTGCAAAATGATGCAGAGTCTGTTTCTGGCCAGGGTAATTCTGAATGTCTGCACGGACCCAGCTCCGACCTCTCAGTCTCTCTTGTAAATAGATTCGGTGACTCTTTGAACCAAGGAACGCCCCTTTCCTGGCCATTCAGCTCTTTTTTTCTTTGCTCACACGCTTCTGGGGGATTTAGCGTGGTTCTGGACTTAATGTGACTTTGGAGATTGAAATTGCCTGGTTGGGAGTACGGCTGGGGGAAGGGAGAATTTGTTCAGATTTTGTCGCCTGCTTCATAAAAACTTGTGTTGCTATTGACTTGCAGATAAAGTAATCTTCCAGGACAAAGGTTACAGTAAAACTGCAAAACCATACAACTTGCAAACTTTGTAGATTATGGCTGCAGATATTGCTACTTCTGTACTGTCTTAAAAACTCAGCCCCTCTCTCTCTTTCCCCTCTCTCTCTCTCTTTCCCCTCTCTCTCTCTCTTTCCCCTCTCTCTCTCTCTTTCCCCTCTCTCTCTCTCTTTCCCCTCTCTCTCTCTCTTTCCCCTCTCTCTCTCTCTTTCCCCTCTCTCTCTCTCTTTCCCCTCTCTCTCTCTCTTTCCCCTCTCTCTCTCTCTTTCCCCTCTCTCTCTCTCTTTCCCCTCTCTCTCTCTCTTTCCCCTCTCTCTCTCTCTTTCCCCTCTCTCTCTCTCTTTCCCCTCTCTCTCTCTCTTTCCCCTCTCTCTCTCTCTTTCCCCTCTCTTTCTCTCTTTCCCCTCTCTCTCTCTTTTTCCTCCCTCTTTTTCCTCCCTCTTTTTCCTCCCTCTTTTTCCTCCCTCTTTTTCCTCCCTCTTTTTCCTCCCTCTTTTTCCTCCCTCTTTTTCCTCCCTCTTTTTCCTCCCTCTTTTTCCTCCCTCTTTTTCCTCCCTCTTTTTCCTCCCTCTTTTTCCTCCCTCTTTTTCCTCCCTCTTTTTCCTCCCTCTTTTTCCTCCCTCTTTTTCCTCCCTCTTTTTCCTCCCTCTTTTTTTCCTCCCTCTTTTTCCTCCCTCTTTTTTTCCTCCCTCTTTTTTTCCTCCCTCTTTTTTTCCTCCCTCTTTTTTTCCTCCCTCTTTTTTTCCTCCCTCTTTTTTTCCTCCCTCTTTTTTTCCTCCCTCTTTTTCCTCCCTCTTTCTCTCTTCTGTTCATTTGTTCTTTCTTTCTTTCACTTTTTCTTACACCTCAGACCCAACATGTGCCAGATTGGAATAATCACAATTTTTACTTCTTCACCAATTTATCTTAGAAGATAGGATAATACCATGTTGATTAGTGTGGGGCAAGGCAAGCCCAGATTCTTATCTGCTGGGTTTATCTTCTAACTAGCAGGTATGCTATGAGTCTGTTTTATGCTTGTGAAAAGGAAAACTCCATCAAAAATTGTGATATTGTTTACATAAATGACTGCCATGACTGCTGTTGACTGACTAATTTATTAGAAACCCATACAACTTCTAGAGTTCACTTTAAGTTGTGTTGCTTTCTCAATCCATTTCTTTAAATTAAGCTTAAATTTAAATTCTCTGGTTCAGACTGCACCAGAAAATAAGTATGAGAAAATAAGTATGCTCAATTGGTATGCAGTTTTCTTGTGTGCTTCTTACCCACAGGAGGAAGAGCTGAAGGGGCTTGGTGTGGAGCAAGGCACAGCGATACCGTGCGATGGCTACTTAAGGTGAAGGCCCTGCTCGGTGCAGGGCAGGATTTTTCACATGCATGTTCCCACCCTCCATCTCTGCCCTACAACCTGTAGAGGGGCAAACTGGGCCATGCCACCTCCTGTTTTGTTTGCCCTGCAACTGGAGAATGTCCTACTCCAGAAATGTCAGCCCGTGTCAAGCAGCTTTCAGCAGCTCTAAATTCGCTAATGGCATTTTAAATGCATTTCCCCTTTCAGAATCTCTGCCCTTTGTCAGTGGGATAGGGCTGGTCTCCTTTTGAGTTTGAAATGTGGAAGCCTTTCTTCTCACTTGCTAGACGAGCTCCGTGTTGGATGTAGCAAATGCAGTTTGATATCTCCAGCAGACTGTCTCCTCTCTGTTGTATATCTCATCCCGTAAATTCTTCTCAACCTGGAGGCAAAAGCTGAAATGTCACAAAGCAGGCAGCTGCTTCTTCCTAAAACACCTGTGAGTCAGTCCCCAGTGGGCATGAAGATGAAGATAGCCTAGAAGACTTGCAGGGGCAGGCTCCATTCATCACCTCACAGCTCCTTGCTAATCTGTTTTTACCCTCCCAGACACTTTTCCCCTCAGTCTTAAAACACAGTTCAAACTTCTTGTCAGTCTGGAGGACTTTGCTGACCACTGGATATAGGAGGAGGCTACGGTTCAGGAACATCTGATCTGAATCTTAAACTGGCGCGCATTTAAGGTGTCTGTGAGCTTAGATTTCAGTGAATAATGGCAGCTCTTCTTATTTCCATTATTGTGAAAGGAGCTACTGGTACATTGGACACCTGACTAGAAACTAGCGTTGTTGTATGTTGTCTCCTTGGTGATGCAGTTACCTTTCAGTAATAATTACACAACATTAACCATGATACAGAGATAAATTGTTGAATTATTTTTAATATCTTGGGAAAAGTCCCATAATTGTCCCAGATGCAACATAAGTATGTTGTTTATCTGAGAGAAGAAAGGAGCTCATACATAGAGATTCTGGTTCCCCTCCCACCCCTCCTTTTTTTTTTTTTTTTATACAGACTCTTCCATACTTCAGATTAATGAAGGTGATGTGCTAGTTGATGGAGGAGAGAACTGTTGTAAACTGTAGTGTTATATGCCCAACATGTTTGTGGGTTGTTTTAGGGGCAAAAGCCTGTTTGAGGCTTGATATACTCCCTGCTCTTTTGTTTTAGTGTCTTGTAGCTGAGCTGTCTCTGAGAGAGTGAAAAGAATTTAGGCAAAAGAATGAAAAAGGCTGGGTTGCTTAGCCATGAAGCAGGGCCAGGCTGATATAGGATACCACTGCCTATTGTATCTTCAGGCTGCAGTGTCAGGCTCTGGGTGAGGGAAATAGAGTTTGCTTTGCTTCATGGGGCCTGAGAGGTTCTGATTTATAGCTGTGCTCTACCCTATGCCCTGGCATTGTAAAACTCATCCTTATTACAGTTAAATAAATTCAAAACCCACCAATCATTTCTTTTTTCTTTTTTTCCTATGCATTTGAGGTTGTGGAGGTGCACCCTTGATCATGTTTTTAAGTTATTTGCCACAACCATAAAGGCTAGAGCTCTATTTGTTTAGAAGCAATCCATCCACAAACATCCACAATCCAAACAAAAGCTGAGTAGCTCACCTCATCATCTGGATGCAAGGTTTTAAGAAACTTCAGGAATAGCATAAGAACTACTAAAAAGGGGTAATCAAAATGAGATTTGTACTCTAGTTCATAGTAAAATACCTGTTGTTTGATAGGAAGGCTCTGATAAGCACTGACACCAATGGCTTGTAAAGCCTGCAAGGTGCTTTAAAAATGTTCTTACAAGAAGTTGGGTGGAAGCATGAATATTTTTCAGAGTTGTTTGGTTTTTTTTTTTTTTAATCTTGCATTGCTCTCTCTGAATAGCTACTCTTCACAAAAAGTGAACGGAAAGTGTTTTGTTTTGTTCAAATGTTTTCACTTAACTCTTTGTTAAACAATCACTTAGTTAACTTTTCCATCCATGGATATAAAGACTTGGCATATATGTTGGCTAAAAATAGATTTTAAACCTATGCAGAAATAATTGCAGTATCAATTACTAAATGCAGAAATTATTGCAGTAGCTAATGTAGCATTTTTTGTGTACATGGAAACTTGGGCCACTTTTGCAGTACCACTAACAAAGACCTTGTGATTTCTTAGAACAGCACAACTTAGAGCAGAGTAGGTTGCCCAGCTGACAAGACTATGGTACCACATTAATTGGCAATGATGATTTTTCCTTGGGAATACTCTTATTTTTCAGTGATGGAGACTACTAAAAGGGGGAGCGAGAGCCAGATCTACACTGTCTCAGGTATTCTTTCAGACTAAATATGGGCTTACAAAGAATACTGAACCTGATGATACCCATAAATATTCCCTTTACCCCTCCTTTTCTCTCCTTCATTAGAGAGGATCATCAGTAAGGGCAGGCAAGAGGAAGCTTGAAACACAGAAAGAAGCAATAGAACAATGACTAAATATAAGAAAATTTCTGATACTGGATGTGTTCTTTTTTAAAAAAGTATCAAATCACACATCAAGGTATCCATCAAAGTGAGTTATAACAAATAAAAGAACTGTGTGATAAAAGATAGTCACAATTTACAAAGCACCCTTCTGTATGGAAAGGTGAAAGAAGGGGATAAAATTTCACTGGAGATGAGGCTTGCAATTTATTTTACAAGAATTAATATGGCAGAGTCTTAATCTGTTACAAAACACAGTGAAGTTCATTAATTAACAAATTATGTTAATGAAATATAAATAATCTCATATTATTGCTTTTTATCTATATTACCTGTGAGAGTTTTCAATAAGTATATAAATTGATCTAGAAGATACAGAGATCTTTGGCTAAGTGGTTATTAAAGTCCACTGTCCAGAGTCCAATTCTAGAGTGCTCTGCAACAAACTTCAGTGTTGCTGACTTCTGGGCAAGCCCTGATGTCACCCTGATTTTCTAAGACTTTGCTAAGCCTTCTGATGTTTGCATTCTTGTAACGAACTTTCTCACACACAGTTCTGTAAACAACTTATGTTTTGCATTCCTTCATGGAGGAGGAGAGAATTGATGGACTCTTGGTCTGTCCAGTGTCATTGGAGAGGTGGCACTGTCACCCTCCAATCCACTGTCACTTTTGGAAAACTATAAATGTTGGAGTCAGAAAATAAAGGCCACTCTTTTTGTTCACCTGGAGAGCAGCAGTGTCCGTGTCGTCTTTTCGTGTTGTATTACGACACCCTGCCCTGGCATTATCCCTTATTTTTTTCATATGGTCTGCTCTGGAGACCTTTCTTTTTGCTATAAGTAATGACCTGCTGATAAGGATGTCCTGAAAATTCACTTTTGTTTATTCAAAGATTGCTGTGGGAGAAGCACAAAAAATACCCAACCACAGACACTGCATTAGAGCAAGACCAGGTCACATAGCAGCGAGGTTTTGTGCCAAGGAATAGCAGATATTTGCAGGACAGCAGCTGACTGCTTTCTGCCAGCAGCATCTCACTGGAGTGCAGGTGGTATGGCAGTGTGTATCAGGGAGGATGCTCCAACTTGAGGCAAGCTGGAGAATGGTGAAAGGCTTTTGACCATGTCACCCTTGGCTTGGCTTCCCCTTTTCAGCAATTGTGGTCAGATGAGAAGAGCCCTGTGAAGGGGCTTGTTTAACATGCCACATGTGGCTCTGTCAGCCTGCAAATTTAGCAGCCACCTATACAGGGAGTTGGTTCAGAGCATGGCACAATCGAAGTAATGAATTTAAAAGTCAGACTATCAGTGGTGGACCTTCACTATAAATTTGTTAGGTAAAAACCTACTCTGTTGACCTCAGGATAGCACCATTAATTTGAGGAACTTTTTGCTTCTGGAGAACTATGTGCCCAAGCAGAGAAGGAAGAGGAATTTACAGTGATTTGAATTTTGGTGATTTGTCTACCCCCACATCATCAGGGCACTCTTTCCATTTTGTTCCCAGCTTTCCTTCTCTATGCAGCCTCCTGTTGATCTCTAATAACATCAGTCATGGTAGGTTTTCTTGTAAACAATTGTGCTTTTGGGTTTCAACCCATGTTTCACTTTGAAATAGGCTAAAGCTAAAGGAACATATGAACAAATTATGCAAGACCATGAGGACTGAGGGGAACTTCCCTCTGAAACTCTGTGAGAATCTGAGTTCCAAACACATATATTGAAACTAGGTTTAGGTATTTCTCAACAGTTCTTCTACAGTTTGTCTGATAGTATGTGAAAAAGTTCAGACCTTTATGTTACCAATGGTCCTAAATGCACGCTTTGTTTGCCATTCTGCTGTGGCTCTTGCAGAAATATAGTTAACATGTTAGTACAGGGGTGATGTGTGCTGTACCAGCTAGGCTCTGCATCTGCAGTCCCTCCTGCAGCATAATGCAAGCCTGTGATGCTTTCTGCTGAGCCCCTTGGCTCGTTCCTCTTGTTTGTGTTGGTTGTAGAACTATCTAAAGAACTTTTGTGAGATGAGGTTCATGGTGTGGGTTTTACTCTTCTCCACACCCACTGCTTGGTGCCCCAGAGGTTCTGATCAAATTCCAAGTTTGCTGCAGCACAGAGCCTTTATCAAGGGAAAGCATGCTGTATGCAAAGCATGTTGAAGTGCCCTCATGAAATGAGGTTTGACTTTCTGTGATATCAAAAAGAAGACTAACCCAGAATTTAATATATCCTGGGAAATCATATTTCACAATCTAATGCCTGGAGCCTTTTCTTTTTAATATGAGGATCAGAATTCTGATCTCTCTCATGGTTTGCCTGAGCATTTTATGTTAAATGACAGTAAGTTAATAAGTACAAAATAGTGGGTGGTTAAGTACCGTTTAGCAGCCTAACACTGTCTAAATGGGAAACCTCTTGGTGTAAGATAAGGAGGGAATTTAAAAGAGTAAAACTCAATCAGCGTAGCCACATCTTGTAGACATTCCTGTTTTGATATTAAACCAGATGGGGTTCTTTTAGTTTACTGTTTATGAAGGCTTTTAAACTAAATAGTGAGTCTTACCCTGCCTCATCCTGGAACAAAGGTCTCTCCACGTAATGGGGTTGTGTTAATGGATCTCTAGCTGCTCAGCCATCTTGGTAGGATTGTTTAAAGCCTTTGAGGTGAGGAGAGCTACTGGAACGGTTGCCAGGGGACTTAGTGAAAAGAAAAAAGCTGACATGCGCTAAATGTGCAGTCACTTCTCCGATAACACGTGATAGCGTGGAACAATGGAGTGGGCAAGCTCGATAAGAATTTCCAGTAGGTTTGCACTGAGGGAAAGGGCCTGTGATAGCTGTGCAGAAAGTACCTTGCCACAGCCTGATGAAATGGCAGCTTTTGAGAAATGAAAGGAGGGGAGTGGGTGCCTTCTGCCTGAGCTGGTAATGGGCTGGTGATGCCAGGGTGGAATTATCACACTGGCATACTGCTGTGAAAGCTGCTATGAGTGTCACCTGCTCCTGCCACGGGACTAATAGTAACAATAGCAGTAAGATAAGGTCAGACAAGGGGAATGTTAGTACAAACTATAATGGGGTTGTGTCTAAGGGCTTTTTGAAACACCAGTTAAAGCACTTTTGTAAAGGGGTTGCTACTATAGCTGCTCTCATTATGAGAGTGTAGCATCTCCTGTGGTAATTCTGCATGACTCTGCATCATCTTTTTCCATTGTCAGATGATACCACACAGGATTGATAATAATTTCTTGTGCTTTGCTGAGATATGAACTATGCCAACCCTGCTTGACCCCGCAGTCAGCTTCACTTAAGTCTTTGGAGTGGTTTCTTTAAAGAGAAAAAAATAATGGAATGGATGGATGATTAAGTTTGGTATGTCTTGGATACAGGCAGACTACAAACAATATCTATAAATCCCTGAACATCTTGTGTATTAATCAGAAGCAGAAAGTTTCCTGGCTGATTGTACTTCTTTTTAGCTAAACCTGTTATCCAGAGCTCTTTATTATATTTTTCCCATAGTATTGCTACGAGTCTCTCTGCTGTCTTGTCTATTGATTGCTGTGCTTTGCAGGTCTTCTCTTCATATATGCAAGGCTCCAGTTTACTCCTTTCTTCCTCTACCTGACACACTTACGTTTGCATTTAAATTCCAGGGAAGACTCCCCAGGCTGCCTGGCTTGATTCATATTTGTGATTTTTTTTTGGTGATTTTTTTTTTTTTCTCCAGAATATTTTGCTGGTGTTTTGTATCACCTGAGTTTCTTGTTTCATTAAACAGTTTAACCCTCCATTCTATGGGTCCTGGAAGGCAGCTTTGCTGGGCATGTGTGCTGGCACAGCATAACTGTTTGAAGTGAAAAGAGGTGAAAAATTCAGATCATGGAAGCACTTGAAGTCTTTCCTAGACTAGACAGAGAAATGTAATGTCCTTAATAAGGGCTAGGGTAGCATACAGAAGCTGATCTTTTACAGAGACTACATTGGAACAGTATGCAACCATTTTAAAGCGTACTAGAGCACACCAGTACTGTTGATGAGTGTGAAAATGAAGGGACTTTTAGGACAATTTCAAATTCCCTGCACTGCATTGTGAGATGGAGTAAAAATGTCCAATGAGGCTCAACGTCTCTTCCTAGGTGAGATTCCACTAGCTCAATGGGTCTCTGCTTGGTAAGAGAAACTTTGATCTGCTGTTGTATATGTATGGATGAAATACAGAAATATTGTGATATCAGAGTGCTCCAAGGATGAATGCCCATACCATGGTGCTATGACTGGCACAGCTCTGTAACTGACATCAGCGGATTTTTTTAAAAAATTGCATTGTAAAAAGCAAATGAAACCATTTTATTTTATTTTTTTTCCTTTTCAAACTGCCTCAAGAAGGTCTGAATTATATGAAGTTGGCAGGTTCAAGTGTGACTCAACTCATTGTTTTCATTCTCTCATTTTGGCAGCCTTCAGTAATTCCAGATGTTATTTCTCTAACCACACGGAAAAATTCTTATTTAAAAAGGGGGGTGGGAGGGAAAGAAAGGAACTGTTTTGCTGCATTTGGTCCACTTTTAAAGCAATGCTGATACTGCCTAGACAGTGCTCGTGTGCAGCAGGCACTAAGGCTAGCTGGATGCCTGCCCAGGAGGAGACAGCCCCAAGATAAAAGGCCCTGTGTTTCAGGGGAGAAATGAGAAGAAAGCCAAAAGCAGCTAGTTAGTTCTGTGAAATGGTGTTCTGTCATTCTAGGACTCATTTGTTGGGAACTGTGAGGCCAGGACAAATGGGGAATTTACCCTGAACCCACTATAGTGAGGAAGCCCAGAGAATTATAGTATCATGTCAAAGACAGAATGAATGTTTTTCTTGCCCCGTGACCATGGGGAATATATAGTTAGCTCACAAACAATGCCTTGCTTTGAATGGAAAAAGGATTCCTGTCTGCTTGGATGGTGTGCTTTTAGAGCACATGAATCCACTTCTTTTCTTGGCTCACCTAGCATGTCTCAGCTTAGGGAGAAATTGAGAAGGCCCTTTAATAATTAGAAGGCCCCTCTAATTTAATAGAGGATAGAGTCTTGTGTGTTAAAGTAACACGACTTTTCAAGGTGAGTCCAGTCTCTCCTTCTGCATTTTTTGAAGTCTGCTTCAGGATCCAGGAGTTCCAGAGCTCTTAACCTGTTCTAGAGGAGCTAAAGGACAACCCCCTTCTGCAGTTCCCAGCCCAAGGCAGAAACAAAAATTGGTGGAGTCAATCACATAACTACAGTGCCTCCAGCCAACACGAGGTAGACCTTGGCTGAGCAAAACTGGTCTCCTAGGCTCACACCCCATCAGGAGAAGAGCTCTCAGGATATGTTCACAGCCCCCCTTTGGAGCCAAACTGCACCTTGTACCATCATTGGTGGCTTGCCTTTCCAACCCAGCAAGGACCTTGGGAGCATAAGCATATAAACTGAGCACTCTTCAAATCTAGTAAAAATAATTAATAGCACATAGAAGATCATGGACTCTTTCTGAACTATTGTGCAGAGTACTAAGTCTTATTAATAAAGGCTGGTCTGGTGAATGGACTTAGAGCAGCAGGTACAGAACAAAGCACATGAGAGGAGAAATTAGTGTGCTTTTGAGAGCTGTAGGTTTGCCCACAGCTTTTACATCAAAGATCTCACTGATACCTCCTTATAAGAACAAGTTTTGGAGTCTTCTCACTCTTAAGAGAAAATAAAAAACACTTTCACTGTGAAAAGAAGGGCTAGTCTACATCTAATTGATAGGCTTGCCATGGTTCACCTCCCTACCCCTGCCCAGTGCACAAGATGCAGTAAAATGTCATGGTGCTAGTATAAAAGGGAAGGGTTTTTTGTCTGTAGGTGGTTCTGTACTGAGAGTGCAGAGAGGTTAAAAAAAAAAACCAAAACAAGCTCTGTTGGGTGTCTTATTGGTAAAAGTGAGAACTGTTACTGGAAAATATTTTTTTTGTGATTAGTTGGTGGTAAGCCATGACTAATGCTTATTGTGCCAGTATGTGCTTGTGTTTGGGTTACCAGGTCCTCCTGCCCCCCTTGCTTGCTCTGTGTAGTTGATAGAGCCTGCTAAAACTTGTATTGGAAGGTCTTTGGTGCAGGGACTACTTTTTCAAGATGACTTGCACATTCCTTAATGCAGTAGGGGTCCTGGCTAAAGGCTAAAGACATTATGATAGCAAAAATAGTAAATTCACTGGTGGTTCTTGGTTGCACTGACCTTTGCAGCATCTGAGTCACTTCAGTTTTGGGACTCTCGGGACCCAGAGCTGATGTTGGGTTTCATTCAGGGAGTGGGAGCCAAGTCTCCAGCCATGTCCATTGTGAAGTTTTCAAAATGGAAAACAATTGTTGATCCAAGTCCAAGACATTTTCTGGCTTCGGTAATCTTGTGTTCAGCATAATCACAATTAAATACATGCAGTATTGGGTTTAGGGGCTTAGTGGGATGCATTGTGTTAGAAGCAAGAGAAAACAATGCATTTGTTACTGTTTTTTGTTTTATTTTAGACCTTTACTTACTTGAGGTTCTCTGGTTTTGTGGCTAACCCTGAGGATCTTCCTGCAAAGCTGACAGTGATTGCTTTACTTTTCAGTAAAAAATAAAAATGAGAGAGAAGGCTTTTCTCTCCTTCAGGTGTTCCAGAAAGTTCTTGCTTTACTAAGCTCCATCTGGCAAATTAACAAAAATCTCTGTCCCCAGATGATAAGTGATAAGACACTCTGCTGGGAACTGATGTGATGATGCAATTCTAAGAGGGAAGAAGTGCTTGTTCCAGCATTGACTCTTGGTGACCTACGCTGGACTGGATTCAGACAGGGCTGCTACAGCCAGCAGCAGCTGGCTGCAAAGTTATAGCAGCATACATTTTCCAGAGCATAAAAAAAGTCTGCTGTAAGGATTAATCCAAAAGGAAAGGAAGCATGCTTGGAAACATTGCCTCTAGGTTGGGTTGTGTCCTTCTGCCTATTGCAGGAAGAGGACACAAGAACTCTGCTGCCCAAAAGAAAGATCTAAGGAAGTGAGTTTTCACATGGAAAGGATTGATTTTTGTTCTGTTCTCAGGGCACTGTTTTAAAGAGGTGTTTGTATATCTCGTTGACATCAGTTCAAACAAACCATTAAACATTCTGGGTTTTCAAATTCCTATTGCATGAGACACGGTAGGGAGCACATTGTGGAAGTCAAATGTGTCTACCAAAATATTGAACCAACCAGCCAGGCAAAAGCTGACAAAATTGTTGCTGACAGTATTTTTTCCTGCAGGTTGAATTAGTTTCAATATTTAAAAAGCTGCATTGATATCTTACAGGATGAGGTGTTACACAAAGATCCTATCTGTGGACTGAGATCCCATTTTATAAGATCCTTCCTAAAGGGAAGTTTAAGAAAAAATGTTCCAGTTTAGAGTCTGTTGGTGCCCAAATTCTGTTAAAGAATAAGAGTTTGGTGTACTCCAGTTCATCCTGGTTCTCTGTACTCTGTTTGCAGATAGCACTTTGCTCCAATACCAATCCAGAAGAATGACCATTTGGTTATTAATGAGAGATGCTTCTCTAAAGTTGCCGGCCATCATTTTTCTGCTCCTTCTCCAAGCAAAGTCTGGCATCTTCTTCCTCTGCACAAAGCAATTGTGTGCAGCAGCTCCACAATCAGATGAATGGTTTATATATGGCAAACTTTTTCTATCATTCATTCATGGCATAGTGATAAAGAGAATGCTAATGTGCCACCCATAAAATAAGGGTAAATAGGCAATGTGCTATTTATATTCTGTGGTCAGACTCATAAAAATCAATATTGTTTTACTTAAAACCATGAAGTTGCCTCCCAACTACTGTCTAAGATTTTTTATAAGAAGCAGGAGTTGAGCATGCTTTTTCAGCAACAGGGGAAGTTGCTGTAATTTATAGGTAGGAGAATCAATAGTACCAAGCACAAACTAAGATATGATATTGCATAGTGAGGAGTGTGAAAGCTCCTGAGGCCTGTGACAGATCAACCCATACAGCAGTACAGAACTTTCTTTTGACCCTTCATACAGCTCTCCTTATTTCTTGACTATGTGGAATGCAGATCCCATCAGAAAGTGGAAGAAGGTGGAGTCATTTAGAGTAAATGGTAAGTACATTTTTGGAAGAGATAAGCCAGAACGTAGCCAGTTTATACACAAATGAAGAGTTTACACACCAGGAGAGAACTGGCTCTTTGAAAGCCTCTTAAAGGTATAACTGCAACTGTTTATTGAGTTATGCAATAACCAGTATTATTGAATACTAATGAAGATGAAGGATAGGTGGATACTTAAAAATTCTGCAGTTTTTGCATTCAAGGGATGTCTGCCAAAAGTAAGATTGTCTGCAAGCAATGTGACTATTTCTGGCAATAGTTAATTTTGAAATATAGTTGACATTTTCTGTTGTTTCAAGTTGACTCAGGCAGAGAAGTCTTAGTTATGAAACTGTATAACGGCAGTAGGGGAAGCTCCACACAGCAATCAAAAGTACTCCAGTTAAGGAAGAAGGAAAAAAGCGGCGCTGGAAACTGCCCATAGTGCTGCGAGGATGAAGTGTTACTTTTGTTATTGTAGGGAGCAGATGAGTCTGGTCAAAGGCAAAACTGTGACTTGAGAAAGAGAACCAGAGCAAGAGTGTGTGAAATGGAAGATGCAAAATAATTCTCACTGGTCTCTCCGTGGATCTGACGGAGATGTTGAACAGGGGCTGAACAGCTTGTAGGCTCTAGCCTGTCCAGTGTCTGTCATTTTAACACGATTTGTTGGCAGTTCTTTACCAGGGCTGAGGTTATCACAGCTGTGTCTGTTCCAGTGGAGACAGGAAGTGCATGAAGAATGGTAGAAAGAAAGGCTTTACTTGGGAACCCTTGCTTAATGGGCATCATGATAACATTACCTCCTGCTGTCCTGCCTTTGACAGTGCTCAGTAACAAGCTAAAAGAGAAGGACAGACTTAGTGGTGCTCCTTACAGTGAGACTCTCCCAGTTTTCAGCAGCCTATTGCATACTGGAGCTGAAGCTGGTACCTTTGAGCTTAGTAGTCCTTGATGGATCTCTTACACGGTTTGGTGCAGCTGCTTTTGGACTCCTTTCAGCACTGATATTTGCAGTATCCTGTGGCAATGTGCTCCACAGCTGAATATTAACTAGTGTAAGAAACAATCCTTTTTCCCTTTGTTTCAGGGTAACTTTCTCATGGTTTCATTTAGTGTTCCTCATTTGCCTATTTCTCTCTCTCTATTACTACTTCTCTCTTCAAGAAAAAAGATGTTGTTTTCAGATCTATAAATACCGTGATATAACTTTGCATGTGACCTTCCAAACAGATTCTGGTATTTTAAAATGTTTGTCAAACAACATTTCCTGAAGGTCAGTGATGTCCATCTGTTGAGTTGGTTGTGTGGTGGGATGTAGCAAGGGTGATGGGACTTACTGCTGCTGACACTTGCAGGGCCTCATGAGAGAGAAGTTAATTACTGGGCTCTTCAGGACTGTCTTGAAAGCAGTTAGACTGACCATTTAAGTATCATTATGTGTAGGTGGGAGACGGAGATACGGTCTAAGAGGCTATGGTATGACTCAGATGTTGTACTCTGCAGTTAGGATCATAAACTAAATAAAACCATCATCTGTTAGAAATCTTGTGTCTGAGTAGTAAGTGACAGATGCAGTTTATCTAAAATCTGTAACTGTGTCTCATCCAAGTATTTGTAAGAAGAAACAAGTCAACCTGACTAAGAGTTTCAAGATCGGTCTCATAGTAGTGGTGCCACTGGTAGATGAGTTCGTCTGCTAAAGAGACTTTAACTTCTAGAAAACTACACTGGAGTAACTGCTTCAGTGATCTCTGCCTACCTAATACTGTTGCTTTTTATGACAGACAATGTAGGTCTTCCTGTTTACTTTCCCAACCAACAAGTCAGTCAAGTAACCTTTTAGGAAATACTGTAGGCCACTTCTGAAGCATGCCTCACTGCATGGAAACCTTTATTGCTGGGATGAATGATATTCTTAGATATTCATGGGAAATAAACAGCAATAATCCTGACAGGAGGTGTTGGCAGAATGAAGTGTGAACAGGAAGCGATTAAAGATAAAAGGCAATCTCAGGAGTTACCTGTTGCTCGCTGTGTGATTATGGGTGTGGCTGGAACAGGTCACAACACAACGTAGCACCTGCCAACAACAAGCAAATCGAGATCCTGGGTTCGTGCCTCTCCCAGGTTGGCCCTCTGTTATATAACCAGGCTGGTCACGTCAAATAAAATACTTGGTGCCTAAGACAAGCTTTTTAGCTTTGACTGTGTTCCTGTGTAGACTGTGCTATGGGTCTTATAAGCAAAGCTTAAGTAACTCCTACATCAAGCTTCCAAGACATCTCATGTTAAAACCTTTACCTTCCTTTTGGTTATAATTATGCAGTGAATGAGGCAGGAGTCCAGGCAGTATGTGTTCATGTAATAAGAACTGCCTCATAATGACAAGGGAGGAAAATGGTGGTTGCACCATCTACCTTCATTAGTGTATTTCTCAACCACTGTGAGTTTCATGGGTTGCTTTGTTTTTTCATTTTTTTTTTAGTCCCAGTGGCCACCTTTCTTAAAAATTTAGTATAAATTTAGGTAACACTGTACATACTCTCTACATAAAGAAGGTCATGCATGTTTTCTACGTGATAGTCAAAGTATCATTGAGTTCTGACTTAAGGGTAACAACAGGATGTGTATGACAAATGTAGGCTATGTATTTTGTGCACGCTATCTTCTTGCATTTCTCTGCATACAAAGCCTGAATCCTTGGGCTTTGGGAAAAGAGTCAGAAAAAATTAAATAATGATTGGTACCCAGAGTTTTAAGGGAGCTCTCTAAAGCTAGCTCTCTTCCAGTTTACTGCCTGGAATTGATACCCCTCCACACCAATTATGTAGCTTATCCTTCCCAGCCTCCATCCACCCTGATCTGTCTTCAGAGAAATCTTCTAAGTCAATGCAGAAGAGAGATGTTTTCCTGTGGGGGAGCAGGATGTGCAGGTCTTGCATGGGACATGCTCTTTTCACAAATAGTAGCCTTTATCTGAGACCTATCATTTACATTTTAAATTATGTGGTCAAGAGATGAGTGGACTATCCAGTGTAATTAGGACATGCATATGTAGCAGGTGAGTTCACAGGTCCAGACCTGAGCAATCCTAAACCAGTGGTGGTGAGAGGAGGAGGTAGAGGGAGGAGATCTTGGTGCTCCATACCAAAACCCCTCCATGCTCAGGTCTGTGTCTGGCCTCTGCTCTTTCAGATAGAGAGAGATTAATACTCTCCCTTATTTATTCCTACCCTTTTCTTTCCTCTTTGTGATTCCTTTGTGCTAGTGTTTGCCTTTGTTGCCAGGTCTCAGCTTGCTCAAGCTTTTCAATAGTTTGCCTAGGTTTAATCTTTGAAAGGTCAGTCACAGGATGAGCACTGTGTCAGACAGCGCAGTTTTGGTCAGTCTGGAGCTCTGCAGTTTGGGAAGTCCACAGTGTGGTACTCCTCATTAGCTAGAGCAACCAAATTTACCAGGAGCAGAATGCATCACTTATGCAAGTCTTATGTAAGATACTCAGCAGAACGATTTAGACACAATCACTGAGGTAAGAGGGTGGTTCCGAGATGTACCCACTGTTCTTGGAATATTAGCTCATCAAATCAGCAGTAGGTAAGCATAAGGAGCAGACTAGTTAGCTAAGCAGGTTTTTTTTGTTGATGAGTCTCTCTAAGGCACTGCCCTGCCTGTGATGAAAAAAGACCGATCTCCCATCTTGCAAACTGCTGCAGAGAAATTTGCTTAGACACCAGAAATGTTGCTGCATTCCCTCACCTGGAGAGGGAGTAATTGTTTGGGACACACATGATTTGCAGTTCAAATTCCAGCTCCTCCCTGGGGTAGGTCTGTTTACTCTAAACTGTTGGCTGAGTTTGGGTCTAAGGGCACTCGCGCAGGCACAAAGGGCAAACAGGTTTGACTTGACTGAGGACTTCACAGCAGGGAGGTTGAAGGCAAATTGCAAAGCCCCAGCAAATGAAGGACATGAAAAATGAAGCAGCCTAGTTATGTTTAAAAAGTCTTAAGTATATCCAACTTTTTGTTTCCTTTTCTCACAGCTTTGAAGGGAAACTTGCTTAAGAGGAAAAGAATAGCTAGACTGCTCCCAGAAGATGTGTATCTTTGCCCAGGCTGTCCTGGGCTGTGCTTCCCCATGTAGTTTCATTCCTGCATTAAACAAGGCTAAGTGGCTTTACCCTCAGAGCTGTCAACTCTGGGAAGAATTGGGACCTTCAAAACAGCAACTGAAGTATTTTTCAAAGTTTCTAGGATTAAGAAAGTTAATGCTAGTTCTCAGTCATGTCTCCCTATTGTTTTACTATACATATGCACATTTGTTCTTTGAAAACACAAACCAGTAATCACATGCATTTTTAATTGCTCATAAAGTTAAAATTTCCTTTGCTAACAACTTTCAATGCAATTTTTCTGTGTCGTTTCTAATGTTTGGGCAGAACAGTCCTTACAGATGTAACACAAAATCTGAACGTATTTTGCCTTAGAAGATATCTTTCACCAGTAGGCCGATGGAAATGTTTCTGACGTGAAGGGAGGGAAAGGAGTCTGCAGAAAGAGATGAGCTCTGACTCACATCTTTGGAGCTCATAAAGGCTGTGTTTGCATTAGCTTTGCCAAGAGTGCACTATTGAAAGCTTTTCACTGCTTTGGGGGCTCAGTGGAAGCTGTGCCTGCAAAGGGCTCTCATGTAGGTATGAGGTTATGGAAGCTGGTCAAAACACAGCTGTGAATCCTAACAGCATTTGACAAAACAGTGAACTGTTGACTCCAAGCCTCATCTTGCACCTGCTCTAACAGAGCTCTGCGCTGCCACAGCAACCCCTGGTACTGCCCCTTACAGCACCTACACCTGCCCCCCTCAGATTAGGGCTAGGGCCCACAGTTTTGCTAAGGAAATGATGGTTTGGAAAATTTTCTCCTCTCTTCTGTGAAGCAAAACAGAGACAACTTCTCTGATTAAAAAGACGTGGCATGAAAAATAAAATGAAGTATAAACAAGACAGCAAGGGAGACAACATCCATGTTATTTGATATGATTCATACAAAGAAACAAAAAATTGAAGTCCACCAAAAATTCAGCTCACTGAAGCTAATTGATAGATGAAGTAGATGATATGTGGGGAAAAGCTACATTACCCAGTGTGAAATTTCAAATTAATTTGCTTCAGGTAATACCAAATATTAATTTGTTTAGAGCTCTGTACCAGCTTTCAGTGAATATTCCTGAGTTTTGTGAAAACTCATAACATATGAATCCCTATAAAAGCTTTGAAAGTGAATTGCCATTTTGCTTTTTACAAGCAGTAATATTCAACAAAAAGAACTACACTGGGTCCAACACTGTTGGTATTGTTTGTATATTGGTATTTGGAAAATAAAAATAAAAATGGGAGAACTTGCGAGGACAGTAGGACAGGAAAGCCAACAGTAAAAGTGCTTTCTGGAGGCACCGCTTTGAGAGAGGGGAGTGATTGTGGACTAAGGCCTTGGAGTAGGAAGGTAAAGACAAATCCGGTGACATTGTGTTGTAAGGTAGCTTGAGCCAAAAGAGAATAATAATGCTACAAAAATGGAATCACAGAATATACTGAGTTGGAAGAGACCCACAAGGATCATTGAGTCAAACTCCTGGCCCTGCACAAGGCACCCCACGAATCTCACCATGTGCCTGAGAGCACTGTCCAAATACTTCAACTCTGTCAGGCTTGGTACTGTGAGCACTTCCCTGGAGAGCCTGTTTTGGTGACCAGCCACCCTCTGGATGAAGAAGCTTTTTCTAATATCCAACCTAAACCTCCTCTTATGCAGCTTCAGGCCATCCTCTTGGGTCCTGTCACTGGTCACCACAGAGAGGAGATCTGTGCCTGCCGCTCCTCTTGCCCTCATGAGGAAGTTCTAGACGGCAATGAGAAGGGTTGTGCCTTGTCAAGACTCATTCCCACCTGTTGTAGTAATGACAGCTCTTCTTTTTGTGGGTTTTTTTTTGGTTTTTTTTTTTTTTTTTTTTTTTTTTTTTTGTTTTTTTTTTTTTTGGCTGGTTGCTTGGTTTTTTGGCTGTTATTTGCTCTGTGAAAGGAAAGGTGAATGCTGGAGATGGTGCCCTTGGGAGCACAAGGGGCCACATGGCAGGGACATGAAATGGAGGGAAATGCTTTCTTCCTGCTACTCCGAGCTGTTGCAATGGTACTGGAGCAAGTGAGGAACCACTGAAAGCTGTGACAGCAGCTGAGAGTTTATCTCTCCCATGCTGGACCCCTTAAGTAGACCTAGGAAATGAGCGCTGTGAGCTGGTATTGCAGGCTATTCACAGGTATATCCAGGCCCTTCTGTACATAGGAAGTTTTTGCTCGCTCTTGTGTATGTGTAACCTGGGTTGTCCTCCTGTTCATTTGTGAGGCATCTATTGAAATGTAGTGCTTTTATTTTAACTCCAGAAAACCTGGGCTGATGTTTGCAGATTTGAAAACTAGTGGCAGAACCAACGTCTGAGATGTTTGTAATTTTCCCCTGGGGAACAAAGAAGAAAATTATCCCTTATAACTTCTGTGAGTCACTGCTGATATTCAAAACTATGTACTGTAAAATGTTTCTGTAAAAGAAAAAGAATTGTATCTATTCCCCAGGAACAGTGATGGCCATCCAGCAGTAAAGCAAGTATTTTCACTGAAGAGACAGAGGCTCTTCTCCCTAAGAAGCCTTCCTTTTTCCTCCATCAGTGTATATAAAAGACATACAAAGCCAGCTGCTCAGATGGATTAGAAAGCACTGCACCACGTCAATGGGCACCCTTGTTTGTGTTGTTGAGAAGAGATTCTTAGTTAAGAAAGAAAGAAAGAAATGCCTCCCCCTGTAATCGCCACTAACGAGGAGACCCTAGTGAAGTTTTTGTTTTTTAAAAGGCTTTGTCAAAAGACATTTTGGACTCAGATTAGTTTATGTTCCCTCCCACTCCCCACTTGATCCTTGAGGATTTGCCTGAGTCATGGATTTTTACTGGGCTTGTTAACTCTGTTGTTATTTTTTTCAGTCAAGGGGATAAAGAAATCTTTTGGCGAGAGCCACTCACAGGGGATTAGCTGTGAGTGGACTGAACAAGGCGGTGACTCCCCAGAGGGGGTGACCCCTGACTCCTGGGTTAGGCAGTGACTCATCTTTGCCTCATAGCCAAGGCAAGCTGAAGATTCCCTAAAAGTGTCTCCTCCATCCTCACCAATCTCCCTCTATGCAGTGACAGGCAGTGCAGAAGATGAGCTCTGTTATGACAGCTGCTGTTCCGCAAAACGGGGGGAAATGATAAAGTGATAGGATATCAAAGGGTATAGGAACTGTTATTGGAAGGAAACCATAACCTCTTTTACAACTTAAAGGGACCTGTCTGCTTTCCTCCTGAATAATTTTCAGAGCTGCAGGGATTTTCACTGCACAGCAGCAGTGCTTCAATTCATGAAAGAGCTGAAAGGTGGCAAAAGTGGCTTTTGGAGAAGTTTCTGTTGTAGACATTAACTCTACCCAGTACTGATTGTATCATGGATGCTGTGGTGGTGGCAGAAGGTTATGCACAAGTTTTATGAATTGAACTCACTTACTTTGGCTGGGAAGTTACAAGCAATGCATTTGGGATGCAAAACACAGTAGGAGGTAAAGCCAAAAATCAAACTGAAAGCTCACATGTATCAGAGGTCAGATTGCGTGTGTAAGGCTAATATGTAGATGAGTATCATTGAGCAAATGAGTTGTGCAGACTAACTCTGCTTTTGATAAAATGGGTAAATACTTATGATATTCACAGTTTTACAGTCTTTGAAATCCTGACTCTTTACCAAAGTGGTCAACTGTATCCTTTTATCAGGTTATCAAAGGCTTGGATCAATTTATGGTAAATAAATGTCCAACTTCCTCTATGGGAAGGTCTGTCAGTCATTGTGGAGTGCGGAAGGTTGTCAAGAAACAGCTGTGGAGAAGAAACCTTTCCCTCCTAGCTATTGTCAAGGAAAAGTAACAAAACGCTTTCATTGTTGGAAGGGAGTGTCAGGTCACACAGGTTCAGCGATGTGTGTTATTTTTTGTGTGAAGAAATTGGATAGAGCTCAGCAAACTTCCAGTGTACTATAGCATTGCACCTTAAAGTGACATTTTCCATGTCACAGAAATTAAACTCCAATGGAATTTAGCTGCCCTGGAAAGAACAGAGGGAGAGGGGAAAGAGTGGTATTAAATATACTATAGATACTTAAGTATATGAGTATTTGATACATATTCATGTGCAAATACAAACACGTAAGTGTTAGCTTTTTTGTTTTCTGGTTATTAATTAGTAGTTGATTTCTTGTGCATGGTAAAACAATCGTCTTGGAGGCCTTATAAAAGGAACCGCCTGCAGGAGCTATATGAAGGCAATTAGGTAGGGTCTCTGCGCATGAGGAGACACACAAAGAGGCAGAAGTTGTCTGAAATGCTGGCAAGGAGCAGGAGTAGTCAGGTAGAGACAGGTGATCTGCAATAAGGACAGAAAGAGGAAGGCCTTTAGGATTAGGAATATGAAAAACTTTGTACCTTTCCAGTATCTCCTTTATCTCCAACTCTGTGCAGAACTCTTTTGTGTTTGGTTTCTTTCCCTAAAACCCCCACCAGGTTGCAGGTGGTGAAATGCCCACTCAGTACAAGCAATCTTAAAACTGTTAGCCATGGGCAAGCATGGAAAGCTGTAGTGTGTATTTCTCCACCACCAGCAACTGTAATGAATGCATCAAACTCACTTTTTGCCTTGGCTGTCCATAGGGTATTAGATAAGGTTCAGAGTGTCCCTGTTGGTTGTCAGGGCCTTTCCTTACTGGGCTGAGGGTTCATGGCATACTGCTGAGAGCTCAAGGAAAAGAGCTGCAGCTGTTTCACTCTTAGGCTGCAAAGAAACCTCCTTCCACCAGGGTCAGACTGCTGAAGGTAAAGCGCCAGCATGTTACAGCTGATCATCTGTTTTTGTGCTGGGGTATGCAGGGCCCTGTCCTGCTCTTATGGCTCCTCTCCCCTGCACCTGGCCAGCAGCATGTCAGGCCCCACATGAAACAGATTCAACCCGCTGGCCTGGAAGAAAACTAACGTGACAAAAAAATGAATTGTTTGCTCCTGGGTTAATGAACTGGATCAGCTCAGTGAAGGCTCTAATGAACATTAGTTTGATGCAAGAGAAAGGGTGTGTTAGCATGGCTGGGATGGAGAGAAGAAAGGGCAGGGCTGGAGCATGGGATGTGCTACTTTTGGCAGTGATGAACTGCGAGAGTGACTCAGCTCTGACATATAACTTCCCCGGGGGGCTCTTAGTACGGGACTATGGAACAGGAACTCCTTTCAGTAGAAGCTGCACCATTGCCTGTCATTATCATAAACAGCATGTGTGCTGAAGCAAGAGATCCCAGTGCACGCACAGGACTCCCAAATTAATTCAGAGGCAGAGCAAAGCACACATGATAGATGTTGGCCACATGGGTGAAAATGCTACTGCAAGGCACTCCCAGAATGTAAGAGTAAAGGTTGTATCAGAACTTAGTGGTGGGAGGAGTGTGTGTGTTTGTGAAATAAGTAATCAAGATGAAGTCAAGGAGACTTATATCCAGTCTCCTAATAATCATTATAAAAGCACTGTCTTCCCAAAGAAGAAATGCTCTTTCTGTAGAATATGATGAAAATGTGTTAACCACAGATTAATTTCCTGAGATTGAATTTTCAGAGTATTCCAGGGATGGCATTTATTTTGGTTCTGAAAAACATTTTTATCACAGCTTTATTAAGGTTCATGTCACAAATATTTTGGAAGCTCTGTTTCATATCAGCTAGCCAAATTGTGTTGTTCTAGAGGTCAGGGCTGAGACCTTTATGTCAGAAGGTGACCCAAGAGTGTGGCAGAGTTTTAAGTTCTAATTCATTGAAAGTATGAAGAAGAAAGTTTTCATTTCATAGTGTGTTCAAAGGCTCAGTGAGTCTGAACAATCAGGAGTAATAAGTAGTATGAGTTAAATTTTTCCTTTACTAAAAGAGAAAGGTTAGAAATTTAAGATTTTTATTCTCATGTCTTTTTCTGTTGTCATTTCATCCTCAACTTGCAAGCCTATTTTTTGTTGTCCTCTTTCGTTTGATATGTGTAGCTAAAGCTAACAGAGAATGAACATGTTGCTTTCTACCTGTAAGGTTTTTGTTGCTCACAATGTAAGGTCAAACCATTTTTTAAATAGTAAAATTCTGTAGAGAGCAAACTGTGCAAATTCAGATGTGAGTGGGACACCACTTTCACCCCTTCTCAGCTTGCACTTGGTGTTATTGACAGGCTTTCCCTCACCTCTGTGCTTCATTTGCAATGGTGAGGTCTTTGGCAGAAGAGGTGAAAGTGCTTCAGCCCTGGGTTGGCTGCAGAGACAGATGCAGGACTCCACCTTTCCTTGGAAAGGCTCTGGTACAGTGCAGGACTGTGATGGAGCAGTCAGTGGGCTGGAGGTATACCCGGCTGGCTGAACCAGGCTTATTGTTTGTAACTTGCCATTGAAGGCTGTGAAATGGCACTTGAGGATATCACACATTGTGGGGTCACCAATCAACCAACTAGCAGCTTTCCTGCTGAAACAGAACATCACACAAATCTCTCTCTGCCAAGACTGTATCAGCAGGGAATGAGCTACGCATTTTTGCATTGGTTACACCTCAAGGGATAGCCCTTAAACTTCAGAAAATAAACATGCATTTTTGTTCATTTTGATAAACCTAACCCATCTTAAATACTCTTTCAACTTACTTGTACCTTTTATTGGCATAGCTGAAGTGTTTAGGGTAGAGACATCAGAAAGAGCCAGACACTCTAGAGTTGTCCTTGATACAGTCAGGATTTAAGTATTTCCTCAGATACTGCTGTGGCTTTAGGAAATCTTGGGCCTTGTCCCAGTTTAGTCACATTTGAAAAGTTTGTCAATTCTTAGCAAGAGTTCTGCTCTTGCCAGAGCTGGCTTTTAGCTTTTATACATTATTGGTGTTAGCACGGTGATTTCTCCTTATGTCAATAAAAACAACAGCCCTTATTCACAGGAGAGCTACTGAAGACTCTTGTTTCAGGTTTTTCTTCTTTTACTCATAAGTGCCCTTTGAAATAAATCTGCAAATGCAAGGTATAATTCAGATCAGCTGGAGCAATAAATTTAGTGGATCACACACAGAAAGTAGATGTTCCTCGTATGTCATTCAGGGTTTTTCTTTTCTAAATGTTATTGGCTAAACTGTTGTGGTTTTGTGTGGACAGCAGTACTGATGCCCTGTTGGTCCATCCAGCCACCTGGAATTAAGTTATTTCTGTAGTTGGCAGATTTTCTATAAGCAAAATGGTTCTGGTTTAGCAGCTGGATGGAAATATCTGGCACGCTTTCATCCTCGATTGGTGACATTGTAGGGTAAGGCAAGTGTGCTGCAAACATGTGGTTTGTTTGTGTCTTTGCAAAGGGGGTGATGACAGGTCTAGCTGAGTTACACAGGCACAGGCCACCCAATCTCTACATTTAAGATCTCCCAAAAAGATTGGTGTATCTTGAAGTTGGGAATTGGGTAAATCTGTATCTAATTGGAAGTATTCACAAAATCTGAACATAGAGCCCAATGGGACTGTTGAATCTGGCATATTTGCTTAAACAAGGTTTGCCATAAAATGCATGATATGTGCTGATATTCTTATGCAAGAGTCATGAAGTATTTCTTCAGCAATGTTTGAGAGGCCTTTAGAACGACAGCCTCAGTGGAGACCCTTCAGTGTTTCTTTGCGCCTCTTCCCAGATGCCAAAAGGATCTGTTCTCCTTTGCTGCTCTTTCATCTGAGCTCAAACTAAAATAAAGAGCATTTTTGAGTCACCTAACCCTGGGTTTATGTGCTGTCTAGGCTGTCACCCTTGGATTTCTACAGGAGGAAAGCAAATTGCAAATGCGTATAAGAAAATGGATAAAATCGGATTTTTTTCCCCCTCACACTCCTCAGAGATTAAAGGAACTTTCTTCACTTTTCCTCATCCAAGAAAGAAATTCTTGAAATGAGTAGGACCATGGTGGAGTGATGGTTCAACATGGTGTTTGATTGTGTTGTCTTCAGAGAAGTTGATCCTGAGCGCTGGGAATTCCCACAGGTCCCATTGGGGTGAGAGTCCCTGACCCTGTGAGTGGCTGGCAGGTTGCCCCATGCCAGTGGGCTGTAATTCTGAGTGTTCAGCATCACGCTGGACTTTGCACATGAGTTTGACCTTGCTGCAAGGCCCTCAGTCTCTGAAATTTCCACATATTTTGGCAGCAGAACAGTGTTCAAATGATATTAAAAGAGATAATGTGAAGCTGACAACTGAGTGTCGACAGGGTCCCAGTTGTCAATCTTTCCCCCTGTCCCCCTGTTCTGATGGAGGCCAGCTTGTTGACCCGAGTGTCTCAATCCTCTGAGATGGTTTTCTGGATCTTATTTGTCCATGCTTTAGCACAGAGACCAGTGATGTAGGGGCCATAGGCTGAAATAAATTTCCCTGTTACTCTGTATACAGCCAAAAATTGTGTGCATGATCCTCTTTTTGTGCAAGGCTCCAGTGAGCTTTTGAACATGGAAGCTGTTAATGTGACAGGGCTGGGATTTTACCCCAGGTGTTTTTACAACTGCGTGTTTAATCTGCTCTGAGCAGCTTCAGACAGAGCTGCGATTTAAAAATGCCTGAGCAGGTCTCTGCAAGCTCTGTCCCTGTGCTGCATTTCACAGCACTGTGCTGGTGTTACGCACAGGGGGTGGCAGAGGGAGGAAGTGTGGAGTGAGTGCTGGGCAGACAGTCTGCAGGGACGTAGAAGGAGGGAGCTCTCTTCGAATCATTCAAATAATAAAACGGGGTTTGCTTATGGGCCAACAAAGCAGCCTCCTGCCCAAGGCTCCCAGCACTGGTTCTGAGGAATTGTAATCCTCGCAGAAAATTTTCCCTCCAGCTCTCAGCATTCACTTTAAGCTACTTCCATCTGTGCCTTTCCTGTTGCCTCCCATCTCGGTGGTCTGTTCTGCTTGAATGTGATTGCTGGGTGTGCTGCACTCCTGCACCCTCCTGGTACATTGGGAAATGCCTTACCCATTACCTTTAAATAATGCACGCAGTAGAAACGACATTGGATTTCAAAAAAACCCACAGTGCAGAGATTCAGACCTGTACATTCCTTGCCTTTTAGTTCTGGGGTTCTGCTTTGATCTAGCCTCACAAACGTTAGGTCTGAACTTGTGCCAGTGTCTGATCTGACAGTGTTTTGGTTTGAAGAAACATGCCTTTTATTTTAAATTTTTTTTTCATGAGAAAAATTAAACTTGAGTGGTTTGAGGGGGAATATGTTAAGTATTTGGAACAGTTTCTGTGATATGAAACTGTGTGATCCATAGCTGTTGAAATGCAAGTGATGGCCAAACCCTGTGCTTTTTCCCCCTGCAGTCAGAAAAAGGCCTGAGACCAAGAGACTTGGGGAATCCTCCTAGGGTCTACAATCCTCTTTTGCTAGGTTCATTAGCAAGTAAAACAAATGTAAATCAGTTTAAATAGAAAGCTAGGTTATGTGGGTGGATAGTTCAAGAGGTGCCCTGGAGAAAGCCATTGCCAGCCTTTGCTGTTGACCTCGATGAGTTCCCCATCTCCAGAGGCTGCCTGCTGAACCTTGTGCTTTCTGCTGCACATTGTGGGGGGACTGCTTGGACAGATTACCTGGAGCAAAGAGATGAGCCTTTTGTCATGAGATACTTACTTATTCCCTCTTGTTTTGATCATGGGGCTGTTTTGGCAACATTTTGGGCAAATTTTTCTCACTGCCTGAGGTGTTACTTGGGTTCTATTCTGTTTGAAGGAAGAATTCCTTGTGCTGGAGCCTATCCTTAAGTAGTTCCAACTGTTTTGGTGAATGTAAATCATAGCCTGGTGTTACTTACAGCTTTTCATTGCTGTCTATTTGACAGCTATTTTTGCTAGAAGGTGCATTTTGAGAACCAAATTATTTATGTATATGTAAAAAATGAGACGTTTCTCTCAGCAGAGAAGCCTATTGGTAAAATCATATCCAATTTTCTTTTTGGTGACTGGTATCCTAAGGCCATGGGAAGGCTTTGCAGACTAGACAGTTGTATTTTGAGCCTGGAGTAAACTTGGCTCAATATGAGTAATATGAATTGCAGAAGATGTCTGGGAGAAATAATTTTCCCTCAGTGTCTTGCTGATCAGTTGGGTACACAACATGAACCTCTGAACAGCACACAGCAAGTTCTTCCAGCTGCCCCCAGACCCCACAGGCACAGTCCCTCATGTGAAGAAGCAGCATTTCAAATGATGAGGTTGTCAGGGAACACTTGACTACATCTAAGTTTTAGGGGCCAAACTTAGTGTCTGTCCCGTTTGATGTTTGGAAGGAGGACTCCTATGCAGAGCAGTTAATTTCTGGCAGTTGCTGCTGTCTGTATAAATGCCTGGTGTTGCCTCTGTCTGCCAAGGGTGTGTCCAGCTGGGACATTGCTCTGCTCATCTTTCCACAACCTTGTGGAGACTTCTCTGAATCTTTGCAGAGGAGTTCAGGATGGCCGTCAGTGTGGCTGGGACTGTGCAGTTCTGTGACTTAGAAACCTCAGGTTTGTGGTGCCCATAGCCTTCTCTTTTAGCCGTGATTCAGGATATGCTCCAGGTCAGGTTATGTGTCAGTCTCACCCTTGCCCTCCCTCCCATCTGCTGTCATGCATGGTTACCACTTCTGCTATAATGCTGAAGTGACCCTACTGCACTGTTTCTAGGAGCTGATCTGGCCAAAAAAGTAGCTTGAAAAAGAAGGAGTAAACTGTGTGAGCCTGCTCCCCAGGAGGTCACATAAGTTGCTTTAGTACTGGTCCATGGGAGAGAGTGGAAACACATATCCTAGAGAGAGGGAAGAACTCTAGCTATGTGTTTAAAGCATTTATACTGCATGCAACCTCAGTGATTTAGACAGGGAATTTATAAATGTGAGCTTTATCTAAGTCACTAATTATTAATATTACCATGTTTGTCCTGCAGCAATATCAGGAACTTTAAGTTGTGATTGAAGCAGTGCTGTGCTCAGCTCTGTGTGCACGCTGGAGGAAAACTGCAATGGTGTTTGCAGTCTCTGTGGACATGACAAGCACCACCAATACAAATGACAATACAAATTCACTCAAAAGAACCACACTGTTCCCGACGAGAAGTCCCTCTCACCTCTCTTGCCCTGTCTTCTGTGCAAAAGGGAGTAGGTTTGGAAAGGATGCAGGAAATATGGCATGTATAATGCTGCTCTATGAGATATACCTGTGCAGCTTAGGGAAACTAGACTGCTGCATTGTAGGTCTTCTCCAGATCACAATAGTTAGCAAGGGATTTATCCTACAGGAGTTCATTTACTTTATTCAGGTTTAGTTGAGGTGTTAGGGCATAGGTTGGACTCTATTATCTTTGAGGTCTCTTCCAACCTAGTCGTTCTGTGAATTCTGTGAATTCTGTGAATCTGATCTGCCAGTCTTGTCTTGAATGCCTTTGTAGCAAACCATTGCAGAGAGTTATTGTCTTACCAAACTTTGTCTTAATTTTGTTCTCCTAAAAAGTCACCAAATGTTCCGTATTTCTTGTATCTAAGATAAAGAGAATAGTTTCTTCTTCTTATTTATCTTCCCTGTGGCATTCATAACATTGTCAGACAGTGTAAGCTGAGATATATTACAATTATTTTAAGTGAGATGTGACCCAGTCTTTTATGATCTGGGCCGTTAGCTGCTGAAAAGCTGCAGCTATAGGGGTGGGAACTGTATGGTGCTGTAAGGCACTTCCATGCTATGATCTGCTCTTAGGGCTTCTGGGAGTTGAGGTGTGCTCTTATAGTCTACAAATGGAAGTCAGTATTCTTCTACACGTAGCTTCAGGTTTAGCTCTGTGTCTTCATTCAGAGAGATGAAGGATTTTTTTTTTTTTGGTTGGATTTATCTGTCATTGGGCATTTCCCCCTTGCTGAAACATTGCTCTGTGGTAGAAGTATGTATGAATGAAAGTGAGTATCCATCAGGTTTTCTGCCACCGCTGCGTAGTGCCTGGCACTTTAACCTTGCCACTGCTTTTTTTGGTATTACCCTGGGCTGTGAACTGCAGTTGAAGGCAGAGATATGTAGACACTACAACTGGGCAGCAACACTGGGTGGAGAAGGGGAGAGCAGCAGGGGCTGGTACCCTTTTTAACCATTACTGTCGATCCTTTATCGTTGTACCACTGTCAAATACCATTGTAAAGGCAAAAAGAGTCAACTACAAGCTTAAAGGGGTTTATAGCGGTCTTCTTTTTGTGAGGATCATGGTCACACATCTCAGCATGTCATCTGTTGAGGGCCGCACTGCATCAGCTACTGCAGGTGCCTTAGTGTTGTTTACAGCTGGATGAACGCGGTGTCATTTGGGGGAAAAAACTGGAAACATTTGAGGAATTGGCAAGTTTGAGATGTTTTAATCAGTTGTGATCAGTTAGATCCCAGCAATCATTTAGGGAACAATTCCCTTAGTTCAATTCAGAACAGAGCTCAAAAGTGAATGCAGTATGTCCAAGTCTTGTTTCTTGTGTAAATACAAGCAATATAAAATAATTTACATCAGATCTTGTCTTAAGAACTAGGGATTGTTTCCTTCCCCCATTTGGAAAATCTAAAGATGTAATTAGATGTTACATAAATTGGATTTGACACAAGACAAACTAAGGAATTCCTGTTTCCTACCCCTGCTGCTCATGCCTGTTTCTGGTGCCAGTTTTTTGCTGCTCTGTTGTGCTGATGCAGCTGTTTGTGGGTCTGTGCCGAAATGATCCAGGTTAGACATCTCCACACACAAAATTATCCAGCAGCAAAATGTTGGGGTTTTTTTTCATTATCAGCTCAGATCTGCAGATCCAATCCAATTTTATTTATACACCTCCCTCCAAAAAGTCACACTGGTGTAAGGAATGTGGTAGTGCACTGTGGTGTGGCTTTGGACTCGGGGAAAATGGGTAGCAAAACAGCAGAGTTTTAACAGAATTATGTAAACCAGTGATACTGGTAATTCCTGATGCACCTTCTGGTCTGAAATAGCTTCTACTTTCAGCTTGTATGCACACACAGAGACTGCAGATGGAAGTGGCCTCAGCTGGTGGACTGCCTATCAGTGAGGTAATACTCACCAAACAGATATCTAGTGGGGTCTACCACATTCTGAGTTGTTTTTATACCTGCTTTGTATTTAGCAAGAAAGCACCGGTGTTCTCTCACAGACTGTTTGAATAGTAGCAACAGTATTATATACAAAACTTAAACTCAGCACAAACCGTCTTTAGTGACAGGAGTGAAAATGCAATGTTGAGAAACTAACCTACTATGTTTGTGTTTAACTGCTTAAGTTCTCCACTCATGCCACAGCAGAAGAAGATAGCTTCTTTTGTAGATCACTTAGCATTTTCCACCACTTTTGTTTATTAGTGTAGAAAAGATGGAATAATTTCTTAAGGTGTAATGGTTTTTCTCTCAACCCGTGCAGCTCCTGCCTCTAGTACAGTAAGGTTGGGGCCTAAGATGCTGCACAGCTCTCTGAGCCTCTCTTTGAGTTCTGTACTGACATTTGACAGCCAGAATGTCAGGATGGGTTCACTCTTTTAAATGCATGGTCCTTATAGGATAAGTCTGCACATTGTTGTTGGACTGCATACTGCATCCTTTGAGCCTGCTTAGGAGAGAATTTTACTTTTCCTCTGACTTCCACAGGATGGGGTAAATCGGAATAACTCCAGATTTTGCCTTCTCTGAGCATGCCAGATAGAATTAGTATGTAAAGCCCTACCAATTAAGAGAGATAATTACAAACTGGGATGCAGGGAACTCCCATTCACTTGCAGCATTCACCAGTTTAAAGTTTCTTCAGAAGAGATGCAGGGATAACACTCCAGGGTGGGAACACTTCCTTTTAAAATTACTAAGCAACATTATTGTCTTAAATGTAAATTAGACAATTAGTGGGGGTCAAGAGACCACACAAAAGATTTTATTGGTTTGAATAAAATGCAGCCTGACATCAACTAGTATAGTAGCAATCAGATTTTCTGAGTAAGGGTGAATCACCATAGTAGATGCAACTTCACCTTGTGTTTCCCTCACTGTGTTCCCAATTTATTATAGGGCAGTAATTATTTAAATCCAGCTTTACTTGCTGTAAATATTGTATTTTACCTACTCTATTTCTACGTAAGGGCTTGTTTGTAATTTCTGTGCAGTCTTCATTCTATGCCTGATGTTTCTTTGACTTTTCTGTCCTTGGTGCTTATTTTCTTCTTTTCTTGTGGGGTTTTGCTTAGAAGTTATGCAGACTATTTTTCAAAACCATAAAGGCACAAGTTTAACAGATTGTAAATTACAAGTCTTGAGTAGACTTTTTGGCTAACATTCGTTGTTTTGGCTTTTACTACTTATTTGGCATGCATTACCTCTTCATCCAGATGTAAGTAGTACTACTAAAGCAAAAAAGCTGTGGCTGTACTATAGTAATGTTTTTCACAAAGTTCTTTTTGTGTTAAGGGCTGTAGATCATCAAAGCAAAAGAAATCTGTTATTCTCCAGATTATATTTAGAATAGATAAAGCAGACAAATGATGAGAGAAAAGATGCCATATCGTCTGGATCATGTGCAAAATGAACAAGGGTACTAGGAAGATGTGCTGAGAACATATGTGAAGTTTATAGTAAGCTGGAAACTGAATCTGAGTCAAGTTTTACTGTACTGCAAGTAAGAACTACCTCCCTTTCCTCCAGATTCTCGCACCCTAAATTTTGGATCAGCATGATTTTTACAGCTTTAAATAATATGTAAAATTTTACCTGAAGAGAATGTGGAAAATTTTTATTAGAGCCTCATTTTCTAGGAAATGTGATTCAAAAAGCATTGTCATGCCTTTATTTACACATGAGAGGGTTCTTGCCAGCCAGCCATGGATGCAGGGCTTCTCCCAAGTGAAAGGCACTGCGAGGTGTTTAAACCAGCAGAGCTGGAAGGGAAGACAGGACTGGCCCTGCCAGTTAGGGAGACAGAGGTAAATAAATTGAACACTTTATGCAGTGGCAGGAGCTGAATCATGAGCCAGACAAAGCAGACAGTAGGCATAAAGCCCAGTTAGCATCCACCAGTCACTAAGAAATGTCTGACAACAGACATGAGGATGACAGAATTGGATTTCATTTAATTCTTCAGGGGTCTGTGGGATTGCAATCCCATGCTTTTACTGCTAGAAGTACAGCACGAGGCTGAGGTGAAACCTAATATTTGCTTTCATGTCTCTTTGAAGCGGTACAGCACATGGCCTGGGCAGGTGTGCTGGGTGTCCCTCTTGCAGGGGGTGCCCAGTGAACTTGGTGAGAGACAGAAATGTTATTATCTTTCAGTATACAGACAGTTATTGCAGCATAAAGGAAACGATGTCCAAACCCTCAAAAGTTCTTTGCCTGACTCTAAGTGATTTCAAGGGCATTCAGGCCCAGCATATTTCCAGGGCTTGAGGCCAGTGTGATTTTTTTGTGGTGCCACAGGCTGTGCCACAAGCAAAGCCAGGATTTCTAGGTTCCAGGCTATTGGCTTAACTGCTGGACTAGACTTCCTTTCCTAATCTTTTGTTCAGATCTGTGCCTTTAACCTGTCTGTTCTGCATGAGGAAAACCACTGTGGTTTCTATGCTGAAGCTGTGCCTTTGAGCTGAAAAGACTACTATGTGCTTCTTGGTATGGGAGGTCTGTTGTGTTGAACTTGTGCACTGTGGGAATAAAAAGCCCAAGTTACAGTGTTGGGTGAGTAATACCTGGCACCCACTAAGCCCAGGCCTCTTCACTGATTAAATCCTGTGCTGTGAGATCATAGCAAAGTAATAGCACGAATCACCAGAAAATCAGGAGTGCTTAGCTTGTGTTTAGCAGGAAAATCTTGACGAAAGAGTCCACACAGTAAACAAAGAGTGAAGTGGAAAGAAGAGGTTTTTTTTTTGTATAAACTCTTTGATCGTGAATACGTGTGTTACATCTTTGTGTGCGTAAAAACAGAGTTTAATAAAAGCATGGATGAATTCCAAGTAATTAGGACACTGAATTTTACCGTGGTTAGAAAATTCTGCTGAAGTGTACTTCTTAAAAAAAAAATCTGCTTGATGTAATGCACCAATCTTAAAAGGAAGTAAAGCTACTCTTCACTTGCTTTGAGTTTTCACATCAGAGTAGACAACCAGTAGATAATGTTGATGGTGATTTAGGGAAGGGGAGGGGAATATCCAACTGGGCACAGAGTATCTGTGTTCACTCCCACTGCAAGGTCTATTGATGCTGTCTGCAGATTCGTGTTTGCTTTACTGCTGGTAGTTAGAACTGGTGATCAAAGGCCAGTGTAGCTGTAGCCATGAAGGGACATAATTGGTTGGACTCTTTGAGTCCTGTGTAACAATGCTGGGTTTGTTGTGTTAGGCAGCGCTCCACGAAGTATAAAACATTGTATGATTGCTGGGGCAGTCGGTCAAATGTTTTCTTCTCGTCTCGATTCCTTTTATACAGGAAACCAATATAGCTCAGAGCCCAGGGATGAAAGCTTTAAACCTGGAGGGTGCCTGGTGTTTCCTGAGAATCTCATGGGGGAAACATTCAGTCTCAAAACAGCTACGCTGACAGATGTATTTTTGTAGCTTATTATTTTTTTCTCCTCATTCTTTGTTTCATTTGAATATAATAGGCTCTTTATTTTTAAATGCTCGTCTGTTCCTGCTGTTTATATCCTCACCCAAAAATCATAATTCTCTGGGTTGTTTTCTTTTCTGACATCACATTTTGGTTACTGTTGAACATATGTGCTACAATGCTTGTATAGAAGGGACATTGTTTGTTTTTGAGTAATAAATTTTCCATTTTCTTCTCTGTCTTTTGAAAATAATCCCATATTCCAATTTGAAGCAAAAGGTTATAGACCTATTTATAGTTCTTGAATTTTGGCAGTGATGTAAGCATGTTGTGTGGTTTTGTGACTTCATGAGACAAAAAGCTGGAGTTGCAGATGAATATGTAAAGTGTTATTTTCCTATTCTTTTTTCTTTGTTGCATGAAGTGGAGAAAATACTTCTGATGCAACTCTACCTGTGTAGAGCTTGTATGTTTTGAGGACCACTTTTGGGTCCAAGCAGATAAAGCCCATGTCTTTAAGCTACTGAGGCAAGTTTCCCAGTGGACGTGCTAAAATTAAATGTACAGAATGGCTTCACTGCTTGGCAATGTTGAAATGTGGAATATAAGCCACATGCTACTAATGGGGTTATTTTTCTCTTCCATACTTTTCAAGATTATTTGAGTTTTTAGTCATTGAAAAAGAATAAATACACAGCTTACTGGTGAGATACTTTCTAGTGCAGACAAAAAAGCAGCATAGGGTAGAAAAAAGATTTTACAAAGCATTACTTTGCTTACATCCCATCGGTTATAGAAGTGGGCCTCCAAAAAGCAGTGTTACCAGGAGCTTAAAGGCTGTGGGACACAGAAGACTGTCACAAAAGTGACACAACTACCTAAGCCACATTAGTAAGGACATTCACCAAGCAAAAGAGTTCAAAAGTGAATTAAAAACTGTGTAAGCTGCAGGCAGTGTGCCTTAATCTTGCATTCTCCATGTGAAATCTGCTTTAGTATGGTGTCTGTGAGAAGCAGCCTCCTCCTGCTCCTGCCCCTGTGCCCCGCAGCGCTGGGCGCAGAGCGCGATGCTCGCCCAGCTGCCCTCGGTGTGCCAGTGACTGCACAGTGCCAGCCCGGAGTGACACCAGCACGTCACCTCAAGCACCAGGAGCAGATTTCATCTGGAGTTCCTGCACCTTGAAAGCAAAGCAGGCTAGAGAGCCAGAGGCAGACTTTGCTCTCCATGCTGCCACTGGCTCTGCATGACTATTGGACAGTCCTTAAATCTTATCCTTAATTACCTGTCTACAACTAGCAACTACAGTGTCTGCCTCTGAGAATATTTGAGAATAGAACTGGTGGGAAAAAAAAACACTTTTTTTTGCCCCAGAAAAACTCTAGAGAATAAAGTGTTATATATATTTGTGTATTTCTGTATAAAATTATTTAATATAGAACATCACTTTATGCATCTATAAATATATACACTTAATCTCCAGTTTAACAAATACCCAGATGAATAATGAAAACCCAAATAATGAAAATCTTCATTACAGAATAATTCCTCTTCTTCAGATTTGTTAAGCTTTAGTCATAATGCATCTTATTGAGACAGTTAAATATGTTGTTGGAATTTTGATATTCTGTGGAAAGAAATACTTTTGCTAAAGTGGGATTTGCTACTCCAAAGCTGTTTCAGGAATGCCTTCCTGTTGCTTAACCTAATGTAGTGCCTGGAAATTATTTTAAGCTCCTTGCAAAAGAGCACCCAGAGGTCTCTTACATTATAATTAATAATTATGATGTAATTAATAGCTACTACTATGATTACTTAACCCTTTGAAGTACTCTTCTACTTTTTACGTGCTTTCCTCCTTGCAGACTGATCATCTTAATTATTTCTGTTTGCATGCACTTAGCAGCTATTAAAATGGAATCTAAAATACATTCTCAAGCAGATTAGAAATGATTTTGTATATTTGGAGGCCATGTCGGTGGCAATGAACTAGCTTTTTTCACCTTCCTGTGCTGATGGGCTTGGACTTTGTGTTGTGTCTTTTTCCCAGACCTTTGACAAGAAACTGACTCTCTCTGCTTTCAGCATTTTGAGCCTTACTGATAATGGCCTAATGATTAACTCTTGGAGCAATGGGTAGCCAACTGTTTGCAGTCGTCCCAATATAGTGAATTCTGCCAGCTCTTAAAAGAAAGAAACTTGTGGAAGTTTGTAGATTTGACACATTTTAAACTGGATAATGAATGGCTTTTCGTGTCTCACATAGTATTAAAGGTTACAGACTCTTTGTCACTGTTCACAAGCCCCTTGGCAATAAGGATATTTTAAAATCCTCAGTGGATGGAGGTCAAGTATGCAAGTCTGCCCAGGAACTGTCTGCAAGACTGAACAAGTTATAGATACAATTTTCAAGAGACCTAGAAAACCATATTTTTCACCTTCAAAACCCGTAATGACATAAAAGAATTAAACCATCTGCATTGAGTGGTCTCCAAAAGACGTGAGATTAGGCTTTAACTTGAACGTCACTGTACTGAGGCTCTAGGCTGTTTGCGAAGTTCTGTCTGCACAAGAAGTACGAGTTCAGCTGTGTGTTTGTTTCTCTTCCTGGCTGTGATGGGATCATTGCCTGCAGTTCCTGCTCTTACTCCCACAGAGGAATGGTGCAGCAGTGCTCTGTCTCGCTGCATCAGCTCTCTGAGCTGAGTCGGTGTGCCTGCAAAAGCGGCTCACACCTGCCCAGCTGCTGAATCATCCTGGATGTGCTGGGGGACTCGAGGCCCGAAAGTGTTCTGGAGCTCTTCCTTGTCTTCAGATAAGCCCTTGCTAACTGGGTTTGTGTGGTATCTCCTGGGCAGTTTTTCTGTTCTGCTTCATCTGTTTCCCTCAGCACAGCCTATTATGGGTAGGTGTCAGAACTTTTCCTTTTGCTCTCAGAGTCAGATCTCTACAACACTGTTGAAGTACTGCTGAGACTTTAGGATTCAGGAGAACTGAGTGTTATGTGTTTTTTTTGGCTTAATTCTGAGATGGTCTTTCTTCCTGTCTGAATAAAGAGGAGTGATAAAATTTGCCTGCCTCATTGGTTCATGTGAAGATGTCTGTGAAAGGTTTGGGGAAAGTAGGAAAAAGTGCTACTGGTGGTAGTAGTGTCATGCTATAATTTTGTCTGAATCTTCCATAATTTAAATACAAGATTTTAGGTTTTCTGTACCTCAGCTTGGAATCTGTTATATCGTCATCCCTGGAATCCAGGGCACTCTGTACACCAGTAACATACTAGGCAAAGGGACACAGCTTTTCCAAGCAATGGGTGAAGGCTTCCTTCATTGATTGGAGCTGATATTGACCAGACATTGCTCTTCCTTCAGCTCAATACGCTTTTTCAGTTTCTTCAGCCTGGTTGCTTTTATGCTGCCATATTTATTGTTATATGGTTGTTGCCTTTTTTTATTGCAGATAATAGCTAATTGAGCCTCGAGGAACTTTATTTGCTTAACCTTGGATCTCTGGATGAGAAGCTGGTCACTTTGAACCTTTCAGCCTTCTGTTCTTAAATGCATTGTGAGAAGCACCTCGAATTTGGTGGTTTTATTGCAATTTTAAAGACACAGATAGATGCCTTCATTCTTACAAACAACATCAAAAGGCCAGAGAGTCTGGAATGTATCAGTCGTACACTGGTCATTCACTATTAATCAACCTACACATGCCTGTATCTTTATCAGGATCTCCTCTCCTTCCAACGTGTTCCCTCTGTCCCACTGCTGGAGAAATACAGTCAGGAGGAAACCCAATAGGGCCCAGTTGTCATGTGCTGTAAGTAAGGACAGATTGACTTCCTGACATACTTTGGTATGAGTGCAGTGTTTGTCACATGAATGGGTCTATGCTTATTTATATGCAATGCCATTACTGTTCAGCCGTGGAGTTTGGATTTTCTGTTTGCTGTTCACATGAAGATTGGTTAAAATAACAGATCCTAACTGCTGCAGACTGATTAGTTCGTTTTATAACTGATAAAACCAACAAAGTAATAAACATCAAAGTGCTTGGGTGCAAAGTCTAAAAAATATAAAGTAAGAACAAACATGGGAATGCTTGATAGTTATTCCCAGTCCCCAGGTACAAGTGTATTTATGTTTTATGAACCTCCCCTTTTTGGGTTGTGCAGTCTGTGCGTCATCATTGCTTAACGCTGCTCTCTGTGTTGCGCAATTTGTTTGGGCTTGCATCTCACTAGTCAATATATTGGTTTTTGTTAGTGCTCTGGTTTCATAAACTGAATTATCTCTTTGGATGGGAAATACAGTAAAGGAGCAGATGTGTTGCTTTAGAAGGACAGTGTTCTTGTTTGTGTGCATAGGTATTGCTGAACAGAGGTTGTATATACTGGACTGCATGCTTTTTGGGGTTAGCTAAAATAATGCTGGATTGCATGTGTAGTACATGGAATAAAATTTTAAAAGCTCAGTTCTTCCTAAATCAATGGAGTTAAAACCTACTTTCTTATTCTTTCCCTTCCTTTCTTCCCTCTCAACCCTGCAGTTATTAGTTTTATGCACCAAAGATAAGCTCACTTGCCTTTAAATCTAGTGACAGGAAAACTCTGCCCTGGAAAGTTTATACTAACACACAAGAGCTCATATTTTTGCTAGCCTAGAAAATTATGCAGAAAAAAAAGTTATTAGATCATATGCAATTTGAAGTCCTGTAGGAAGTGTGTAAGAAATACAGAATTTAGCCCAAATGTCCCAAATTCTAGTCAGTATATCAGTGAAAGATCTCCTGTCTGCTGTTGCTTCCTTCTCTCTTGGTCATCTACATCTCAGATACCTGCTTTGTGGTGACAGTCCAAATAAACACAACATGAAGACAATATATGGAATATCTGGTGGGGAAATATAAACCCCTTTTTGGTTTTTTTAATCTATTGTTGGGATTGTTTTTTGGTTTTATTTTTTTTCTTCAGTCAGCAGTCTGCATTGTGGCAGAGGGGGCAGAAGCTGCTGGGTGCCGTGGCTCAGGATTGCAGATCAGCTCATCTGTCATCCTCATTCTGTAATCCTCATTCTGTAATCCTCATTCTGTAATCCTCATTCTGGCTACACTCATTCTGTCCCCTGGTATGGCCCAAGATGGATCCTGGGTAGTTTTGGTGGGTTGCTGAACCAGTGTTAAGTAAGGGGTCTACAAGTGCCAAGACCAGTTCAAGAAATACCTACAGAATTTCCCTTCTGTTAATTCTCTACAGTTTTCTGATTTGCTCCCTAAATTTCTGTCTGCAAACAATAAGGAACTCTTTGAGAGAAGTTATTCCATGGTGATAAATGTGGCATAACTGTTCTGGAATTATGCTTTTATTCACTAGAAACAGATCAGTGTTTTTCTTTTCTCCTAAAGTCTCCTTTATGTTATGGGATTGTCTAATGACAAGCTTTTCAAAGGAGAGAAACAATATTCTTACACACATGGAAGCCATCATTGTTTCTCCTTTGGCTTGATGCTGTATTACAAGGAGTAATTGTGGGAAGTGAGTGCTCCTCTTCCTAAACATAAACTCGGCTGAACTGCACTCTTCCTGTCTGCTATTGTTAGCCAGAGCATTAGAAAATTGCTGTGTACCAAGTCAGCCATGGAGAAGAAAAAGCAGGATAATTAGCTTTTTTTTTTTTTTTCACAGCTTAATGCAATGCCCACCTTTTCACCTGCCCTACATAGGACTGTTTGCAGTGGGAAATGTCAAATAGTCTTGATGAGAGGGATTATTTCATTCCCTTTAATGAAATTATATGGGCAAATAAAGCAAAGAGATTCCCTTTTTTTTCTCTCAGCAATGCCAGTCTCTTTCAGACAAGTGTTAGCCCATGAAGGGAGCAGATGTATGTTTGTTTAGCAAGCATGGTGAGAGCTTTATCAAATTTATAGAGTTGCTTTAGCTAAGATCATTATGAAATAATTTATCCTTAACTTCCTCTGTGCAGGCACCAGAGAAGTCAGTGAAATTCTGTCAAACATAGAACCAGATAAGCAACTAGTTTCTATATGCCTTAGCACTTTTCTACTTCAGATTGAGATTGTTAGGTGAAAAAAATTAAAAATCAAAGTTTGCACTTCCAGATTTATTCATTTGCAGCAAAAAAGTAGTATAAAATGAGCTGTGAGCATGACACAGCTTCACACTACTAGGGAGGATCTTGCTATAAATTTGTACTTTTAAAGCCTAGAGAGTTGGAATGAAATTCTTTCTGCTAAAATGTTCTCTGTCTATATGTCCGGGTGATTTTATTATTCACAGTCTCCTTTCAAGGAATGTTCACTGAGGTGAGAAAAGAATGTTAGTTTACAGCAAGTGTGAAATATCATATGGAAATTTCTAGTATGGAGGAAGAAATTTAGTTCTGTGTTTGGAACTGGGTTCTAGCTTTTGTTTCTGTTGTTTAAAAGATACTGCAACTTTCTGAGCAACACATCTAGATGGCAGCTGTTTTGAAGACTGTGATTTTCAAAACATTTGTGACATAACAGTATATTTTCAAGTTTTGAATATGACTGATTTGGGCCTGAGAAATAAGTCAACTTGATCTAATTTAACATTTTTATGTATTTTGTTCCTGTTTTTTATGAATAAGTAGATTTATAAGGCATCCTTATAAGATGGAGGCATTTGTAATTTAATAACATGATTCAGAGAATCATTTCATCCCTTTGGTTAGGGTAAGAAAATGTTCTTTTTTTCAATCACAAACACAGTGAATTATGATAAACATGCTCAAAGGATTTTTAGGATAATAAGGCATGAATAAGTGTTGTCTCTCCACAAAGAGACGAATAAAGTGATTGTATTTACTATGGCTGAGCAATGTATTTAAGAATATCTAGTACTGCTATTGGAAAATGCTCTTTTAATAACCTTTTGGTGCAGATAACTGTAGGCCCATGTGAATGTCACAGTCAAAAGTAAGGAGTCTTTTTCTGCATTGACTTGCCCAGTTTTAGAGCTGAATTTGAAACTGCAAGTTATTCTCCAATAGAATTGGAAAGACAAGGATGCTTTTACCAGAAAAAGTGAAAATTGTAGGCCTTGAAGTATGAAATAAGACCTAGTAGCTTGTGGTGCAATGAATTTTACTGACCTACACTGTCAGTTGAAAAAGCTGCCTGGATTTTGGGATAGCCAGCCATCTTAAAAATATATGTTTGCATATTTTGTATTGCAGAAAAGTCATTATTCTGGGCTGAACATTGCTTAAAAAGTTGAAACCTGTGACAATTTTTTGTCAAAAGTAAATCTTGGCAGGATTCACTCTGGGGAAATCAAGCCTTGTTCAAACTGAAACATTTAAATTTATTAAAATTTGTTGAAGCAGAGTCTATGTAAAGCCTCACACATGACAGCCAGAAGCACGGTATAATTTACTATAATTGTGCTTGAGAGTCTGCCTTTCAAGGAATTATTTGAAATAGTCTCATAGCAAAACAATGCTATCTTCCTTATCACTTGTGCTCTGGGACATCATTGGTCTTTGCATTTTAGGGACTAAAACGAATATTCAGCAGTTCTCTAGGGGTGAGGAATAAATCCCTGACCCAACTGAAGTCAGTGGTTTCATGCTGAGGTCACATATATTGGTTTTGTGTCATAAGGTGTTACATTCCTTCCCAGGTTTGGTTAAATTGTGCTGAGCTGGAAGAGCACTTCTTGGCATGGGATGAATGATTTTGAAGATGTTTGTCCCATCTGGACTTCCTGGCCAAAGAAAGAACCTGGTAGGGCAGAGAGAGGGTTGAGGAATGACACCAGCCACCATAAGCTGCTGTAGACAACCCCTGTGCTTCCTGTGGGGCTCAGGTACTGGCACTTTTACAGCTATGGGACACATGGGATGACTAGTGAAATCTTCCTGACACTGGAAGAGAAGAGTTCACCATTCTGTGCATGAGAGATATGCATGAGAGCATGGCTTATGCATAGGGCCTGTTGTTTTAAAGAGGGGTGTAATGACTTCCCCATTGTGTGCCTGAGCACTCCTTTTTAATGTTAAACATCCATGGAACTGGAGTGGAAGCAGCCTCAGTTGGCCACATTTCTGAGAAAAGTGCATCACAATAGCACATTAGTCATCCTCACTTGATAAAAACAAGAAAGATGAATGAAAATCTGTAGCACAATGTAGAGTTGCAAGAGCAGCTTATATTGAAAGAACTGGGTTTTTCCCTTGTTGTTTTTAAAGTGTGTGTGAAGACACCAATGCTCCTTGAAAGCCACTCTGTTTTAGGTTTGAAAAACTACAGACTCCTCAGGATTTCAGGACCTGTACCAGTGGTTGATTCAGGCCTTTTGTCCTTTGGAAGAAGACAAACAAAATTCTGGCTTCTGCCATGGCATGAGGCCATCTGATCTGTCCCTGGAAACAGCCAAGTAGAAAAGTTTTGCCTGCTCTGCATTCAAGAGCACACAGCATTTTCTGGGATAGCTGGGCTTTTGTCCTGACTCTCTGCATTCCTTCCCCACAACTGTGCAGTTAGCTGCTGCCCTCCAGCATGCTGCATGAAGCAGTTGGATGGCACTGAACAGTGCTTGGGGCACATGAATACTCTTTAAGTAAGTTATAGTGACCAATGGCACTGAACTGAATGAGCACTGTTAGTCTTTCTCTGTTTCAGTGTGTAGTAAAGAGCAGTTTTCTAGGATTGAATAAATGGTGCGGTGCCAGATGTGAGGATCTGTTAAGCTGTATGTAGATCTGTGTGCAGAGGAAAAAAAAAAAAGCAGATTTGATGACTTATTAAATGACTTCTGCTTGTAAAAGAGAAACATAGAAATGGTCTCTTAGTCGCTGGCAGAAAATAATAGATGGAACTCTGGATGCAAAAACATGATTTGAGCTGTGGGTATGTTAGCTGGGCAATCAGGATGAGAATGATTTCTGTTTCTCATTGTAAAATAATATATCAGTCAGATGTTAGTCATCATTGCAGGAAAGTGGCAAAAGCACAGCAGTAAAGAGACCCCAATATACCTACCAGATGATGCTCAGACTACTGATGGCACCAAGCTCACATCTGTAAGTTCAAAGACTTAACACTTGGTCCTTCATTCCCACGTTTGTTCATCCAGCTGCTTTGGTTCTGTGGGCAAAGTTTCATCGTGGGAGTCACTTGAAACTGGCTCATGAGTTCACTGGCACACGAGGAGTACTTTAAAAATATGAAGCATTTTTACATGCAATGTGATTTATAAGTTTGCTTTTTTCTGTATGACTGATTTCATTGTAATTTCAAGCTGTGATGTTACACAACAGAGAGAATCACCCTCTGCTGTTATAGTCCCTTTTATTCTTTGCCTCTTCTTTGGTTTGCCATTGAAATATTGGGACAAATGCCTCAAGAAATGGTGCAACAGTCTCTCTGAGGCTTTGGAGGCCTGGACAAAGCAATGGAAGGAACATGCAATGTGCAAGTTATGCACTAGGGAATCATGAAGACATTCAGTTATTGTTTTTTGTGTTCTGAGTAAAATGACTTTAGTAATTTAATTAAAATGCAGAACCCAGGCTGGCTTGCAAGGTGTTCAGCACTCTCTGCTCCTTGTGAAGACAGTTTGTCTGAAGAGTAACAGATTTTTTTTTCCTCTCCCCTTCTATGCCTATGTACCAGAGCGACATTTGCTCCAATCCTGACATTTAGGTTAAACATTTGGCATTGGAATCCCTAATTTTGCTTAAAAAACTAACTCCAAAGCAGAGACTAAGACTATGAGGATAAGCTCCTACTTCAAATGAGTGGAAATATTGTTTTAAATGGGTTTAAATGTGTTTGTGTCATAGGAATTCAGGACTAGATTTGAGGCTTTTTCAAACTTCCTTTTATTAATGTTGGGTTATTACCGGACATAGCATGTGTTTGTGTTTAAACTAAAATATAATTCACTATTAAACAGTCTTGGCATGTCATGATTTTTAGGAGGTCACTACTCCTATTTTCTTTGAAAAGTTACAAGTGATGTGTTCTAAAATATATATTTCCAAATATGGATTAGATCTTACAACATAAAATAATGTTGCTCGTGCCCAAGCAAATAATAAGGTCACTTGTCTGGTATTAGGCCTTAAAGTATGACTAACTAAAGATTTCTTAAAAAATAAAAAGAGGGAAAGGAAGAGCCTTGAATACAACTTTAGAAGGGCAAAGCTTTCTACTTTGTGCATTCTCTCTGTTCATGTGGCTTTGTACAGAATGACAGTGCAAGAGCAGATTTTGAGAATGTCCAGGGGGAAACACCAAAATTCCATTCAGTAAAGTCTGAGAAGATGTGAAGCTTAGCTGCACGACTTCAGTACGCCAGAGTTAAATGGAGTTGCCTCTGGAATGAAGCTGAGAACAAAGAGTGATTAGGCAGTGTCTGTGACCGATTATTTATGCATCTCACATTAAAACTACAACGACCAAGACTGGCCTCCCCAAGAGTCTGAGCTAAGGCACCCACCTGCGAGAAATGCCATCAATGTAATTTCTGTTTCGGAGGAGTGGAAGGTGATACTAAGTCTGAACTTAACTGTAAGGTAAATGAATAGGTTCCATAGACGTGCATATCCTGCACTGCTCCCAGTGTCACTGCTCAAATCCTGTTGCTGCTTTTTATGCCTCTGTCACTGAAAGTGAAAAAGGAGAAAGTGGAGCAAGAAAGAAAGAAAAAAAAAAAGGTTTGTCTTCACTGTTCTCACTGCTCTTTGTGTGGTCTTACCTTTCAATCCTGATGCCCAGAGAGTTGCAGAATGACAATATTTCTCAAAACTGACTTGGTTTTGGAGAAAAAGACTTCAACAATTATTTCTTCTGCTAAAAATTAGTAAACTTCAGTTAATTGAGGGTGCAGGCAAAGCTACAGAAATACTTAATGGAATGCATCTGAGTTTCCACATCCTGTGCTGAAATGAGAAACCAAGAAAGAAAATGTAGATGTAAAGCTATAGTGATTTGAATGCTGGAAATTAATTTCAGACGAAGACTGGTGGCTTTGGTGAGAAAAGACTTTCTTCGGTTTTTATTGTTAATCTGAGTCAAAATATAAGCTCACAAAGTGAGCTTAAATGCAATGAAATGTGGCATCAAGATAAGGTAGTCAGCAATGAAAGTGAAAATAACTTTCAAATTATTTCTGTTAAAAAAAACTGAGGCTGTTGGATGAATCTTCTCCTGTTTGAAAAGATAGGGTCTTATATGTCTCTGCAAAATGCACAGAGCTTCTAGAATTTCAGTACTTCGACAAAGCTTTAAAAAGAGCTGAAAATGAGGGAGTCCTTGCTGGAAACGTCAGCAGCTTGGCAAGGCTTTGGGCAGTTGGCATTAACATCAATGCTAGTATTCAGCTGACACCCTTGTTCAATGTATCTTTCTTACTGCAACTGACAGGGGACAAGGGCTATTGTGACTGCAACTTTGAAAGCAATATTTAATTAAGTAAATTGATGTGTTCATTGGGAAACTGCAAATCATTTTTATGTGGCCCTCCCCCCCCCCCCCCCCCCCCCCCCCTTTATTAAAGGCTCTTGAAGGGATGCTCTTTGCATTCAATAAAGTTTTATCTTTACAGTGGGGACTTAGTGGTTTGCATGCTTCAGCTTGCTGCTCAGTAGGCATCAAGGGCAGAGATTTTCCCTTTAAATTTCTTCATTCTCTACCTACACTTTCAGGAAGAAATAAATTTGATGGTGTTTGACTTGTGCTGAACATGCAAATCATCCTTTTTATTGAAGATGTTGTTCAGTGCTGCTAAAGGAGCAAATAAAGGAAAAAAGTAGGATTTCAGTGAGTTGCTTCCCCCTGCTCCCAAGAATAATTTCACACACACTGTGCCCATGGAAGTCAAAAGGAGACATTGGCTAATGTTTTGGAGGGGAAAGCAGCTTGTGCATGGTGATGTAATCATTATCCTCTGCTTAGGCCTCACGGAGAGGAAGGAGAAACCAAGATGTGAACACTAAAGGGTTAAGCACGACATTTAAAGCAATTTGTCCATTGTTTCTCTACTATTATCTTTCACCAATTCACCTCTCATCACCTTTTCCAGGTAGTCTCCACAGACAAACCAGATGCAATTTCATGTTTTCTTTTCATAAGCATTTGTAAATTTGTTAAAAGGAAAAGTAAGGGAAATGGGAGAAAAATGTTTATTTTGTAGAAGCTGTACCAAGGAGCATTGAGCACAGGGGCCTCTTTTTGCTGTAACCCCCTGTGCTACCTGATGGACCTCAACAGTTCTGCATGTAATTTTGTTTTCTTAAAGGAGTTGTTCTGTGTCATTGAAATGAACCTACGTTCTCTTCAGTTCTCTTCACAGTACTCTCGAGGATCCTGAGCTTGTATTCTGAATATTTAGAGCATGTTGACACAACCCTAGGTGCAAAAACGGACTCTTATGTTCCACCTTTAGTTTGCTGCTAATTTTCATCTCTCTGTTTAATGTCACAACACAGTTTTTCCTCAATGACATATCTGCATGTAATTGCTATGTGTATGTTTTTTTGCCTGCAGCACAATGGCATGAATGCACAGAATGTTGGTTTTTTTTCCCCAGCAATGTTGCTCTAAGTCCTTAAATTTAAATCTTTCCTTTACTAGGTAAGTTCATTACTTTTACTTTAAAAGAAATCTATTGCTTTTCTCTTTTTTCTTTAAGTTTCTTTCAGTTGGAGCTGACTTTAAAAGATGGAAAGCATTTATCTTTCTTTACATAGAAATCAACCGTATGCTTAGATTGGACATATATAATTTCAGTTAAAAAACCCCCCAACAAAACAACAACCAAATACCAAGTAAAAAAAACCCATCCCAACCCCCAAACTTATGAAAACGAAAAGTTCTCTGCAAGAGTAGATAGTTTGTATCTCTTTCTTGCTGTTGAATGTATGATAAACATAAAATGCCAACTGTCCTTATTATAATAGAAGAATTCTAGGTTTTTACAAGTGTGAAGCATTGTTGCAAGAGTTACTTATTTTCCCTTGATGAGTTTTATAACTTATGAAATTTTCACTGAGATGCACAGAGTAGGCTTTCATATTGTGGCTGAGTGCTTGTCAGCAGTCCAGGCAGAACTTCTGGAGACTGGTCAAAGGAAAAGGGTCATCCTCCACCATTCAACCTTCCCAGCTGCAGCAAAGGCTGGCCAAAATGCATTTAAAACAGCTGTTCTTTTGTAGCAGCAATTGCTGTAATTGTTACAAGGAAGTTAGATGGTCACAAATGGGAGGGAGATCAGTTTAACAATTGTAAATCCTTGCTGCCACTCGTTTCTGAGTACAGGAGCCTTGAATGAATGGAATTAAGTTCTGTTTCTCTAGAAAATACAGTATTTAATGTTTTACCACCAAGATGCAGAAGATCGGGTTAGTAAAAAGAAAATCAACATAAATTCCTTCCTGTCAATTGCACAACAGTTATATTCCAAATTTTTCCCATCTCATTTGATGGTTTGCATATAGGTGCTGTGCATAAAGGCTGGTTGGCCAATTTAAATGGTGACACCAAAATCTGGGAAGTTTATTGCCTTGTATATATGATTTTTTGAGAACTTCTGTCACCTCTTTGGCCAGTAATGAGCTTTGCCATATGATGTTAGTGGACCAAGACTTGCTAGCCAGTCTTGCTAGACACTGGAAATTTGCAAAAAGTCAGCATGAATTTCTGGCTGAAGTTGGTTTGAGGTACCTGTGGCCCTTGGTTGAACAGGAGAAAAAAAAAAGCTGGTGCTCAGACGGAATTCCCTGACTTTTGAAGAGCATCTTGTCTTCTTATCTTTTGCAAACTGTGCTGTAAACACTTCTTTAACTACTTCCAGAGCTCATTTCCACAAGCGCAACATTTGGCCGGGTGGTTCGACTGCCGCCAGAGCAGAGGCAAGCAGTGTCGCACGGTGGCTTTGCGGCCCCGTGTCGGGCTCTGTCACGGTCCGGCCGGTGTTTACAGGATGCCACAGTTAACGCTGCCCAGATGCTCTAGCTGTGGGAAGCCTGATGTTTTCCAAGCCTTTATCCTTATCCTTATCCTTATCCTTGCCTGTTTGTGCGAGCGGGGTCACCCCGCGGCCCCGCAGCAGATAGCGCTGCCCAAGATGTTGAAGTTTGAGTTGTTTAGGCCACTTACGGCTTTTCAGCAAACTTCTGAGAGCAGAGTGATGCGGTTTCTCCGGCAGCTTGTGGACCTAAGAACGGTTTTTAACATAAGACTGGTAGGAATTCTGCCTGTAATTGCCAGATCATTTTATGTAGGTGCTAATAAAGCGTATGGACTTTGCAGGAGCTGCACGGTTTCAGGCTGTGTTTTGCTCTGATCATTACTTTCTATGTTTGGGTGTAGATATTTTCCAATTTTTCCATTTCCCACATGTGTTGATGGTTACTGAAGTCAGTCATATCATCTTTTATACTATCAGCTTTCTTAGGATAGCTTGCTCTTCATGGAACACAAAAAGATTTTTTTTTTGTTTGTTTTTGTGGCAGATTTTAGGTTGTGCATGTCGCAGGCATATGTCAAGTAATCCTAGGAACTGAAGAAGTAAAGCTATTTTCAGCCATGCTGAGGGGATATTTGAAGCAAAATATACAATCTAACTACATAGTGTCATTATAGAATAATGCAATAATATATTACTGAAAAGAGTCAATATTTTTTCATAAAAGAAACACTTCCGAAACTGTCACATTCTTCCATGTGCATATCTAGAATGTAAGAAAATACAAATAATTTGTAGCAACCTTTTTGTTTTCCACTAACTGTGTACAAGGCACATACAAGAAATCTCTGGCCTATACAACCATTTAAAATTATGTACCTGTTATTATGGGTCTAAAAAAGTATTTAAATTTTATAATGTGTCTTTTAAAACTTTTTTTGAAAGTGGGTTATTTGGTGTTGCGTATTTGTATTTAAGAATTTTTTTGTTGTTTGATTCCTGAAGAACTAATATTTTTTCCCTGAATACTTTTACCTTCTTATACAAGAAGCTTTTGCGTACAACACACGAATGACCCTGTTACCAAAGGTTCTACTAGGATTTTTAAGTGTGCGAATAAAGTTTTTTTTCCTTTAAGGGCTGGAGGTAGGGTTCTTTTAACTGCTTCATATACACATTCCAAAACCTATTTAAAAACCTGAGTCCAAAGTCCAGCTGACAATGAACTCTATTTTCAGCTAAAACTCCCTCCTCCCCCACTTCGCCACACACTGTTTCTGCTGCTGGTCCACTTGTGATAAAGAGCAAAACTGTTGTTTGGCTGACGTGCAGAAGGAGTTGTTTATCAAAAGGAGGCTATTCTAGGAGGATATGCTCTTTAAACAGAACAATGGGGATTTTGAAGATAACCAAATCAGTACTACATAGGTGTTAGATCTGTTTTAAATTGTTTCTGTGTTGGAAAGTAGGAGGGGGCCCTGGTATTTGGCTTTGAATCCCTGGCTTGCAAGTGTGAAATGGCTAAATCCAAATTAGCTGCCAACTGTGCTTTGTACTGCAGTTCATGCTCGTCTGTAGGGCCTGGGTACAGCGCCTGAGGAGCACAGGCTGGGGGTGCAGGGAAAGAGGCCCCAGAAAATCCAATTTCATTTCATGATCCAGGTATACCTTGCACTTCACCCAGGCTGATCTGTTCTGGGCTTTTTTGATCCACTCTTGGTGCTGCCTGGTTGAAGCAGCAGTATGTAAAAGCAAACCTACAGGCAGACTCATCTTAGGGTGGTTAGGTCGGGTTATAGACATCCCCATCCTGTTGATATAAATTAATTGGTTTCTGGACGTGAGAGAGTTATCAACAGCTGATGAGTGGGAAGAGAAACAAGGGAACTTCATGGGAAACTTAATTTGGTACAAAAGCTCAGCAGACACATGTGAAGCGTTTTTGTTTGCTCATGCCTTCTGCAGAGAGAGAATCTCATCAAGAATAAAGGTGACCTTCAAAGGCAAGGGAGAGGAACATTGCATGTTCTGTCAAGCTCGTGGATGACTGTTTCTATTCTTTCTGAGTTACGACAATCTCTAATTTTCTCTAATGAAAGCTTTTCTTCAAGTATTTTCTCATATATTTTTGTTATTTTGGAATGTCACCAGGTACAACTGAAAATCCCCCTCTCTCCCTTACTTACTTGCAGTGGTACTTTTGTGGTACATTTAAAAATCTCTTTCCAAAATTAAAAAAAGTGAAGATTCCCTGTAAATAACACAGTGTGAACTCCTTCCCTGCCCCCTTGCAATGCCTCTATACATGAAAAGAAAAGGAGCAGAAAACTGTCTTCTTCTCTAGTCCTGACCATATGCAAGTGATTTATTTAAGGTCACACAGTGAGTTGTTTGCAAGAGAGGGATGATTTTCTCCGCTGGTCATCTGATTAAAGCTCAGCTTAAATATGTTTGGAAATTTGCAGGTGGTTCAGGAGAACATCTGGGAGTGCCAACTCTTCCTGAAAAATCTATTTTGATTGATTAGAGAAGGGGAGAGGTCTTTTTTATTCACCTGGTAGGCATCTCCTGCCCTCAAAATTCAGAATTAAACTCTTTTTTTTAAGTCATAGGGTTTTCTACCTTCTTCCTTCAATACAAATGCAAGCTTAAACTCTTTTAAGTGAAAAGGGCACCTCGGTGCCCCCTGCTTAACATCACTGACACTGTTTGGCATTCTCACCTGAAGCCTGGATTTATTTTTTTAAAGATTCCCACTAGGTAAACCCCATGGAAAAACTAACCCTTGACAGCTCTTGCTGTTTTAACTGTCACCTTTTAGAAGCAAGTGTGATGATGTGGAGATGAGGAGGGGCAGTTTGTTTACACCAGAGCCAGCCTTGCTGTTTGTTTTCTCTTCTGTCCTGAAGTGATGCATTTTCAGAAGCTTTATCACACAGCCAGGAAGAAGAAGTGACTCGGTGGTTATTCAGACAGAGTAGGGATGTGCTTTGTGCAGCAAGGTGAGGGGTGTAGCCTGATTACTGCGGTAAGTTTTGACAGTCTTGACGCTGTCAAGAGTGGCAAATAATGAACCCTTTCCTGAGCTTGCTCAGAGTAATTGCATTGCAGGGGGACACAAGGATATCTCGGCCAACACTGACAACCCTGTAGTTGCTCAGTCCTCTTGGAACTACGTGCTGTGCTCTGCTGTTAAGTTTGCAGACTGCTTCATAGGTATGTTGCCTGAGACTTAAACTTGTTAAACTAAAGTGATCCTCTTAAACTGGATTCCTAAAGAGGGCTGGGGTTTAAATTAGACTATCCCAGTACAGACTCAGAAGCCAATTGTTTGCTTTTATGTTTGAAAATGCTGCCCTTGACTTTTTAATTTTTTAAATCTTATCTAAGCCAAGAAGCCATACTTCCATTTGGCAGCGTGTTTTTTTGGTTTTGTTCTAATAACTCTTGACCTGCCCATGTAGATAACTGACTGGGAATAAGGGTTGCTCCTGGTTATCACAGCAGCTCATATACAGTGACAGAATTGTTGGAAAGCAGGTTTTATGACAACATAAAGGGTAGAACTTTCCAGCTTAAGAGGAAATACATTCCTACACTTGACACACCAAAAAAAATTAGTGGAGGAAACTAAACTTGCAGTTTAAAACGAACTATAACTTAAACTAAACTATAACTAGCAGTGCTGCTGCAGTCGAGTGAACAATTCTCAGTTTCATGTGCACTCACATCTGAAATTTTCTCAGTGTTGAGCTCCAAGCATCAATTGCTGCTGCTTGAACTCTGGTCTTGCTTTAATGATGGGTTCTTTGCTCTCACTGCAGTGCTGGATGGAGTCTTTGGAGACTATCACAATGTAAATAAATACAATCTGTTTGTTTCTAGCCTGTTAAAAAAAGAGTAAGTCGTATGTGTCAAAGAAGGGGAAAACTCTTAAGGATTCATTTGCATGCCTTTGAGATGCAGGAGGTACAGGAAGCAATGGGTTTAGGGGAGGGCTAGCAAAGTCATTCCATAGGGGTATAACAATAGGGAAACGTGTAGAGTGGTTAGATGCTGTTAGATTAGATTAGTGCAGATTTATTTGGCAAGTGGTGTTTATTTTTCTATTAATCATATAGAGGCATTTAACACTTGCAGAAAAGGTCTTATTCCACAAATTATTGAGGAGAATGGTTAGTTTCATGTGTGGGTGGTGTTTTTTCTTTTTCTTTTGTTTTAATAATTCATGGGAAAAATTTCTTTTTTTTTTTTTTAAGATTAGAAATGCTAGACTAGAACTAGAAAATGGAAATGGCAGTAAAGTAGTACAATAGTTCAGGTATACTGAATTTCTCTGCTGCCATGATTTTCCCTAGGCTGGATTTTTCTTCATCTGTTGCTTTTGTGATACTTTCTTCCTGCCTTTGCCTGTATTATTATAATCTTAAATGTGGTGAAATATGCTGACTCATACAAAATTTTATGTTTCAGCAAAGGAGAGCAAATGAAGTCACAATTAGCTAGAGCTAAATTTGTGTAGTTACTAGATTACATCACAGATTTCTCTGTCAGTTAGATGTTTAAAAGTAAAATAGGAGGCATAGCATGGGCTGAAAGAGAGAGAAAGGTTGGATTTTCAGAGGGACAGCCTCTTCCCACCATTGCCAATCACCTCTCTCTTTACTTTGCATTTGTAGTTATAAACTAGGTCACAGGTCTGATGGCTGCCGACAACCCTCCTCAATATTTGTGGTTTCCCTTCAAAGGTTTTATTTGCTGTAAACATTTTCTCGATTAAATTTGCAGTGAGGAAGAAAGCTGGTGTAAGACATGGCCGTGGAGCATCACGGAACTGGATCAAGCAGCCTGTGGCAAGGCTCCCCACCTCTGCAGTGCACCTCCTGCTGCTGCCAGAGCTCCCAGGAGAGCCTGGCTCACAGCAGCCACCCTGACTGTAGGAGGCGATGCTTGTAGCCACGGAGAGCCTCTCCCAGAGGCACTTGCCTGGACTAGGCAATGGCTGCCCTGCACCCTCGGCCCTCTTCCCCTGCTTCCTTCTGGTACCACACTCTTACTCTCTTTTCTTCTGGTTTAGCTGCTTTTTTTTCTCTCTGAAGGCTATGCAAATGAATAATTCCCTGTTGTTTACAATCTCTCTTAATCCTGCTGTGAGGAAGAGCTTCTTCCAGTGCTTTTCTCCCTTGTAATGCAACTAGAGCCACCATTAACCTTACCTAAAAGCTTATGGTTGGTCACTGGAGCTTCTCCTGACCTCCAGCCCCCTCCTCCCCTATACTGTCTATCAGGTACCATTCTCTAATATGCACTTTCAGTGGATAAACAAAAACAGGTCTCTACTCAAAATGGGCGGAAAATGACTTGTATGATCTGTGGCAAATACACGTGTTTGCCACTATATTGTTTCATTAACACAGCCTTTTCCTGAGTCCCAAATGCTGGCCTATTTGCCCATATTGGGTCACTGTTCTACTTTCTCTCTATTAATTTCCAGGGCAAATTTGAGCTATCTACTAAGTGCTGCAATAACTGTGTGTAGACTAGCACTTTCTGTATTTTCTGACTTTAGTTAAACTGTAGGATGGATTTATATCTTTCAGCATTTCCTTTGACCCACTTTTCTGAATTAGTTTCCACTGTCCCTGAAAAATACTGTCCTGCCTCCCTTCTGGTTTTGCTATTTCCTTTTGTTTGCTGAAATATTTAATAAAAACTTGCAGCAAATAAAAAGTGTGTAAGTGGAGGAAATTTCATTGGCTGGACAATACAGCAGGTTAGATTTGGTGACCTTGGGTGTTCTGATGTATTTTCCTTAATTCTTAACTGAATGCAATTTTCAAGATTTATTTTTCTTTTCTTGACTGAACTATTTGCTTTAGGCTAGCTGAATCTAAATCCTTTTCTTGTTCAGTTTTTACTTTCTTGATGCTTCTGATGATGTCATTCACAGAGTGTTCTGTAGTAGAATTGTTGCCTTGTAATAAACTAGTGGACTCTCTCTCTGAATTGATTTTTTGAAGGCAGAAATGGTACACTCTAAATTATTTTAAAGAAAGAAGAAAGGAAAATGAGATGAATACTCTCCCTGTCCCTTCATAATTATCTCTTAAACATGTGGTACAGTGTTGGAAAGAGTGAGTAATCCTCACCTTCACAGCTCTGCCAGCCAGAGTGTTTCATGTGAGAGATGGTGTTTTGCTGACGCAGGGCTCTGCTTACTCCAGTGGGTTTCTCTTTGTGCTTATTGAGATGCCAGAAAATCTCCTGCATAGGTCATGCAGAGGGAAATTAATTTGGTGCCATCTTGTTTCAGCTCCTGCTTATCCTTATCATGTGCCTGTGCCCTCCTCCAGAGGCTGGCAGGGGCTCTGCAGAGTGGCCTGTGACAAGAATAGCTGGGAGGGTGGCTTCAGGAGTGGCCTGTGACACAAATAGCTGGCAGAGTGGCTTCCAGCGCACTGTGAGCAGGGCTGCCTCCCCTGCCCTGAGGGAGCTGGCTGCCTCCATGCCTGCCCTTGCCAGTGTGCCAGCCTTGTTCTACTCCCTCTCCTCTTCTCTCATGCTCTCAGTGCTCATTTAAATAAGATAGTCTTGAAAATGCATCATGGAAGGTTTAGAGGATGACTTTAGGCAGCATTTACATGGTAGACACCAGATCCTGCTTGTCTTTGTACAGATATACCTGTTCCGAGTTTCCCTTAGCTGCAGGGAAGTGCCCAGAATTACAAATGTGACCGAGGGGGCAGGGCTTGCCTGTGGTGTTTAGAAGGGTGCACAGGATGGTTGTGTCAGGTTTGATGTCTTGGGGCTACCTGGAGCTGTGTCATTGCAAACCATACGTAGGAGGCTGGGACAAGTGTGGTGAAAGCCACAAGAGAAGATCTTCCCTTCTCAGTGTGATGCACCTACACCAGGACTTTGTGGTATTGCAGCTACGTAAATGTGGTTCAAGCATTGTAAAGCAAACCCCTTCCAGATATCACAAATCATTCTGCTTTTGAAAGACCTTCATTGCTCCAGTCTTCCCACACCTCACATCCTCAAATGCCTTATCTAATGCTTTAGACAAAGCATAATAAATCTTGCCCTCATCTTTAAATCTTCTGTTGCACACAGTCCTTGCGCTATGGAGACCATGGCATTCCTTATATATTATTTTCCTGCTTTCAAGGTATATCTACTGTTAACACTCTCCTCATTCACACCATTGCTCCAAACTGACATCTTTTTCTGTTTCGTGTGAATCTGACAGTGTGAAATCTGCACCAGAAACTTAACTGTAACCACCTGCTGTTTTCTCTATAATTACCAGTAAGCAAGTCCACTGTAAGTATGTGTGTCTCCAGTTTGGATGCCAAAAAGACATTGATAGCTTCTGAGTCCATCATCTGTTGGTCTGATGTGAAAAAAATACCTCTCACTTGAGTCGGAACCTTGTCCTTCTCTTGTCTCTTTACTGTTGGAGATTTCATGTGGTAGCAATGATAGCTTGGATTTAGCAACACTCTTGGGGGCCATATGCAGATACCCAAACTTGTCCTCGTCCTAGGTTTGAAAATAGCTTAATTTCATAGAGCTAGCTAGCTTTGAAAATGTTCAAAGTCTACACATGCCTGGATAAACTTTAGAGGACCTCTCTTAGCTCTTAATATTAGCAGTGTAGTTCAATGGTAATGTTGGTGACCTTTTTCAGTACAAGAATTCATGTTAATTCATGGCAACCTAGAGCATTATTATAAACCTCTTGACTGTTCCATTTTTTGAGGCTTTGAAATGTAATCAAAGGTGGATTTATCTGATACTGAGAGATGGAACAGTTACCAGCCTTAGGTTCCTTCCCTTATTTTTGTAGGCGGTTACTGCCAGAGTAAACTGAAATTGGAGGTGGTTTATGATCATGCTGCAGCCTGTACACTACACTTGCTCAGGAGTTTATCCAGGAGGATCAGCTGATCCTGCTGCAGGATGGTGACCTCTGGCAGAGACTCAGGACAGAGACAGCTGCTTCTACTCTCCCAGCTAAACCTGCTTAAGGCGGTGGGTGGGAGTTGTTAATGCCATTATTTGTTTAATTGTAGGGCTAATAGGTTTGTGTGTGTGTGCACTTTATTACAATACAATACATTAAATAGAAGCAGAGGAAAGATTGAGTGTGCTACTTTGAGAGCTGGTTTCCAACTGTTATTCCTTTTTATTATAGAGACACTAAAAGGAAAAGTAACCAGAAGCGTAGTCTGCTTTAAACTCTCCAGTAAAAAGACAGCTCACCCTGAAATGTCTGGTGCCATGGGGCTGTGCAGTGCTTTTAGGAATACAGGGCAAAGGTGAATTTTTAATTAGCCTGGTCTTCTATACTCCTCCAAGTATAGATAGGCTTAGCTTTCTCAACCTTAGTACTTGAAAACAGGCAGCCAAGGGTGCTCTGGGAATTATTTGCTCTGGAAATAATTGTTTTCCTATTTTTGTTAGAAAAATGGGAATCTAAAAGTTATTTCTATTTTAATAAAGAGAGGATAAAGAATTTAATGACGATAGCCTTATGGAAGTTCAGCTTTTTCCCTTTCTCACCCCCCTCCATAACACCCTTAATAAACAAAATAGAGATAGAGCAAATACTTCACAAACTACCGCAGGGATCATAGTGGTATTTTGTGAGGAGCTGTGGGAACGATCTTCTATGCTCAGGCCCACTGTGAATCTGCAAGTGATGGTCCTCAGGAAAGAAGCTGAGGGCACTTGGCAGTGGAAAGTATCTCACCCATAGTGGAGATGGTGAGAGAATTGGCAATGAGGAGGTGACTGGTCATTCTGCAAGGCCTGATCTGGGGCCAGTTTTCATTTTCATCTTGTTCTCTTTCTGTTTTTCTTTCTCTCTCACTTTTGTTATTTATACCAATGAGCAAATGTTGCTTATTTTTAGCAGCCTTTCCATTTTGCTCAGGCACTGATCCTAAGTAATGGAATGCCTATGGCCCTCCCTCAGGCACCATTCCACCTCTAATAAGAGCAAACAAATGCAAGCTTTGGTGTAGGGAGTTATTGATTTTCTTCCAGGCAAGTAGGTGTTTGTGATATATATAAAAAGTGCCCATGCATACCATGTGTTAGCACTCCAACATCTTATGAAATGGCCTGGCATAGTCTGCATTAGGCTCTTAGTGAGAAATTGTGTTGTTCATCACCATAAAGAAGCCTTGCAACTTGCTTATTTTAGAGGATATAAACCTCCCACTAAGACCACGAACACCCCCAAATACGCACACCCATTTCCACTACTAGAGCAAAAGCAAGGTCCTCCCTCGAGCGCAGACAGTTCCAGTTCTGGGAAGCAGATGCATCAATTAATAGAAGCAGAGGTAAGAGTTGCATAGACAGGGGTAGATGCTGTAAGCCACTTTTTTTTTTTTTTTTTCCTTTTCTAAATTGGAACTTATATCAGATCTCAATTTTATTGCAGAGATGCTAACACTAGGGATAATGGAGTCCTGAGAGAAAGAGTTATGGGAGGGCTTCCACTGAGGTGTGGATGTCCAGGCAGCCCCTGCCACACAGATTAGCAGCTGGCAAGCCACATCTTCCATTGAGTCTCCTAGCAGCTTTATGTCTTCTTTCCAACAACCTTAGAAACTACCGCTTGTCTAAACCCCTTTAGGCTGGAAAAAAAATGTAAGGAAGGGTGTATCCAATCTGAGACAACAAATCTGATCCTTTCCTAGCCCTACTCAAAGCATATCCAAAAGAACTTCAGAAAAAAGAAGCAGCATCTATATATTTAAACTGCAAGGAAGGAGATGCAGAGTTTTAGGTCTTGCCCATCCATGCTAGTCCTGCATTCCCCTCAGGTACAAGGGATTTGCTGGGAGAACAAGAGCCCTTGGTCATCGCTGTTGCCTACTTTGCATCGATAGTGCTTGTCTCTCCTAGACAAGCTGTCGATGTCAAGCAATACAAGCATCAAAGCTGCATTGCTGTCAATGAAGTGATTTCTAGCTCATGCCTGTTTCAGTTTCAGTTGAAAGGAAAGCAGATAGGGAGATTGTCCCACACCCTCAGTGTTCCTGAGATCCCACCCAGCCTATAGGTATAGCTGCATAATGCTTGGTTCTCTCAGTAGGGTCTGGCTTAGTTTAAACACTTCCTGTAGGTTTTTGTCTTCCCAGTTTTCAGCCTTGACTCCTTTTGATATGGTTAGGAGCCTACTTATGTGCATGCTTATGCTGGCAGAGGACACCAATTTTCTGCTAATGGGACAGAAGAGTGTCTGGGGAAACATTACTCAGGCACAGCTAGAGCAACCAGTGGACCTGTGCTTAATTTACTAACACCCTGTCTGTGCAAGTATTGTTGCTTTTGCCACTGCTTGTGAGTTATCATTGACTGCAATTGAAATATATTGGAGATGGGGAGAAGAAGGAATCTTGTTTAGGTAACGAAGTGATGCTGCCTTTGAGAGGGACCTAAATACCTTTTTTACCATAGATCCTTGTAGTATTTCCACCCTTTCCACTGTTCCAGTTGCTGATGGTTTTATCTGTACTCTGGCATATCTCTCCACTGAAGCAAGTCCTCTCTGTGCCAAGTCCCTGTTTTGGTACTGTCATTCAAGATCCAGCTCCTATTAACTATCCTGAACCTGGTGGAAGGGTGTCTATTCTGAAGCTACTCTTTTAAATTTAGCTGTATTTGTGTGCTATGATCTGCACGCCTCTGCCCCCAAATTACTAAAATTGCAGCACAGTTGTCCGGGGCTTATTTTTTATTAAATGACTCTTATAACTGGTATTCCCATTAATGACTATCTTAGTCTGAAATGCAGCAAGACATTTAACATGAGTGGGATATGATACCCACCTCAAATAAATACAGTGCTGCATCAGTAGATGTTTTCATATTTTCAGGTAAGCAGGCTGGTGTTGGGGAAAAAGGTTAGTCTATTAACACCTCTGCTCAAAGCAAGCCAACTTCCTTTCTACATGGAATAATTATTTTTTCACATAAGCCCTTAGTGCCTCTGCTATGTTTGCACTTGTAAGTCTCAAACATTGCAACACAGATAGCCCTTTATGAGTGGAATCTGAGGTCATGTGTCTGCATTTCAAAGTTAAAATTGCTGTGCATGGGCTACCATGCACTTGCTTGTGAATGCCGTAGGTGTAAGGGCTATGGACCCATATTTCAGGTGTGAAGAGAGTAAGGCCTTTTTTAGCACTTAAAGCACCCATGTGTGCAACTCACTGTTACGAGTTCCTTTAGCAAAACTTTGTAGATTCTGTTGATTCATAGCTGGCATCTCACCATCTGTATGGTCAGGATTACAGATGAATATGTATCTGTCCTACACATAACAGAACCATTTAGAGCATCCCTACAGCATAAAGAAGAAGTGAACTTGGGCACAAAATTCACTCTCCCTTTGTGAGAGACTTGCTGGGGAGAATACTGAAAGGCCTTTTGTTTGTCACAGTCCAGGGCTCACCGGAGATTTTAGGTGGCTGGCAATCCATGTTTCTGTTTATACAATTCCAGCAAGGATTAAATGTCTTTAACCAATCACAGTTTCAGACATAGGTGGTGGTGGGAGCAGAGATTGTAACCAGCATGCCAAGGAAGTAGAGAGACAGAAGGCTTCTATCGTGGATCTTGGATCCTGGGGCTTTCACAGATAAAATGTTGCAGCTGGAGTTGTAGAGGGTGTAATGACACACAAATTTTTGGTTTAATCATCTTCTAAAGTCATGCTCAGGGCTGGTTTACAGAAGATGAAAAAAGCTAATCAACCCTGAGGAGGACTGATCTGCAGCTGTCTTCAATAGCTTCCTTGAAGGAGGTCTTTTTTCATTGCATATATAACCACTGCACGTTGCTGTTTCGAGCAGCTGTGTCTTTGCTGCTCCAATACGCTCATTGCTGGAACTATCTCTTAAAACTCTGGCCAGCACCTGAAAAAATATTATTATTTAAGGTGACATTAACATCCAGGTTCCAGCCACAATTTGGAGCTGGGTACACCACAGTTGAAATAGGAGAGGCTGTCTGTGCCCTAGAAAGCTTATTTTTCTATCTGCAGACACTTAACTTTGAAAGAGGAAATGGGTGAAGGCAAGGTAGCTTTTTTTAATCCAATGTGAGCTGGCTAGACAAGTCAGGGAGATTCTTAACAGGTGTGAGATTGCAGTAAGATTGGAACAATCTTGCAGAACCACAAAAAAATCTGATTTAAAATTCCCAAACTTTTGTCGTTCCACACTCAGTAGGAGAAGTAGCTTGGAATGGAGCATAAGACTGAATTTCAGCTTCTGTTGGTGCTGTTGCCACAAATTCTTTAGTACTTATGTATACTGTATGTCTATAATTCACTGCTGTGCTTGACACAGAATTTATATGTTGTGCTGCTGTATTCTGGAAACTGTTGGTCTTGCACCAATAGCACTATTTAAAAGGGACATGGCCAAGTGATCTGGAGTGACTGTAACTATGCTGGTGCAAGAATTTGAATTCAGACATTGAAGGGGCACATTCACAAAGAAAAAATTGCATTACCAACATTTGTTAACCAAAATATAATAACTAGCTTGGGGTAAATGCTTAAGGCTGTCCTCTGTGCTAACAGGCCCATGCAGAGAAACTGGATGAGCCCTGGGGTGAAAACTGCAAGCTGCTGAACGCAGTGTTCAATACAATGGCTATGTTTTTAAATTACTTCCAGTAAGGAGTCCTTTTGTCCTACCAAATATGAGGTATTGAGATGTTTTGCAAATGTTACATATTTGTTTCTGTTAATCTATTATTGGCTAGTTGGTATTTTGAATAAAAATAATAATTGTGAGAAGCTTTAAAAGTGAACTCTTTACAACTGATCATTTAATAATAATTAAAGGCAGTGAAGGAAACTTGAAACATTCAGTAGTTTCAGCAGTAAAGCTGAGGAGGGTATCTTCTGAAATTCTCTAATCTTTTTATTGCAAAAACTGAGGCAGGGAATTTATCTTAAGCAATTGCTCTTAGAAAATCATCCTTGCTAGTAATTTATTTTTTATTCACAGAATATCCAAAAGAAGGAGAAAGTTTATGAAGAACAAAAAAGAATATTGCAACTCACTGCTAGAGGCGTTAATACGACGCTAACGAACCATAGCCTTTCCAAAGCATAGCTGGCAACATTACCACCCATCTGTGCCGAGTGGGATGTGCAAGCAGCAGTCAGGGCTGAACACCCTCCACCTGTTTGCAGAAAGTAAGTGAGCACACACTGAAGTTACTCAGCGTATTCGCTCTGTCTTCGCCAGGCTGGGTGATGTTGTTACTACTACTTTTCTGCTGTCTCATATCTCCTACTGCCAGTGCCAGCTGATAGGGGAACTGTGACATACCACACCCCCACGGCCAGGAAGGGGGTCACATGGACTGGTCTCAGCCAGAGCACTTTAAAGAAACTGATAAGCTCTATCTCATTTAACTTGGCCTTTGGAAGACGCTTGTGGAAATTTCTGCAAAGGAGGTGACATCAGTTGTTGCCACAGCTGCTGTGTAAGTCTGCAAGGCTGCGTCTGTTCAGTATCTGCCTGGGGTGTGTATGCGTGTGCAAGTAGATATTGTTCATAGATTGCATTTAAATCAAAACCAGTCCACATGAAGCTGGCAAGAACGTTCACTTGCTCAGAATAGGTGCATTACCATCGAGACTTGAGGCAAGGATGGAGTACATAAACTTAATAAAGCACAAAGACAACCAGCTTTGGAGGGCTGGCATGTACATTTGAAACAAACCTTCTCCCTGGGGAATTCCAAGTGTTAGCATGTGGGACATACTCCAGCTGCTAGTTGCTCAGACTTAAAATAAACCAGGCAAAATCCCATATTCAGGTTCTACCAACTGAGGCAAGCTGCTATTGCAAATGTTTCATCTCCCTTTTTCTTCCAGTTGGGTCAGAATGACAACAAATATTTTTGAAAGGGCATTTAAACCCTTAGTATTTCACACAGCTTTCCTTGTGCTTCTCTGTAGTGATGTGTTTCTCAACACAGTTGTAAATTTAGCAAAGAATCTTGTTTGTACAGGTTGAAACACTGTCCCAGGAAGGCTGGAATTAAAAAACAGGGTGAGGAGGAGTATTTCTAGCTTGTGTGACAATGACATTGCTACCAATACTGCTTTCCTAATCCTAGGTGCTTTAAAAATCCCAGCATGACTTCATTTACACAGAACTATTTGCCTTGTTGAACTGTGGAGACCCTTTTTCTTAAAGAGAAACACATGTGACTTAAGGATGGTTGCTTCTTTCTTCTTTCTTAACATATTGAAGAGGAAATAATTTAATGTGTCTGTGGAAGACTCCATAACAGGATTTCAGGAAAAAAAAAAGATGTCTGGGAGTCGTATGATTGTTTGACAACTAGAATATTAATAACTTTGAGGAGGTCTGAAAATAGACTACAGTACTGTTTGCTTTGTCTTGTGGTTTGAAATTTACTTCAGGACTTTTTTAAAATTTTATTTTAATAATCCTCTGACTATAATTTATTTCCAAGGTACTGAGGTACTTGGGAGGGGTGGGAAACAATCAACTTAATGCAATCTATGCAAATAATGTCTAATTTTTTTTTCAACAGTAACCTATGTGAAACTTCATTCATCAAGACTACTCAGTTTTTCTGTGATAAAACCTGTTGTGCAATGTAATACACAACATTTAGGAATTCAATGCTCTTATTACTACCAAAGTATAGATAATAAACTCTACCAGTCATCTTGAAAAATGTACACAAGTGACTGACATGACCAACCTTCCTGCTTCTTTGCTTCTGCCTTTAGACACAGACACACAAATTCTTGTTCAAATCAACAGGCTTATCCAGGATGTATTTATAAGGGTAAACTCTGCCAGGCTTTGGTTAGTCATATATAGTGCTGGGAATATCTTTTGAAGGTATCCCAAACACTGTGACAGAAGTATTTGTCACTCAAACTATTTATAATTCTAGGAGTTTGGAGGGCAGATAGATGTTTATGCTTTTTCACATGAAATGGCACTTACACCTTTTGCACAAAAGGCATTGGCCTTACCTGTATGGACACGTCAGGCAGATCTGGACCATGCTGTTTTTGCAAAATGCCATGTTTACACCCTGGACACACTTCTGGCTTGGCCTGCCTTTCTCACATATGACTTTGTAGCTTTGTGAACGTCAGCTTGTTGTCGGCTCTGGACCTCTAGTTTCTGTGGATGATTGGAAGGGGTCAGTGCAGGGTACCTCAGAAAACGTGAAACTGTTGTCCATGTATCACCTCCATTAGCAGATCTTTAAGGGCTCTCAAGCTGACTAAAATGATAAGCTCTAGTATTAACCTAATTTTTTTTTTTTTGATGACGTGTAAAACTATACTAAGGCCAGTCAGCCATTGAGAAATAAGACTGATAAGCATCACAGGCTTTTTTCTTTATTTTCATAACCACCTCAAGCAATTAGTTTTGAAGGCTTCTTGGCAATGTTTACATGCAGGTTATCCTTCCCTCCTTGTCCTTCTTATGTCTCTTGAATTATTCTTAACTCTGTGTTTCTGGGAATCGTGGGCAATGTATAGACACAACGCCTTCAGCAGGCACGCAAGGAATGTTATGAGGGTAGCAGGCTTCTGGTTTCCCTGGTCACTCAGAAGATTTATGTACCAGTATAATGAGAATGAATGATTAGCTGTTGTTCTTTGACAGAGACCTTGTGAGTCTGTCTGTGCACAAGAGGTTTTGGGAGTTGATAACCTTTGCGCTTCAGGTTTTGTTTTGAATAGATAGAAGTGGAGAAAATGGTTGTTGGTAGATGTAAAGCTGAACAAAGTGAAGGGTATTAGCCATGTTCTGGCAGTAATGCTGAAAATCTGAGTTGTTTATACAGCTGGAAACAAAGTTGGGGTATTTTCATTATTTTGGGACACAACGTTGACTTTTATAGAGTTATGGGATGCTCCTGCCTAGGATTTCAGTCTCTTCTATTTTTTAGGTCTCTGTGAGACACTGTGATGCATTACAGCTTTGGTCTAAACACTGGCCAAGTATAAAAGGAGGGGCCAATTTTGAACTCTGAAACTGAGAAGTCTCTAGGTCACTCTAAAGTTGTCCAGAGACAAGGCAAGTTAAAGTATCTTTTTTGCCATTCAAAAGCAAGATAAATTGTTCATAGACAGAACCACTATTACTACTATAAGTTATTCACTTCAACACCTTTCTCATATCATATCAAGTTAATGACCATTTTGTGTGTCTGGTATACATCCAGAACCCCTGTTGTAAAGTCAAGGTTGTGTGAGATAACCCAGTTTGCATTAGTAAATGCTGTAGAACACTATATTATTTTGACAATTATCATAAATCTACATAAAGCATACTTTTAAGATTTTTTTCCAAAGGATAAGAAGTGAAGATTAAATACTGAACTCTGATTTTCAGATATATTAGAGACACCTCCCCCACCTTCATATGATAATAGCAAATTATTGGGAACCTGAAAGATAAGAGCCATATTTTTTTTTGCTTTTAGGTACCTAAAAGGTAGCAATCTTTAGAAGAAACCTAAGTATTCTGTCTACTGCAACCACATTAATTCCAGAAGAAAGCTCTGCCTTCTCTGGTATTTATGTTTTCCTAATATCCACTTCTTAAAAGTTTTGACTTTCTCAATGGTTCCAGAAGTTTCACAGTATAAGGTTTTGAAGGTGATTTAAAATTTCACCATGCATTTCTGCATTTTGATCAAGAACTCAAACTGGGACTTAAGGGCTTATGTCCTATTCAGAAGTTACCGATGTGCAAAAACATTCTTCTGAAACATATGGGAAAGAAATAGGTGCCTTTACATACGCGCCTGGAAGGTAATTGGAAATCACTGTGCTCCATTTTTCAAGAATAAGAACCATAAACCCCCCTCCTGGAATGGCACAAAGCATGCACTTTTTTTTTCTGAAAGGCATAAACTCAGCGTTTCTATGCGTACCTATGATATGGTGGTTGGAAAGGCATTTGGAAGTGTTCCCTTAACAACAGCCACATCACCATCCTCCTGTCTGTGCTGGCTGTAGTGCAGACAGGGCATTGTTTACCCCTGTGCTGTTGTATAGCAACCCTGGGAGTTGGAGGCAGAGCCGCGTGCGGTGCTTGGCGCTGGCACCAGCCTTGTGTGCGCTGTGCACGGTACGAACAGTGATCCTTGGTGAGCTGGGCTCTGCTGCAGGCAGGACAACCAGCCAGAACAGCCCTGTCCTAACGCGCGGTGCAGCCAGGGGAGAAGGAAAAGGGACAAAACTCCTGCTCGTCTTTCCTAGGTGTGTACCTGTGTCTCAATGATTTCATTCAGCCCTGAACTAGTAATGGAAAAATCTTGCATGGCTACAACTCCATATATCATAGTCTGTGTTTGTAACTGAGTTGGCTTGAGTTAACAGTACCTTTAGAGATACACTGCTTGCAAAACATGCTCCACTAGCCAAAGTATGCCTTTTATCAAGATGGGTTAGGAATATCCAGTGCTTCCCTACAGGCATGTCACTACCTGTAGCTGTATTTAATAACAGCAGATTATTGTAGTGTGGTTTTTACTGGCTTTTTTTCTTCATTCTTTTGAATCTATTTACTTAATTTTCCTACCATCAAGAGAAAAACACAGCTATGAATACTTGCAAAAGCAGGGTCAGATGGTGAGACTGGATTGAAAGAAGGTATTTAGATTCTTCAGATGGTGCTCAAGAGAGCTGTGGGCTCAGCTATGCTACACAGCCAAGTACACTATAGAGATCCCTGAGCTAATGCCATGATCGGAAGCTCTGTTAGTGTTGTTCTGTTCTCCCTGGGCTAATTAACAGAGGTGCCTCTCAGCATACCTAATTAGCTCCGTTCCTGCAGCATCCTTAGGGGCAGGGCTAATTAGCGTGGGTGCTTTGCTATACAGACACGGCTATATTGCCTCTGGGATCTGAGCTAGCATCCGTGCACGGCATTGCAATGCACTGTGCAGACAAGCCAGTTTCCTCAAAGCTGCCTCAGGATCTCTAACAGCCCTTTGCTGTGTAGACTTGCCTAGTGCATTAATGAGACCCCAGAAGCTTATGCAGGGAGAAGGATAGCAACTTGGGATGTGGGCTAGAGGGTAACATTTTGGGACGCAGATGTTTCAGGATGAGTCCCAGATTCATTTGCTTTTACGTTACATCTACTTCTTACCTTCACCTCTGCATCTACTTATTACCTTTTTATTAAAAACAGTGTAAAAAGTAATCACCACCTGCGGTAGAGGCAAACAAATAGGCCTATATTGAGACAAATGAAGTCTGAACCTGCTACCCTGCAGCTTGCTGGTTTTTGCTTTTAGCAGCTAAAAGATAGTTATGAACTAACAAACTGAAGCATTTTTAAAGTGTATTTCCCTATTGCTCTGGTGAAATAATAATGATAACAAAGTATTCTTTATGGTTTTACAGACGCTGCTCTCTCTAATCTTTAAATGCTTTGCAAGCATGAGTAAGCACAGCTTCATATGAGCCCGTGATAAGGCAATACAATGATTCCCATAGTAGGAGCAGTAAATCTGAGATGTGAAGACCAGCCAAAAGTAACTTGCATTTATTAGAAAGAACGTGTCCTCCCTGGTTTAACTTATTCTTGCACCGTGCATCTCAGAATTTCCTTGTACAGATATTTTTCTTATCAGGACTATTTTACCCCACTGATATCAATTGATTGCAGGTGCAGTTTAGCTGAGCTGACTTGAAAATGTTGCATTGCACCATATGAGAGCTACAGAAAGGTGGTTCATTATTCACAAAGGGGCTGTACACTGTAGAGGGCTGATAAACAAAAGATCCACTGTTTCTGTCTTCTGCTTACAGTATCAGTAGCAACAGACTGCACTGATACCTTCCCTGATAGCTCAGCCTTGCACAGAAAAACAGTGCCATTTGTGGCTACAAATTTTAGTTTCTTCATGGAGTCCTCAGGGGCTCAGAACCTCCCAGGAGCTCAGTGGGAGACTCTTCCCAATAAATAGAAAAAAGCTTTCAGAGACGGCCTAATGCACCTCTTAATCTGGTTTCACTTCATTCTCTTCATTCTAAAAACCTCAGATGTACACAACATACAGCTATCCGATTTTCTCTCCTTCCCACAAGGAAAGCCTGTGGCTATACCTGCGTCATATCTGAAGTGATCTTGGGAGTGGTCTGCAGTGCTCACCGTGTCTTTGCTGTGCAGTGTTCTGACCGCCTATAAGCTCAACCTCTCGCAAATGATGCTGATGCCCATTTGTGAAACCTCTCTCTTTACTGGGAGAACTGAGTTGGATGCATGGAAGTGGCCTGGCCAGGCAAAGGGAAGTGGCTGCAGGAGTTCCTTTGCAGCCACGTATGCATGACATGCACAGATCAGCCAAGAATGCACACTAGCAGGTAAAAAAATTGAGACAATCTCTAGCCATGTCTTTAAATGCAGCCTCAAGGATGGCCTCTGCTTCTCTCCCTTCCAATAGGGAGAATTGCTGTGAGACACTGAACGTTTGCAGCATTTCTCTAGAAATGCAGGAAGGAGAGGGCTCTCTTGCAGCTAAATCACCCTGTGACCAGTTCCACAGCCACCTACCAAACCCTGCTGTGGAGCAAAAGGGGCCCATCCTCCTGACCTTCCTGCTTGGATCAGTTGTAGTTAGGCACAATGTCTGAGTTTTTGAACAAGAGAGGAGCAAGACCTCCTTGTTAGAGCTCTGTACAACACCCTTTTCAAAGAAGGACTTCTGGCTTTAATGGATGGCCATTAGTGAACAGCATTATTTACATGTATGGATCCTCCTTCTCAGAAATCCCAGAATGCCAAATAAATCTGGGATTTAAAAAAAAGCCTTCCGAGCAGAGAGGAACAAGAGACAAAGAGATGTGTGTCTCAGCAAGACTTCCACAGAGAAGCCTCAACATGTGCGCAAGGTGAAAAAGAATAACAGGATGACGTCAGCGTTGGCTGGCGATAGGCAAGGGAGGGCCCTTTTCATCACAGTCTGGCAGAGAAACACAAGGCTTCAGCAGAGGGAGGAAGTACTGATCCTTCCTTCAGAAATATAAATCCTTTTTTAATAAGTGACTGAAACGGTAGGAGCTCCTAAAGAAAGACATCTTTCCTGCTCCTTGTATCTTTAACTCTTTCCCTGCATGATGGAATGTTGCTAATGCTTTCACTTTCCTGCTTTACTCTCCTGTGCATTTTGGGGAAAGCAAGCAAGCCGTGTTACCTAACACAAAGAGGGCTCCAAAAGGTCAAAAATCAATGCCAAGACCTGCACCAGAAATACTGGAAGGCCAGTTGCAGAATGCCCAGTGGGTGTATGATCCCATGGGATCCACAAAGTAAGGCTTTTAAAGGAAAAGACACCCATGTTCTTATTGACAGTAATTTTTTTCTTTCTTTTTTTTTTCTTTTCCCTGAGGCTTAGGTTCCAGTAACAGATTCATCTTGCCTATTTTGAGAAATGCATTTAGTCACCTAAGCCCTGTCTATAGTCAATGAGGCTAAATAGGCATGTCTAGAGGACAATTCATCCCATGTGTGTTACTGAGGAGAGGTGGGGGCTGTGATGGGGGAAATAAGTGCCTCTGGGAAGGGTCTGCCTGCTCCAGTTGACCACACAGGAAGGCCAGGGAACTTTTTGGGGCTGTTTTTTGTCTGGCAAAAATTTGAGTATTGAAGTGCAGCCTATGGTTTTGATTTGGCTGCAAGGAAGTGCTGGAAAATACAAGAAAGTGGTTGAAGCCCTGAACATTAACCAGGCATCACAAAGGTGTAGGTAAGGGTCCACACCCCTGAATAAAGGATGCAGATAAGATAAACACTCATAAATCTAATATACTTGTACTTGAACAATTGCTAGCGAGACCTGAATATAATCTAGGAAATCAGTATTTGCATACTGGTTTTGGTCTATTACTGTTGAAATTATGATCAGGTTTAGAAGCTATAACAATTTACAGAGAATATGAAAATTACTTTGTAGCACAGATAAAACATAATGAATCACCAAGTGCCACAATGCAAAATTTTCCACTCCCATTCTTATGTTTTATTCTGATATCTGCAATTCACCACTTTAAACAAAACAAATATTTTTGTATTTACTTTGTGCCACAAAAGTCAAGGCTAGTTTTCACAGGAATATTTAAATTTAATGTCAAGATAAGAGTGACCAGCCCAGGTTCTGACACAATTTTATCAGTGCAGTCTAACGTATAAATCTTGTTTCAACGACGCTTGCCCTGAATGAAAAGCAGGTATGCTAGCACACACGAGAGATTTCCCAGTCTAATGCATCCCAGATGATTCCAGTCTGGGCATATCTGTGCAATCTGAGACTGGCAACTGTGCCTTGCTCTCTGCTGCTTTTGTTGGAGCCAGTGGCCAGACGAGGTGCTCAGCACCAGGCAAGGCTGAGTCTGCTGGGCTCTGAGATGGTGCAGAATTCTGCTGAAAAGAGAAAGACTCATGAGAACAACTTGATTCTGTGCTTTTTCCACCAGTGGCTAATTTTAGCAAAACTGTCCTTAGCACGTGTGTGTGGGAGGGCAGACATTTCCTTCTTTACATGACCTTTGTATAAAACTAAATCCAGAGCAGTGATTTTTCTCTTCCTCCCCTATTTTCAAATTTCTGGAGACTCGCTGGTGGGAAAAAAAAAAGAAAAAAAAAGTATGGAAATCTGTGGTTTGTGCAAAGGAGCAAATTTAAATAGGAAGCAATTTAGCAGAAAGTTTCTTGCTGCAACTTGAAACTATACCAAAACATTTGGTATAATGTCCCAGAGCTGTTTTCCTGCTGTTCTGCTCATGACTTGATTTATGAGTTTATGTGTGCCTAACAGGTAGAACTCTGGGTTGGAACATATATTTTTGTTCAGGCTACAATTCCTTCCTGTGCCCTCTTTCTGCTTCTCCAGCTTCCCATGGTAGCAGAAAAATTAGGGCATGTGTGCAAAGGTGCTGTTTTCTTCCTCGGCCCATTGTGCTGGCTGAATGACTCATTAACCAAACATTGATAAAATCAACTGACAGTTATTTAAACCTGAGGTTTCAGGTTAAGGAGTAACAATGCAAACATGGCTGGTGAGAGGCTGTTTGCAGTGCACGCGCTTGTGCCTTAGATCCTGAGAATTCTGAAGGGTTGTTACACAAAGCTCCATAAAGCAAAATTATATGATACAGGGAGTCCACGTTAAGGTGTCTGTCTTTGTGATGCTATTGATGTGTACCTGCTTCTTAGGTACCCCCCAAAAACCTGCAGCTCATCCCTGAGCTCTGCAGAGTGAACACCTCTGGTTTTCCTTGCAAGCACCTTTTGTTAGCAACAGGACTGCTGGTCACTTGTGACTGCCTCCTAAAAAAGGAAGGTTTAGAATGCTAGTTTAAAAAGACATTGCTGTTGCATAAGTACCTGCAATGAATTAAGCTGTGCCTGGGAATGTTCCCATTTGGGCCATGCTTTTCTCTGCCCCAACCCTTTAGAGCAATCTGGTAATTTTGGAAATTTTGGTCATTGCAGAGGCTACTCCAACAGGCAGGCTGCACACAGGCACCCACTTCCAGCAGCTGAAGGAGGCAGCTAACACAGGCATGGGCCATTTGCAGGAGATGGCCTCAGTTATGGCCACAGGCAGATTCCAAAGTCTCATTCTTTCAACACAGCTATATGAACTATGATGCTGTCAGAAGTGTTTAAATTTAGAAAATCTGGCTTGAGGGTGGGGTTTTTTGCTTGGCTTTTTTTTTTTTTTGTTTATTTGGTTTTGTTTTTGTTGCTTTTTGTTTGTTTGTTTTTAAAATCTGATTCTATTCCACAACTTCTTTTCTGTAGAGAGAAGAGTTGCCTTTCTGCTGCTGAGTTATCTCTCTCTGGTCTTGCTGCTAATAACTGATACAGGTACCTGGATGAGAAAACTCTTGTTGAGACCAAGACTGAAGCAGTGAAACACCAGGGAATAATCAAAGCCAGCCAGCAGCAGACAGGAACCTTCTCCGTTCTTGTTCTTTCCTGTAGTGGCAACGGGAACGGGAAATGGAAGAGCCTTTGGGATACAGCCTCACTTTTCCTCTTCTTACTTTTATGCCAGTGTATCTTTTTCCAGCAGTTGTTCACCCTTCCTTGCCCCCAGAAATTTAAATATGCATATGTTTTCTAGGAAAACCTGAGAGATTATAATTTATATTATATTTTATTCTATTTTGTTTATATAGGCAACAAGATGGCTCAGTTTAAACATTGAAATTTTTTTTTTTACATTTGCTTTCTGGTTTGTGGAGGTTTTTCCCTCTAGAAAATCCATCCAAAATCTTTACATTAAAAATGCCACTCTGGACAAGAAAAAAAAGTGAGATTCTGCTTAGACAGTCTGTGGGTGTTTAAATGATAGGTGGATTACTGCATTCATGTCATCCTCCTGTAGTGATTTTGACTAATTTTTCTTGTTTTTTTTGGGTGAAAGATGGATTGGAGATTTTTTTTTTGAAATTCTGGTCAGAAGTTGGGGATGACAGTGAAAGGAATGGCTGGGTCTTCTGCCTGTAGACCTTCTCCCAGGCTGTGATCTGTTTGCTTATATCAATTGGCAGCAGTGATTTCATTGTGTTAGCTACATTGCACTGAATTGTATATTCATTTAGGAACAGAGAGACTTTGATCACACTGACATGTGTGACCTTTAGGCTTAGTCTTTACTGGAGTTATTAAGTTAAACTGCTTAAAACCCTTGTAAACAAGGTATATGAACACATAGAAATGTCTTAGGACAATTTAGAAATAGTATAATTAGTGTTTGGAGTAGCATACTCTCAGTACATTTACAATTCATTGTTTGAAACCAAGCCAATTAAGTTCAAAACTGGATACAAGAATTAATTTCAATCAACCACCTAATCTCCCATTATGTGTTCACAGTTCATCAGAGGATTCATGAAAAATTCATAATTTCCAGGAATAGGAAATTCTTAGAAAAAGCCGCAGTTGAACATTGGAAACTGCAAGACAAAACTTAATCAGGTCTTGTTTGTACAAGTCCTGTTTGGTCGATGCAATTACAAAATGTTCATTCCTGTTGTGTGAGCATGACCCAACTGAGATATGAAACTGGAGTTATTTTTCTGAAACCCCATCCTAGTGTACTTCACAGCTGTGTCTTTTTATCTTTTAGTGTTGCTTTGGACAACAATATAATAGAAACCATACAGACCTCCATCTCTGCTTGCTAGCTGTAACACAGCAATGTCGGTAAAGTAATGCACAATCCTGAGCGCAGCTCAATCTCCTGACTTCCTCCATGTTACCTCCCTTATGTTTTGTACTGAATCTGAGTCAGCAGGGCCCTGGCAGCCAGGAGGGCTGTCCCTGTCCTGGGGTGCATCAGGCACAGCATGGCCAGCTGGCCAAGGGAGGGCATTGTCCTGCTCTGCTCTGCACTCTGGTGCAGCCTCACCTCAAGTGTTGGGGGCAGTTCTGGTCACTGCAGTATGAAAAAGACATTAAACTATTAGAGAGTGTCCAAAGGAGGGACAAGAGAATGGTGAAAGTTCTTGAGGGAAAGCCATATGAGAAGTGGCTGAGGTCACTTGGTCTGTTCAGCCTAGAGAAGACTGAGGGGAGACCTCATTGCAGTTACAACTTCTTCATGAGGGGAAGAGGACAGGCAGACACTGATCTCTTCTCTGTGGTAAGCAGTGACAGGACTCAAGGAAACAGCACAAAGTTGTGTCAGGGGAGCTTTAGGTTGGCTACCAGGAAAAAAATTTTCTCCCAGAGAGTGGCTGGGCACTGGAGCAGGCTCCCCAGGGAAGTGGTCACAGCACCAAGCCTACAGAGCTCAAGAAGCCTGTGGAAAATGCTCTCAGACACACAGTGTGATTCTTGGGGTGTCCTGTGCAGGGCCAGGAGTTGGATTCAATGATCCTGATGGGTTCATTTGAATACAGTTATTCTATTATTCTCTGATTCTATTCACAATATTTTCAGGTGTTTTCCCAGAAACTGATCTTGCTTGTACTACCTTGCAAAAATTAAAAAGCCACAACTCTGGAAAGTAGACAAAATCTTCATGAAAGTTCTCTGCACCTTCTTTGAATGATAAAATTCTTTGTTTTTTTTTTAAAGCTTGTTAGGAAAACCCCTTCCCAAGGACTTAATAAAACTTTGTAATCTTCAGTCTGTATAATGACAGAGAGAAGGGAAAAACACTTTAATGACCAGGAGGTCATCAAAGTTACTTATCCAAATAAAGATCAATCGGATGAGCTCTGTTACATGGGATAAGTGATAAGAATAAGGTGCTCAGTCCAAGTGCTTTGAACAAGTTAAGTTATGCCTTCTTCCCCCTGCAGCATCAAATAGTGGCTTCCTCTTCCAAAGTGTTTTGTTCTGGTTTTGTGCAGTATGAATTTCATAGGCCATTCTCTCTCAGTGGCAGGAGGGGAATTTTTTGTGAAACTTATGTTGCTTCATAGGAGTCAAAATTGTGTACAAAATTTCAATCTGCTTTGTGAGGCAGTGGCAACAGCTTGAAGTGCAAGTAGTATATTTTTAGCAGATTGTAGTGATGCCGAGTAAGTGTGTCCAGAGAAAAGGATTTCCCCAATCTGGGACATATTTCTGGGACTCCTAAGAATTGTAAAAACATAGTAATAATTTTCTATTCGCATACAACCTAGCATTGAAGTACAGGAAAAGAGCAGAAGGAGTCAAGGTGGAGTGAGAGAGTTTGGTGGTTATGCCTGGTTTGACAGATAGCACATGTTCTCATAAACCTAGTTTCCAAACCAAAGGCAACTTTGGATAAGCAACAGATGATATTTACATTTTCGTTAATCTTGCTCATTAGTCTCTATTTCTGTGCCTCTCTTGCAACTACCTTTGCATGCTCCTGTAATATATGTCTACTGTCTCCTTTCAAGGCCTCTTTTTGACAGAAATGCCCTGAAGAAGTGAGTCAGTAAAATATTTACCAAAACTTCTAAATGTTTCTAAACATCTGGCTTCTAAAACATCTAAATACCAACCGTCTCATGGTAGGTAAATACTGATGTAAATCGGTGTGACTTATGATAACTTGATTTATTTCGTTATTTCAAACTTTTCCTCGACATTTTATTACAGTTCATTTGGAAACAGATTACACAGCCTTTCTAACAGGCTTGTCATGTGAATTTCCGTTGCAATCAATAATTAATGATGGCAATATCTGAAGCAAAGCTTTCAAATTCTTTAGTATTTTCTAATCATATTTAGTACTAAATTTTTTGGTTGGTGTTTCCTGGAAGTGAGATGCTGCAATTTCTTGCATTTACTACTACATGTTGCAAGTCACACAAAGCTTGGATCTGTTAACTAGCAAATAATATTGTCACCAGGATTGTTCTTTCTCATTATTCCAGTTTCTGGAAAGGATGGTCTTCCTGTGTGGCTTTGAACCTCTTAAGTCAGTTTTGTTATTTTTGTTGAAGACTGCTCCTGGAAAGCTTTCTCTTTGTTCTCCTGCCCTGGGTAACGGGGATGTTAAAACTGGGGTGCAGCTGTTCATATGTATAAGTGGGAAAAAATATTTCATTTTGAACACAGCTATATCCCTTCAAAGACTGCTACTTCTCTGCTGAGCCAATGTGATTCGTGAGCAGCAGGCTTTCCCCAGAAATGGGTAGGACTTCCAAGCTCGTGCTAATGAGATTGTGGTAGCATGGGGCCACACTTGGAGCAGACTCTGGGCAAGCTGTGGCCATGTCCTGTGAGAGCAGCTCCTTTTCTTGCTCTTCAAGGTGGGGTGGTTCAGGAGAAGAAGCAAAGAGCACGCAATCAAGGAGAAAACAGGAGGAGCTGAGTAGCACATGACAGAACTGAACTTGGCACTGTAACAGAAATGTGAACCAGAAGAATCTCCTACAGACTCTGCCAGTGTTGATTATGTGGGTGGGAGCTCAGGTGCAGGTGCAGTGTCCATTCTCCATGAGGGACTGACATACAATTGCCCCTTATAGTTAAAACAGAAAGGGAAGTGTAACTTGCCCAGTGAAGTGCTAAAAGGACTCTGGAAGTGAGGAGTCAGGTGGGCAAAGATGACCAGGATGAAAAATTGATGAGGGTCATATTGGGTTACTAGTAAAGCAGAATATTGCATAGAAAATGAATGCCATGAAAATCACTTGAAAGAGTACAGTTTTAATAACAGAATACAACTGCATTATGTTTAGCAGATGCCTGCTAGAGTATTTACTCTCCCACCTCCAAGATTTGCCCCCAACATAAAATCTGAGAAGAGATGAAAAGATGCTGCCAGTAAATGTTCTTTTTAGCAAAATAAGACTAATACTGATTTCTTTATCTCTAATGTAGTGTCCAAAATGTATTTGGTGTGTGAAAGAGAAGAGACACAATAATCCTGCTGTGGAGCCTAAGAGACTAAAATCCTGTTGCTTCTGACCTTTTCTCCCTCCACAGAGAGCATTAAACACAGGCTTTGACCAAATCTATTCATGTTACTGGGATGATTTCTGTTGCCTTCAGTCAGTTTTCTCTAGGAATGCACCTTATCATATTCTCTCATAACATTTAATGTTAGGTTTTAAGTTCAGCTCCAGTAACATGGCTTGAAAAGTGACATGAATCAAGTCCTTATGCACCAATTTTTAGATATTCAGGTATTAATATTAAATTTTGACCATTGTTTCTAGTCTCTCATATCACCTACGGGAATGCCAAGTAACTTTATGCTACAGCTGCAAATGCTGTATCTTGCTCTAATGCTCCTTCAAGACTGTGAAATGATTTATTAAGACAGGATCTGTATCAAAGAGATTACAGATCAGAAGTACTCTGATTAAAATATTTGGCAGTCCATGTTTGTTTCAAATATGTTAAGAGACTAAAAGTATGATCTAGAAAAAAAGAAGTTACTGTAATGTGTAAAGTATTTTTCTTAAGTGTGTCTAAGAACTTTTTCTAAATTGTACATTTCACCTCTTCAAAGAATTAAGGAATTACATAAACAACTGCATATTTTCCCTTGCAGAAAATTCTACAGTACTGTCAAATGAATTCCAGATAATTCCTTCCTGTTTTTGTGTCTCATTGTGTATCGAGGTGATAGCTAGTGTGCTATCCAGATCATTGCATCAACCAGGTAGTTTATTTTCTAGGTAGATAACACCTTAGAGGCATGCCATGAAATTGAAACATTAGCAAAGAACTTATAACCTAGATGTAAATTACTGGTCTTTGAAAAATGTTTGAAGTTGCCCCTAACCTAGTATGTATCATTTTTCCAGGTCTCACAGACCCACCTATATTTAGTTGTCATGAAGGCCACCTAAATTTGTAAAGGGCTCTGAGTTATCTCAAGGTATTTACACAAGTGTACCTAAACATGTGTTGCCTAGATTCAATACAACAAACTTTGGAGCATGTGGTCACACTTTAAAAAACTTCTGCAGTTCATCAAGAAGCCAAAGCTTTGACCATGTGTCCTGAGGTGACTGGTTAGGTAATGTTTGTACACCTCTGCAGGAAAACAATAGGTTTGTATACAGAATTGTGTAAATATTAGGTATTATGGTTATTGTTTGTCTTTTTGCAACTGGCGTAACCCGTTTAATTGTTGAACGTATTTATTGGTTGCTAAATCTGTACTTCCATGGTCCCCTCCTCTGTTTTCTGCAAACCTCACATTTCCTGTGAAGGAGGAACTCTGTGCTGTCCCCATGGAATGGGAAGGAATTGGATGCTTCACTAAGACTTCTCTGTTCACCCCTCATGAGCAGGTGTGCTGACCTTTGCTACAGAGGGCTGTGTTTTGGCCTGCAGGATGGGTCCCTGCAGCCATCCCATACCATGCAGGGTCCCCATACCGTGCCCTTATGCAGCAGGCTTGTGGTACAAACTGCACATGGGTGCATGGGGGCACTGGGTTTTCTAAGGGGAAGCTTCTGGAAGGAAGCTTTGGCCCATCAATTTTCTCTCTAAGGTGCTCCGTACAGCAAACCCAGAACTAATATGGGCATCCACCATGCCTGGGGAAGAGTCTGCCATGTCATGCAAGACACAAAACTGGGTTTTGCAGCGAGGTTGGGACAGTGCAGGGCATTGCAGGCTGTCTGCCCCTCTTGGCTGACGGGTGGGGGTGTTTGCTGGCCGGCATTCCTCCAGCCCAGCTCTGGTTGTTCCAGGGAGTGACACTCCTGCCACTGCCCCCACACCCTCATGCTGCCCTGGGCTGGCTTCCTCTAGAAGGCCATTGGGCCTGCCTTCCAAAATGAAGTATTTCTCGTCCATCTCAACAGATCTTGGTTTAATTTGGGTGGCGAGTGTTTACAGATTATACCCTCCACTTAATAATGCTTCTGTGACAGCTGTTTTGTCCAGCTTTCATCATGATATAAATGTTTTTAACCAAGGATCCTTGGATACCTACTAACATGCAACACTTTCTCATGTGTTTGCCAATTTGCTTTTTATTTCTCTAGGAAACTAGCTGAATTCACAATATATATATTTTTTTCTCTCTAGTTCTTTTTCAGGGTAATGTTTAATACACTATTTGAAGCAGGTTTTTCATTCTTTTCTCTCTAATAAATTACTAAACTGAAAGAAATGGAACTAAGGTCCTGTAGCTTAAATTCGCTGAGCTTTTGTTTTGAGGTTGAACAGTGAATCTTAGAAAGCTTGTTTTTCATTTGTCCTGAAACCCTGCCCCTCCTGCCTCCTTCTTTTCATGCCAATAAAAGGTAACCAGAGACAGCTGGGGGCTCTCTTTCTGCCTCCCTTGAATGGGAGTGTCTCCTGAATGCCTCTTTCATGTACCTGCACAAACCCTGCTCTGCTAAACCGCTGTGGCCGAGGTTCTCAAAGCTGGATAAGCTTTCATTGCCTGCATTTCTGGTCTGAAGCAGACTGAGAGAAATGAGTGCTAAGTAAACGCAGCGGCAGCCCTGCCAGCGTCAGCATTCCAGCCTGCAGTGCTGCTCAGGACCAGGACGCTGCCAGCACAGACTTCTACACATCCAGCTGTCAGGGGGTTGTTTTACTTGCTAGCAGTTGAAAAGAAGAGGGATGCATGGCAGAGCAAAGACTGGCAAGTCTGGTTTTTATGAGGCTGTTTATTTTTTCTATAACAAGTGTGTGGTGCCTTGTGGATGTCGAATGGGAATTTAATACAGTGATAAAGTAAAATTGTAAACTTACCAAGTCCGTTTTCAGCTGCCTTTGTTCTGCACCTCTAAGCATCTGCAGAAAACATGTTCAACAGCATTCAGACACTTCTGTGAATTAATATATGATCTTATTCAGCACCTTCTGCAGAGAACCGATCACCTCGCTGCAGCTGATTGAAGTTAATAGAAAATGAAGGCGTCTATCTGTCTTTCCATTGCAGGCCATTTGTGTGTGAAGTCAGTGCACACAGGCTTTTAAGTGAAAGCAGAGGTTTATTTTCAGCTTTATGTCAAGAGCATTTTACAAATCCTATGTTGCAGTTTAGAGATCAAAATTTAGAAAACACTGATATTTGACAACAGAGGGGTGTGTATCTGATGATTTTAGCAGTCTGGGCAAATTTCAAACACCCTAACATCCAGCTAACAGTGGAATTTACACATGGAAGGATTGTGCATTCATAACTTCCTAATAACAATGTCAGGGTATTGTCTGTTGTAGCAGGCAAAAGAACCTGCACTGGATGAATTAGGCCTTTGTTTGCACAAACACCTAGGCATTGTGTATTAGGCAGGAAAATTTTCCCCCTTCTACCAAAATAACCTTATTCCTTTACCACACGTAGGCACTCATATCAATTCAAGACCTTCCCAAGTAAAGACAGTTTTATTCAGGAGTGAGAATGTGTGCTCAAGTAGATATCTTTCAATAAATATAGTATGGCTTATGCACTTAACTTTCTTCCAGTTGCTGCCTCATGACCTAGAGAGGTTACCCCTGTCTCGGCTGCTTGTTCAAGGTCTTTTGCTGGGTGATGCTATTCCCATTGCTCTGTCATGTAGCTGAGGTACTGCCCTTCCTGTTTCAATTCCCCTGAGCTGTAGCTGCAGAGGAGGCATCTTGAGACATGTCAGAATTACCTGGTTAGGGTACATAGCAAGGATGTACTAATGATGACCAGAGTAGTGCAGTGGTGATGTTAGTGTTGACCTCTCAGCCCAATATCTGTTATATTAGGAAGAAAATGACAGGTGAAAAGGATTGTCAGTGTAGATGTAACTGTAGAAGCATTAATGCAGTGCATATACTGCTCTGCAGCTGTCCCATGTCACCCATGACCTGTGGCAGACACAGTGGGCAGGCACGCAGACACGTCCTGCAGTGCAGGTGGACAGGAGGGCTGCTTGAGCAGAGACAGGAGGTGTGTGGCAAACAGCCCCACCAAACCCAGCCAGGCATCTCCATCATCCCTGCAGCACTGTGGCTCCTGTGACTCCTCACGCCAGCATGATTCTGGATGCTCAGAAACATAAGCTAGAGTAGAGTAGCTTGCCCTAATAATTTTCAGCATGAATTCTCAGAGCATCTGAAGTAATGTTTGCAAAAATGTGTGTGTAGAGATACTAGTCTTCAATGCTGGTCCCAGAGAAAAATTCATACACACACTTCAGAGTGATGACAGATGAAGAATGCAACAGCTTATTGGAATGGAATATAAAATATCTTTAGAGGGGCAGCTTCTCTGTGTACTCAAACCAGCGCTAATACACCTTGGATTTAAGGTAATGGGAACTATAACTTTCTGAAAATGAAGACCATTTTCCTCTTTCCCCTTTTTTATTCTTGCAATTATATACTACCCCATCATTAGGATGTCTTTTTTTGTTCTTTTACTCCTGATCGATGGTGCAGTGTTATTTGTTTAGTCATTATTTTTAGTTTTGTATGTAGCTGTTTGTCTGTTTATTGAAATGAACTGCCATCCGGGCACCCTGATCAAAGCAAAAAGCATGAAATCCCGCGTGTTGCACTTTTGAGAGCAACAACAATGAAGCTAACCTTTCACCCTTGACTTTCTTTTCACCCTAATTTTGAAAGACAGTAGCAAACAATTCAGCTAACTTCTTAAGTAAAAGAATATTCAAACTAGCTCGATTGTAATGCAGTGTTCTTTTCAAGTGAATGGAAGGTCTCCGAGTAATGCCTACAAACACTGAGGCTGGGTAAGTTCATTACTTTGGAGTTTCTGGTGTAGTAATAGCAGTGAAATGGTTAAAAGGCTGACTTTAAAGTGGTCACAATTAGGCTTCAAAGTTAACACCCCACCCCACTGAGATGAATGGGAGCAGTTGACATTTCTTAGTGCTATTGTTTCAGTCTGGCTTGCTTTAGCTTCTAAAATAAGACAACAGTACATCTGTTTACATTCTGCTTCCGCAAACCCAGATGGGCTAGAAACTTCATTGTTTTTTAAGTGGAAGCTTGGATTCTGGAGAATACAGCAATATCCACAGGGTATCTGTAGGAAGAAGAGCTGAAAGCCGCCTTAATCACAGACATCTCCCCCTTCTCTATAAACTTCCATTGTCCCAGGACAAATCTGTAAACCACAGGGGGAAAAATAAAGTAATATATATTTGAAGTACTTTTTACTTACAACAAGACATGCCCACAATAACTTCTCATCAAATCCCTGGCATGCAAATTTTCAGAAGTGGATGTGGTGTTTTGAACTTTTTTCTCTTTTAGTAGTTTGTTGAAGGTAAAGGTCCGGCATTTTCCTGAATGTGGTAGCTTCTCTTAAGCCTCTCCTAACAGAAAAATCTTCTGTCTCTAGAGAAGCCAGAGTTTCACCCGGGAGGGTTTGATACCAGGAGTCACTTTGAGTTCATATGGATAGAATCCTTTAATTTAGTTCTGAGATTGTTACAAGAAGTAAGATTTTTGAGAGGAATGTTTTGCGTTTTTCTGATACTTTCATATGGGCAGCCACATTAACTGGGGGAAGATCTTAGGAGCTGGAATGGATTAATAAAGGTGCAAGTGGGGCCAGAATTTGGAGCAGATGGTCTCTATTACCCCATGCCTCAGTTCGTGTAGGGAGTACACAGTGTCCTCTCAGACTTTTGTTGAGGGGTCTGCGCAGTGGCAAAGTGCCCTCAGTAGCAGCCAGAGCCCTATGAGAGCTCCTCTGATAAAAGAGACCCATTAGATATGCTTAGGCTGTAGATTGAAACCAGCTGTGAATCTGTCGAAAAGATTTTCCTCATTGTGCTTTCATCGGGGTGGAAAGTTTGCGGCTTGTTTTGCATATATATGTATTTTGGGCTTCGTTGCTTTGACTTTGTGAGTCCTAGAGCCTGCCAGTGATAAGAGCTCTCATGCATACAGGCTCCTTTTGTATCCTGGCACTCAGAGATCCTGCCTTCCTTTCGCCCATGGACAACACAGCTTGTGCTTTGGAAGTGCTGTTGTGGGCTCTCCCAAATGGTGTCTCCCAGATTTCAACCCTGGGTGAATTGGATGGTGAAGGCAGGCCTGCAATCTGGGGTTTGGGCTCGTGACGCTTGTTTCCTGCCCAACTTCAAGCTGCATTCTTGTCTGACTATAAAATACAGTGGCCCTGAGCCTTGGCAGGCTCCAGACAACTGTGGGCATTTTGAGAGTGTAAACTGTTTCCTCTCTTGTTCTCCTCAGGTCCTGTGTTATGTGGAAGTGCAGCAATCTGGTCTGGATGAAGAAAATACCTCAGAAAACCCAAGAGGAATATTTGCTTTGAAAGTTTCTCTCATGAGATTCTTTTATCTTTCTAATAAAAAGAATTGCTTTAAAAATAAAATAATGATAAATCATGCTGGGAAAACCAATTCCAATGTGATAAAACTCCTACAGTGTGAAGCAAGAACCACTCAATTCAACTGCAAGGAGAAGGGCATGTTATTTAATCAAACAGAGTGTTAGAAAACAGCATCAAATATGCATTTTTTAATATTTGTTTCCATTTTTTCTAGTCCATTTCTGACTGGATTTCTTTGGTATTACACAGACTTGAGCTACATCTTGTGCATCTTGTGGATGAAAATAGGCATCCTAATAGAGCCTTTGAATATAGTTAAAATGACTTCAGCAAGGCTACAGTAGGTCAGTGGCAGAGCTTGGAAAAGAAGTTAGATGATGTTTTGCCCAGTTCTGTATATTTTAATTAGCAAACTGGCCTGCCTCCCTGAATTACAAAGGCATTGTGATACCTAAATGTTCAGAAGCCTAAGCTTTATATACTATCCCTAACAAAGAGAATTTCTCAAATAAACTTTAAGAAAATACTGCTATAGCTTCTTTACCAGTTGTGCCCTAACCTGCTTTTTGCATGGTATTCAAGGATAATTTTGACAACAGAATTATCTTTTAGGGATTATAAAATACCAGGGATTAAAAGGGACAGATCTGGACAGGGCAGGAATTTGCCAGCAGGATGACGTTCTAAAACAACTTCTGAAAAATTAACATGTTATGAAAATAAATAATTTTTTTTAAAAATTGTGCTCTTTTGTTTTTCTTTTCGAAAAGAAAATTAAGCCTTCCATTATAGGACTATTTAGTTTTGAGTAAATTGTGCATTTCCCTTTTGTATTTGTGTATATTTGTGTATTTCTCTAGTCAATTTATTTTTTACATGCCTATTGCCCCTGGTCTCTGCTGGTCTGAGCTTGCTTGCCAGCTGGTATTTGCCACTAAGACTCAGAATCATAGTTTTCTTTGAGGAGCTTGGTACATTATGGCAGTTATTGTCCCTTAGAAGAGGATGAAGGATGCAGACGGTCACTCCTGTGGGTCTCATGAAAAATGCAATAGGGAAAGAGCCCAGCAAATTGAAACAATATTTTTCAATTCATGAATACTAAAAATTCAAATGTCTTCTCAAAATAACCCTGAAGTTTTATTTCTTATTGAAAATTCTTTTTAAAAATCCCAAGAAAACAAAACAGCTGATATTTACTTAATCATCCCAAGTTAGGAAAAAAATGTTGAATAAAAATATTTTTTATAGGATTAAATTTCCATGGGTTTTTTCATCTCTAATTATGATAAGGTTGTACAAGGATTAATTTTCTTTTTTCTTTGTCTCATCCTTTTTCCATCCTAGACAATGAAAATAGTTTAATCTAGCAGTTTTTACATTGTGGTCTGTGCACCAGAGCTGGCTTGTAAAACTTTTTCTTTCAGTGGTATTATTGTTCAAGAACTGATGCTTCCTGTTACTTCTCACCATGCATTTTGGTTTTGTGAATGAGTATGCTTAGACAAAAGAATAATACTAATGAAGTATATACCTTTTGTACAGCTTTATGTTATCATTAAATAAAAATGATACCAGAACTGCAGAGGTAACAACTCTTCTGAAAGGCTGAGTCAACAGGAAAAAGAACAGTCAGCAGTGAATAAGAGAAATCTGGGATGCCTTCACTTCAGATATTCAGTAAGGAAGAGGAAACAGCACAGGTAAAACATAACATGGAGTGTTGCTCTTACTGCACATAGTTTAAACTTGATGGTATAACAACTGTGCTTTTCAAGGGAGGGAAAACGAATGGGGTTTTGGTTCATGGCAGGGACTAGCAAACCAAGTAGGACCAATTACAATTTAAGTAGATAAGTGAAAGCTGCATGATCTTAGTTGCTGTGTCATACTGGTTTTTGTTTCCATGATGCCTTTTACAGTTTTATTGTTCTAGTGCTTCATACTTGTGTAGTTTGAAGGTTGCTGTGTACGTGATTAGATTCACTCCCTACTGGGATATAGGCCAAGATAATCAAAGTGATTGTTTATTTTGAGCACCTCCATTTTTAAGGGTCCAAACCAGACAAGTTTTAGAGTAGGGAAACTCAGTTGTTTGTGTGGTTTGTCAACATGACATGGAAAGACAAAAGAAGAAAAAATGAGTGTGAACAAAATCCTTGTTCATTTTTCATTGTGCTGGTGTCTGATCTTTGGTTTTCTGAATCAAGGTGACAAGAGTTGGGTACTGCTGTCCTGGAAACTGGAATATGTACCTGGCCATGATCCAGGCTGAAGGAAGTAAAGCAGAGCGGTGAAATTACCCTGTCTCTCCATTTCTCTTCCCTAACATTGATGCCTTAAGTTTTACCTTTCATGTTCCTCAAAGTCTGTGCTGCCTAGGTGCGTAGCTCTGAGCTTCACATTAGGTGTCAGTAAGCTTTCTTCACAGGGTAGTCAGGCAAAACAATCCTTTTGCAGCTTGAGAACCAACAACAACCATTACGAGCTTCAGGTCCAAAGGCATAAACAATGAAGAACTGAGGGGAGCAAACAAGGAGGATGGGACTTCATAATCTGAAGTTGTAAATGGACAATTAACCCCAATATGCAAATGGACCAAAACTTATAAAAGTGTGAAATCTTGTGACCGGTGGTCCATTTTGTGACCCTTTCGGGTCCATCTTGGGTGTAGCCCTGGCCAGGCTACACCTTGGGCTGCCCAAGGAGTATCCTTTTAAGGCCTTTTAACAGATACCTACTTTATTCTCTTACCTCTGTCTAGTGTCTGTTCTAGGTTCAGCCTCTCAAGGCATCAACCTCCTAATTGCCCTGGAGCTTTACGGAAGATTTAGATGCAGTCTTCTGGTATGACAGTGGTGAGATCAGTGCTGACTGTACCGTATGTGGAAGAGGCATAACAGCTACAGTGGATATCTATTATAAAGCATAAATAACGTATGTATTCCATTTCTCTGTCCGTTGTGTGGGTGAATCTAGCCAACCCAGGGGTAGCAAGGAGACATGCCTTCTTAAAGGACAGCATGAGCACTGGTGATGTCAGGATACTTGGCTTAGAATTAACTTTCCCCTCAAATTCCTTCCTGCTGATACAGAGAAGTACAATTTGTGTTGCTGAAGTGGCTGCATTCATGATAAATACTTGATTTGAACTAAAAAAAAAAAAAAAAAAAAAAAGAAAAAAAAAAAGAAGAAAAAGTCCTGGAAGTATTTCATTAGGTTCTAGCTTTTTGATTGCCTATTTTTAGGACAAGATGTCAGCTGATATAGCTCCTTTAAAAATGAGCTTTGCATTAAGAGGGGAAAAAAGCAGCATAAGCTGTGAAGTCTTATTTGTTAGAAGTGCAACAACAGATTAAAAACAGACTGTAAAGCCTGGTTTAACAGCTGGAGGAAGGGATACTTTATTAATAGTTGTAAGGAATGGGTGGATAGGGCCTGAAAAAGGCAACAGGGGATATAAAAAGAAGCCTTGTAATATGAAACCACTGCCAAAATCCCTCACTGAACATTTTAAGAAAGTGCCTGTGTCGCACAAGCACCAAGTTAACACACATTGAATGGGATGAACAGCTTCTGGCTGGTGTGCGTCACTGAAAATGAAGGTGCACCAGTGCTGCAGCCCAGCTCTGCTGTGGCAGATCCTTTAACGGGCTGGAGATGAGCACACCGGGCTCACTGGCCAACAGCCTCTGCTTTTGTGACTCAAAGTTTCTATCAGGCAAGCCACAGATGACTGGCCACCATACTTGCTGTATAGTCATCACACTTCAGTATTTTACAATCTGATAAGTCCTCTAAATATCCTTGCAACTGATAGCCAAATTGCTCTGCTAATATGACCTGAGACATATAATTCCAAACACTCATTTCCTGTAGGAGGTGGCAGGGACGATCCCCCTCTACAGAGATTTCATGTAGCTAAAATCTCTTCAGGTTAAATCCCCAATTAAAGCACAACTGCATGTTTTCTGTGGCCAGGAACTGATTGCATAGGAGATAATGGGAATGCAATATCCCTCTTGTAGGTCTAGCCTCAGCTGCAGGGCTTCTCTGGTTCCAGACTGCCTGGGTATCCAGAGCAATGTCCCATATTAGACTATGATTGTCTGTTTATGACAGATCCAGAACACTTCAATTTTCTGGTTGTTTAAAAAAACAAGTCCTTAGGTAAATGTTAATAACCCCCAGAATTTGGGAATGCCTTGGAAGCAGAAGGGCTGCAGTTGTGGGGAAGTTTTGATCTCATTTGAAATCATATATCCATAAAATCACTTTAGTGCAGACTTCCTGTGTCATGCCGTGCTGACTCTGTGTGAGATCTGACATTGTTCTTCACTCTTTAATAACGAGAGCTCAGGAGGGTGGGGAGAGGGGAAACATAAACAAAAATGTCAGCCTGATTTTTAACATTGTACAAATTTAACCCAAGTTGCCTGTGCCAATCCTAATCCCTCCTTTCAGGTTTGTCCTTTCCATGTGGGTCAGTGGCAACTCAATTCCTGATACATCAAATCCAGAAACTCTCCGAGACCATCAGTATCTCTGGGAGCATCACATGGTGCAGATGACACTTATTATGTCTGTGGTACATGGCAAATTTGTTCTCAGTATCAGAATTTTCTGTGGATGTGGGATCAGTGTGGCTTCCCTTCTCTGCTGCTCCCCACCGTTTAAAGTGTGTTGCACTGATAGGAAGCATTATTTTTCTTCACTTTAGCTTTAACCATGTTGTTTGGTTTCTTTGCTTTTCCTAGAAGATTGTTTTTATTTTTCACCACTGATTTTAGCCAGTTCACAGTGTTGATGGGAATTTCTGCTCCTGCTACTCTGCAGCACATATCCTTTCTATAGTGTTTCTTTTCTTTCTGTGTATTGTACAAAGCAGGTTTCACCTTTGATAGCTATTTTTTGTTTGCAAGGGGAACTGGCAAGCTAGGTATTTTCTTGAAGCTTTTCCTGCACAACCTTTTTTCTTCACCTTCTTGCTTTCTCTGTGTGGCACCACTACTGGGAACAGCAGAGCTGCCAGATGAACTGGCAGGTGAGCTTTTGTGTTGTGTTTCAGCTTTACTTTGGCTGGTATTTAGAAGACCAGCCCCGCATTCATGAGATAGTTCTGAGGTTATAGGGAAAGTAAAAATGCAAAGGTAGATATTGCTTGTGGCACTGATGAGGAGAATTGGTGTTGCTAAGATGGGAGAGGAATTGCATTTCCATGAGATGTTTCGGATTTTTGCTGCTGGATTCTTTCCTTTTCCGTACAAAGGAAATGTTTAAGGGCCTACTCATTCAAATGCTGTGCAGGAACTTATCCAGCCTACTTGCAAAAAGAGGCTGATTGCATCTGCACTCATTGATAACTTCCAGGGTGAGAATCCATTGCGGTAGACTTTGTAGAATGTGATCAGGAGGAAAGACAGAGACAAATTCTCTTTGGTGTAACCATGGGTAAGATATATACCCACAGTTTTCTTATCAAAGCTATGCTGGTGTGTGACAGAAGGAAGGAGAACATCCCTCCTCATCCTGTGTCAAGGGGCATATGCTTATTATTTCTGTTGGCACAGCCTGAAGTCTGGTTGAGTTGGCTCCCCCTTTTTGCACAGGTGTGCTTTTGGTGATCTTACATCCTACCCATGAATGGTAAATCCTGGTTTAATTCCATGTGTCAGCTGCTCCATACTGAAACATGTTCATCAGAATTTCCAGTTTGGTCCCAGGGAGGCCTTCCTTACAGTTTTCTAAATGATGAAAAGTTGGTGTTAGAAGTGTTGCTAACCATGCTTCTGATCCACAGAAAATATCAGTTACATTAGAGGAAATAATTCAACCTTATTTGTTCCTTTTACTCAGGTTAGGTTTGAAGGGTGCTGAGTGTTCTAGCTATAAGAGAACATGTTACTGCTTTTGTACATTATTGCTGTTATAATACAGGAGAAACACATCAGGACCCACTCATTATTTAGCAGACTAGTAAAATTTAAAATATAAGACATCACATGAGGCTGAAGCTGCAGTCTATCTGTAGGGAGACTTCTTGCTGCTGTAGGAGAAGCAAGGTGATGCTGTGCTTTGGGAAACAACAAAACCATTACTTCCAGTGTCTGAGGCATAGTCCCAATATACAGGGGCCCATACCCTAATTTTTTTTTTGTGGTAGGCAACTCTTAAAGTTATCTCCCTTTCCTTTGTTTGCCTTCTTACTACTTTTAGGCATCAGTTGCCTTTGTAAGTCTTCTTTATGGTTATATTTGCTAAAAAATGCAACTGGTTTGGATTCCGTACCTAAATAACTTGACTGAGAACCTACAATACTTGCTGTTCTCCCTCTTCTTCAAAGCTAGACTACAATTAATGAAAACTTGCAAGTGGTTTCTTTAATACACTATTTTTTTTGAGATTTTTTTTCTTTTCCTCCTCTCATCATTGCAACCTGTGCAGCTTTCTTGTACTTCCTTGTCTTTCTTTAAACATTATGCAGAATAAAATATAATTTTTCTCCTTACTTAGGCTTTGAACCCTTTGAAATGAAATCAAGTGAGTTTGCCTGTACTTAGTTGGTTGGACTCTTAACAGCTTCTGTTTTGCTGTGTAGGGAGTGCCATAGCTGATTAAAATAGATTTGATCTTTTGTCTCTAGATCAGCAGGTGATTTTTAATCTACAGCAGTATCACAAAGCTGTAAGGTAGCACTGCACACTTCCATAGGGGAGAAAAAAAGTAATCACACCTGATTTAGCCTGATTTAGTTTTGTAAATACTAGTGAATAATGCAGAACATATCTGAAGCGAGACTGTGAGTGCAGCTAGGCTATTGACTTTCCTCAATTCTGCATAAGCAGAGAAGATAGAAAAATACTTAGTACTGACAATTTCATCCCTGTCTCTAAACCCAGGACTAAATATCATAAGTGCATATATAAATATATATGTATAGATGCAATTCTGTACATGTGCTCCATTGGTTCTTACCTCATAAGTTATTAATGTGAATTTGAACTATACTACTTATATATACACATGATAAACATATGATAAAAATTAGACACAGGCAAAAAAGCCTTGCAGAATTTGTGGTCTGAATGACAAGATTTACACCATATGAATGCCTACAGTGTGGTAACTTAAGCTCATTCCTCATCAGATAGTTTAAGTTCATTCATGTCCTAATAAGTGGTAGCTGCTCTAGGAAGCCCTCTAAGCTTTCTATAACCAGATGTGCCACTAGTAATCTTTCCAAAATGTGATGTCAGTGGAGCTGTAGCTGGTTAAAGGGCTATGCAGGGCAAAAAGTGGTATTAGTGGCTAATAAAAGCTAATTCTTCTGCAAGCAAAATTAGCTCGCTTCACTAGCTTGTTATGACCTGAAGTGTCTGGCCACTGAACTATGCAGCTGGCTCATTTGCTGCTCTCAAAGAGATCCCACCCTGACTGACAGCTGTACTGGACTAGAAAAAAGTGGCCCAAATGAGTGAAAACAAGAGGACTTCAGTTTGTGGGACTTCAGGACAGTAGCAATCCATGCAAACAACCTCCATAAGAAAAAGAGATGAACCCAACAAGGAATGTGAGTGATATGGATCCTGGCTCTGGGACCCATAAATTTCCTTAACTAAGCAGCTACCACTGCAGAACTTTGTGCTCACAGATGCTGTAATCAATTCATGTTATATGCAACTACCTAAAAGGCACAGATGTCCAGTAACTGGTTGCAGCAACCCTAAATAATCACCAGAAACTTAACTTCTAGTGAATTCCAGATATTGTGATGCTCTAAAGTGATTAAAACGGCACTAGAATAGCCTAAACTCTGTGGACATGTATTTATTTTTACTCGCTGGTGTTTTGGGTTAAATGCCACATCAGAGTGTTTTTATTACAAAGTTCCTGTTCCTGCTCAATGCAGCTGTACCTATTCTAAACTCCTCCATCAAAGGCAACCATTTCCTTTTTTCCTTAATCTCACATCAGCGTACCAAGAGCAGTTGTCCCTGGCTTCCCTAAACTTGCCCTGCAGAAAAGCTTTCTTAAAATCTTCCCTACGTCCATTCTTTCCTTCGCACATGCTTAGAACTGTGTATGCAGGTGTATAAACACGGACACATGCATGTGCCTGTGCATGTTTTACTCAGTTTCTACTTCAGTCCTACAGCCTTGTGCATGGTCAGACTGGGAAAGGACTCCTGGGAAAGGTTGCTACCAAAGAGCAGCAAAATTCTTGCTTCCTCATGTACTTCCAAATTATTTTAATGCCTTCTTTATTTATGAGATGTTTCAAATTTCTGAACTCTGTGATAACATTATGCCAACAAATGTGCACTGAGGTCAAGACTGATTATTTTTTCACTGTGGTATTGTTTTTAAAGGTGATTTGACACCCAGTATTAAGACAGGTCATCCAGAGTGACAGGTTGGTGATGTTGCCTTTTGTGCAATTAAGCCCTTGAATGTTGATCCTGGATTGAGAGTTTATAGAAACCACATGGAAATATTGGTTTATGCTGTTAAGTAAATTTTGTGTCCTAAATTTTTATTCATTATGAAACAGTATTTGAGTTAAAAGGAGACCTTGGACTAATGAATGCGTTTGGCTTCTGTATTGTGCCTATGACATTGCTTTCTTTGCACCAGAGACTTCTGTGAAGTGCTGGCTCTCTGTTTTGGTGACATAGGAAAGGGAAATCTCTCAAGAGAAGACCCATAAATCCAACTTATCATAGCAAAAATGACAAAGCAGCACTTATACAGAAATTGAGGCTTCAAGTTGGACTTCAAGTTGGACTAATAATCTGTATTATTTTTGTTCCTTGTGAAATTTTTTTTTTGATTAGCCATAGTTGGGTACAGCTTGGATGCCCAGTCTTGTGAGAGGGTGAGACATGGTGAGAGACAGTAATAGAAATGATCTTTGCTTACTGAGGATCTCGGGAAATCATGCAAGGGGAAAATTCCCAGTATTTTATTTTCATACCAAAAGGGATTTTTCTCACACATTTACAAAAAAAAAAAAAAAAAAAAAAAAAAAAAAAAAAAAAAAAGAAAAAAAAAAAAAAAGTAAAAAAAGAGTAAAGGCTGTTTAATCCAGACATAAAGAGATACTAAAGTATTTTGTAGAGTATAGTCTAATTTTTTTATTTAATGATGACTTTTTCCATTGGAACTATAATGAGAAATTATAGAAAAGAGATCTTATAACAACAGGGATGATAGACAGGAGAACTGGAGCTAACATTGGACTCAGAACAAAACTACCCAGTCAGGGATGCATTTGAGGAGGTAAGTTGCCCACCACGGTACATGAGAGATTGGTGCTGAAGAGTCCCCCTCTGCTTAGATGCCATCACAATTAGAATATGGCAGGAATGTGTAATGCTGCAGACCACACTCAGGCTTCTGGAGAGATCACTCCTCTAAATCTTAAGTATAGAAGTATTAGTACCACATATTACCAGCAAAGATCTGTAGAAAATTTCTAAAGATACCTTGACTGAAAAGTCTGAATAGTCTGTTTCCTGCTGAATCAGACAGTTTACTGTAAGGAAACACACAAGTGCTGTAATGATGTAGGATGTCTCATCTTCCCACCATTAGCACTGTTCTTTCTGTCAGTTTGGATACCCTAGTAGAATGAATCTCAAGTTCATTAAGGAAAGCAGTAGGATGGGATGGTTTTCATGCTTTACACATTATGATCACTGTGGCCAGAGTTGTTACTTGTCCTTCTCCTTTGCCTGCTGAGGAAATTCAGCTCTATATGAATATTCATGATTGTGTTCTGCTGGTATCACTCTATCTCCATAGTTTCAGCTCTTCTTGGTGCCCCTGTTATCAAAAGTGAAAATGCTGCTCAAAATTTGTTTTTGCTTCCTCAGTCTCCCTCATTTCTTCTACTGTAATGCCACATCTGCCACTTTTTGTTTATTCTTTTCTGTCTTTAAGTCTGTGAAGCTAGTTTTGTGTAGAAACACCATGCCACAGCAACAGCCAGCAGTGATGCAGTTGCCCCAGTGCTAAGCTGATAACACAGAGAGAGCTGAAGCATTTCTACTTCTGTGCTTTGAACTCATTCTCAGAGCTGGTTTCCTGATTTGTTTCATTAGCACTGATTTGCTTTGTACTCTGAGTGCAATTGTTCATTTGGTAAGAGTTAGAGCTACTACATCTCCATTTTTCCCTAGTTTAAGCAAAGCAGCAGTAATGGCCACCTCTCCCTGTTTTTTTTCTTGGCAAACTTCCCAGAAAGATGTGGACTTAATTGTAATTTGCTCTCTGTGGTAGGAGCAGCAATATCTCATTTTTAGTATCTCAACAGCACCACTGTATTTAACTCTGTGTGTGTCTGAGGCCTCACTTCATCTCCTACAGAATAACCCTGTATTTCAACTAGGCTGACTATATGCAGCAGAGATGTTCATATTTATTGTTTATACAATTAATTGTTCTGTTATTTGCTGCTGCATCTGCTTTTCATGACTTAAAAAAAAAACCAAACAGAAAATAACCCCCAACTTTCTTTTGGAAAAATAACATCATTTTCTGCAGAAGGCTTTGTCTGTGCATCTAGTGTATCTTACTTAAGCTGGGTTTGAATTTTAGGTAGACAAGAAATTTTCTGTCAAAACTCTTCAAAAGAAACCATGAAATGTCCAGACCATAAATCCAGGAGTGGCACAAAAGTGGGAATATGAGACCTGCAATATGGAATATGAGTCTTTTAGTCCAACCTCCCCTATTTCCACCCTGGTGTTAAAGATACTGCTGACACCCTTGCAAGAGAAGAAACACACTTGGACATCAGTGTTTTTGGCAGAGCAGCAGGCACCCTTAGTTTAGGCTTAGTTTCATTTCTGTAAATTTTCTTGATAATACATGAAAAAGAAATGTCAAGCTATTGTATTTGTCACTTTGGTGGTGAAGTCTGGCAAATATCAGATCATCCTAATAAAATGTTGAATTTTAAAGCTAACACTTTAATTAAAAAATATCTTTCATATAAATAAAACTGACAGCTTTCATTCCAGGTACATTTCATGCTCTCAAGGAACTCCTGTCCTGTTTAAGAAAAATAAAACTTTTATCTGAAGTGCATTAATAACTGTTGTAAAGTAAGAAGGTATTTTCAAAATTTCTAACTTGCCTGCAACATTTGCATCAGCTAAGTCAGCAATACTTTGCTAGCCACTGTTGGATTGTATTTTATGCAGGAGACAGATAACCAACCCTGTGTGTCCTGGAATGAGCCTTTCCCTTCTGCTGGTCATGTGTAATTTATTTTTTTCATTTCTCATACGTTAAGGAATGTAAGGAAAAGTGATACTGTTGAAAAAAAGCCAAAGAAACAAATTCAGGTTGAAATTCAACTAAAAACTCAACTTGAAGTTTTTTGTGTGTGTAAAAATAGGATGTTGATATTGAAATAGTATTATCCATCTTTTCCAGATTCCATGTCTTTCACCTATCCCCATCTTTCCCATCCAGTTTTATAATCATGCTTGGTCATCCCCAAACTGAATTTTTGGGGAAGTGAGTGATTTGCAACTTTGAACAGAAAATCCACCCAGTTTTGTAAACAGTACCTCATAAGGAGTTTGTGGCAGCTTCTGAAATACATTCCTGTGTTAATGACAGGACTTTAGGTTTTGAACTTTTATATGTAACTCTGCTTTGTTTGGTAATACCTAACTAGTGATGATTCTTGATAATAACATTGATTTAGCTTTACAGCAAGCTTTTCAAGATCTCTTTTAGAATATCTTCCTGTTGCCATTCAATGAACAGTTCAAGTTTCTTTTAAAGGCTTTTGTCTCAATGTTCTAGTTAATTCATTTAAAACTTATCTTTAATGAATTTTAAAATATTAAATATTGGATATAAGTTGCTTATGAAGTCAAGTAGGTTTTGTTAATGTGATTTATTTCAACGTGTTTAGTATAAACAGTAAGTGCCATTAAATAATGATGAATGTATCACAGAGGAGTAATACATTTTATACTTTTTTTTAATAAGACTTACAATGCTGCCCCAAAACATGTGGATTCCTAGCATCTGAATCTGATGCACATCCCGGGGGTAAGGACCAGCCTGTGCCACATGTCAGACAGGGTGGGTCATGGCTCTGGTGTGGGCATGCCCACAATGTCTGATTGAGCTCTGCTGTGCCCCTTCTTCTCCAATGGCAGAGCCGCAAGTGGGAGGACTACAGCATCAGCTTTCTAGGGGAGCATCCTTCTCCCTGGCCTCTGTGGGGGACACTTGCCCCTGTTCAGGACCCCCCATGAGGCTGTCACTCCCCAGGGGATTGCACAGCTGTGCACTCACTGTGTCTGCCAGGTTGGGATCCCAACTCCAGGGGGAGGGGTAATGCTGCCCTGGAGATGCCTGTGGGCAGCATCACTGTGGGGCCAATCACGACAACATGAGGAGAATTCTAAATCTTCTCTGTGTTAGACCAGGTAGGATTTGTAAAGTTTGTGAAGTTCTGCTTTTGTTTTTTCCATTCTAGGCCCTGGAGTGACCTTACTGTTTGCTGATTGCAGGGAGCCACCTCATTATTCTGACTTGAAATTTCTCCATCTCCAAAATCAGAGGTAAGGATCAAAGTATCTTGAGACAGTGGGATGAAATGTACCATGGTTATTATGATTATACTGCTCGCTGTTCATATCAGAAAAGGAGATAATCTGTTCTTATATTCAGAAAGAATTAAATGCCATGAAACTACTGGAATTGTAACAATAGCATGAGGAATGCTGGTAAAATACCAGCATGACATGGCTTGAGTTACAAGTATTATATTTTTTGCCACATGTTAGGAACCACTAACTCTGGTGGCTACTGTAACTTATTAAGAATTGTATGGGAATCTGTTTTCAATATCTGTGATTTAAAAATATCTTGGAATGTAACACTGGAAAAGAAAAAGGAAATATATTTCCTGAAATGTGCCTCAATGCCATTTTTTCACTGTCTAATTTCCATTTCTGCTGTTCTGCTTTTTTGTAATTTTTTTCTTTGTGGTTTTTTTTTTCTTTTTTTCTTTCTTCTTTTTTTTTAAATTATGATTTTATACACAATTTCATCATTTTTTTTCAAAGAACTGACATTTTTTCAGAGGTCACATGATGAAAATCACCTGTGTAGTTATACATGGTTTGTTTTATTTTCAAAGAAACAATTAAGCATTTCAAGGAGAGGAATTAATCTTTCTGATTTCTGCAGAACAAAATAGTAAGGAAAATTGAAGTGTTTTCCCTGTGCTTCTGCTATGTCTATGGATTTTTTTTGGGTAAGTATTTCAACATTATAGTTGAAAGAATCAGATTAAACATGCTAGGCTTTTTACAGTTCCTATGGCCTCCACTTGAAGTGCATTAAACACTTAAATCTCAGCCTAACAAAACTGGAATGGATGCTTTAAAATAAGGATTATCTTCCATTTTGTAATAAGGAAAACTGTAGAGCTACAAAGGTCATCATGGCCACTTTTCTGCATAAAGAAGGGAACAGCTTTAACTCATGGACAGCATTGTTTCTGCCCTGTGGTCTTGAAAGCTCAGTGAGAAGAACAGGATATCACTACTGATTGCAACTTTTAGCTTGGATACAGATTTCTTCTGTGGCTTAGAACAAGTTATTTCTTCCTCATATGTTTTAGCTTACCAGCTATATAAAACCTTTGAGGTGCATGTGCCTGCAAAACTGCTTTAAAGAGGTGAGGTGAAAGTTTAGAAGTTCTTTAAAAGAAGCTTCTGTGAGGTCTCAGCCTGCTTCCATACTTGTCAGTGAAAACTTTACCATAGACTTAAGTGGCCAGACTTGGTTTAGAATAAATTTCATTTACATTAGACTTCATGTAGGTATTTGTATTAACCAGGCTTTTAGTCTCCCTGATACCTCATTCAAATTAGAACTTGATTCTCCTGAGCTGCACTAAGAAGCATTCAGGAAAGTAATTAATTGGCCTGATTTTTCTCCTTTCACCACCTAAGAACATATGTTCTGTCATCCTCAAATCATCTATAAGAAAGCTGCTCATACCTGAATTGTCACCACATTTAACTGGTTTTGTCTAAAGGTGGCAGGATCCAGAATTTCTGGATCTCAAAAAAGAATGCTTTCAGACATTACTCCCTTTTTTAAGGGATTTTTTAGGATTCTGGCCTTAAAATCGTCACTGCCCTTAGATGAGATATGGAAGTAGGTGTGAATCTGTTTATAGGCTGTAGATGATTCAGTAGGACTCGAAGGTTAGTTATCCCATCCTGAGAGCACTTTAGGCTTTCCAGTAAGGTGTTCTGGTCAGGAGGTGAGGAACAGCAGGGTGTACTAGCACCCGTGTCTGCTTCTGAAACTGACACTGCCAGATTGTCCCTGATGGGGCTTGACAGGTTCAGCATCTACATGGGTCTGGGGAGCTGATTATCTGCTCTGCTGATAGATCCTGGGGGTCCCATACACCTGTTGGCTCTCACAGGTGTGTGGTGGGGTACCTTGTTGCTTTGCAAGGCTCAGGTGGGTAGCTTGTGTGGCCAGAGGTTTGGCCATATACAGGTTGTCCTTAGTTGCTTCCTCAAGATCACTGAGGGAGCTCAACTTCTCATTGAGCTTATTATGGCTGGTGTTTCAATCTCCTGGAGCTGGCTGAAGCAGACAGGGCCTGAACGATAACAGGCAGCAGCCCAGGAGCATGAGGTGTCCTGCTGTCCTAATGGCCATTCAAATATTTCATGCAGGAGTGACTTCAAAGTGGCTTTTCTCTAGACTGCACATCAGTGCAGCTGTACCTGAGAGGACAGTTCCATCAGAGAGCAGGCTTGTCTGTCTACTTCCATCAAAGCCTGCAGTTACATGTTCCAGGTATACATTTTGGTATGTGGCATCCTACAGCATCCTCCAGTTATGAATAAAGTGGGACAGAAAAATCTAAATGCAAAACCAGGTATCCCAGCAAGTCCAAATTTTTCTCAAAGTCAGCTGGTGTCTAGTGGCTCTTCAACACGAGCAATATTGCAAGCAATATTGCCAGGTGGTTTATATATAGTAGCAGTGCTTAGCAGCAAATTAACAAGTAGACAGATGGAGACACAATAAGAAAACTTCCCAGTATTCTTCTGATTTGGAAAATTTTATCCTCATTTTCAGGAAAACAGTTCTCCTAGATGGACTTGATAGCATAAAAGCACTGTAATTTTAGTAATGTTATTTTGGACATCAGAACTTCAAAACCTGAAATGATGTGAGGTGTTGGAACAAATGTTCCAACATGCAGAGTTTGGTCTTCGTGGCTTCGCAGAATTACTCACACTTCCTTTATTTAAGAAAACAACCACATTTCTCGCATCTTAAAAGTGACAGTCCTACAATGAAAAAAAAGAACTAAGTGCTCCTTGAACACTGCTCCCAATGCATGTGCAGGGGTTAAAGGGTTCACAGTTTGGAGGAAATGGTATAGTGGCTAACAGCTACCTGGGGAAGGTCAGCTCTGAAGAAATTGTGAGTTTTATATTCAGTGGTCATAACACTCCTTCTCTAAAACAACTTATTTAATTGTCACTACAAGGGATGAATGGCCAGAATAAGCAGCTCTTTTAGAACTGGAATTGGCTGAGTTCAGTTTCATGGGTGGAACTAAACTAGAGAATTGGTTAAAAACATCTGAATGGTCATGGCACGTTTGGTACTGTGTAACTACTGACAAAATGTAAACAATTACATGGTAACTAGAAAGATGCATGCCAGGTTAGTAGTGTGAGAAAGCCTTGGCAAATTAGGCTAATGACTGCATGGGACACATTCTGGTACAGCTCCCACTAGTTATCTGAGCGTGTTTGATGGGAATGTGATATGTCTGGGAGCTTGAGCAAACACAGTCTGACCCAAGTGCTCATCCTGTTAGTAGAAAAGACTCACAGAATTATACTATCCTGATCCAGTTTTCTGTGTGTTCATGCATCCTATTTTCTGAGCCATGAAGCTGCAATGACCAGTCCCTTGCAGTCAGTGTTTCAAAGACAGGATAAACATGTGTTTAGAGGAATTTGCAGAAGCTATCAGGTGCTCAATGCTTTTGATTTAATTAGCATTTTGTGAAAATCCAATCCAGGGCTAAGTCTGCCAGAGAATTTATCCAGAAAAGATGTACTATACTGTGCCAAGGACCATGACTGGCTACCTTGGGGGGCAATGTACAAAACTCTGCACATACCAAGGAAGAACCTGTTAGTGGGTAGAAATTGTTTGGAGGAAAGGTGGACTTAGCTCACTTTACCATTTTCTGCATTGAGGTTGCAGTTCAGCCTCCTTTATCTTGGGGTCCTCAGCCATGAACTGAGTGATGCAGCTTGGTGCTGCATGGTTAACAGTGTGCTGTAGGTATCCAATGTAGAAACAGCTTCCCAAAGCATTTTAGCCAATTTTAGATCCCCCATAAGCGCCTAAAAGTACTTTCTTTTCAAAAATGGCAATTCACAGCCTACTGTCCTTTTCTCCAAGTTGTCTTTATTCCCTTTGAAAGAAATCTCTCCTTCCTTGTCTTGGAGTGGTTACAAAGACACCAGCCTCCCAACTCAGCGACATAACTGATTCTGATGCTCTCTGCAATTTCTTTGCAGTGTAGGGTCAGTCTCTCCAACTGTTGTCTCAACAATCAGCATCATTCTTTTTTGCAGCACTGATATTTTTAAGCTCTTCAAACTCCTACATTTTCTAGAATGATGAAAGGTCCACATAATCAGCTACTATGACAATTTATACAACATAATCCATGAGAATATACATCATGAGAAAGGAAAACTTTAGTCTTGTTTATGGTCTTTTATGGTTATATGCTGAAGTACTGTAACTGGTTTTAGATACTTGTTTTAAAAAGTTGTCTAAATCTTGAGCTATGTAAGAAAATTGATGGTCGGCTTGCAAAATAAGGCCCATGGTATGCTTTTGAGATTAATTCAATCCTGTCAATTCCAGGAAGTTTAAAGTAATCTCTCATTGTCTGAAATAGAGAGTCAATGAAAATTAGATGATGTTTGATTTTTCTCATCAGTTAAGCAAGCAAGCAAGAAGTGGCTTGAAGCATTGTGAGGAAAAACTTAAAATTATATATCAGGGAAAAGTTTATAAACATAAGAACTCACAGCCAAGGAAACCAGCTGACAAATGAACCTTTGGAATCAGCACTGCTACAGATATTCAGGGCTCAGCTAGACATCCATCTATCAAAAAAGGATAAAGAAATCAGTCCAGCCACAATGTAGGGATAATACAAGAGAGTTTCCTGCCAAATTTCTACCCCAAATAATGTATGATTTAGTTGGAATGGAAAAGGAAAGCACTGTGGCTTGCTAGATCTTTCAGTGATAAAATTTTCTTTATTGTAACTGAAGTGTGTAGGTTTTGCTCTAGTTTCAGACACACAGACTCTAGCTTAGAATGTTTTATTTTTTTTAATTTAAAAAATTGATATCTTTAGAATAAAAAAACTCTTAGAATGAAAAATTGTTTCACAACATCTTTTTTTTACAGCAATTTTCCAGATGTAGTCAGATTACTCATACCAAGCCTGAGGAAAAACTGTCAGTAAGGTATTTATTTTTTGCAGGCTTAATTAGAAGTATGAAGGCTGGTAAGACTGGAGGGTTTGGATAATAAGGTTATAAAGGCATGGTTAGCTTTTTACCTCTATGTCAAAACTTCAAATACAGGCCAAGAGGGATATTGCCCATTCATTAATCTGAGTTACTGTTCAGATGTGTGGTAATGACCTACTTCTAGTGGGTAGGCAGGCAACACACATACAGTGGAGAGTTCAAGACTAAACTGAGTTGGCAGACTGAGACTACTGCTCATCAAAAGCTGGGGTTCAGATTTTTGAGTATGTCTTGACATTCAAGCAGTTGCCTCTTGCAAGAGGCAGCTGCTTGAAGAGGAGTTTTGAAGAGTTTGAAAGCCGTCACCTTGAGCTGAAGTAAGCAGAGTTCAGACACCTAAGCTCTTTACAGAAAGCTAAGTATATGTTTATCTGGAACACTGAACACCTTCAAAATTGTAACCTAGCACCCTCACCAAGTTTTCCATGAACCTCTGATTCACCACTTTTCCATGCAGCCTCAGAAAGAGTCTGATTGCCCCATTGTTTATCCCAGCACATGCCGTAAAGGAGAAGATGGATGGTGGTGCGCTGGCTTTCAAGTGCTCTGCTGCAAGTGCAGTCTCCTTTCAGGGCAATGTCTTCCAAAGCATCAGTCATATCAGAGAGACCAGCCTGGCACAGAGATGAAGCAGATACAGTTTTAAAGAGGCTGTTTCAGAAATAGAATTAGATTTAAATAACAAATGAAGCTTCAGACTGAGTACTGAGTTTCTACAGATGTAAAAAAGAATTCAATATTTTCAAGCCATAAATACCTTGCATTCCCTAATTTATACTGTAAAAATTAGTGCTAATTTCTAAGATATGCTGTAGAGTTGATCAAACGCAAGTCTGCTGTGTTATCACTGCATTATGAAAATGTCACATGATGTAGGAAAGGGAAGTATGCATATCTGCGATTGAAGAGGGAAATCACAGAGTGAAATCATCAAGCCACATTACCCAAAGAGAACAGATAAGTAAGGGTATAACACTGGAACTGTAAACAATCAAGCAGAGATTACACCTGTGTGGAATTGTGCATGTTTTGTTTTTTAGAAGTGACCTAAAATGTGGGCAGTAGAAAATTAAAAAAATCGAGCACTGCTTATCAAAGAACATTTTCAAAATGCTGTATGGACAGGATAATAATCATTAATGTGTATTAAAAGAATGTTATTTATGGGTGTCACTTGAAACTTTTCTACAAATGACACAACTTAGAAGCAAGGAAATTAATTGTCCGGGGCTCTGATTTGTCTCAGGCATACATGTACATTTTCTGCCCTTCCACCCAGCTTCTTGCCACAGCTGTGATGGCATCCCCAGCTGTGTCCCACAGCTCTTATTGCTGCCCTACCAGCCTGGCCTGGCACCCAGCACACCGTCCTCAACCAACACAGGCAGCAGCTCAGGCATGTGCTGATCATCTCTTCTCTCTTCCCTTTCGAATGTTTCTATGAAAGTGCATGTGCTCGCATTTGTAAATATGGACCCCAGATAAAACTCTAGACACATTCACCATCAGAAAACTTGCTTTTAAATGTGTCAGAGTCTCTATTTGCCGTGTTCCTTCCCCCTCCACCACTGGAAAACCACGATGACAGGAAGAGTGCACCATTTCCTCCAAAGAGACCCATTGCTGCTCTCACTATCTCACATTAACCTACAATCTGCTCTTTCAGTGTGCACACACTTTCAGCTGCAGAAAATGTGGGACTAACCTGTACATTTTAAGTCAATGAAATAGGACATTTTGGTAGAGGAAATAGTCAAATTAGGTTATCACAAAACAGGAGCTTTTATTGTTGCTTGTTCAGGCAGTGCTGCTGACTGCTGAGCTAACTCTTAGTAAGAATGTGCAAGTTGTGCTATTTTTACTTGCTACTTGTCTAGTACTGGACTCATTTGGAATAATTTATTCTTGCATATAGAGGTATACATCTAGCAACAAAAATTTAGACGAATTTTCTGTAGCTAACAGAATTGTCACAAGAATTCATTGAGAAGGAAGAGAGAATACTGTGCTAAAGGAAGCTTTGAGTGGACTTCAGAAAAAAGGCCCAAATACATTTGACATTCCCCTCAAAATACTTACATTTTTGCCTATGAAAAGCCCATTTCATTAACCATGTCATGCCACTTCATAACTTCTTGTTAACTTGTTGTACTTTACCCACTCATCTAGTTCAGTGGTTTTTATTCCCTGGTTTTCAACCACTATCCTTTCCCCACTTTCAATCTTTGCAGTTTGCACTCAGACACCATCCTGGCTTCATCCCTGGGGTTTCCTAGACAAGGACAATCTAGTTACCCTTGTGAAATTCAAACCTCAGGCAAATCAAAAACTGTAGAAAAGTTCCACAAGACAGGCTTTGTCAGTACTCTGTGAGGGGCAGCTCCATTACCCAGAGAAGCTGTTAGAACAGAAATCACACCTTAAGCACTAAGTTATCTTCCCAACCATCCTACTCTTTCCCCCAAACTTTTCCTTTCAATTTACTGCAATTACTGCCAGTCTTTTCTGGTCAAGAGAAAGTTTTACCACTGTGTGTGTAATTACAGAACTTCTGAGTAGAACATCATGTTAGAAACTCTCTGTGAAATGCTTGGAGTAAAGTAGATTAAGAACAGATTTACTAAAGAAATTAGGAAGTCATTCCAGTGTTCTTTTCTGTTCTAAATAACATAGTGAAAATAAATCTCTGAGGCAAGATTCTGGACAAAGTCATTCCTTTGAAAAGAGACCACAAGATTCCTGGTCTTCTTAATGGAGAAAACAGAAAGAATTGGTCTTGGTTTGGGACTCTCAAAATACTGATCCTTTTGAACAATGTGGACAGAAGTTCAGAATGTTGTCCAATGTATTCATCCTTGAACAGAAAGAAATCAAATTACTCTGTGCTCTGACTGTCTCATAGGAGCCGAAAAAGAAAAGAACCCCTCCCTTTCTTTTTTATGCTTGCTATGCTCCAAAGTTTCTAAATGAATTTATTTGTGCAAGGCATTTTGATGCGTGCATCTGTTTTGCCCTGAGAAATCATGACCCAGTTGCACAGTTCAGTGGTTTTGAGCCAGATATTCTTTTATTTCAAGTTTTAGAAATCTAAAGTCAGTAGGCAAATGCATATATCTATAGGTGCATTTCACTAGTGATGGCCACAGAGTGAAGACTGAGGTAAGTTCTTCACAATAACACAGCCATCCCAACTTCTAGCTTTCTGTTTCTCACTGTTGTATTCTGTTATCTCTCCTGACTTGACAGTTACTCCTGTGTGTCTTCACAGGAAGAATGCACATCACAGTCCTGCTCTGAAAACATAGGCCCAGGGAAATGCAGAAGAGCGATTTTTCCATTATTGTAAACTGCAAAAAGGTAAAAATACAATCATCCCCTTCTCTGTTTGGTAGTCAGAGGATTGAAGGAGAGAGCATGTGAAACAGTAGCTGGGTACCAATGATATAGATGTTAAATGTCCTGTGAAAAGCAGCTTATATTGCTGTCTGCCCTCAATAGGACTGAGGTTGCATGATATTTAGATTATAAAAGACTCTCATGTAAGAAGTAGGTAGCATATTAAATATACTTTTTTGCTTTACATTGTTCCCCAGTGAAAACCACAATTTCACTTTGGTTTGATGAGCATGCTGTGATGCCATTGTGGTAGGTCTACCTTTTGAAATGATTGAAGAGTAGAAGTAGACTGTGTACTGTTAGCAGGGAGCAATGTCTGATACCAATTATTTCAAATTTTGCAGTCTAGAACTGGGTTTTTGTTTTATTTTGAGGTTTCTTCTAAAATGGTGACCTTTCTGGTCAGCAGATATAAGTCTTGCCAGTGTTCCTGTGTCAGTTAACAAACTCAGTTATTTATAAATAATCTTAGAAGGGAGACCTTTAAAGGATGTGAGATGTAAATCAGCAATCTCTGTTTCTAATCACAGTGGATGCACAGGTTCCTTTTGAGCTGTAATGAAGAAGTTTGGAGCTGGAGACTACAAATAGTTGAAGTAATTTTGATGTTAATTTTTCAAATTTCCAAGGTTTCTAAGATGTGGCTAATAATAATAGCAGGCGTTGTCTGTTTCTCCCAGCATGTGCCATGAAAGTGGTGTGGTCACAGAGCTATGCATTATTTACATGGTGTCAACATGTCAGCAAGTGGTAGGGCAGCGAGCCAGATTAAATCACTTCTGATTTTAAATACAGGACACTGAATAATAATGTTGTGTCACACTTGAGGACACTGGAATCTGGCAAATCAGCAGCAGCTCAGTCTGTCAAGCTCATTTGGATGGCTTCTTCTCTTCCTCAATGATCACAGAATCAAACTCAAGGTTCAAGAAAACTGTATAAAGTTGGCATTTTAAAATTTCCTTCCAAAGCACAGGAAACAGACACTTTTTGTTTGTTTTCTATAAAGATGTGTCATGAGGTCACTGCCCTCATGCAGGAATGTTTGCACCTGAGAATGGGCAATGGTGCATGCATGGTGCATGTCTGCCATTAATCTTTTTTGTCTCTGTAAGGGACAAGTCTGGTACGGTTACTTTCATCCATTATTTTTTTGCAGAATCTACTGCAACAGGTCCACCATCTCAAACAGGAATTGTATTTTTAAGAGGCAATCTCATCATGTGATTGGGGCTTTAAGGGTTTGAGGTCTTCCAAGAAAATCTTGGGCACTGTTTTCAACCATTGCTTCTGCACCAGCTCTGATTTCTGTATAACCCCTAGAGCTGGTTCACCTTGCCAGCTGGTAGAAAACTAATTCAGCAAGATAAAAACATGGATAGCTTTCTGTTGGTTTACTAATCCAATTACATTCATCAAGGAGCCATGTGAAAATCAAGAAGTGGAAGGGAAGGAATGGGTCTGCATGTCAGGGAAGAAAGTATGCCAAGGAAGTGAAGGGAGCAGAACTGTTAGATGAATTTTACTATATTGTGAAAGCTCGCCCTAGAATATTTAATGGACAGGGAGGGAGCTTTTAGAAGGTTAAAAGAAGCATCCAAAATACTGGGATTCATTTTGCCTTGTCACCATAATACCCTTTTTATGAAGCTAGAAATATGTATGCTAATAAAAACCCTTTGCTTTTCTTAAATTTTAAACTATAATGCAACCATTGGAGTCTGTGCACAGTTCTTTCAAGTTAAATGCTTAGTTCAACATTCCACTTCCATTTCCTGGTAGAAAATGTTTTATATGAAAGCAACTTTAACCTTTCAGAAGGGTTCATTTACTGTTACGTTTGGTATCAGCTTTCCAAAAAATGCAGTCTGCGTTTGGCATGTTACAGATTCTGGTTTTAATAGGGGTTTAGGGAAAAAAGAGTCATATGGCATAATTCAGAAATAAAATACTGCAACAGAATTCTCTCTATACATGAATGTACCCCATGAGCGAGTGGTTTAAAGTCAGTTTGATCACTTAAAGCCAAGACATGGGCTCAAGCTATCTATGAACCAGCTGGTAACAAATAACACATTCAACTCTCAGTCACAGGAAACTGTTAGGTTGCCTTTTTATAGACAACTACGGCTCTACAGCTCCTGAAGCACAAGGGAATATCATAGGGACTTGGAAAGAATTGAACACCTACCATATGCACATAAAGAAGGGTAATAAAAGATGAAAGGCCAGAACTGAGCTTTAATTTCTATTTTTCTTCTTTTGATTTATCATCTGCTTCTGCCTTGCTGCAATTTTATTTGGCCTAAAAATTAGGGAGAAGATGCTTGAATTGCTTAGTTTGATCAAATCAGTCAAACTTAGGCTTCCATCTCACCAGTGTAACAGATGCTAAACATGAAACTTTAAAGTACATTATTGCTGTCTTTATGTCTTTATTGTGCATTCATTTCTGAAGTTCTGATTGCTGTAACAATCCCCTGCAGTGGGCAGTTCCTGGCCATGGGTTGCTGTGGTCATGGTGAGATGGGCATTGAGCTGGTAGAGCTGTATCAAGGTGACTCTGAACTAGAGTGAGGGCTGACTACTTGGGTGCAGGGCCATATAAACATATCTGAGCCTCCTTTGGGACCTCAGCAGCTCCTCTGCAAGTGCTTCAGGACTGTCTCAGCTGTCAGGTTGGTTTAGGAGTCACCGCACCATGGTTCCTTGCCATGTACGGATGTATTCTGGGAGTTAACCTCCACAGGAATAACCACTGCTGTCAATAACCACTTCTTACAGAAGAAAAGGACCTTCAGACAGGCCTGGCCATGAGTGAGACAATAAAGGCTAATCCTCTGTGCTGCTGAGCCTCAGCTTCTAATAAAGGACTCAGAACTTGTAAGCATAAAGCTTCAAAGTACAGATTTGCAGAGGGAGGGCAGATAAGGGGGTTGTAGCCCACCCATCAAGACCACCTGGTCTCAATAAATGGTAGCAGTCAGCCTTTGTGCCACATGCTCTTTCCATAGCCTACCCTTCTTCCAGGGAGTGAGATTTCCAAGAATGCTGCCGGCAATGTATGTGTCAAAGTCGGGTGCACTACAGAGTCTGACAGTCATGAGGGTTTTTGTCACCCCTGGAACTGCAGCAGCTGAATCTGACTGTGATGCTCAGAAGCTGAACCTTAGTAAAATAACACTTAGGATATTTAATAGCTGATGATGGATGCATGTTCAATACTTTGAAGAGGGAAAGATCTGCAAAAATGCAGACTATTATTTTATCTGGAAGTGTGTTCTGTGGCATCCCTAAGAGTATTCACATTTCTTATTCCTTTTTTGTGCATGTGCAGCTCTTACGAACTTTCAGCTATGAATCCGTATGGGAATAATTTCATTGTGAGAAGGCGGCTTCCATTCTATCCTGAAAAAAAAGCTGCATGAAAATCACAGAAAGCTACAGAAGAAAGTACCAGTCATTGTTTGAAAGCATTGTGGCCTATGGAGATGGAAAACAGAACATGGTTTTGACTCCAAATTTTATAAGCTTCTAGAAACATGAATGAATGAGAAACAAATGCAAAAATTTGCTTGAAAAAATAAAATATCAAAACCTTGTTGCTTTTACAATGAACAGACCTGGCAAAAAGGACATTAATTATCTTGAGTATCAGTGTTTAAACAGGTAGTGCTATAGGTAGTGCTATTCCCAGTATTTTTTGGTTGCCAGCTAGACTAGTGTTACTCCTCAGTTGCTAACAATGAAGTTATCAGCCACTGGAACAAATTATGAAGAGGAGCAGTGAGCTTACCATTTCTTGAAGTTTGCAAACTGAAAGGGGTTGGTATGCCTTAGCACACAATGGATGCACAGCTGGGTGAAATTATATTGTTGTGCTACAGAGAAGTACATGAAATATCCTATGTGGTCCTTTCTAGCTTTAAGAGCCATAGTCTATAATTTCACAAAGGCCTTACGAAGAACTCTTAGAAGTAGTGAAAACCAGAGCTAATCTGAATGCATCTTCTGATTTTGGCATGATTATGCCAAAGTATTAAAAAAAAATTACAGACTCTAATGTTTCTATGTGTTTCTGTCATGACAACTCATATTACTAGCATTAATTTAATTTTGGTTTTGGGGACTAAAGAGACCCTTTCTCTTCCCAGAAGAACAGAATGTACATTAGTTCATGAAAGTGTGTATAAACAATTAAGCATGTAGACTGCTGTTTCCTGACCTGATCTATTGCAGTCAATAAAATCAATAAACTAGGCTCACTCAGTGAAATAAAAGACACCCCATGAAGGAAATCTGAGGATATTTCTCATTACTGTAGATGATTTCTTAATCTAAACTTCCATTTTCTTCTCCTTGGAGGATAATCTAGCACACTGTTTAGAAGATTTTTTTTTCCCTATAGCAGTCCTGCAGTTTTTTTATCCCCCTCCAGATTTCAAGAATTTTGGGACATCAGGCACTGCAGAAACCTAAATTCAGTGGGCCAGTTGAAAGTTTGGTAAAGATGTGCCTGACTGAACAGCTGGACATGAGAAGAACTCACTCTTCAATGCTGAGTGGGTTTGGCAGCACAGCTAGGACTGCATATTTGGGATGTCCTAGGTCATCCTAGAAGAACTGAAAAAAAATCATGGTACAGCTTTTCAACCATTTCAGGGGAAGTTGATGCTTTTGTATCCAAAATGGATATGCATAGTTCCAGAGGGAGTTTTTAAGGTTTTAGATTGTAGTCAGTGGCTAGTTCCCTTTGTGTCTGTGTATAAACTCCCTTAGTGACCATCTTCTAGGTATGTATGTTGTGCCTAAATAAATATCCCAGCTGTCCCTCAGGTGGAGGTTTGTCATCAAGGCTTGCTTTAGCCAAACACATTGTGTCAGTCAGATACAGTGATGGGACCACAATATAAAGGAACCTAGAGAAAATTTGATAGTTTGTCCTATAGAAGCACTCAGATTGTTTTATCAAGCAGTCTTTTCTGGTCTCAAGTTTCACAAATTTATAACCTGAATTGATTCAAATAAGTTCAACTTTCTCTTGTTACTCTGCTTTGTGATTTTCTGAGAAGATGATTGGAAAAGATGGATGCTGAAGGAAGAGTTCAACATCTAACTGATCTTAAGTTTTTCAAATATATTATCTTTTAAAAAAAACCCACAACCCAATTTGCCATAATACTTCCAGCATCAACAGTCACTAATCTATTTTCCATGCAGTGCCCATAGTAAAATATAGGTGTATATATTTAATGCTTTGATTTAATTACTCTAAAAGAACAGTTTGAGGTTATTTTGGTTGAAGTAACACCTCCATTTTAGTCCCCTAAGGGCTAGCTGTGTAGTTTTTGTCCAAAAATGTATAATAATATAAAATAAATAAAAAAGGTCTCTAAACATTTTGAAGTTTGGAGCACTAGACTATATTTCCATTCATCATGGAGATTCTCAAAAGTAATTTCTGAGCTGCATTGCAAGGAAACTGGGAAGAGCTTGAACTGCTAATGTTCTCTTTGCTGTGTGGGTATACAGAACAGTTTTCTTGTCCTACAAGTATTCTGTTGATTTTGAAATTTTAGGCCTGGCATGGGACTCAGTGAATATACGAGTGACTTAAGAAAGAAACAAACGTATTTCATTTTAATGGTGATCCCTTTTTTTCTTTTTTTAACCTTTTTATATAAACTAAATTAAGTTTCAATAGGAAAAGATGCTTTCAACCGCAAACCCAAGAGTTTTTGTTTTAAAAATGTTGAAATGACATATTTCTAGAATTTCAAAACCTGAGGTTTTAATTTTTTTTTTTTTTTTGAGGACAGGAAGTTCTTCTGGGAATAATTTCAGTTTTGATGAATTGTCAGTTGTGACCGTGTCTCTTCTTACAAAAACTCTGTATTCACTTCCAACTCTAAACCCAGGCTCCCAATACTTTCCAGAAGTATGAAGTATGATCACCTTAGCTGCTTTACTGATGCATTATAATGAGACATAGATTTTGGGCAACTGTCTTTATTCACTGGTGCAATAAGACAACAGCGAGAGTGGTCTGAGATTAATTGAGATTCTTCTTTACATCTACTTGAGATTGGAATAGTTCTGTGGTTTGTGTTCCTAAGTTCCACATATATGGTGTTTCATGTCACTTTTTGGTTCACAATTTGTAAACAAGTTGATAAAAGTTACATGTGTGCTAGAAATTAATTTCTTTAACAGGCTGTCTAGGGCATGGTCACAGCACCAGGCCTGACAGAATTCAAGAAGCATTTGGACAATACTCTCAGGCGCATGCTGACTCTTGGGGTTGGTCCTGTGCAGGGCTAAGAGTTGGATTTGATGATCCTTGTGGGTCCCTTTTAACCCAGCTTATTCTGTGATTCCTCAAGGTAGATGTGATATCTGTCCTATGTTCTCAGGGATAAATCACACTTCTGATGAAAGCAGTATTGGAAACTGCCCATTCAAGTACAGGTTTATAGCTTTTCAGGCTTGAAAATATCTCTGATGTGGTGGTTTTCAGGGCAGCTAGGATGGGTGAAGGGAAGGAGAAACCTTGACTTCATGTTTCAGAACGTTGGTTTATTATATTATGATGTATATTATATAAAAAAAGACTACACTAAAATTATGCTACAAAGAACAGAGAGAAAGATTCATCAGAAGGTGAGACAGGAATAGAAAGGAATGAATAACAAAGTTCTGTGACTCCCAGGGAGTCCGAGAGCTGCTGCCTCCTGGATTGGTCACCAAGTAGAAACTTCCCACACTGACCAATCAAGAAAGCACCTGCTGCATTCCACAGTAGCAGATAACAAATTGTTTACACTTGAAGCTGAGGCCCTTCAGCTTCTCAGGAGAAGAAAATCCTAACAAAGGGATTTTCATAAAATATCATAACTACATATTTCTACTCTGTTTCAGTCTCAGATGAGAAAGAACTAAAAATAACTAAAGTAGATATGAAATTTGGCTAATATGCTATATCACAAGTTTTCCATCAAAAATGGTGAAGGCAGTGTGTAGGAATTCCTGTCTTCTCTGGGGTTTCTGGTGCATTACTTAGTCACAGTAATTTCCAACACAACCCATTCTGAAGCTCCAACCATGTCAAGGATGTACTTGTAGATATATTTGCATTCTCAGGTTTCTCTTTACTTTCTCTTTTCATTTCTTTTCTTTCAAGCAAAGTTTTGAAATAATAAGTAGGCTGAGGTCCTTTTGGAGTCTGATTAACATTGCCTCTGGGATCAAGATGTCTTCATTGCTAGACAGCTGAAAGGAAATGCATTGTCTCCACTGAAGTGTGTCTGTATATCCTGAGGAGGATATATTTATTATGAGAAGAACTCTTCTGAGCTGGAGGAATTAACAGTGGTCTCTGCAAACCATCAGCACTTCTCTGTAGTCCCAGAGAGGAACGATGCTTCACAATGCATTTTTTTCCAATAGTTTTGAAAGATCTATTCCATGATCCTTCCAGCTTTGGAAACCAGAGGTCTTTTCTATTTTCTGTGCCATGATCACCTTCCAGCCATATTGCAAACTGGCAATGCATGAAGAGCAGCTAGTGGAATATCCCATTAGCCTAATATATGACAAGATTAAATGCCCTGCTCCTATACCACCCTTCATTGTCACAGAGCATTCTGTATTTCATCCCTTGCTGTCTGTGCTAATCAGTAGCACTCTTTTGCTAACCAGTTCATTTTGCATTGTTTCAAATCCAAAATTTGAACCATAACACCAGTGTTATTTTTGGGCTGACTGAGCACCAGGCATTGTAGAAGATCAATAGAGAGATTTTGGCAATGGAGTAGGGACCAACAGGGGTGTGTAGTGCTTGCTGCCCTTTGCACTTGGAGTTTTCACAGGACGCAAGGGTGTGCTCCTCTTTCTGTCAGGCACAAGCAGCTTGTGTTTGAAGGCACAGGAGATTTTGTTTTCCTGCTCCTCTCATGCCCCGTGAAAGTGATTAACTGCACTTTCATTTTGAAACTGAAAAGGAAGCATATCAGCTTGTGGTTCTGCCACTAAAATTTGGTTCAATTGCAATTCTTGTTTCTGAATCCTGACGATCGTATGATTTTGCTGATGTGTGATTTTTTGCCTGCAGACTCAAGAAAATTTCAGCAGCTATTATCTGACACCAGTTTTACTCTCTCTCTTCATGTCTATGGAATAAGTACTTCTCTATAAAAAGAAGAATGCTCGTACACAGTTGTATGGCAGTTTAAAAAAGGCAATTGTTTGGAGGCTAATGGTAATGGCATTTAAATGCATTATCTACTTGGCCTGATTACAGCTGACTCCTGGCATGTCCTGAATCTAATGGTAGAAGTCATAGAAACCTTGTTGAAAATAATATTGTCTCTGAACATCAAATAACCTCTCATAAGCTTAGTCTTAGTACCAAACTTTTATTCCGATCTGATATAGGTCTCACTGTTCAAAACCTCAACTGTGAATTCTCACTTTTGGTCAAGAATTAGGTTTGGTTGTTGCAACCTCATCCTGTCATTGCCTTGCTCAAGTAGTATATTAAATATTGTATGAATACTTTTGCATGACTGTTTTCAATAGACACCATGCATCCCAAATATTGGAATGGTATCCTACAATCGTAGAATGGCTTGGGTTAGAAGAGACCTTAAAGATAATTTAGTTCTATCTTAGAATACAATTAAATTACTTTATAAGTCTAGCAGGCATATAACATTTCACAATGTTGATTCAAGTACCAGCCAGAAGAAGGGGCAGAGCTGATAAATAATATTAATAGTTAGGCTTAATTCTTCATTAGCAGAAGCACTTGATTCCAAATTACTTTATATTGGCTACATTCACTAAGAAATTATGCTCTTGACTGTTTCAGATACTTGAAAAAAATTTTATATACATATACACACACACACACACACATATATATATATATATATATATATATATATATATATATATATATATATATATATAGTACAAGCTGAATACAAGCCCTTTCAGTTATTAGGAAATCACAAAATTGATACTTGAAGAAAGACCTAGTGTTTATGCTACGACATTTTTTCTCCCACCTTTGGCAGCACACCTTCTAGACTTCCCCACTCTGTTGTTATTCAAACAAAGACACCTACTATCACAGACTGGTCCTAGCCTGACTTCATCCTACCTCAGATCCTGCCTTCAGCTTAAATTCTTGCAAGGCAGCTTAGGATTTTGAGTGAAGAAACCTGTTTGTAATGCAGCTATGAAGGGCAGCATTTCACAGTGACTCGCAAGAAGAGATTTATTATGTACATAGGAGATGTTACTTCTATGCATATTTTGCAAAACTGTAGGGAAATAAGTAGCCTTCTGTCCCCTTCCCCCTGTAGCAAAGAAATTTGACAGCTGTGAATGGAACAGACTGAAGCCATTTAGAGATGGATGTTTAAATTGTACAGCATTGATGGGATTGTTTAATAAGTATTCTCTCTTTTTCTTTCATTACATGAGGTTTTGCTTTTCTTGGATCACACAGATTCTTGTAAAAATGTAACAAGCTACTATTCTGAATATGCCAAATAAGAAACAGATGGATCTCTTTAAAGAATAGTCTATCAGTAATATTAATGGGATCTCATGTTGAGGAACCAGGCACCTCCCTTCCCTTACGCCAGCCTTCTTGGCCTGAACAAAGAGGCTCTTCTAACAATGACTTGCACATGGCAAAGGAGAAGAAGGAGGTTTTGGTAGCTGCAATTTAAAACATGACATTTTTTTCTTCTCAGAATGTATTTTTAATGTGCTATACCCTTGGCTATTATGCCCAAGGTTTCCTGTGGTGGGCTGATGGGAGCACAAGGCTTGACCCTGTTGTCAGTGTCTCTCTCACTCCACAATTCAACTGGTGTAGTGGAGATCCTCTGACATAAGTGTCATCCTCCTCAGTTAATACCATGTGGGGCTGTACTCATGTAACTAAGAACCTTCTGAATAAAGAAAATTTCAGTTGGTATAGCAAACAATAGGATGTATATAATACTCCTTAGGCATCAATTTATGCATGTGAGATTAGAACTCCGGGTTTTGCATTATTTTTGCTTAAGCAGACGGGGCCCTGTACTCTCCTGTTCTCTTGCCTTGTGTTACCTTTCTCAAGAAAGAAAGCTTAGTGGTATCAAAAGCTGAGTACGTCTTCATTAACAACAGCTTCTCATACCCCATAACAGATATATTTCTGTGCCGTGAACTATCAAAACCGGACTTACCTGCTATGCTGAAAGCCAGAATAGCAGCTTCAGATATGAATATGCTTATTAGACCCTCATGATACACTTGGTTTGTCAACCCCTGATTTGTCTGTGAGACAGCCGAGTGGATAAAGGCAAGCGTGAGACAGATTCAGGGATTCCTGTAGCCACCCCAGCTGTTAAATGGGTGTCATGGGCAAAGCATGTGAGTCACACAAAAGATGTACTTCAGAAAAGTAAAATAATAAAGCTGAGGTGTTTCTTTATAGCCGTTATTTTCTTTTATTTGGGCTATTTCCAAGGTTGGGTGGAGGGGCTGTGCAGCACTTGTTTGTTGATGAAATGATAACTTAACCTAGATAAAGCACATACATACTGTTATTTTAATAAAAGAAACAAGGCCCACATTTAAAAGGGAAATATAATACAGTAAACATCCTTTTGTACTGGCCTAGTTATTTTTCTAAACTTGTGCCAGGCTGAGGTATTTGCCTTCCGAAGTAGAATTTTTGCAAGAGTCTGTAAGTCCTGCAATACCTTTTCCAGCAGCTGTTGAGTGAGCCAAAGGTCTGTAGTCAAGGGGGCATTTTTGAACACTGTTTTACTTCATCACTTATTGGAGCCTTTTTAAGATGTCCTATTCAGATTTAATGACCTTTATGTGCATCTCATATTCAATATATTTTAGAATCATTTTAAAATAAATTCATCCAGTCTTGTTTGGTAGATGTTATTGCCACTTCTACCAAACTGTAGTAAGATTATTTGTTGTAAACAAGGTAGAGATCTGAATAGAGGTAGATATGAATGCCACCACTCATGGTACTGAAAACAGCTATGCCAGGTTATTGGTCTGGGGTGCTCTGACTCAGTGATAACTCCCATCCAGTGATTTGGTTTGTAGAATTTCCATGTTAAAATGAAAATGTTCACCTTGGTACCTTGTGACCTATGAGAGGACTACAGATGGAAACATCCATTTTAGAGAGGAGAGATTAGATTAAGGAGTGAGAACTGGTGTGAAAACAAATAACATTTTCTTCATAAAGTGGTCTGTGCTCAGGATCAGTCTGATATGAGGCAACAAGAATCATCTCTACTTAGACCTGCCACAACAACAACCATTACAACCTGCTCCAGGCTTTCCATGCTTTTGTCTCCAGCATTCCTGGGATCCTTCCAGGTGTCTTAGCTGGTGTTCATTAGGGACATTAAGATGGGCTCTCTGTAGGAGAAATAATGTTTCCTTCCTTTGTAGCTGGAGCAAATAAAGGAAACCCAGCAACTGCTTTGGTGCTCAGCTGTGATAATGGTGGGTTGAAGGAAGCTTTAATGTCTATAGGGTGGAGAGCAGAAGCATTTGTCATATCTTGAAGGGAAGAATAAGGCACACATGGAATATTAACTGGGTGTTCTGTATTTGGCATTCTTTTTCTGTAACACCAATCCTGGTACCACAAGCTAGCTTGCATTTAGAAAACTTCCTAGAAAGATTCAAAATGGCTTGTCTTTACAGAAGAAAAAGATTGCTTAGAGAACCCAGCTCCTGTCTGGTGGGATGTTTAGGGTTTCAGAGTATATGTAGTTTATTTTTGTCTTGAATTACAACCGAGTCAAAAGTGTTTGCAGAAAAAAAATTGAAATTTTTCTCTTTGATACTATCAGATCAAACACAAGAAAACAAAAATCCTTTCCTCTCAGAGAAGAAATGCTGAATACTTGATGATGACAATATTAATGACCTTTGAAAATGCATTATAAATCCAAGGCAATGTCAACATTGGTATTAGTGGTGGATAAGTTTGTTAAAATAGTATTTAAGGCAGATTATGCATGAAACACAATATTTTGGATGTTTAGAAAAGTCTTATTATATTATTATGTTCAGGGCTTATAGTTATTCTACTTAGAGCTGACCTGTTGCTCATTTAGCTGGAACTGAACAGTTGTTCTTGTAGTCCACAATATTCCGTTTGAAGGAAGAAAGGCTGGCAAAAAGTGGCATTGCTGATATCTTAGTTTCCAGTGAGGGAGTACCAATAATGTTCAGGTAGATATCCAAAGCATTAGGCCTTCTTCCTCCGAATGATATTATGATGACATGTTTCACTGTGAATTGTAGCCAAAAGAATCCTTGTTTAGTGTCTCTGAACAATGCTGGTACATATTTTGCAGAGAACAATGCTGGCCATGCTTGTTCATGGGATAGTCATTAGTAGTTTGATTAGCATTGTTCTGAAATATGATTTTCTAGCCAAAACGCAACAGTCTTCCCCTCAATCTCCCTCTGTGCAAACTATTCTAAAACTCTGTAAGGCACAATGAAGTTTTAAAGCCATTTAGTGAGCACACATTTGTTTCTGTACAATAAGGGGAAATCTGCAAAGCCGTAAGCAATCTCATTCCCTTCTAAGTTCAACAAGAAGCACCAGCATTTAAATAGTCTTTAATATCTCTTTCTAAGAACTTGTAACTCAGAATTACCAATATAACTGTACCAAAATGCTCTCTTTCAGCAGCAAGGCAAGGGAGTGCGTATATTTTTAAAACAAAAGACATTATGCCATATTAATTTGCAAAAACCCAGGTGATTCCGTGGCTCTGACTCCCAAGCTGAAGAGACCTGATACTGCAGCAAGAGCTTGGAACCCAGACATGAATTTGTGCTTCAGCAGTGCCTGGTGGAAGAGGTGTTCTTTTGCTTTGTAAATTTGGGGTTAATTAGTATGAGTGATTGCCTCTGCAGCCTAATTTTTTGTGTCCAAGGTCAGCAAAAGAGGTAAACCATAAAGTGAACAGGTTAAAGTCTTCTGCAGATTGTGCAGCACATCAGAATTGAGACTTCCCTGCTTTTGGTCTGTTACAGTGGTCCTAACCATCATCAGCAGGAGTAGACCTGGGAATTATAGTATGGTTCTCACCATTTCTCTAACACTTATGTGCTTCTCCAGAAAATTATTCTTCCTGCAATGGTGGACAACAACATAGGTAAGGATTTATTGTACTCCGAATTTTAAATCATGACAGATCAAGAAGAATAGGAAAGGCATAAAGAAAATTTAGCTTTGCTTCTGTGTTTTTTGGCTGGAACAATTGCTGAAGAGTACTGAAAGATGTAAATGGCACATGTGTCATGGTGGAGTGTGCATTTTGGTGGTAATTGCTCCAGTTTTTCATCCCCAGGATTTTTTATCATGTGTAGCCACCAACCTGGTATTGGCTGAAGACTAAGAATGGTGGATGTCAAAGATCACCTCTGTGATCTCACTGAGCTGCTTTTTCTGTCTTCTCTGGCACAGCTTTGTGACACCTCCTGCCAGCATCCCTGGCATCACTTCTTGCCTTTAAACCTTTATTCTGACTAAAGGCTCTGCCACAGTGGATGCCTTCTAATGACATGTTTCAGCAGATATGAAGAATGGAGTTGTCCTAGCACATCTCAGATTCGAGTCCTGATCCCTTGCTAACATGCAGTCCTCACAAGTATCTTTAAAGCTTAGGAAGACCTACAGGTGAGAAAAATATTTTTCTCTTAATTTGGAAAGTTTCAGCAAAAGGATCAGGATTTAGACTGTTATCCCAGACTCACAGCAGTGCCAGACACTTTAGACCGAGTGTTGCAAGGAGATACTAGGATTTTGATACAGACCAAATAATGGTGTTGGACATGACCTTCTTAAAATCAGTTTTAAAGGCAAACAAAAAGTAGCAGAAAGTGTAGCTATAATTAGCTGAAGTTGTTAGTGACTAGAGGATGGGAAATGAAGAAGTGAAAGACAGAGGCAGTGGGCACTTCTATATTTGATTATATCCAGGCAGCACTGCTGGAACGCTGTACGTGACCTCTTGTGTGAGACTGAAAAACTCTCTTCTTCATGAAATTAAAGAGGCTTGTTTGTGCTGAAATCCTTCACAGACAGAAAATGATGGTTGCCTTTTCTGTTGCTAAGAAAAGCTTGCAAACCCTGATAACTGATCTTGCAGTTTTCAGTTCAGTGCCAATGTCTTACTCATGTGTCCTGTGTTGGCAGACACAAGACAATTATTTGAGCTGGAAAGTTAGAGCAGCACGCATGAGGTGTCTGTTTTTCTGGTTAGAACCTGGGTTTGGCTTGCTGCAATGTTGAATTATGAGCATTAGGAATGTTTTATATCTGCTAAACTGGAAACTTAACCAGCTAAGATCCATGAGGGAAACATCATACACTGCTGAGCTTTCACTGTGGTGTTGCATGGGGCAGGTGAAATGGAGTTTGCAAAGTGTTCCACTGGTTGCAGGGTCAGGGGGGACCAACTATCTATGGAGCAAACTGTAAATGAGTAACTTCCATGACTAAAAGACAACATTAAATAAGAGTGACATGCACGGTCACAATCCTGTAAATATATCCCCTTTCTTGTTTCTGCCTGGGCAGATTACTCTGACACATCTAGATTATAATGAATGCTTGACTGCCTTTGTATTTGAGTTGCACTTGATTTCTCCAGAGAAAATAGGGCCTAGATATCCAGGCTGGTGGTCCTCCATGCCAGGTTGATTCCTTCAGGTGTCCATAAATTGAGAAATTTGTATGACCGTGTTCCTGCATTACACATGATGAAGTTCCAAATCTTTTAAGCCATGACATATTTCTGGCTTGCTGTCTTTCATGTAATCTTCAGTGCCTGTGGTTTGATCCAAAAATGGCGCAGGATCCTGATGGTCCGCATGGCATATACTTATACACTACACACATTACATGTGTGTAAGTGCCTGTATAGCCATGCTTTTCTCTTTCAAATCCTTGATCCAGAGGATAAGGAGGCTCCTCAGGGACCACTCTCACAATGAGACAGATCAGACTAAGTACACTATGGATGTGATCTTCTAGTGGCCACAGAGATGAAGGAATAAATATGGCCATAAATAGGTAAAAAATAGGAGAGTTCTGTGAAAATAGTTTTTCTCTAACTTGCAGGAGAACTGTACTCTGAAGGTAGGTGAGGGTGGTAGCAGCAGCATCCAGTGTAAAATAGGATTTTTTCCTCCACAGGCAGGAGAGTAAAAGGGGCCTTAAGCTTACTTGCAAAGGAAGTGGGACATCCAGAACCATAATTTCCAAATAATTCATGACTGGAGAAGAGAAATGAAGGCCTCCAGCTCCGTGAAAAGGCAGTTCAGGGCATAGTGAAGTTCAAAGACAATCACAAGTTTTTCCAGAAGAAATGAGTGTTCTGACTCCATCTGTGATTTAGACTGAGTTAAGTCTGAGCTACAAGAGCCAATCTTTGGTCTGTGATGGATCAGTCACCACTTTTAGGTCATTTTACTCAGGTTTCTATCACTTTATGAATCAGACAGGATGATGTTATCTATCTATGAACATTTCCCTCATGCAAATCTTTTCAGCAGCCCATGAGCTTGGTCAATCTAGTTAAAGGTAACTGTTGTGATGTCAGAAAGGCATAGCTTTATTAGGCTCTGTTAAAATTGGAAGGGATTTTTTTTCCAGTCAATTAGTACTGAGGAAAAAAAAGCAAAACCCATGTCTTCCTCAAACACAGCACACCATGTACTTCTTATTAAGGACAATGTGTGTGCCAAGTGTCACATTTCAAATTTCAACTGTTTTTGCTGTTGCCCTATTCAAAAACAAGTATGGTTAGAGCTTCATTACAATGGGAAAAGTGTATGTATGTGTATTTCTTTCCCACTGTTCCATAGCACAAAAGCTGTTGGGGATTTGCTCCCATTTTAGCAAGACTCACTGGTGTTGTGATTTGTTTTTACCTTAAAGTATAGGAAAAAAATCAACGTCAGAAGTGGATAAATGTGTAAAACCAAGAGGCTAAGGAAGCAGTTATTTTCCAATTTCAACTAGTGTTGATGCTATTACTGTGATAGTTCGCTGAATTCTTCAGCTAAGGATCTCAAAGTACATAAAATTAAAGTTTAATTATATCTACGTAATTCTGGAAGCTCAGCTGAGATCAGACTGTTATGTGGTGTAGTGTGCTGCCTCTGTAAGTAGCTTAGTGGCTTCTGTGTTTCACTGCAGGGATCTTTTTGTGGTTGGATACAAGGCTTTTAGGGCTCTCCTACATTATTCCAACCACATTACGTAGGGTGAAAGGGTTCATGTACATGTCTAATTTGACAAGATAGATGAAGTGAAGGAACCAGTCTTTATTGTTGAGATAGGGAAATGAGGTGAAGGAGACGTATGCCAAAGTTCAATCAGATAGATGCGGGCTAAGGACTGAGGCCATGTCTTACAATTCCCTTAATGATAAGAGAAGGTGTTCCTGTTTGGTTATGGCAAACTAACACAGGTAATGTGCCACACTCAAGTGATGTCTGCTAAAGTCTTTTGGAATTCCCCTCTCTCCTGCCCTGCTTATTCACAGTAAAATGTATTTTCATTAACAATGATTCCGCAGTGCTTTTGTACTATATGTACAGGAAGCTGAATGAGCGTCTGGGGACCTTTTAACTGGATCTATAAAAAGTCTGTGTCAATAAAATCCTGTAAGATCTATCCTTCAGTACTGTGATTACAGAAGAGGAAAACGAAAGGTATTGCTCAATGTGACTGCAATATTCCAGCATGTAATCTTCTCCCATGTGGTCATGTTTCCTCAGATAAGAAAAATTGCTGCTCTGGTGTCAGTGGGGATGGGGTCACTGAATGGGAACAGGAGCAGTTTCATTTTTTTCACAATGGACAGTTGTTTTTTGTGTTTTCCTGACTGGATAAGCTATGTCCATGGTTACTGAACAAAGTTTATTTCTGTAGGAAATAGGTAACTATGTTTGTGCTGTGGGGGTATCAGAACACAGAGGATTTGAAAGAAAGGGTCCAGAGGTCATCAGCAGAGGGGATAGGATGAGGAAATGCAGTGAGATATATTGTGTTGGTTCTGGCATATACTTCATGGGATGCTTCCTTTCAAGCGCTGGTGAACAAGAGAGGTGAATAGAAGTTCTTTGATAACACAGCAGCAGGGTGAATTCATTTCAGGAGCAGCTCTTCACCTTGTATAAAGTAGTGCAACTGATTTATGCCCTCAGAGGATTTGGCTTGAAGCTTTAATTGCTTTCTTGGCTAACTTCTGTTTTCCTTATAAGTGCTCAGACTACCAAAGGAGTGTTAAATGTTGTATTTCACCGAAACCTCTCACTCCTGCCACCCTATTTGTTCACTAAGTTCTCTTGAAGAATTGCTACAGAGTAACTTTATTTCTTAGATCCGATATAAAGTGTGTCCAGAACTACAAATGACTTTGGAAATGCCAACAGCATTCCTAAATTGTTCTTCCTTGTTAAGTGACCAGTGGAATGTTGAAAGGTTTTAAATGCAGAGTTAATCTTACTAGATAATTTATTCCACTGCCACACTGTTTGTATCCTGTGTGTCCACATTCATCTTCAGGTTTCCATATTGCTCTTTGACCTCATGTAACATTATTGCTTAGAACACCAATTAAACTGAATGCAGCTCATGGGTGCAAAGCTGGGTGCTGGGGGGAATGCTCTGAGCTCTGGTGCTTGAATAGAGCTAAACTCCTGTCCAAACACCATGATGAAATCTCAGGCTGTTGATTTCTGCTGTGTGCTATGCACTTATCCTGCTCAACTTTGGGACTGAAAGCCCTTCCAATTAACATCTACTTGAACCAGATTTACTCTTCCATACTGTGTAGCTCTCGCAAGAGAAAAGTGATGTGTTTTCCCCAAAGGTCTGACAGTATAAAACAACAACAGCAAACAAAAAGTGGGCATCAAAAAGGGTATTTTTCAATTGTTTTATGCAGGTAAGAGAAGCTGAATGGTTCGTATAGAATCATGCTAAAAAAATTTGAAATGTGTTGTTAAATTGAAATTTCAGACCAGTGTCTTAAAGGCAGGATGTGAACTACTTTTTTCAATGTTACTTTCTGCTTCTCATATGCAAAACTGTATCCATGTTTTGGTTACACTTCAGTCATAAATATTCATGGTAGATAGAGTGGCTGCAGCAATATCAGATGTGACTGTATCCCTGGCTGCTTGTTATAACATTTCTGAGCCAGGTGGTGGAATGGGATGCAAGAAAGTTCCTCATCTGCCTCCATGCAGAAGCCATCTGTGTCTGGTTTACCAGGGACATGATTACCTAAGGGTGGCTGGCTGGTGTCATGGTGGAGGAAGCCAAAAAGCACACACAGAGATAATTTCCATTATAATATATAATAGGACATTGTACAATGGGCTAGAAATGAATGTACTCATTAAATTACTCATCATTATATTCTTCTCATCCTCACAAAAGCCTTTGAGTTTTTAGACCTTTGATGCCTCTCTAGAGGTGGGTAGAAAGGTATGAAATTACACATGAGACTACACTCATAGTAAAAGAGAATTTCTGCATGGATAATGTACCTTCTGGATCTGTAGCAGACTTTGTGTGTTACCTTTTCCCTCATCAGGTGCATATTCTTGGCATTGGGAAGCTGTAATGCAGTCAACAGTTTGTTTTCTACAATCAACTCACTATTCTTACAGTCATAATGATGCCTAGAGTTGCAGCATGTTTTAATACAGCACAAAAAATTCATTGGTTCTTGCGGCATGCCAGAGGGGCTGCTGGAGGCTGCAGTGAAAGAAAGTGGAATTAGGAATTGGAGTAAATTTTTTTGGATCATGCAGTCCATCTGGTGGAAGCAGACCGATTGGAGCTTCCATGTCACTTGTCAGCATTTCCTTTGATTGACACACCTAGGGGTGATGTCAGCTGAAGTTTGCCCGAGTGCAGGAGGATTTATAATGATTTGTGTTACATACTGTGGACTTGCTGCAGATAAATAATGGGTATTCAGCCTGGGGTGGAGGCAGCTTCAAGGGGAAATCAACAGCAGCCCTGCAGGGCCTGGGAAAGTGCTGCCACTATGGACAGCAGGGTGTGGTGGGAAGGTGAGACCCAGCAGGTATTTACTGAAACAAGAGACAAGCGAACCATACACAGGAAGAAACCTGTTTGCCATGAGGGCAGTCAGGCAGTGAAGACAGTGCCCAGAGGAGCTGTGTGGACTCTGTCCTTGGACGTTTTTAAAACCCATTTGGTCCCAGCCCCGAGTGTTCTGGTCTGACCACATGCCTGAGCCTGCCTTGAGTAAAGGGTTGATCTAGAGACATCCTGAACTTCCTTCCAGCCTGAAGTATTCTCTGGTCCCCTGGCACCTTGCACTACAGAACTGTGTCATGTAATTTCTTGAGGAAGCCAATACATTTTTTTTAATAGAATCACACATCTCATAGAAACTCTTACAGCATTGATTAAAGAATTCTATCCTGTTATCACTGTTTTTTTTGATTATGCTTATGAATTAAAAACCAGATGAAATCTTGGCTCAAAGTTATCCATTCCAATACTCATAGTAAAACTAAAAACCTTCCAGCCCTTCTCTGTTTTTTTTCTCTTCCTCTTTCTTCTGAGAAAAACATTCCCAAACAGAATTTAAAAATCCCCTGATTGCTTGGTGAAATATCAATATAGAGGACAATATTGATGGGTTTAGTCTTCGGGTCCATTTCAGTTTTATTAATTTGTGTCCTTAAATTAGGTGTAATGTCTTTTGTTCTCATTCAAAGAAGGTTCTGCTAAGTCATTGGGGCACATTTTATAGATTATGGGTTAATTATGGGCCACATGGGGCACATTATTTACCAGACATAGATTGGTCTGGCATCTGGAAGTTCCCATTATCTCATTGTAAGGATTAATACTAAAAAATAATCTTGCTTGTTGTGTAAGCAATTTTTAAAAATTATTCTTAGAAATGCTATATTGCAGGAATAAAGTTGCCAAAACTATAGGAAGAGAATAAATAGTGTGATATTGTTCCAGGATATCTATCAGAAATTCTGTGAGTTAAATCCCTGGTAAAGCTTCAAGCATGCTTTTTGTTTTGATCTTGAAATGATCTAATGCACATGGCTCAGGTTTTTTCACCATGTACAGGATTGGGTATTCATTCTAGTCATGAGACAGAGGATGAGATTTTGAGATCTTTGGCTTGTTTTTGGCACTTAAGTGAAAGAAGAACATTACAGGAATCACATTCATATGATATTTGAAAAAAGAACAGTGTTATATCATGTTGTCACCTCTGCCAGCTTTATTTACCTAACCCTTTAGCTAATACCAGTGATACTACAATAGGGCTATTCTTTTGGTAAAGGAGGGTTTAGGCAAGTAATGGCAGCAGAAGTAACTTAAATTTAACTTGTTTGTCCCCACCCAATGAAGCAAATTCCACTCTAACAAAGACATGTCTTCTGCCTCTTTTTCTCATTCTCAAGGGTATTTTTCTTCAACTATTATAAAGTACTTATCAGAGAAACAAAAACACCCATAAGAAATGAATTAATTTCATATATTTTTGCTGCCTAAAAGTTGCACCTATCAGAAGCTGCTTTGTCTCCTAAAATTAAAGCAGAATAATGAACATCAAAGCTGTTCACCCCTTCATAGAAATATCTAGTTGGCTGAGTTGGTTAATTTTTTTCTTCTTTAAAATGGTCATGTTTTTTAATATATTGACCTGGCTAGGTGGATCTGAAGTAAATTAAGATGGCATTTTAGTATTTAAAAATGTCTTGTGAGTCATTACAGTGTATTATATAGTCCAAGAAGCATTCTCCCAGCTATTAAAAATAACAAGATTTTTATTGTCTGAAGTTGCAATCATCTATTGCAATTTGTGTATTATGCAGCAGGTTCTTTCCTGCTCAACAGCTTTCTGAGCAGTCATTTACTTTACTGGGCCACAAAGTGGGATGCAAGCCAACAAAATGAAGAACATGAAATAATGATGGTGCATACAAATCTATCAGTAGCACACCTTCAGCTCAAATATTTACTGTATGTAAAGCTTTTGGTCCTGCAGTGCACAAAGAGCCTTTTGTCCAGACAGCCAATAGAAACGGTGGAGAATCACTTTGTATTTTTTTGCAGAAGGCACTGAGATTAGCCAGAGCAGAAAAATACCTAAGTGTCAGTCCTCATTATGCAAACGTTATTCAGAAACAAAGATTTTGCTGTTATAGCTGTTTTGTTGTTTTTTTTTTTTTTAACAAATACACTGTTTCTCAGAAATAAGAGAAGATCCCAAAACCATTTACATGTTTAAACACACTTCTGCACCAACTGCTCCAATCCCTTGACCATATATTTAAGGTGAACCTGTTAGTAGGAGTTACTGATCCCAGCAAAGTGATGTTAAGGGTGGTAGAACTATGCAGTCAGAATTGCAGCTGCAGAACAAACCTGGTGTGTTCTATGTCTAAGATCTGAAAGAGTTAATTATAAAATTGTTTGGTGTTGAGTTACAAAATGGGTTAGAAAAGGTTGGTTATAAAAACTGGCCATGCCGACTATGATGGATATGCTGCTTCAGCGACACTAGCACTGAGGGAAGTATTTTTTTTTACCCGTTTTCTATTTTCAGTGGGAAATATCTGGATCTTCCTCATGGTCAAGAGGCTGAGACATTCAAATAACTTGCCCTATATGACGTAGTCTTATTGAGTTACTTTTTTTAACGTGCCTGCAGCCAGCTTTGTGCTTGGAACAAGACAAGGTCCCCTCTTCTATAGGCGCCCTGCGCCTGACAGATGAGGCAACCCTCATCACTGCACTATTTGCAGAACTTTAGTCTCCTGCTTTATGTTGCCAATAGGTCCAGCTTTCAGCAGACCCACACTAGCTCGTCAGATGTTTTAAATAAAACAATGCATTATTCATATGCCATAATAAGAATTCATGGCCCTTCTGAAAAGGAAATTACTTCTACCTACTTCTAAGGCTTCTTCCATTGAAGAAAATTAAACAAAGCACTCAGAGATGGTTTTAATTGCTTACGACTCAGTTGAGAAACTTCTAAGAATGAGTTTCTTTTTGCAACGTAACTTGAGAGCTCATTCATTGAATGTAATTATGCTGTATGATGGATTGGGAAGTATGCATGGAGAGCTAAATAAGATGGAGATGACAAAATAATGGTAATAAAAATAATAGTTCTTGGGTCATGTGATACTTCCTGCAAGTACATCACTGCACTGACTCTGTCTTTTAAAACAGACTAATGTAATCTTGTGGCTTCTTCCTGTAGCATATATTTAGCCAGCAGCATGCATTGTCCCTCTCCTGGACTTTGGTGTAGAAGTGGCTTGGTTGCATGCTTTGGAGCTCCCTGGAGCCTTCTGGCACCTCTGTGGAGTGAATGCAGACGTGCATTCTTGGGGTGGACGTGCCACCCCTCTCATCTGTGAGACAGAGTGTAATTTCACAGTTCCGGAGAGGCCGTGCCCCTGCTCTTTCCCCGCCTGGGGGCTCAGCTGGAGTTCAAGATGAAGCTTCCAAAGAGCTGTAAAGGCCCCTGGGCGCAGACCCATGTGTGTAACACCATAGTGACCCAGATAAGGCACTGAAGTTGTTTACCACTAATGAAACCTTCATGACTCTTTCAATACAGTGTTAGAAAAGGCTTTTATAGATTCTTTAACACAAAGCAAACACGTTTTATCAGTCACATGAATGAACGTGTTTGCCTGTCTAAATTGCTGTATGGTACGAGGGCAGTTCCTGTTAAACTGTAACTAGGAGGCTGGCTGGAGGGGAATCACTTTGATACCCCAGTTAAGTGTTCACTGGGGCCCACAGAGGAGGAAAATAGCCCAGATATTCAGAGATGGTGGGGGTACAGCTTCAAAGAGAGAACAGGAGCTCTTTGGAACTGAGATATGTGGGGAGGGAGGGCTTGTTGCTGAACATTTTCTTTTCGGAATGCTAACTTTCGCTGTACCTTAAGAAACCAGACGACATGTGCTTTCCAGACTCCCTGGTTTTGTCTAGTGAGAAGAATCCCACTCTTCTGTTTCTCTTTTCCCACCCCATTCCAGATGTGCAGGCCTGCATAAACCAGCAGGATTCCAATTATAATGATACTTTCCCATTCACTATTCATCCAGTTTTTTCTTGATGTGAAAATGAAATGTGACCCAAAATAACCCATCTGGGGGGTGGGGATATGGTCTATCATTACGTGCATGTGATTTATTTTTCCAGAGTGTTTTAATTTTTTTTTTTTTTTAAGTAATAAAACAAAACAAAACCCCACAAACAGGAAGAACAAAGAATTGGATGTATGCAGGAGTCTCCTGTTCAAACGAATGGCATCTGAGGACAGGAATTGTCTCCTAGATGGAACAAATGAGCAAGACTCTGATACATAGTGATTACTCATTAATAAAAACAGTATCAAGACCCATAGTGATGAGACTCAGAAAAATGACTTCTGCAAACAATACCAGCGTTCTTGCTAGGAAGATACAGATGAAAAACAAGAAATATAAAAACCAAAATTCCTGATGCTAAGTCCTGGAGCAAAATTTTAATTTATTTCTATATCAGCTTTTCTAGAATCACAGAAATATGAATAGTGTAGAATAACTGATAAGAAAATACTGTAGTATTTATCTCAATTTAATACTGACTAGCGGATTTTAATACTATACTGCTTTTCCTTTCCAGGTAAGCTGTCAGGCAAAATGATTGCACTGCTTTTTGTTGTGCAGTTTCTACATCACAACTGGCCTGTGTGGAATTTTACGAGTTTGCCAAACAATATCTAGAGAAAAGCTAAAGTGTAAATCAGAAATGTAAGATTATTTCAGCTCCTGTGCACTCTTCAGAACAAAAAGGACTGGTTTATAAAGAGTGAGATATTGTATTTTGAATCTGAGAGGAGACTGAATAAAGGTATGATGTCTTTGAAAGAAAGGCCAGAAAAGGCCTGAGACAAGAGGCTAAAGAGCCTGATAGGGCCAGCAGTCATCTAGCTCCAGAAAAATGGAATTGATCATTAAACATCAATTTGAAGAAAGCATGGCTGCCTTTCTTTGCCTTTCTTTTGCTTTTATCTGAAAACCTTTCAGCAGTGTTTTCCTATAGCAGCCATTTGGGTCTTGTTTGAAGATCAAAATCTTTAGAAAACTTGTTATAAAAGAGTCAATAGAGAAGCTGATTTGATGTTTGTTTCCAAACAATCATTAGAGGGTTTTTCTTTTAAATTGAATTACTGCTCTGACAATTAAATGCACCAGGATAAATAACAATGTGCTGAACTATTCTGAAGAAGCTGTTTTCAAAATCAGCTGTTTCCAATCACTGTGGCTCTCAGGTGTGGTTAGCACCTGTCCTGTGCCGAGCTAACTGCTAACCTTATAGTCAATGCAAAGGTTTCAGGAGACCCAGAGAGAAAGTTGTATCCTGATTTAAAGCCCGGTACATCAAACTAACCTCTAAAAACAAGGTACTTCATGCAGAGTTCTCAACCTGGTTGCCCCATTTCTGTACCTGAGAAGTATTGGTCTCATTCTTTGTTCCATCACTTTAAGTTGCTGATGTTTCTAAGGCTGCAGCTGGTCTCATAGAGGGATATTTAGTCCTTCTGAAAAATCCACTCCCTGATTGCTGTATCCTTCCAGGAACATGCAGGATGCTACAGGGGTGGAGGTGAGGATGCATTTTCTTCTTTTTATCCCCCTCTCTTGGTATTTACTTAGTCACATATTACTTTCAAATCCTGCTTCTCATGCATTTGGAACAAAATACAGTGTAATCTTATGATAGGAGAAATCCATGTAGTTGGTAGCATATCTTCAGACCTGTTCAAAAGTAACCAAATGTTTTAATAGGAGTGTTACGCTGTCCTAATTCTGAATGCAGGATTGTAGGTTCCAAATAACTCTGTATTTTAAAAAATATTGTATAAATAACTTTTTTTTTTCCTAGAATATTTTATGCATAAAAATTAAATGTAGTTGGAAATGTTTTTGTGTTCCCCTTGCAGGGCTAATATAATTGTCTGAAATAATAATAACTTCTGCCTTTAGCAATTTAAATGATTGTATTTGTTACAGAACCCGATGCTCTGACCTGAGCAGAGACATATACATTCTCATGGGCATGCTTGTATAATTTTAACAGATTGGTTTGAAATCTAGCTCTTTGCCATTAGCACAGAAACCGGACTCAGAAGTTTCATATTCATATGAAAATTCATGTTTGCACTAAAGGAGATTTCCTAACATAGGGCTAAACTGTAAACCTAGAAATAATTGATTTGTCTTGCAGTACTTATTCAAGGAACTGCATAACAAGATATACCTTCTGAATTCACAGCAGCCAGGAGAGTTGCCTGTTGGTGTTATTGCTCATTTCTTCTCAAGGAAACCTATATTCCAATTTATTTTTAAAATATTAGGAAGTTAATATAAAGGTGGCATAGGTGGGAATGGAAATTCTCAAAGGAAGCCTATTGGATCTTTGTGACTGCAGTCTCCACCTCCTGATATACGTAGGCTTTTTCTGTGCTGGCTGGTAGTACCAGCCTAGGAATTCTTTCTTTTGCAGTGGTGCTGAGCTCCCTTGTGGAATAAAACTAATATATGTCCTCTCTTTCACTCATTTCACTGAAAACTTTCTTCCAAAATTAAATGATGAAACTTCTTCCATGTTTTCAACTGTTAAAACTCGGTTGAGTTCAGTTTTTTGATGGTGGACAACTGGTGGGATAGGAAAAGAATCAGGCAGAATATTCTGCTTTAGGAACCTGATTCAAAACAAAAAGCCACATTTAAAAAGGTTGAGCACTTGCCTGTGCACTTGACAAGATTTTAAACAATTAAGCAAGCAGCAATGGCTTCTGATCCCATGGAAACGGCTGTAGAAAAAAAAAAAAAGCCTTCCTCCATTGAAAAGTGATTAGTTTAAAGCATTCTGTCCCATTTTTGGCAGTTTGATGACAGTTTCCATGGGGATGGGAGTAGAGGATTGCTGAAGTGTTGTCATAACTCCTGCAAATGACACAGATGGAGGTTAAAAGGTGTAAATTATACTTCAACAGCACCTGTAAATGTATTAATTTTGGGAGAGGGAGAAGGGAAGCACAATAGCATGTTTTTCCTCTTTATCCATATTCAATGCATTTCTGATGAAGGACAAAACTAGCCAGAGTAAAACAAAGCATTCTTTTTTGCTTCTTATTCATAGTTCTGCAATGTAGTAATATTTACCACTTTGAGAACATGAGGATCAGGGGTGCCAAATTTCTTCAAGAGTAGATATTGTTCTGCTCACTTTATGAACTGGTCAGCTGAGTCAGAGAAAAAGGTTAAGTTGCCAAAAGAGCAAGCATCAGAAATAAAAACATGGTCTACTTGTTTCTAAAGGCCTGGCTAGGTGCTTCTACCACTCGAATAATGACATTTTTCTCAGGATTCCTATTCCAGGGCCCCAGGGGCAGCAAGAAGTCCCTGTGTTGCTACCCAGCCATGGATGCTGTAGCAGGGCTCATCTCCTTGGTCCTGCTGGTGATGGGTGCCCCTGTGCCAGGCCCACTCACAGGCCTACATGCTTAAGCTGAGCCAGGGGAGGTTTAGCCTGGGCATCAAGAAGAATTTCTTCACACAAAGGGAGATTAGATGTTGGGATGGACTTCCCAGGGAGGTTGTAGAGTCACCACCCCTGGAGATATTTAAGGAAGTGCTGGACATGCCAATTAGTGCCACAGTCTAATTGAAAATGAGGTGTTTTTTCATAGGTTGGATTTGATGATCTCAAAGACCTTTTCCAACCAAATTGATTCTGTGATTCTGGCCTTGGCATCTCCCCATCTCCCAGCTGGTGCCCCATGCCCAGGGCTGGAACTGCCCGGTCTGGGTGGGCAGAAGATGTTCATGTCACTCAAATCAAGGGCTGTGCCATTGTGGCTTTCTAACATCTCACCTGCCTGTGGTATGGGGAAACTGTGACTCAAACATAGTGCTGTCTCTCCTTCAGCTGATGGCTAAGCCTGAAACTGTAGAGTCTGAGTCACTCATGCTTTGATAATTTTTGCACTCAGTCAAACAGATGTCTAAAGGGACTTTTTTGAGAGGAGGAGGGCAGGAAGAAACTGCACAACTCTGATGGACCCATGCTGAGAAAAGGTCTTACTGTCACCCCTCTTTGTGTCTTTAATTGGTAACACTAAGACCTAGTTTGTGACTGTGAATTATGAAGTATCTTCAGGGAGATCAAAATCTCTTCAATAGAGCCATGACGTGAAAAAAATTGTTATGTGGATTACTCATGGAAAATCTAATTTTAAACAGTGTTGTTTAGTTGTGATTTGTTGGAGAGCTGCATGGCATTGTTCCTCTGTCCTGATGTGATGAACATTGAGGTACTACATATTCCATACTAGCTCGGAATTTCCTATGAAGGACATAAGATGCAATGAAGAGTGTCTTTATTTGATGTTGTCTCAGTAATGCATTGTGCAAACACAATGTTTTTTTGCCTATGGGTATTGGTGACAAATACACAATTCAGCTATTATTAGTTCCAGTTTCTTTGACAAATATATTTTTTTAATCTTAACACATTTCAGTTCATCTTTGCTCTTCTAAGTTGTGCTGTGGAACTGTACAGTTACAGCTGAATTTCATTTTCATTTCAAGCTAACTCCCAATCAATATTCAGGACATTTCTATGGTCTGCTTAAATCTTTTTAAATGAGGAAAATATTCTTTCCACTGTTCTATTTGGATAGAAAAAGACATCAATCATTTCACAAGTGGTACAAAACTGAGAGAACAAAGATTTAAAGGTGAACGCTACATAATTGCTTAGTGAAGGACTCTTGACAGGAGTGATTTGTGTGTGTTCACTTTCAAAATTCCATGTGCAGTTTTATGGTTCCATGAAGAGTCAGTTTTGAATCATGTGGGAATGTCATTTACTAAAGTCCAAAACCTGAGTTTTAAGACTTCTGATTTTTTTTGGATAGATATTTTAATAATAGCAGGACTTTGTTAAAATAAAGTAATTGCTGTAAATTGTTGAGATTTGGTTGGCAATAAGTGGCACAAACAGTGACTTAATTAGTATCTGAGCTTGCAAAGTAATCTGGGAATTCAAAAAAATCTGTGGAAAGCATCATCACAGGTTGAAGTGCTGAGACTGTTATGGGAGAAAACATGAAGATCAGCTGTGATTGGAATAGTGATAATGCTCCTTGGTGCCTGTCTAACTGAAAGCAAATATTTATCCTGATTTTTGGTTAAATTGCGTGCAGGGTGCAGTTTGCTAATGATAACACCACTGCCTATAAATGGTGCTACATTATCAAAGTTGAAGTAAGTGGAATTTTAATTTATGCCATATTATCAAATATTTTTAGGTATTTTCACTGTTGACTGAAAAAGATCAAACTGAGAATTGTTCACAAGCCTTTCACATGCATCTCAAGAAACAACTTTCAAAGCTGCACCAAGATCATCATGACTGAACACCTCAGTCACAATAGAAATCTCTGAGGCACTAGGTTCTTAGCTGTGTACTGCTAAAGGAAGAGCTAATGCAATGCTCAGAATAGTAAACTTTCATCTAATAGGATATATAATTTAAGATCTGGTGAAACTTTTCTGGTGAAAATCATATTACTTAATTTAACTATTGCAATCAAGTAGTTTGTATGAATTACTTAGGATTAAATCGTGGTACATTGCTTTTGTAGCATTTAGGTTTGCATTTAACATTTTTGAAAGAAGGAAATTTTTTTCTGACTTTTTTTCCTTTGTTCTGATACTTGTGGTTGGGAGTTCACTGCTACAAACTGAGAAACTTCTGCATAAACGCAGCCCTGTGGCAAATACGTATCTTTATTGAGCTGTGTAAAATGATATTCTAACTCTTGGAAAAAAGGAGTTGTCTTTTTGGAGATTGGATGTTAGTGGGATGTAATCATTAGAATAACTAGCATGTCTGTGACCTGTGAAAGGAATGCAGTAAGCTAAAAATTCCTAATTAAAACCAACCCTTGGGCCTGATCAATTTGCTCTGTATTTTTGCTATTTCCACTTACCAACAGATTCTAGACACTATCCAAAATCTTTCCCGATAAAGAATACAGTAAATATGCAGTCTAAATCTTCAAATGATTAAGCATACAGGAAAATCCTGCCTAAACTAATTTTAAGGTGGACTAGAAATTCTATTCTAGAAATTTATTTCAAACTTCCTCTGCTTTTCAGTGGCATTTCTAAAATTACTTCATAAAGTAATTTAGAATACTTGGATTTAAGTTACTTTAAAAATGTTAACTGTTGTGGAGCAAGTACATTTTAAAGGATTTCAGACAACAGTTCTTTGGAAGGAATGGAAACAAAACTTCTGGAAAAGTTTTCTCTCTCCTTGCTATTTCTGTACCTTTATGTACAAACACTGAAATCTTGGATAGCATCAAGATAAAAAGAGCACATCCTGAATGAGAATAGACAATCTGGCTTTATTTCAGTTGCACAAGGTACTGAATTAATGACATATTTTATTTTAAATATGTTTTATTTTTCTCCTTTATTCTTTATTAATAAGATCCTGCAGTGAAATTCCACACTGAAAATTGATTGATATTTATATTTTGTTTTTTTATCTTTAAAGACAGACAAGAAATCATTACAACAAGCAAATGTTCTTAAAATAAGGGGTAGACATTCATTCAGTCTGGTTTTGTTTTAGGTGGAAAAAAAAGGGAAGTTTTTGTGACTTTTGAAAACTCAGCTGACTTTATTTGCCTACTGTAATTCTGTTTCTTGTGCCCTGACCTTCAGTCTATGATTGTCCTCTTTCCAAGCAAAAATGAAAATTTTCTGAAATTCCTAGGTTTACATGTAAGCCAGACTCCACAGACAGGTCTCAGGATGGAAGCTGCTTGCAGATCTCCTGAGTCATGTTTTGAACGTAAAGACTTTACTTGCAAACAGCTATTCTTAAGTATCATAATAATTAAAACTAGCTGAAAGTTTTAATGTTTAGATATACAGAAAGTACATAATCTATGTATGTGTATGGGTCTATCTAGTCTGCACATGTATTATTTTCTTCTTTTCAAAATATCAGAAGTATCTTGGGTTTTGAGGCTTGCTGATTAAGGTCAATGAGAAGCACAATGAAATGTTTTGTTGGTGACTCGACATGATGAATCCTAGCAGTTGGTGCAAGCCATCACTTCTGGAAACAATGTTTGAATAGCTAAGTGTGATTGTGGTGCAGTAAATTGTGTGTACAGAGATTTCTAAATATAGATGTAGTAATTCAGAGTCAGTTACTGTCAGCCAAATCAATACAGATCTTAAAAATGTCTAAATCTATTTTGATGATGAGCAGTTACTGAGATTTAGCAACTGTGTGAAATGCTTTTAAGAAACAGTGTAACTACTTATCCATGCCTCAGTGGTCTGTGATAGAAATTGATGTGACTGTCTTGATATCTGCATCTCTATATTTAATATATACCCATATATACAGCACATTTTTCAGGTTTAAAAAAGTAAGGTCTCTGATGGAAAGTGCTATCTGTTGCCATGTCCTAAGCTGGCAGTGCACTTTGAGCAGCTGACATCTGCCTTCATGTGTAGGAAACTTCTTTGATGTACAAAGCAACAGGAACCTCATGTGCATTAACATCAGTTTTAGCCCTTTTACTTTGCCTTGTGTGTTCCACAAGGACAGTCTGAGTTGGACGTGACCAGGAGCATTCATCTGGTAAATACTACAATTGAGAGAAACATGCTCAAAGAACTGGAATGACTTTGCAAAACTAAAATGAGAAAAACCCTAAACATCCATAAGAAAACAGTAAAAGGGTTTAAAGTGGGACTAAACCCAAGCTGGGTATCCAGAGAAGAACTGGACTTTGTATTAAAGACTGAGGCAAAGAAGGCATGAAGTACTTCAGCCTTTTCCTCATCCTCTGCCACTGTGTTTCCCCTACATCCAATAAAAAAATGGAGATTCTCCTTAGCCCCCCTAATTGTTGCTAGCATGTTCATAGAAACCTTTTCCATTTAACTTTGCCAAGTTAAATTCTTATTGGGCTTTGGCCATTTTCTCCCTGCATAACCTCACAGTATCCTTATCTTCTGCTCTAGAACCTCCTACGCTGCTTCCTCTCTGCTGCAGTGCCTTTCCAGCAGACATCTAGTAAGTTGATGTCCTCTACAAGAAGAAAGGCTAGTGATTGTGAGACTGTCCTAGCTACTTCTGGAACATTCTGTCTACACCTCCATCCTGCTTGGGTGGTCTCTGGCAGACTCTCACCATGACATCCACATTGTTGGCCTTCGCCCTGCTTCTTACCCATAAACACTCTACCCTGTTGCCACCATCTTTAAAATTTAGACAACTAAAACTGTCCCTGACACACAGGGCTCCCTATCAATTTTTCCTTGACAAGCTCTTCCCATCAGAAGAGTTTTTAGCCATCAATCACAGCTTTGCAGTTGTGTGGGTCTTCCCGCCATGTTTCCTTGATAGCAGGTATGTCATAGCTTTCCTGCTGCACAATTGCTTCCAGCTCCTTCTGCATTAGTGAAAATGAAAACTTCATCTGAACTATTGATCTTGCCATTTTTTTGGGAGGAACAAGCCCTAATTCCTATGTGACCATTCTCAGGAGCTTTTGTGGCTTCTAACATATCAATAACCCTTGTGTCTTTGCTGCTTCATGGATATCAGCATGGGCAATTACCCATATTTCTTTTGAGGAGGCACTTTTATGAGAAGGAAGAAGGTAAGATTTTTGCTAGAAAACACATACAAGGAAAAGGATTTTAATAAATTCAGTTATAAAGAAATACAGTCACAGAATAGGGACTAATTTCTTAAAATATATCCGTCTTCATGAAATACATATATTACTCTTGCTGTTTCTTCACATATAGAGGTGTAGTGCTGTGCAGTTAGAGTGGCTTTTGTGCAATTAATCATAAAACAGAGGCTCAGTTAATTTGTCTCACAAATTCATTTTATTCTGCAAGGACTCATCAGAGATCCAGAGGAGTAGCATTAATTGTAATTCTCAGTGTGTAAAATGAAAATGTGGGTTCTAAAATGAATTAAAAAAATGAAAATCTGTATGCTAAGCAAATTCTCCAAAGAGTGACTATTGTGAATGAAAAAGTTTAAGACCTAAAAGCTGTTTAGTAGCTTGGGTATTTCTGAACCCTCACCTCCCCATCCTTAGCAGTGGTTCACATAGTGCATTTGTTTTGTACCTCTGTGCTGTCTTCAAAGACGGGGGAAATACAGCTGTGTAGGAGATGATGTCAGCATCTCTGTTATCAAAAGATACAGTGAGTGTGTGTGTATATGTTTGGAAAAAAAGAAAAGATACTGCCTTTGACCCCAAGTAAGACACCTGTGTCTGCTATGCAGTACTGTTGATGGATCAGTACTGACAGAGGGAAAAAAAATATCATTTGGACCCTCACTTTTGCAGCAGACAAAGGTCTGATCTTTCTGCAAACAGTGTGAAGACATGATCTCTCAGAGGACTTAGGAAAGCTTTATAAAAGCAGAGAGATGAAGGGGACATCTCTCCCTTCCTCCCTCCCATATGTAGGGTGCCCATCTACTGCTGTGCCAGAAATGGTTTCTCTCTGCTCTGCCTATTACATCCTCTTTTCCTGTGCATGCTTGGGCCCAAATCCTCAGTTGGATTGGCACAGCTCTTCCCAAGCCAATGGAGCTGCCCTGCTCAGGGGCTGGCAGCTGAGGATGCAGCCATTATCTTACTCTTGGGCCCTCTGGCATGCAGGGAGAAGGATTGTGCTGGTCTCACCTTGCACTAGGTGAGATGATCCCAGAGCTGTGAAGGAGAAGGGAGTTTTGTAGAGGGGATGCACTCTGGAAACTAGTCCTAGTTGTTTTGTGTTTACTTCCGAGGTGGAAATATGGGTTGATGGGTCAGAGCCAAATCCTTTGGGAAAATTCAGTTGTTGTAAGTGTGATAGTCTGCATTTATGGACTCCAATTTTATTTTAGCAATTTTGTTTTTCTCCTGACAAAAGCTAATCCCAAATCTGGAGATTTTTTTTGTATTTTTTGGGTCTATTTTGTGCCTGAATTTCTGCCAGATTACAGCCAGGGGAGACTTGAGGTGTTAGCCATATAATGGGTGAGAGAACTTCAGAAAGTATATGTTTTCTACACCTTAATCATTCTAAGGACCACAAAACTACATCTAATGCATTTTTAAACAAGTCACATGGGAAGGAAAGTCTGGAGATATTGAGAAAACTAAAGTCACTTGCTAACTGTTTTGAGCAATTCTTCCACTTTTTGGTGGAATGTGGCAACTGTTTAACAGTACATGGCAACCACAGAGGACAGGATGGGAGACAGGAATGCAAGATTCTTGTGGGAACATTGGGAGAACTAGAGAGACAGACTCTGCCATGCAACAAACTCCAGGATCTTTGTGCAGAGGAATGCACAATTGGAGGGGAATAGGAATAGGAAAAATAGACTTCCCTTTGGTGAAATGGATGTTATTTAAAACAATAGCTGAGAGTTTCTCAAATTACCAAAAAAATATGATACTGAAAAATACACAGACAAACACACAACTGAAGAGAGGGAAAGAGAGAGCAAGAGAAATCTCAAAATAAGCTGGATAGTGCTGGTAATTTTAAGACTGCAGGAGGAATACTTGTTCTAATATGTGAGCCTTCTTGATATTAATTTAAAAAGTACACAGTAGATAATTTTACCAAAATTGTTTTGATAAAACATAAACCCATGGGGATTTCCAAGTGGGGACTTCCTAGATTAACCTTAAACAGGACTTAAAAAAAATAAATCTCTTTTTAAGTTTGTTGCTTTGTACTTGCAGTTAATTCAAGGGAAAATGCTAATTCTGAACCTATAGCCACTTCTCTAAAAGGCACATTTCAAAAGACTTTTATTCCCACTTTTATTCTAGGATGTGTGACAAGCTTTCAAAATCTTTTAGTGTACTTTTTACAAAAGGCAGAGCCCTGAGTGTCTGGCTGTAAGCTGTTGGGTACTGAACACTTTCAAAAACCTGACCCTTCTTTAGCTGCCTAGTTGGGCACCACTTGTGAGTGGTGGAGCATAGGAAAAATTGCTTTTTGCCCCAAAGGTCAAAAAAGATGCCACTCAACCTCTCTTGGGCTCCCTAGGTTCCACTTTGTCCAAGACTGTGCCTCACAGCTGTGGTTCATCGCTGCTTAATCTCACAGTTTGCTGTGCTCCCGAGGCCTTGACCTGTGAGTTTCTGGGAACTGCTACTGAAATTCCTTTAGTTACCTGGAGAGCACTCCACAACTCAACAGCCCAAGTCTGGTGGTCTTATCTTGTCATATGCTTGTTCTTCTTCTGGAAGTGCCACAGCACTTTTTTCTATCTCCTGGAGTGAATTTAAAATGTGATTTGACTAAAGATTTTTGCAACTGCTGCTCTTATGATGCTAGAAAGTGAGATACATAGCATGAGTAAACCTGCTATGTTTGAAGGATCTTGCTCTCTGTGGCTGAACTTCTGAGCTTTTGTCAACTTCAGCGAGCACAGAAATGTGCTTGTACAGCTCAGGCCACAATTTCGCAAGAAGGACTGTTTCATTTTTCCATAATACAACATGTCAGCAGATCCATGAAGGGTAGAGCCAAGGGATCCTGGCTCCCGGGCTCCTACGTTTTCTCTGGACAATAGTTTTCCCTTCAAAACCAATAAGTTATGGACTAAGGACTGCTCCATTTAAAACTGTCTTGGGCTTTATGGCTAAAAGGATTTTATTAAATAAGAGTGATTACTAAAGTATGTTACTGTTGAGGGGGTGAGGATAGTTAAAACTAATGAAAAGGCTTTGCTTGCAGCAGAAAAGCACTGTAACTACTTAAAAATATCTTTGCTTATTTTTTTATTTTAAAAATGGAAAAAGTGAGTCAGCACTGCAGGCTCTGTATTCATTGCTAAGTCCAAACTCAGCTGCTCTGGAGAGTCTCCCCATTCCCTGCCCCCATCTGTGTTGTTGGTACAAGTGAATATAGCTACTCCTGATTTAGCAACATGTAGTTGCTACCTTTGCATGGGCTGTAACAATCATCCTGAGAGATCTGCTGCTCTAAGAATTTCTTCTCTCAGTCTGTAACCTCTGTACAAAAATACAAAGAAAAAAATATGCAGGAGGCACCTTTGGGTGATGAGTGTGTTCTGTCTCTGGACTGCAGGAACAAGAAAGTGATGCTAGTGGAGCATAGCAAAAAAAAAAAAAAAAGGATTTTCATGTACACTTGGACTTATTTGTACTTAGTCCAGAGGGTAATTCACTGTGGTGATAGCTCTGAGCAAACCTACAGAAATGAATCTTTCTAAATGCTAGGAGCTTTTATATCTGCAGTCTGATTCTAGACTGTATTTTGCATTGTGATAAAAGGTGGAATAGCTGTATTGGAGGGTCCTCAGCAGTTACGGGGTTCATAGGAAATAAGAGAGAAATGTTTTCTGTTCTAAGAAGTAGATACTGTAGTGTTGCCACGGAGGTGTGTATGAAAATATGGAATGCATCATCTTTTGTCTCCTAATGCCAGAAGTCTCCCTGCCCAGCATGTGGTTTTTCTAAAGAAAAGCTATATTCTATATTTTTTTGATTCAGTTCCTACTACAGGTCCCAGTCTGGCAGGGCTTTCAATGCACACTGCAAGCCTAAGCGAAACACACGCCGTGCTGTGAAAGAGATACATTACATAAGAGACCTCTGAGGCTTACACAGAGCTGGACTGCAGTGTAAACTGTCTCCGGGACGGATAAAAACCATCTCGCAAGCTAGGATTAGCACTGATTCTTGTCAGGGGCTCTTGATTTGAGAGAAGAGAAGGAAATTTGTGTGTGCTGTTATAGTGAGTTTTAGCAGCTATATAAACCACAGTTCGAAATTCTGATGTGTATCTAACCATCAGCATGCCTGAACTGTGTTTGATAAAAGGGGCAATGAGCTCCAGTTATGCAGCCTTTACTCCCTCTGGTTCTCCTCTGCAACCAGAGAACAACCAGGACTATTCACACATAAATCCTGAGCATTTGGCAACTTTGCTGCAGCAAGAGAGAAAGGGAAAGAAAGACAAATTCCCCATAAGTTAGTGTTTCAGCCACACTGCAGAAGATTTACTTTATCCACTGCTTGGCGAGCAATGCCAGCAAGGCAGCTGGGTGTCTGTGAGCCTGTCTGCAGATTCTCTACAATGGCCAGAGCCTAGCAGCTGAAAGTCTGTCTGAAGCTCTGGGGTGACAGCAGTGATTACAGTTTTGACCCCTCATACAGAGAGTTTCACTTTGTGGAGGGAGACATGGACCTTTCCTGAAGGTCACTCACTCCAAAGCTCTTGGCCAGACATCCACAGAGAGACTGCTTCCTGTGACAGTTCACTTCCAGTCTCAGCACAGACAGGCTGCTTCCACTTTAAAGCCCAACACACTGCTTTCTATCAGCACATAGAGGATGGGAGATGTCCTCCCAGACCTCCAGGCAGGACAAACACACACACTTTTTTGGTTCAGGGGAGAGAACAAAAGTCATATGTTACTGAGATTTCCTAGTGAATTACTGGCAGATTGCATGAAAGAAGACAAAAAAGTGTGTTTACAAAGATGAAAAAAGGTGGTACATGCCAGAAAAAAAATCCCTGTAGTTAGTGACCTTTATCCTAAGTATGGATCTGCATGGTAGAGAGGAGGAGAAATTGGATCGTGTTAATTACTGAACACCTCAAGTCATGTCCACCTCAACTCCAAACATTTCACTGGAGATACTCAGACTTATAGGAATCCTCCAAGTCCAGTTTCAAAGCATGAAGGTAAATTAAGGAATGGATTTACAAGGAGGATGATATAATATCAAAATATTAAACCTATGGTCCTCCACACCATTGTTTCCCTTCAGCTTTCTTACCAAATTGTTGCAGAAAGCTGTAGGTAAAGGTTGTCACATGAAGCTGTTAGGGAGGGATATATAATGTATCCTTCTGATACACAGAGCTTTCAGAAAGCCTAGAAGCAAGGTATAAAATGCTGCAAAATGTGGCCTATGGCAGAGCACAGCCTTATCTTTGAAATCTTCTAGATAGTTTTAGGCTGCTCTTTTTTATACATTTTTATGGATTAGGTAAAAAAGATTTTTAAAATTTTATTGGCTTCTTGTTTCTTTTTGCTCAGAGTTGCAGATAAAGTTGCTGAACTTTTACCAGCCAAACCATCTCCAAAACTTATTTTCTTTCCAGGAGAAAGGCCTACACACAAGCCTTTTATGGCATTGTGTATTTATAGCTCCAGTCTGTACTGTGAATGAATGGCTCACTCCACAAAACACAATGCAGAGGCATTTGATGAGTGTGATCATCAGTCATGGAGTCACAGGATCACAGAATGAGTCAGGTTGGAAGGGGCCACAGTTGGTCATCTGGTCCAACCTCCCTGCTCAAGCAGGGTCATCCCAGATGGATGGCACAGGACCCTTGAATACTTCCAGTGAGGGAGACTCCACAGCCCCTCTGTGCAATCTGTTCCAGTGCTCAGTCACCTGCACAGTAGAGAAGTTCTTCCTCATGTTCAGGTGAAACTTCCTGTGCATCAGTTTCTGCCCATTGCCTCTTGTCCTTTTGCTCAGTAGCACTGACAGTGCCTGGCTCCATCCTCTGACACCTCCCTTCACACGCTGACAGACATTGGTGATGTTCCCTCTCAGCCGCATCTCCTCGAGGCTGAACAGGCCCAGCTCCCTCAGCTTTTCCTCCTAAGAGAGATGCTCCAGTCCCTTAATCATCTTTGTTTCTCTCTTCTGGACCTTCTTAGTCCAGTGGAGGTTACTGAACAGGGTGCCAAACGTGCAAGGAACCTGCTTGGTTTTCCATTCTTGCACAAGGAGAGGAAGGGAAAGGCTTATCCAAGTTTGGGAATGATTGAACGTGTCACCGCAGGACTGGCTTTCTCTGAACTGCTGCAAAGCCAAAAGTCTGCCCCCACTCTTGAGTCTTGCGCAGCTCCCTGCAGAGAAATGGGGAACAATGTGAGGACAAAGCTGAGTCATGACTCTGGCAACTGGTCATTCAAAACTTTCCAAAAGGAGATGGGTGCAGGCCTGGGATCTGCTGGTGCTCTGAGAGAAAACATGCACAAACCTCATTGGTGCTCCACTAGCCAGCAAGTTCACTGTCTGCAATTCCTGCTAGTACTGGAAATAGCTTATATCCAGAAAGGTTTGGGTGTCTGTGCCTCACCCTGCCTCTGTCATCCACTGATATGGTACCATATTTTACACTTATTTACATATTTACATTTTTAATGCCTAGCCTGCTCACAATGGTGTCTTTCTAACGTAGCAAACTGAGGATGGCCTTTGCCATCAGCCATATTTTCTGAATCCATCTGATTTAATGAATCCCAGGGCCTAGAGAAACACCTGGGCCTTAGAAATTAGGCTGTTTCCTTACAAAACTGAAGGATAAGGAAAGATGGCATATTTGGCCAGTAAAAAGGGAGATTGAAGTAATTGCTAATGTGAACTGTGAAATATACAAAATATTGCAGTAAATCAATCATACTCCAAATACTGTTTTGTATGCAAAACTGTTATAAGATAAACATTTAACATTTTGAAATGTATATTGCTTTCATTGGAAATAATGTTTGTTAGTAGTTGAATCCATGATAGTAATTAGTTCTGTACAGCTTTGATATTTTATCTTTCAGAAGTAGAAAAATTTCTGATACTGCATGATTCTTATTTATTTGATGTGTGCTGAGCATATGGAAGGATGCTGTGCAAAAGCTTGTGAGCAAGTGAATGACAGACCTGGGTTTTTTGGGAAAAATTTATTCAGCTTAAATCTCCTCCCCATCATTAGGTATTTGCCTTTATCTCCTCTGAAAGTGTGGGCACCAAAGGGAATTTAGGAGTGCATTTTAGGTAATCAGTTTTTGTTATTACAGGTGGATTTATAGGAATGTTGATCTCAGTAGTTCTGATAGCAAATGTAAAATTTTCAGTAGTAGCTTCCCATGGAACTGTGAAAATCTGGTGTGTGGACACAGTATCGGCACATAACTCCGCTTCTCAGAAGCATCCTCCCTGTGAAATTCTATGTAAAAGTGGCCCTGAAACTATTTTTGGAGGTGATTTCTGTATGCTTCCTCTGCCACTTCATTAATCTGGCAACTTCCTCTTAATTAACATTGCATACCAGTAGGGATAAACAAGATCCAGGTCCCAGTCCCTGCCACAGTGAGCAGAAATCCTATCAGTGTGGAAAGTAGAGCCCATGTTCCCTCTCTAGCAGGTGTATGTAGCAGGTATCAAGTTGTTTCAGTTTTTTTCTGTAAAGCTAGGCTTTACACAGTACATTTGTAATTTGTAGATTACAGTTGTGAAGTGCAATTTGTCCCAGAAAAGAAGGACTCCTGCTCCTCTCAGTTGAAAGAAAGTTTCAAACTGATGGGAAAGCAGATGAGACCAAAAAAGAGAAAATTTTATGAAGTAAATGTACAGAAAAACCTGTGCAACATAAGGCCTCAAGTTGTCTAGATTTAGAATGAAGTTACAGATTTTTGTTTTACTTGTCAAATATTTTAGTGAATATTGCCAAAACAAAGCAGAATTTTATGATCAAAATGTCTCTCAAAAGGACATTAGGATGACTGTGAAATCAAACACTTAAGAAAATTTTTATTTTGGTATTGTTTTGGGGTTTTTTAAAGAGCCCCCGGAAAGGATGCATCTCTAGATAAGGTGGTTTGGTTCTTTTGCAAATGCAGGCAGATTTGCAGGCTCTTGTTATTAGGGGGTATAAATGACGCAAAGTGCAAGCCATAAATGTGTGTTGCTGTGAAAGATTGGGTGCAGTTTTGGGTGAGCTGTGGTGTGATATTTCCATTTGATATCTAGAGTCAGCCAATAGCAGCAGGTGGTGAGAGGCTGAGGAGCACAACATGTTCCAGCAGCACCTGAGGTTTGATCTCTGTGGCACGCGTGCTGCACAGCGAGCCTCTGTCAGGGCTTCCTTGTCATCTTAGAACTCCGTGCATACAAGCCTAAAGTACTTTTATTTACTTCAGATCTTCCATAATGACTGACCACTTCCTTAGAGGTGTATGTCACTGAACCAAGAAATAGTTCTCAGATATTCTGGTGCAGGCACTGATGATTCTCTAGCAGTTTTGTATTTAATCCTTTTCTTTCTGCTTGCATTCAGCAGTTGTGCCTTCTGCAGGACCTCACTCCCTACCACCCACAATAATTACAAGTGATGGGGTTTTAAATGCTTTGCTGAGCTGTGGTACTTCTCTGCACAATTTAGAAAATCATCACCTCCATGATCAGAAAATAGATAACATGTTTTGTATTACATGAGAGCAGAAGAAGGATGGATGTTTCTCTGATTCATTGTGGAAAAAGAGAAGGTGTGAGCAGTGCTATCTCAGGGACTGTAGATGTGCCTACTGTGTTATTTTACTGCTTACAACAAGATGTTCTCTGGAGTGAATGCATCACAGTGGGAATGTGTTTACATTTAGGAATGGGACTAATTTCATTTTACAAATGAAAGGATAGTACCTAAAGGTCCAGTTTTGCCTTTGGTTCTTCATCTATAAAATGTAAATCTTAGACAAATTGGAATGAACAGTTCTAACACAGGTGGTGTTACAGTTTAACCTCAGGGTACGTGGAGCTCTGTTGTAGTGCACTCTTCACAGTGTCCCCAAGGCAGAAGATCACAGAGCTCATTTTGCACATGTAGCTGTAGATCCAGTGGAAGCCTTTTGTGCCAGCTTTCTATAGATGAAGCAGTCTAGAAAAGGCTCACATGCCACTGAAACCTATCAGAGGTTGTTTAGGGTGTTTAGGTGGTGAAAGCTTCATTTTAGATAAGAGTTTTGACCAAAACTGTCCTGCTTACAGACTCCTACACTTGAGTTTTGAATATAAGTATGTGGGCAGGTTTTGTCTTTCTTTTCTTTGTTGGTTTCATTTTTTAATCTCCTCCTCACAAAAAAAAAAAAAAACAAAAAACCAAAAAAACAAGTATGTTTTTATGCCCTCAAGGAATATGACAGCCTCTAAATGGGACAACCACAAAAGTGGCCTACAAGGTTGCATTTCAATTTTGCAGAACAAGAAATGGAATAAGGATCTAGATGGGATCTTTACTTTCATTTGTTTCAGGATGGTACCAGGACTGGTTGCTGCCGCATGGTTATTCCTTCCCACGGAATCTGTTGGTGAACTGCACAGTCAGAAGCCCCCAGCTGCATGAGGTTATATTAGTCTAGGCTGTAGTTGCAGAGAAGGGGACCTGTTTCTTCACTATTTTCTTCTTGTATCTTCTAATGCTGGCTGTAACCTCTTCTGGATGTTGTGGGTTTCAATCTGCTTTCAGTTTTAGTGGTTACATTGGTTTGTTACAAAGCTCTTTTCCTACTTAGGCTGAGTAGATTTGCAAGCTGTATGTGATAGGAGAATCTAATATCTGTTCTTAATTTATACTCCCTAAATCTGTGTGGTTTTACGTACCTTTTAATTTTCATTTGTGTAAGTGACCAACTGAGTGAAAAAAACCCTGGAATTTCCTGGTTTTCTGACACACTGAAGTAAAAAGGTTTTGTTTTTCTGACACAAAAGGCATCTGGCCACATTTCTGCAGAATCTTCTCTTTTGGACTCAGAATTAGATCTGATTTAAACCCCAAATACCCTGATGTAGGTCTTATTATAATTAAGATATCAGCTAAGAATTTTTCTTTTCAGTGCAAGTTCTTTCTTTTCTTTTCCATTTCCAGATGTACCAGAAGAATTTATATCTACACATTGTTTGCAGAATGCCAGTAAATAGTAAAGAAATAAAGACAATCTTCTAAAATTAATATAGAGATGGACGGTATGCATAAGTATATAAGGTGTATGTACAATTATATTTTAAAGTGTTTTTCGCAAGTGAAATTTTGCAACTGCCAAAGAGAAAATGAAAATTTATGATAGGTGAAAAAATGTTATGATATACTTCTAATGCATGAAAACCTTCATCTTGTGCCAGGAGAAATGAGTGTATCTGGGTTTTGCTTGGTGGGTACAAAGCTGAAGTGAGATTTATAACTTGACTTACTCATATATCTATGCCATTTTCAGTTGTTTTCTGTACTGCATTTTTTGCTTTTGGTTTTCTCTTTTAGCATATTGGTCCATTCCCTACAGAGAACCCTAATTAAAGAAAACATGTAACATTTTAAGTCAGACTGAGAGTAGACTGTGCCTGATTAAGGAGAGAGTGGATTTGTATTTTGTGGTGGCTATATCCTCTTTTTTGAAATGTTCTCTATGTGTTGAATATCTACTGAATAAGTGAGACCTTTTCCATAGAGTGTCCAGATTCCTTTGTGAGATGATGCCAGGGCCAGCACACCCTTTGGGAGTAGATCTGTTCCTTTAGGGCCAGAGGGAAAAAGGCCCAGTGTCTGTCCATAAGAGGCACTAGGCAGTGAAAAGCTCTGTAATTCCTGCTAATCCAGTAACACAGTGAAACCACATGAAGGCCAGTCATTGCCCTGTCCTGGGCTGCCATGACAGTGTGGTATAACCATTTGTAAGGAGAACCAGCTTACACCAAACTCCTGAGGCATACAAATGTCACATTTCTCTAGGAGGCAACATTCTCACCTTACCCCTTAATGCTTAGCACAGATGTAGGTGTGAAAGCACATTTGCTTAGACCAGAGAGGCCCCTTGCCAAAGTCAGTTTTCTGCAGTTTTACAGCGCATACAGTTTGTGTTTATGATAATGCTGCAAGAGTAACTTGTTTATTAGTTGTGTGTCTTCACATAACATCACTGGTTTCAGAAAAGAGATTTTTTTTCTTTCTTCTTGTGGCAGAATTCAGGTGGAAATTATAGTTGTATGGTGCCAGTGTTGATAAATAGGACTTGTCTTCCTGAGGAACACCACTCTAAAATGATCTTGGTCAGATACTACTTTGTGAGTTCGTTGTGGTTGTGCACTAATGATATTAAGCATTATAGTTTTGAGGAGTTTTATATTGTGGTTGACTGTACTGCAGAGATCTCCTCATCCTTCTAGGTAGTAGTGGAGTCATGCTAGCAGCCATCAGATAAACATGGAATGACAAAGCCACGGAAATCTTGGTCACGTCTAAGGCAAAACTGCCCCAACTCTCAAAAAAATCCCTCTTGCCTCCTGAGCTACAACTTATCATATTGCTTTGTAGACTTGCTATTGGCAAGTTGAAATTATCTCCTATAGGAATATTTAATCCCTTAGCAGTGTATTTAAGTGACTATCCTTAATTTTCTACAAGGTGAGGAGAACTCCCATGACACAGTGTTCCAGTGGAAACTCAGAGCCCTTGCCACTTTGCTACACTGTGTCAATAAAGTGCTTTTGAGGCTGCTCTGATTTATAGTTTTTGAGTTGTTCTACATATTTATAGCACTATGTCAAAATAATCCTTACTCTAGTAATACCTTGTAATTAAAATAAATATATCATTGAAAACCAGCCACAATAGAGAGGATTACCTTAAAAAGAGTTTTTCTACACCACTGGAAAAGCTCAAGTTCATTTCCAATTAAAAGAAAGAGGCTGCCTGTGAATTTTGAAGTAGTTTCCTCAAGTTTAGAATGTAATGAAAGCTTGTAGTTGCTTTCTGGGCTAACAGAATATTTCAATAGCTGAAATAGAAACCCCTAGATTAATAATTGTAGTAAGTGCAGATTACATTATCCAGCCATGTCAAAACCCAGTGCTGTGCCCAATGTCCCAGCATTGTGGCTGTGGCAGGGAAAGGGCTTGTGGTGAAGCCCAGTGGCTGCAGCTCAGCTGGTCCTGGTTGCCCGTGTTTAGTGACATCAGCATGGCTCTCCTTACACTTCCCTGCTGAGGAGGGCCAGGTGGGAGTGTGTGATGGGTGAGGAAAGCTGGTCCTGCCCGAGGATGCTCTCAGGATGTGGTGAAAGGCCACGCCCTCCCCTGGGAACTGCGGTGCTCTCCTATGTCCTCCGGTCTAGACAGAGATTTTGGATTTCATTTCCCAAATAGCACACAGTATGAACTCCAAAGGACTGAAACAGCAGGAGGCAAATCAAACATTATATATTTTTTGTTTAGTTATAGCCAAAAGCAAAAGAAAATGTGCATTTACAGTGTGCAACGTATTTACTAATGCCTTAGGAAATGGGCTGACAATTCTTCTCCCTTGGACAAATAACACTGTGCATATTCTACTTTTAAATTCCTTTTACTGGATGATTGAGCCAATCTTTTGAGTGTGTGGCTTTACTTCTACATAGCAGAGTATATTGCAGAACAAGTATATTAGGTCCCAAAAGTTCCAGAAAGTGAACCATGATTTACTGTGGTTCTCCAGCAGAAGGATAAAACCTGAGTTTTGCAAAACTTACTGTGAGTATTTAGGAAGCTCCAACATGGTGGCCCCAAACTTTGCATTGGAATTGCAGGGCGTGTTCCCACCTGACAATAATTTCATGCTGGGTGGTAGCACTGGTGCTCAGGAGAGCTGACTGACTTTGGTGTGGAGCCGTCAGACACTGCAGCTTGTCCCTCAGCTACAGTCTGGAGCCAAACAGGGATGTTCCTGGCATACTTCAGAGCATGATGATCATACATCTAAGGGACTCATGCCTTCTAGTCACAACTAGGCCTTCCCTGAGACAGAAGATTTTGTCCCCTTTTGTCCTCTTCACCACTAGTTTGTTGAGGCTCCAAGTAAATCATACAGCTTGCTGTAGAGTTTGTGGCTGAGTCTGGAACTGAACCAGCATCTTTGTGTCCCAGCCTATTGTCCTAGTCACTCCCTGTTCTTCAGAGTCTGACTCAGCGCTCCTCAAACATCTCAATTTCCATTTCTCCATTTTTTTCTGGTTCTGTGCTTTCCCCCCGAAGCAAACTTCTGGCTCCACTTCTGTTTTTCCTTCTTGCCATTCTTTGTCATTTAATCTTTAAATATTCAGAAAACTCAATGAATGGCAATATAGCATCGTGGAAAAAAATGGTTACAGTTGGATGATGTGACATAATCTCATTGCTTATTGTGTTAGAGATGATTTATTCTGCTTTATCAGTTTTTGAATAAGTTAGCCTTTTCCAAATACTAGGATGCCTTTTTTTCCATCAGCTCACAACTGATCCTGTAAGTTCAATACTATTTTTTTTCTGTTTCTTCAAATTAGGCTTCTTTCCAGGGGGAAAAAACAGAATACTGAGCTCTCTCTAGGTAAATTTATAGAATTTGCCAGTGTGTGGCAAGTTTGGGCTGGAAAAAAATGTGGGAATGATAAAATGTCATCCAAGATAGAAAAGAAATGGAGGAATTCCTTTTAAGCACAGTCATAGGAAACAAAATTAATCTTAAAGATGTACTACCCCCTGCAATTTTGGGGGAAGTCACTATAACCAAAACTAGCAAGCTCCAGTTGTAAACTATTGGTGAGACAGACATTAAAAGGAGAGTTTGTTTTGGAGGATGATTTTATACTAGAAGGCATCAGTCTCAAAAGCACACAATGTTACTAGTAAGAGGAAATATAACACCTCACTTGACATTATGGCATTGTTTCATGAACTGTTCTTTTGTTTTATCTCCATGCTAGTCTGGGAATATCTCTTCTTTGCAGGTCAAAATTATAACATGTTGGCATTTAGCTGACATCTTCTTGTTTTCTTAGTTTAAAGCCATGGTCAGAGCAACTTACTTTGGAGGAAGAATTTGATTTAGTGCTACCACAACTAATATTCTTCATAAAGGTATCAGCGCCTTTTATGCCGTGAAGGTACCTTTCTATTTTGTGAGAATTGGCTCAGTTCATTTTCCCATTTAATCTCATTCAAATAAAACCACCAAGTTTTATGTATGGTTCTGTATATGCATTATGGATGGGAGAGAGAAGGAGAGTCCTAACCTCTGTTTTCTGTAGTCTGTTTTATGGACAACATACTGGGTTTATTACGGCGGTAAGAGTGTTCTGTTTCTTCCTTGTCTTTCACCTCCTTTTTCTCTTCATGCAAACTGGATGTAAGAAACAGACTTTTTTGTTTGTCATTTTTCTGGTAATTTTTTCCTGTCTATCGCTGATGGGAAGCTGCAATGTTATTGCTTGCCAGCAACAGTCAGATCTTAATGAGGTATTTGAGAAGTCCCAATGGAGAACCGGCCACATGTAGAGAAAATATAGAATAAATGCAGGAAATATGCGGGCCAATGCTTTGTTTTATAGATTGTCCTGTCACACATAACACAGAACTGTTGATGTAGTCGTTTGTATGACTGTTCTTGATGAATATATTTCAATAGCAAATTTCTCATAGGAAACTAAGTTGGTTTCATCCAGGCATTTGAAAAGAGCAGTCCTGTCTTCTGAGAAAATTCATGTCTATTTTGTAGATTTATGCCCAGTTCTAAGCTTAATTGATAGTAGATTAATTTCTGTTTCTACATTTTTTTGATGACTTTTTCTTTCTGAAGACTCGAGTTCTGAAGCCTGCAGGAGTTTGGGTAGGGAAGGATCAGAAGCTGAAGCTTCCCTCCCTCTTTTTTTTTTTTTTTTGTCAAGGTGCTTTTCCTACTGTTAATTTCTGGACTTTGACAACCACTGAGCTTTCAGCAAGCCGCTGCATGTTAGCACCCTGGAAACCCTAAAACTGAAGCTAACTTGGGCAGCTGTAGTGCTTCAGGCAGTCTGAAGGGTGACTTGCTTTCTATATCAGGGTTATGCTCACACTGCTCTCTGGCAAACTGTGAAGGTAAACGCCCAACGAGGGGAAGGCAGTGGCTGTGGGGTGAGCTGGAAATACAGCAGTCTGTGAATCAAACCACTCTCCCTCTCCCACCCTTTCTAGAAATCTATCAAGCTGGCAGGCTGCCCTGCTTGAAATAAATGTGGAAAATATTATGTAACTCTGCCCTGTGCGCTGTGCTGACAGTGTAGGCACTAGTCAGGTTTTGGTTACACTATCTGTTGTGGCTATTTTTGGTGACCAAAAGCTTCTCTCTTTAAATTTATGTCTGTATTTCCTTTGCCCCTACCCTCGCATTTATGCTTTTTTTTTTTTTTCTTTTCCATCAACAACAGAATGCAACACGTCTTCCTCAAAAAGAAAAAAAAAAAAAAGCTGTTTAAGGGCTATTCCTTTTTAAAAATAATGCACCCTCTCCCACCCCAACAATAACAAAAAGTAAAGAAAACCCCCTAACAAACTGCCGGAGGAGGGATTTATCGCCTCTGACTGCATCCAGGCACTGAAACAGACAGTCTCAGATCCCCTCCCCTAGAGCCGTATGCTGTGTCAATACCTCCCTCTGCTGAAAGCTCCACATTCTTCCTCTCCTGCTTGACTGCGTTTCGCTGTGGCAGGACTTGCACAGACCAGAAGGAATCTGTGACACGTACTGGAGCAGCCCACTTGCTGCAACACAGCTGCCCTACCGAGACTATACCCTCTGGGGAGTGCATAAACTTAATCTATTTGTCCTTCCCCATTGTGACTGTTTGCAGACTAAAATCTGAGATTAGGAAAATATTATAATTTGGAGTCAGATGACTCTTAAAAATACTCTTTCAGGAACTCCTGTGATGGAATTCAGTCATTGTCAAGGGACAATATGTTTGAAGACAATTCTATGTGTGTGTGCCTTACAAATTATTTTCCTTCAGTTTTAGTCACTTAACTAGTTTTTGTTCTAGAAATAGTAAAATTACTGTGTGGTTTGTGATCCATTGTGCTGCATAAACTACCATGTAAGACTTTAAGTATTGTGTTACTCAAACAGATTGAATTATCTTAATGATTGGAAAATCTATGAATAATCTCAACTACAACTGGTTATTAGGGAGCTCAGGTTTTGAGAGGCTGTGGGATTAGGGGCCCATGCCAGGAATTTCTCATGTCATATCTTTATAATATGAAGATTTTTAAAGCGACCAACACATTTTATTTGTGTCTGTTTTAGGTACCACAAAGGGACATACCAAAATGGATAGTGATTTTGTCAGAGGTGAATGATTGAACTTAGTGGAGAATCAAGCAACTTCCAGATGTCTCAAGTTAGGCACCTAATTTCAGTAGAGGAATAGAAGCAAAAGACCCTAATTCAAACCAAATATTTTTCTTTACATTTATCACTCCCTTGGAACTTTTGGAGTGTCTGCCTGTGCTGTGGGAAAGGCTAATGCACTGCAAAGCCCTAGCTAAGCTACAGCAGTTCACAGCTTTTTTTAATTAATAATTTTTAATATTTCCTCATTATGTTCAGTGGCTTCAGATCAGATGAGTTTTCCCTCTCTTTGATGGCACATGGCAAACAACCATTCTACATCAATTTTGTTCTAGAAGAAGTACAAATTGGGTTGCTTCTATTAACTTTTCCAACTGAACTTTTTAATGTGTTCGGGGAAGTTTGGTAATGTTGGAGGTGAGAAGAGTAATAAGGAATAAGGAAAAACCATAAATTCTGTGTACAGAAAATTGTTCTGATTGGATGGGGTTCAAAAAAAGCAAACAATGCAGAGCACGGGTGGAAAGCAGACAGGAGTGTGCAGGAAGGCATGCAGCTGTAGGGAATAAAAACACTCAGGGGAAGGTTGTATAAGGAGGAGAAGAAATCATCATCATGTGGTGAAGTTTTCAGGAAGGTGCTATTGTATACAGACTTGTAAGGAGAACTGACCTTAAAAAGGAAGAAATATGGGACTACTTGCTACAAAAATGATGGTAGGAATTAGGCTTTGTAGGAAGAGAGGAGGGTTTGATTTAGAGAGTGCTATGATGTTGAGGTCTTATGGGTTTCTGGAAGATGGCTTTTCCTAGCAGGAGAAGGCTCGGTCAAGGAAACACGGCTTGAGGAAGGATACCCTGTAGAGAAACAGGTGCCAAAGATACCTGTGTGATTCACTGAACATATATTCTTTTATGGAGGTTTGCTCATTCTTAATTATGGTGCAGAATATTCTACCATTTTTTGCTTCCTACCTTGGATATTTATAACTGGTAGAAAAATGCTAGCAGTTATTTGGTTTATGGAAGGAAAAGCTTGTCATGTATTTGTACTTGACTTTTTTCAAAATTACATCATCTGATATTAAGATTTTATTTGGATGTTAAGGCACTCATACACAGGTTTTACAAAATGCTGACTGTGATCTGCTGAGACAAACCTGAGAAGCAGAGATGCAAAATTACCTAAGTGGATATGGAAAAATTGTTTTTCTGGACTTCACTGACATATTGGATATGCCAAGGTTTCTAGCATTGGGCTGGATGTTATTACTGCTAAAGAAAAAAGCATGTTTTTTGCCTCTGACATTTTTTTCCCCCACCAGGCTGTGGTGCACAAGGATGACTTAGAGAGTCATCTCTAAGTCTGACTGAACTGACTGAACTTTTCAGTAATTAACATATGAGCATTGCTGTGCTTTGTGTTAGTTTATCCTCTGTGAGAATTTTAGATGGTTGTGGTTAAGGTACAAGGTACCATTCTGTGCTTTTGTGTTAACTGAGATACTCTGAGCACCCAACTGAATGACTCCTCTAAAGAGAGCTAGATTTAGATGGGGGCAGACAGGCTACAAAATGTGAATCCTGGCGGTAACAGGGCAGTCAGAAATGCATCTGTAATGCTGTGGGTATGTAGTTGACAGTCAGCTGTGTGACAAAGTCTAAAGCAGTGACTCAATGGGAATCTGCTGCTGGCTTTGGGTCTCAGGTGCCAGATTCAGTTCTGTGAGCTCTGTAAAGCTTCCTCAAACTCCACAAGGCTCTTAAGGGATCTTTATGGAAGAAAGAATGAAATGAGGATATTAAAATGCCTGTACTTATAGCGCAACTGAACTCAATTCATTTTTATCACTCTTTCAGACAACAAGGTGTATATTTATGTAGAGCTTTTTGTTCAACAGAGTGGCCATACAACAGGATGCTCCTAATGAAGCTACAGTTTTAATATCAAAAATGTCTGGACTAGCTGGGCCTGCAATGCAAGAAACACATGAATCTCTAGGATATCTAGAGTGACTTGATAGGGTCACACTTCTCTTGCAAAAGCAGTGCCACATGTTTATACTGCTTAGTTTGGAAAGTAAAACAAGAGACTCTAGGAGACGGAATGGTATGACAAGGGCTCATTATCAGTTACACTAAATACTCAATGAAACTTGAGGCCACACAAATCTCAACTGGTTTCAAGTTTTCTTGCAGTCGAAACTCAGATCAGGTTCCTCGAGAGCTCAAGAATTTCTAAGCAAAACCAGACCTGCTGAATGCATAGAACTTGAATAGCAGCTTTACAGTACATGCTCAAAGCACTTGTTAGAAATTAATAACTTTCCACACCACGCATGTGATTTAGAGACGTTTGATTAGCCTCTTCTTACAATTCAGTCCATAGACAAACAAAAAAGTGGATTTGTTAAGGGTTTTATTGTGAAGTGATGCACTTAAACAGTTCATTGGGTGACTAACCTCTACAGGTAGACCATCTAGGTTCCTGTCTGGCTTTTAAGCATGCACAAACTTTTACAAGTATTGTACTGAACTGGTCACCTCAGCGAAGTCTGTTTGTGGTGAGAGTGAGATGATTTATCTTCAATGAAAGCTTTGTGACAACAATATAGGTTCTGATTTTGTAAATTATTTTTTTGTTTTAGTATACTTGATCATTATACAGATATGTGAGCTACTAAATGGAGTACTTGCATATGTTTGAAGATTTCCTCTGTAAATTCTGTGATTTTAATCCTGGTGCTCTCACTGTCCCTGAATCCAATGGCTGCAAAACCTGGTAATGTGTGTTGTGTTTAGGTGTGAATATTTGGGTGAACACATTTTAATGTACATTTTCTGCTAGTTGTTCATTTTTGGCAGGAGTCCTATGGAAAAATGGGCAGCATTATGACACGGAGTAGTTCATTTGGATGTCTGAGTGTCTACACGCACATGTCCTCTCCCCTGGGTCCCTGAAGGAGTTATACAATATACACGTGCAAGATCAACAGGATGGCCCCGCCATTAATGACTGAACAGGAAACCAGGAGAGTTAACTCCTGTTCCTGATTCTTTGAAACTTTCTGCCTGCAAATCTGGGAAATCCACTTAGGAAAACTGAGGCATGTGATATCTATCAGTAAAACAGGAGACTAGGGTAACTTTGTGGTTATATTTGAATAATTTAAACTGGCAAAGAAAAATGTGGATGTGTCTTAAAAGTACTGTTAAAACTGACTTTGAAGCCTTGAAACACGTGTCCAAGGACAGAAAATATTTTAAAGATATGCTTCAGGATCATAAGAAAAAATGTTGCTTTGGCTGTTTTCCAATAACAAAAGCAAAAAGCAGATTTGACGGTATCGATTTGTTTTTTTTCTGTTAATCACTCCTGAAATGTTTGTAGAACTCTTTATCAAAATTTCACTTTTTTTTTTTTTTTTTTTCTTGAAATGTCCCTTTTTTGATATGTAGCAAAGGGAAAATGTTTCTTTTTTTCTGGCTTTTTTGATGACATCACATTTTGTGTAGTCTAAGCATTCCACTAAAACAAAATAAGTCTTACTTTCTAAAACCACCAGAGGACTGAAACTCCTCTTATTCTTTATTCCAATTAATTATAGGAACATTTTTTTACCACCTCTAAATGTTTTAGATGCTCTGTTTTTGTTTTAGTTTCAGTGATCTACCATGGCTCTGCTAGTTTCATGGAGAGGGATTATATTCAATCAGGAAATCCTAGGAGTGCTAGGTTGAGTGAAGCCTGACGGCCTATGGTTTTGTCTGGTTAATATAGCTTGGGAAGTTTTTGTGCACTGTGTGTTCCTAAACTTTCCTTTCTGTGCAGATTCCTGGGTGTCTTACAATGTGTGAGCTCATTGTTACTTTTTTGTTTAAATGTCTAGTGGGAAGTGTCCCTGTTTCCTTTAGGAAAAGTTCTATGTATGCAAGAAAATATTACTGCTATGTTACTACTCCTGGTAAACTGCCTCAAAAAAATAGGTGGGATAGTTTTTTCTTTGTGTCTTTGCTCTACTTAACTGACCACCTTAAATACAAACTTTGGAATCCCCTAGGCCACTTTAGGCCATGGGCAATGTGCCTTAAAAGAGATGAGGTCAATACAGAGCTGCTAGATCTTTTAACTTTCTCTTCCTGGGCCACAGAGAAAACATATGCTGAAATTTCTGTAGAATTTTTTGAGTAATATTCAGGAATCCAATTTCTTCTTCTAAAGGAGGAATTCAGATGCCTAATGGATGTCAGATGCCCAATGGATGACATCGCTTACTAGCTACAGCATTTAAAGTCTAATTGCAACCTGATCTGCTTCTCTTCTCTAGATCTTCCTCCAGCTGAGCAATCTGTCACCTTGCCAGTCCTTTAGCAACTAGTACCTCAGGCACCGCTTTTTGTGCTTCAGTTCCTCTGTCACTCCAGAATTCCAACTCTGTGTTTCCCAGCAGTGTGTTCTAGGAGGTGAAGCGACTGGCACCTGCCTTTCCAAGCAGTGGGGTGTCCATTCTGTCTGTCTGCGTGGAAGGCGCTGGGCTGGCTTTGTGTTTATAAACTTTGATTGATAACTGCACCTGTGCAGCTGCCAAGGTCAGGCTGCCTTTGGGAGAATGTTTTATCCCCACGGGCACCTGGCTTGGCGTAAGATTTAGAGACGTGGCCTGTCTTTGATGACATGGTTTTGGCAGTCTGAAAAGACTTTGTTGCAAGACATTGGCCTGCAAATTCTAACCAAGTGACAGCTTTGCTTTTTGATGGCTGTTGTAAACTTGGAATGAAGAAGCAAGTCTAAACTCCATATTCTGCATCAGTGACTGATGTTAATATCTAATAAAATATAATAAATTTTTCCCGCTGATGAATATGCTGCTTCTGAAGGCCTGGGGTTAAGGAGGTTGGAAATTTGTTGCACTGTTTATGTTTTGTAAAGCAAGTACAGATACAGTTTTCACAGATCAGTACCTTTTGACTTGGTGAGAAGGGGTGGCTGGGAAGTCAGACCAGGTTACTCAGGGCTTTATCCAGACAAATTCTAAAAACCTTTTATATAGAGACTGCACAGACTTTGGCCAACCCACTCTCTCCATGGGGAGGAGAGTTTGCCCTAACATCTGGTGTGAACTTCTCTTGTTTCATTCTTTTGCCCACTGTCTCATCGTTCCAACACATATCACTGTAAACTATCATGTTCCAGACCCTCAGCAACCTTGCCTGTACAGGCATTGACGAGCTCCACAAAACCAACACTTCTCTTATGGAGCAAGTTTGGGTTTCAGCCTCTCTTTGCTGAGCAAGTGTCCTAGCCCTGGTGTCCCTCACACTTTTATTAGAGGAGAACTGAAGAACAGAGATCCTGAGAGGGTAAAAGGTAGAGGGACTTTGGAGAAAGACTAGGATAGACAGAAGGAAAAAGGAGCATTTGAGAGTAAGAAGTCATTCTCCTAGTATTGCCTGCCACCCTTGAAAGACATGGAGGGATTATTTGTAAAGGGGGGCTGAGACAGCCAGTATCAGAAGCTGGATGTGCTGATTGCAGGTGACACAGTGAGGAGAAGAAGATGATGCATCTGGGAAAATACATACGGCATTTATTGGCAGGCTGAAAGGAAAAATGGGGAAAGCTATGGGCTGGGCATTATTGTCCTGCTTCAGGACTTTGAGCTGAGACTGAGATGATGCAATGACTTAGTCACAGTGATAACTTTAAGAACTGGTATAAATTTAATGAGGAAGTTTCAAGTATGCTATAATTCTTTGAGCTGAGTTTTCTATCCTTAGCTGTCACTTATTGACATCAACTTTGCAGAAATCTATATACTTTCTCTTTGTGTTGCTAAGTACTGAAAGTCTGAAAATATGCTACCCTTTTTCCAAATCTTGCAAGCTGGCACTTCATATCACTGATGGAAATTTAAAATGAGAGAAGAAATTCTAGAGGTTGCCTCTCAACTCCTCCAAGGCCTTCATACATCACTGTAATGACAGTGCTATGCCACTTTGCATTTTCTCATCCAAATAAGGTCATATTTTAGTTAGAACGCGCTATTCTGGAATAATTACTTCTAATTATTATTTATTATTATTCTTTATTACTTTTAGTAAAATTAGTCAATGGGATGTTTAAAAGTTATGTTACTATAATCTCTGTAGAAATATTTTGAGTGGTACTTGCAGTAAGAGAACCATTTTGGAACAGAACACTTTACTGCAGGGTCTGACTAATGAAGGGGTTACATATGTTGGGTTATGTGGTATGTTTGAATATTTTGTGGTGGTTTGTGGTCCCTTGATATCCATAAAATCACTACTTGTACTCGTGACAGGATTCCTAACATTCATAAATAACCTGTGCTCCTTCTTTTTCACTTCCTGATGGATAATTGGTATGTTGCCTAAAACTCCAGATCCAGTAGAAGCAGTACACTGGAAAATATAATTCTTCCTAGTGATTTGGGTAATAAAAATGTCAGTCAGGCTTAGGCAAAGATGCTAAAGCTTTTCTATTGAAGTCTGTGTCACAGGATAAATATGTGTGTGTGTTTTAACCCACACTGTTTCAAAGAATTCCTTTGGCTGGATCAGAGAGATAGTTTGATCTCCATATATGGGTCAGGGTAGAAAAATGATGCCGAGATACTTCTGTATAAGTTTATAGATAGTGTGTTTGAAGGGGAAATGCATAAAAAGGTTCTATGGATGTTCTAAATGACAGAAGAAAGGTCTAAGCTTCAGCAACTATTTTTAAGATGAAAGTGAAGACCTTCAATAATTTCTTATAATGACAGGCTTAACACGTGGACAAATACATGTCCTCTTGGCATACCTAACTGCAAGTAAAAAATGTACTGCTGTTTCTAGTTTTCATCTATATGATCTATACCACTAGCCCTTGTTCTCATGGGGCACTTCAACTTACAAAATATCTGCTAGAAATATAATACAGCAAAGAGGAAGCAGTGTAGGAGGTTCTTGGAGTATGTGGAAGATAACTGCCTGACACAGCTGTTGAGTGAGCCAGCTGGGGAAGGTGCTCTGCTGGACCTGTTTGTGAACAGAGAAATGTGATAGCTGGATGCTGACTTGGTCATAACAATGACAATTCTTGGAGAAGTAAGCAGAGGAATCAGCAGAACTGTCACCCTGGACTTCTGAAGGGCAGAGTTTGGGCTGTTTGGGGGACTGATTGACAGAGCCTTTTGGGAGGAAGTTCTAGCAGGCTAAGGAGTCCAGGAAGTCTGGACATCCTTCAAGAAGGAAATATTAAAGGTACCTGGTCTTCTTCAAACTATGCAATCTGTTTTTCCCCCTGCTGCTTAGTCTCCCACTTGGCTATTGTTTCTCTCTGAAAAAACATGTTGGCTCTGCAAATACGCCAGCTCCCTTGATTGTCTGCATTTCTTGTGAGTTCTTGCATCATGATTATTGGTGTATCAGAATGGTCTTGTATTTTCTCTGCTTATGGAGATAGTAGAGAAAGTTGCCCAAAGATTAATCTGAGAAAAATATTTTTCAAGATTTGACAGGAAACTTCGCGACATGCTAGAGGCCTAATTCTATCCATATTGCTCATCTAAAGTGCTAAATGGAAAGATACAAAGAAACATACTGGGCTTTGAAAAGGGCTTTTGAATCCTTAGTTTTATGGATAATGTCTTTGGATTCAATGGATTTACCCCCCTCCACCATGAAAAAGGAAGACATGTGAATGTGACTGGTTAAATTTTTTTCTTTGGACTAAGAGCTCTTCTTCTTCAGCATATGGTTACATACTGTGCAGGCTGCATAAAAAAGTCAAGTGTTTAATCCCCTTTCTAAACTGGAACACTGCAGAATGAAAACCAAATGAATTGTTATCTTGATGGTCTCCCAGTCCCTGTCCAAGCAGATCTTTGGGTATGGCCCTCTGCTGTTGTCATCCATCTTTACATGGACAATAGCTAAGCTGATTGGTAGTGGCTTTGCACTCTGTAAGCACTCAGCTGCAAATTCATGATCTGTCACTCTTAGACAAAATGAGGATGTCTCAACAGCTCAGCTGAAGTGAAATGGTAACAGGAAGTCAAAATTGAACCCATGTACCCTGGTGTCATCTTTAATCTGTTTATATCTAATAGACCTGTTTCTACTGAAACTAATGGAAAAATTGATTTGCTTAATGGAATATATTTGTCTTAATTATATGCTTGTTTTAATTGTATGTTCTGAATCTATTATCACCTACTTCTAGAAATCCCCAAGTGGGTGAGATTTTGTTGTGCTGTTCACTGTAAAAGCAAATACATGAAAGCAAAATTGTACCCCAGACAGCTCAGATTTTTATCACTGTCATTTGAGAAGTGGATAAGTTGAGGGGAGCAAGCTCCCCTCTCACTGTCCAATATTCTTTTTTTTTCTTTTTAAGATTTAAAGATTTAAAAGTCTAGAGGAACTGTTGATTTGGGGAGTCTTTTGCAGTAGCAATGGATGAACTACACTGCTAAGGAAGAGCATAAAATATGCTTCTAGCTTCTCATTGTGTCAGGGAGTTTATATATTTATTTTAATTTCCGCCAATTTGCATTTCTGTCTGTGAACATTTTTATTAAGCTTTTTTCTTTCCTACATTCAATCGTTCGTACCCCAGGGTTGCCACCAACTGGCCGAGGTCCAGTATCCATGGCTGCTGTGGTGGAGCCATTCAAGCGCTGCCAGGGTGAGCAGAGCTCCTTGGGGTGGCTGTGCCGTGAGCACGCGGTGCCGCGAGCAGCGTGGCGTTTCCGCATCGGCCCATGACCTCACGAGCGTGAAACCGCGCACGGAAACCACCAAATGGGTACCAGCTTCTTGTGTGCCTTCCTGTTTTTCTGCTGTTTTCTGACTTGAGCTCAGAGTGTAAACAGACCTTTGTTTTTGTTCCTTAGCACGTCTCTGTGGCAGCTTTCTCCATTCAAGCAGCAGCAGAGAAGTGAGACTTTTGAGTACCTCTGTAAATATGGTAGTCTTCTGCCCTGATAAACCTGTAGGCCAGCCTCAGGCTCTGCTGAGCAAAAATTGGTTGGCCTCAAGTAGTAGTTTTGCTTGATTAAAGAATGTAGATTTGGCTTTTTAAATTTCTGATGAATATTTAAGGCATATAATTTATTGTCCTGTTATGGTACTGTAAAATTAACTTTAATAAACTCTTAATTGTAGTATCCCAGAAATAATGCAACAAACCAGAAAGTATCTTAAAAAAAACCTAACCAAACAAAAAACAAACCCAAAAATTTACTGTGTAATTTACATTTCTGAAGTCATTAAAAATAGCATCAGATGAGGTCAGTGGGCTCACCAAAGGTTTGTTGGGTCATATATAAACTACCCCATATGAACTATTTGTTAATAGAATATAAAATATTTAAAATAATGCATGGTACATTCACCTACACTGGTTTTTACTATCTCTGGCTTTGTATTCGTTGGTTTTGGTGAACTACAGTATGAAAAGAATGAGTTGAACTCTTTTATACTAAAATACTGAGTACAAAATTGTAATTAAATAATTCAGTTTAAAAATAACTTATATAACAATGTAGATTTGCCATCAGTTGAAATCTTGACCTCCACTCTAGATAGCTTGCTGCAAAATAAGCTTGGCTTTGTCAGATGTTTTGGACTCACTGGGTAAATTTCTTAGTTTTTGCCGGCCATCAGCCCAAATGGTCATAGGTTTCTTTGTTTCCGCTTCTTGTGTAACTGGCATTGACTTTCGGGCACGGAAAATGGGAGATTGTATGTATTCCGAAGTCATATGTATAAACTTGCTGCCAAATAATTGAGTAAAAAATTAGGGGCAGTCAAGTTTGCTAAGGGAAGCATTCAGTGCCTGGTAAATGAGAGAATCCACAAAGGATGAATTAAATGCATTCAAATCCATTATGAGCTAGTTCTTAAAACTAAAATGATCATTATTTTACATACAATATTCAGTCCCTGTTCTAGAGGCAGGCTGATGAAGTTTCCCTACAGGGCTGTGTTATTTGCTGTTGCTGTGCAGCCACTGATCTCTGTTATCAACATGAACTGAAAGGGGAGAGCCATCTCTGTTCCACACACCAGATCTGTAGTGGATAGAGACTTCCCTACATTTCTTAGCTGATTTTTGTGTAATACTCACATCCTTTTACTGCAGACAATTTGAATGACTCACCAGCAGCACTTTGGAGCCAGCTTGGGCTGAACAGTAGTCACAGCATGTTGTTGTTCTGCATAGACAGGTGTGGAATGAAATCCAAATCTTGCAAGTGAGATCCACCAGTATTGATGGATGTGGAATGGAAGGGAAAAGGAAATGCCCAGGAAAGGGCAAGGGAAAATGTGAATGCCCAGGATTCCATTTCTTCAGTCCAAAACCTTATACTTTGGTTATATTTCCCTCTCATCCCTCAAGCAATCCCTTGTTTTCAGTTTAAAGGAATGTTTTTTAGACAAATTGAAACCCTTCAGGGATTCGCTGGATTACCCAGAACAGACACCAGGTCCCAGCCATCGGTCTTCCAAGCAAAGAAAATAGAAAGAGGTGTATTAAATTAAGAAATGGAAAAAAATCAAAATCCAGATTAATCTGCTTCTTCTCAAGCTGGAATGGATTCAGATATCCTGTGGCTGTTGCAGACAGAAGTTGTGAATGCGTGGAGCATATTAAAATTTTCTTGTTTCAATAGTATACATGGCTTGATGTGACAAGACATCATAGCTTGCTGAATTAAGAGGAGCTAGGAAATTTTAACTGCTAAAATGTCTCCAGGTACAAGTGGAGACTATTTTTTTCATTTGCAAAAGCTTAGTGTGGGAGACTGGAGGTAATCCAGGTACTCAGGAACAACAAAGGCCCATCCTTGATGCAAATGTAAAATGCTCCTACTCCAAAGTCTAGAAGTGTTAGAGATGCACAAAGAAAAGGATTTGAGCTTTGGAGAACCAATTTACTTTTGACACTTTTTGCTCCTAGGAACAGCTAAGCTGTTAAAGGAACAACTTCCCTTTCTTCCCCCTCCAAATTTAGTTTAGTTAAACACATGACATGGAAAGACTTCACCCTTGTTAAATCTTGAAAAATTAGAAATTGATTTTCAATTCATTATACAGAGAAGTCCCTGGAGATAACTAAAGGTAGGACTATATTCTCCACTGCCGTAAATATATTTTCTGATCTTTCAATCTAAGTAAAACTAGAAAGAGGAAGAAAATCAGAACAAAACCCAAAACTTTGTTGTTTGCCATCCCAGTTTCCTGCTGGCGGTTGCTGATTGAATGGATAGAGGTACATATAAGTACGTTTACATACATAAATATACCTATACTTAGATTAACAATTTGGATCCACGAGCTCTTAAAAGTAATCATCTTTTAAGTCTAGCTTTTTTTTCCCCCAAAACAATTTGAAAATTCTAGATTTATACTTTACAACTTGTATCATGTATCTAGAGAGTCACATTCAAGCTCCTTGATTTATTTTTTTAACATAATGAGTCCTTAACCCCAGGTTGGGCACCCAGCACACTACATAATAACTTTAAAGGCTGTTCCTTTGGAAAATATCTACATTAAAAAAACCTGGAGAGTTTGTGATAGGCCCCTGATTTTTTTTTTTTTTGTGATATCCATGCAACAGAATGTTGCTCATTTATTAGGGTTTTCTTTTTTCTGCTGCACAAGATTGAACCCGTTACATCAGTAAACAGCAACTGAAATGTCAAAACAAATTGGATGTATTTCTTTTCCCCAAGCAGAATGTATTTATCTTCTTCCCATATTGCATATGAGAAGTCCTGAAAAGAGTAAAGGTTTTACTCTTAGAAGATTTAATTACATGTAGTTCTAGTTCAGCATTAAGTTTTGTTTGTAAAAGGCTTTCTCAGAAATGAAAAAAAAATTTCATAATCTCTGCTGTTTTGGATTTTCTCATAGTGCTTCCTTTGTTGGTGTTGATAACATTTGTCAAATTTCTTGAAAGTTGAAAAAGTGAGTCGAGGAAATACTGAAGAAAAATTGGTAATAACTATAACTTTCTATAAGCACAAATGACAGCAAGTTTAAATATTCTTCACTTTTAAGTGGTCATTCTTACACCTAGTTCTTTGGTGGCATATTGTAAAGATGGGTTGACTGTCAGTCATTTGGGAGACCCTTATTTTGGAGCAACTAATAGGAAAAGGAAATACGTTATTGTTGAAGACTGGGGACAAGGGTACAAGAGAAGGTACTGTAGCTGATGCCTTCAGGAGTACAAGGTTTCTGTTGCTGTCTCTGCTCTGATGAAAGTTAAGAAATGCCATGTGTTTATGTCAGAATCCATGTTTACATTGGTGTCTACATTTTCCCTGACTCTATCCTATATCTAAATTTTTTAGACATCCTTCAGGTCTGGGCTTATATTTTGCTAATCGGAGTGCAGTCCATGAAACTGAGAAATGGTCTTGCTTCAATAACAAACCCAGGAAAAGGGGCAATTTGATATCATGGAGCAGAGTGTAGAATGCTGACAACCCCTGGGGCAGAAACTCCTGTGTTGGAAGGCAGTCCTTGCTGCCAATGTTTGTACTGGGAAACTCTGCTGCTTTTTGTTTTATCAGCTCATTTTCTGACTTCCCTGCTTATTGAGATGTCTTCCTGAAAACTACTGCATTCAAATGGAATAATTTACAAGAATATTTGCAAAGATTCCCTCTGAGCCATTGCTCAGCGTGGGCAATAACAGCTATTTCTATTAATATGGGGGAGTTTCCCAAAGGCAGCTATTCATACTTTACAGAAATGTTTTTGTAAAGTCCTGCACAGTCCCTTTTTTATATTGCAGTAAAAGTTTGTGGTTTAAACCTCTTAGAGGATGCTTATATACAGCAAGATGGAAGTTCCCCTCATGTGAGTGCTGTTAGTGGCCTGACAGGTTCTTTGTATTTTTATTGTAAGGTCAAAGAAGTACAATGAGGTGCTATTTGGCAAAGGTGCTAGTTAAGAAAAAGGTTTATAAAGTGTTATGTAATCCATTCAGAAGCAGGGTTTCCTTAGCTGTCTTCTCTAGATCTTGTAGTAATTTTGTGTAAAATCTTATGAAGCCTCATACTACATAAGTATGACTGCTCAAGTTATTCATGAGCTGTTTAACCCAGGTATTACTCTATTTCAGTAGGCAGTCTAGAACACATCCCCTCATCCCCTTTGGTTCTAAATTAGTCCAGTTTATCTCTAACAGATTTAAAATAATGCTCCGGCACAAACTTTAGAAGATTGTCTGTTACTTTGTGGAATGATTCCTTAAGAGAAAAAAAAACCCCAATACTAAACCTGCTTCTCTGAACACTTGCTACCAATGGATGTCCCTCTGTTTTCAGCAAATGTTATCCTTATTTCTCTTTATGTTGTATGGTCATCAGATCGTCTTGTAAATTGAAAAAGTCTGTTGTGATAGTAAATGTAAAGTCAGAAAGGCTCATTTGGGCACAGTGTGTCCCAGAAATGCAACTGCAAAACCAAGATAGTGCAAACCTGAGTTCTAATTGCAACTGTGATAGTGATCATCTCTGATCTTGGATGATAAATTTCAACTCTTACCCTTTTCCTGTCTTCTAACTGACTTGTATACATCAGCCTTTTTCCTAAGATTAACCTAAATGTACCTAAGGAATGAAACAATTCTAAGAAAAATTTGCAAACTATGTGAAACAGCATTAAATCTCTTTTAATCCATCTGGCTGCCATTTGTTTAATGTTTTCTTCCTGTCTTCTCCTATCCCCTCTCACTTTTTTCATGTATCAGCAAAATAAGTGTAAAGCTGAGATGAAACCTGGAGATTGCCCCTTGCACTGCTACAATTTTCCTCTGCAAAAGGAGAGTTTTCTTGAGCTTTCCACAGTGAATCTTCTGGGTATATGTATCTGTCTGCCCTCTGAATTTAAAACTGAGTGAACTGAGAAAGAGCTCAAAATTTTCATTATGCCTTGGTCCCACCTAGGCTTCCTTCTAAGGTCTCTACCTAGTTACCTTGAATCCTGCCTCCTTACTGGAAAAGAATGGCAGATGCAGCTTGGCCAGCACCACCAGATCCTACTGTAACTCTGGATTGTCTGAGCACCTTGGCTGTGGAAACACTGGACTGAGAAACTAAAGGAACAGTAGAGTTCCCTGTGCTAGTGGGGATTGTGTCACAATTCAGAGGGAATATATCTGTACTCTGCTCTCTGTGCATACCTAAGAAATAGGACTGCCTGAAATTTGACTGTAGAGCTGCCTATTGAGAAGTGTCAGCTGGTTAAAATGCCATTTTCTCAATATATTCTCAACAACTTTTTTTTTTTTTTGTCAGTTCTGGGAATATATTTACAGCATATTTCTCCTAGGATGAATGATACTCAGTTTTGAAACAACACATTATTACAACCAACTTATTTTGCTGAAAATGGCTTTTTCTGAAGTTCCTACTACTGCGAAAAATTAACTTTTTAAGGTGGCATAATTGGCCTCCTGTCATACTAGATTTTACTCTAGGACTGCTAATTTGGCATTTGGGGGTTCATTTGGATTGTCACTTGTAAAAATGAGAGACAAATGAGGCCTTTGAGTCTATTCCAATTTTAATTTTTATAGAAGTGCCTCAAAAGCCCATAGCAACCAACTCCCATCTCAGGTTTTCTACTCAGCAAAATATTTCTAGCATTTAGGTACCCACTTATCAGCTATATGCTGTGAAATCAGGCATCGCTTAAGTGGTTTTGCAAGGTAAATAATTGCCATATCGGAGTCTTAACTCTGTAAGACATTGTATGGTGATAAAGAAGACAGTTAAGAATTTATATAGATTTTCATTTAAAATGCCTCACAAGAGGTCTTGGCAGCTTCTGTCAGCCTCTCATAGCAACAGCAGTGAGAGAGAACATTTGGCTCTAACAACAAGATGATCTCATTACATAGGACAGCAATATAGAGAGAAGAGACAAAACACTCTGTACTAATTTTAGGTTCCACTTGAATCTGTGACGTGTATTTAAACTTGTCTTCATGGCACCCTCATTTGGGTTGAATCTCTTCAACAACATCTGATTTGAACAGATCCTCAGTGAACAGCGTAACTTCTTGGTGCTGCTCTAGCTTCCTGTTTGCTAGTGGAAGGCTTGTACATTTATTTTGGTACTTTTCTCTCACAGATTTTTGCATCAGTATCTGAAATAACCCATTTTTGTCTGAAACCAGTACGTGAGAAACCACATGTCCAAGCTGCCAGAGTTCAGATGACATTTCAAGTGACCTTATCTTTAGTATTTTAGTCCTGTGTGTTTAAAAAAAAAAAAGTCATTAGGAATTCACAAGAAGTACCCCCTTAAAATGCTACTGATTTATATTAGTAATTTGATTTTATCCTTTAAAATCATCTTAAGTCACTTCTAGACAATCTGTACACAGTCAGTGACGTGATTTGAACTCTGTAGCATATTTTGTGTCGGTACTGGGTGGAAATTCTGAGACACCATACCCAAAGCTGATCTAGCACCCATGTGCTGCTCCAACAGCTCAAAGAACTCGAAGTCAACTGCTTTTCCTGGCGGGGGATTCCCCAGGCACAGGGAGCTCTGCAGCTGTGCTGTCTCTGCATAGCTGGCTTTCTGCATGAGCGCAGGGCTGCAGCTGCTCACGGGGTGCCTGGGGGACCAGCCCCCAGCCCGAGCACCAGGTCAGCTCACTCAGGAGTTGTGCTTTTCAAAGTCTGCTCCAATCCTAAAGGTACTGGAAATCCTGCTTTAAAAATCAGAAAAGGGGAAAAAAACCTCCACCCTCTACAAATTTTTGACTGCAGTGATCCTCAGGTGGTTTGGATTACTTGACTATAATCTGAACTTTTGGAGTTATATATGAAATATCTCCCTCTCATGCTCTACTGCATAAGCCCAACATAAAAGCTTAGGACTTAGGATGTTAGGCACATAAATCCTATCGAATTTTAGAGGAATTTAGGGTGTTATTTGGTCTCTCTTGAAAAATTCTAAATCTGTGCAGGATTAGAGGAAACTCCCACTGTGAACAAAACTTTTCCCCAATAATGCACACCTTTTCCTGAAGCTTCTAGCCACTGTTACAATGTTCAAAATATCACTTAATGCCTGAGGAGTCTGGCAGAAATCTTTTAAAGTTCCCCTCACTACAGTAGGCTGCAGACTGGTCTAATTTGCAGCAGCAATTTCTACTGCCCCATGAAACTTTGGATTTTCCTTTCATTTAAGTTAATAGAATTTATATAACTATGTTAAGAGTTGCTTGAGGCAAAGAATATATTAGATAAAGGCTACAACAGAGGGTTTTCCTTTTTTTTTTTTTTTTAATACTGAACTAAGTGGTTTCTGGTGTTGTTTTAATTGAAATTCTGTAAAATGTATGTTTTTCTTAAAAAGTGAACTTCCCCTCGTTTGTGACAGCCTTTCAGGCTTTAAAAATCTTAGGAGTTACAATAGCCATCTTAAGCAATATTGCCAATATTTCTTCATCCTAAGGCTCTGTTGCCCCACCCAGCATGATGGTTCTGCCCTGCAGAGTCTGCCTTTGGGCTCCTGCAACTGTCTATGGTCTGCCCTATCTTCTGCTTTCAAGATAGGGCAGTTCACAGGTAGTGTCAAGTATTGTAAAAGTAGTTGCCAGGCATCTCTCAGGGGCAGAAGAATTCTGTTTGAGACAGTTTTATGCTGCTATTAGCTGTCAGCTATCAGCTTGCAGCTCTTGCCCTATTCCTCTCCTAGCTGAGCTAGCTGCATTCCCAACTCCCAGAGGAGGAATCTCCCAGTGCTGTTTGGCTTCCACATTATTTACACTGAAACATCCTTGCAGGAATGGAAAGAAGCAAAGGTCATGTTAACAGCCCCATGTTAAAGGTCAGCAATGCCATGGTAACAGTGGAAATCCATCCAGCTGCCTGCAGAAAAGTTGAACCCCTTACGAAGAGGAAACAACCCAAATAAACAGGGAGATAGATAAAAAGCAATATCTTAGCCCTGCGCCACGCGTCGAGTGGAAACGCAACATTTGTGAGCTCCTTGGGTATTTCCGATGCCTAACTTTGAACTGCCTTGCTCAAAATAAAAGCCGCAGCAAATATTTCGAAAAATAAGTGCCTTGCAAGTGTTCTGCCTCTCAACCCGAGGCTTTCTTTTCACTGCAAGTGTATAATGCAGCCAAGTGTTGTTTAGTATCCTTCCTGTGCCTTCAAGTGTGACTTTTATGGGTGACGTTATGTTTATGGGTCTTTGTTCATCCTCGGCCCCATGTACCCCACTGCTGCTTCCTCTGAGGCTTTGCCGCCACACCGCAGGGTGTTAATTTCCTGTTTTGAGTCTGTCACAGACAAATTCAGAGCCTCGATTAAAACACAACACACAGATACATGCTGCTGACAAAGGCACTAATAAAACTGTAAAGTTTAAAGGTGGCCCTGGTGTTTCCTCACCAAGCAGCATGAGGACCTTTCACCTCTTGAAGACATGCTGTTTGCAAGGGTTTCTTTTCTTTTTAATTAGGGCTCGCCTGAATGACTCTTAGCAAACTGTTCTAGCATTTGGTGTGTTTGGTTTATGGATGTATTGACTATAAAACATGCACAGCTTACTTGAGCTTTTCTTTCAAAACAAACCCCAAACCTCAACAAACCTCAAACAAGACTTATCAAACTTACAGGAACTGCAAAGGGGGGAAAAAAAATAAAAGGCTTAAGCAGTAAGTGTGTTGATTAGGGTGATGGGTCTGGTATGTGAGTCCCTGCAAGACACATGCATGGGCATCTGTATTTCCTGACATCTTATCTTGGTCACTGAGCAGAAGGGGCCGGGAAAAAACTCAGCTTTTTCTTGCTTTAGTGAAAGTCCTTCCTTTTGCACTCACATTCACAAGTGGAAAACTTAAAAATGTCATCACTTCGGCATGAATTTTTAGAGGGTTTTGCCTCGCTTATTTAGCAGTGTTTCAGCATGCTTATTTTAGACTATCTTGTAGAGTCACAGATCTAAGAAAAAAGGAACTTTTCCTATTACCCAGTACATGTTTTTTTTTCCTGCTTTTTAGTGTGATGTGTTGTTCCTAGCACCACTGTAAAAGTCCTCCCCCCCTGCATAAATTCTGCACATGTGTTTACAAGACTGCATTTTAAACTCGGATTTGTTCTAATGGAGGCCTTGCTATTTTTCTACAGTGTTGGGACCACTTTATTTTCTCTTTCCAGTAAAACAGTACTTATTTCTGTATCCTAATTAATTTTAACCTTTACAAGTATATTTGGAATCTGAAGTTTCTTACCTAGTCATTCTGATGTATGACTGCTAGTTTGCATGTCTACTACATCTACTCAGAAACCCAAATACCTCATCAGAGTTCACTCATAATCAAGAGAGAAATTCTAGAGTTTCTCCAGCAGTCTTAGAGATCCCTCTTGCAATATGTTTAACTAACCTTAGGTTAATTATATATGGTGAACAAATTTTGTAGCCTGATTTCTTGCAGATATGGCTGTGCCCCTCTCCCTCATATTTAAGGAAATACCAGCTCTTCAGAGCCTTCAGAAATGGCATTTAAAGTCTTGTAGCATCTGCCTCTGACCATCTCTCACTGGCTGTCCTTAGGACTATGTCTTCTTTCTTCCTTGTCCTCCACTATCCTCTGTTTGAACTTACCCCAATGACTTCTCACCTCTCCTGTTTACTTCACTTCAGTGGTGTCCTCTTCTCACACCCGAATTCTTTCTCCCTGTGAAATCAAGTCCCAGTGTCGCTGCAAGGATAACAGCAGGCCTGTTGCATGGAGAGGGCACCTGGAGGGGTAAGCCTCACATATGCTGGAGATGTTGTGTGCCAGCCTGTATGCTTTTGGCTGGTATTGGATGGACAAAGTCAGCTTCCAACCCCACATTTCCTGCTTTTCTGCTGCACTGTTTCCTACAGCTCAGTTTCATAGCCTTTGGCTGTGCCTATGGGCTCCTGGACCATCTGTCTACGCTGTATGGTAGTAGAAGGAAGAAACTGCAGCTGCAACTTAACTACTCCCTATGATCTGCCCACTGGGGCCTTAGGTGTGCCCATAGTACTTAGGTGGGCAGCAGGAAAGGTGGTCTGGGTCACACCCTCAGTAGCTCAGGAAGTGACACTGCATGTCCATAAGGACACTTTGCCAGGCCCTGTGGGACAAGCCTAAACAATTTTTTTGTTGTTTTAAAGCATTGTCCCGCAGCAAATAAACTGTTGCGGGCTTTTGTGTGGACCTGGCTGAATCTTATCTGATCTATTTGAGCTGCTGTATTTCATTTTCTCCCTCCTTTACTTTTCAAATAGTTGTGGTTTGTTCCCCAAGATATTATCTTCATCTTTGTCCAGTTTACTTTTCTCTTTCAGGGCTGCTTCCACATATGTCCATATAGCTTGTGCTATTCCACCTAAATCTTCACCAAGGAGGGAGAAGGCACCCCAAACCAAAACATTACTGAGAGCTGTCGTGCCGTGTTGTTTCTGCAAACTCTTTTTATCCTAGATTGTTGTTTCTGTGTTGCCTATTTAGATGTCAGTGTGGGCAATCCATGGATAGGAAACCACTCTTGCAAAAGGTGAGTATATCAGACTTCCTCAGAATAGGTGAGTTTTTTGGGCAACAAATGTGATTATTAATTCTGTGTAAGGAATTGGTATATTTCTTAGTACAGACTATGCTCTGTATGTTCAACAAAAAAAAAGGAGCTAAAACAACACTTTTTTCTCATAGGGCTTCAGGCTTCATTGTTGAAACAAGCTCTAAAATTCGAATTCCAATTAAGAAAATTTTGGCTTACAAGTAAGCCTAATGCTTTGCTTGTGATGGACCTTTTGTGCTACTAGTCCTTTACAAAAAAAAAACACACTGCAGAAGATGGCATAATCAGATATGTAGGCATTCCCTTTGTACTGACAGTATACCTAAGATGCAATGGGATGAGATGACTCTGTGCTCCTAAGGTGTAGCTGGAAAGGGTAGGGAATGGAAAACTACTACAAAACTTCCAGCTAAGTTAGAGCATTCATAAGGCATTCTTAACTCTCCCCAAGGCTGGGTTCAGTGCGTTATGAAATATTCTCATATCTTTAAAGAAGTCCATTTCTGCTTTCAGAATGTGTCATTGTTACTTGCTATGGCTGAGTTGACCTAAGGATTGGTAGGAGAGTTAAGCTGTAAGTCTTCTGAGGGAGCAATTCTTTGTTTGAATCTGCACTATATAAACAACAATATGGGTGGCAGCCCATAAATGAGATCTAGGCACGCTGATATATATGTATGATGCAAGTGTTGGATGAGTGTTCTGCATTGTTCAGTCTTTTTCTGTTCTGAAATGGTACATTCTTCATTGGTCATGCCTTCAAAGTTTCATCTATGGGGAATTGTACTTCGTAGTGATAAGTTCTTTATTTTTTAAATTTTTTTTTAAAGCTGGATGTTAACAGTGTGATAGCAGCCATTATATAGCTGGGATGAGCTGTGCAAGAACGAGAAATGTGATTCATGTTTTGAATGAGTTAAATGTGATGCTTTCCATATGCAGGATATATATCCTTCCCTCTGAATAAGACACAGATCTCATGCAAGTCATGGGTTCTATGTTTTTTACAAAACATCTGTGAGTTCTGACCTTTCAGGCTTGTGTGCATATGAGCGAAGCACTGGTGTACTCACACACTGTGGAACGAACTTCACAGAGCATAACAGAGTAAATCTTGGAATGCATGAGAAAAGCTAGTGGAGTTGGAGGCCAGTGGCAACACGGGGTGATACAAAGGGCCAGACCAACTTCCCAAGGCATTGAGTTGTTTTAGCTAGTCCAACTGCAATGGAGGCGTTGTCAGGGTTTCCCAATTTTCTGAGTTATGCAGCTGCTGTTCCTAAAGTAATTCAAGTGCAAGAATGGTATGAAAGCAAAGCACTGGGGCTGTTCCAAACTGTTTTATGTTAAAGTCATACCTAGCACAAGCTGTGTCTGCAGTGCCTGATTATTCTCTAATCCATGAAACAGACCTGTGAGTGCTGACTGTCAGAGTGAGGGACACAAAATGAAGCAGCGTCATCATAGTGGGACATTAGCAAATTTCATAAGTGTCAAAATTGTTTATCTGGTCTGACCCTGTTTTAAATTGGACTATTGCCTTGCTTGTCTCCTGGCTACATGGAGCTGCATTTTTCCTCTTGTTGTCCAAGAGTGAGCATTCTTTCTCTTTAATGCCTTCCCTGTATTACTAGCTCTTCTTTGTTAAAGCTCTCTCAAACTTTGTTCACTTCTGTTTCTGCTCTCCCTTCACTTTGAAATCAAGCCCAACCACCTCTTTCACAGCTGCCCTTTGTGCTTCTATTTGTAGCACTTTACCTGTTCCTGAATCTGGTGGTTATGACTGCCCACTAAATTATTTCCTGATATTTTCCTCTCCCCTCCTCCACCCCCTTCACCCCCCCAGCCCCTCACACCCTGCAAAGCCTTTAGAATGGGTCTGTTGAAGGGAAACTGCTACCATTCTTCTAGTTTAAAAAGAATGAATGGAGAAAAACCACAGTAAACAACCCACGTGCCTTGAGATGGCATTTCCCTCAGATCTGCAGCAAACTCCCTAGAGGCAGAAAGTGTCCATTATAGTGTATAGAAAGAGTTGCTGATTGCTAAATGCTTCAGATTGAATCACAGCTCCATCACAATTTCATTGAGATGGTCACAGTCCTGACTTGCTGTATCTGCAATGAGTTAGATGACAGACAGTTTTTCTGTCATTCTGAGAAGAATAGTTTCGGCGTGTCTCCATCAAAATTTGGCTAATGTGCTGGAGACGTAGCACAGCTGCAGAATATTTTTGCTTGCATGCTATGAGAATATTCTTTCAATTTATTTGCACCTTGCAAGTTGAATTTAACAAAAATTCCATCATTCATTTTTTTGTTGAAGTCCAAGTAGGTAATGCAAGATAAGGGCCTAGTGCCATGAAAATTACTGAATTTATGGAATAAATCTGTTGAGCTGTAAGCTTCTGGGGGTCATCAGCGTGATCATGCACAGGCTGAAGAAGGGCTGTAACTGCTTTGCTAGAAGCTAGAGTCAAAGACAGACCCAAAATGATTTGATTGTTAGAACAGGCTATGATATGAAAGAGGTTGCAAACTTACATGCTGTGGACCTCCAGATTGCTGGGAACCATATAGTTGCTGAGGATACTTGTATAGCCCAATAAAAATCTTGCCAATATTTCTATGACAGGAGTCACTAGATGGCAATATTACCTGTACTCTTACAACTCCAAGCATATGGGCATTGTCCAGCCCTTGGAAAAGGTGTGCCCTGCTCTGTAGAGGTTTTCTGTAGTGTCATCTGTAGTGGGAGCTCAGGAGAGCCATAGGGGCTTTCCAACCCTTTCTGCATGGGGAGGTTGCTTGAATGCTGGTAACTGCATTCAGAGTTTCCAACAAGCCACTCCAATAGTGTACCCACCAATTTCTTTTCACATAACTGTGCCAGAAGCACAGAGTGATTTAGTGTGTATGTGTCCTATTCAGCTGTGCCTGCTGCCAACAGGGAAGTTGCAGTGGGGGGGCAGATGGGAGGTAGCAGTCAACTGGAGGTGTTTCTGTAGCCCCACTCACCTCAATCTGCCAGCAAATGTGAGTTAAGACCCCTTTTAATCTTTTGACTGGAGGCTGTACTGCCAGGGTTTCACATCTGCTACTACTCAGAGAATCTGAGAGTATCCCTCTTCATTCAGGGCTTGACAGGTTTTGCACATGGTTCTGATTTTGTGTGAAGTTGATTTTAGGTATGTGCTGTAGAGGTTGTGCTAATCTACCAAAAGAATTTTGTAGGATTTCAATTTAGGATTTTAGTACCTCTGTGAGAAGTATGGCTAAGAATAATGCTCTAGATTTAGCTGTTTGCAGTTGATTGAGAAACTGTCTAGATAAGGTATGTGATATTAATAACTGTGGGTGCCGGATTTGGCTCATTTTGTTGAAGTTTTCTTGTTAGAAATCTGCAGCCATCTTTTAATAACGTTTGGCTTCTTTTTTAAGTTCAAATTTTCATTGACAAATTTATGCCTAGTTCACACAGGTTATCGGGAAATCACAGAACTGTCAAAGCATGCAAAATGTCTGCCTTTCTGCCCTTTTTGCTGCAGATGTTGTTTCTATTATTAACTGTTTCGACTGAAAGTTTCATTGAAAAAATCTTGGGGGGGACCCCAACTCAGAAAAGTCCCAATGTAGTTAATAATTTCTTCTCAATTAACATGTGAATGCAAAATAATAAGTAATAACATAACTGCTACAATAAAGAATATTCTTTGGAATAGATTAGTAGTTTTCCTTCTCTCCATATTGTTCAAAGTTTCCCACTGTGATGAGGACATTGTACTTTTTGCTCTTGCAGCCACCTATCCTACCTATCAGGAAAGCTCATCCCAGGCTGACATGTGGGACATCCTTTTCCCAACTCTATAGTCAGTAGAGTAAGTCTGACAAACATTCGTTTTTCCTTACCTGCATCGTATTTTCTATTTGGGAACTCATTCTTGAAGAAAGTTCAAAAGCCTATTGTAGGTAACACACCCTTGAAATGGGAAATACTGTTAGGAACAGCTTAATCTTGCAGATAAGCAATAGAAATAGAGACATATTTTTTCCCCCACTAAGGAGAAACAACTCACAAAAGCCCTCTGGAGGTTGTTGCATTTTCTCTTATCATCCTGGAAAAAAAAAAAAAAGAGACTTGTGGAATATGAGCTATTGAGCAATAATATAGATTGGAAGCCACACAGCTGTGCTACCACTTTATCCTCCCCTCCTCAGTCCCATAACCTCCTATGTTGGTGCTCATCTCTCTGGATGGATTTCATACGTAGACATTTAGGTATAACTTCTTACAGGATTCAATGTAATATTGTACTAGTAAAGATTCATCAAAGCAGTACAGCTGATGGAGAAGACATCTGTCTATCAATTGGAATTCTCTAGCAAGTGCTAACACAAAAAAGAGGGGAAATCTGGTAAATCTTTCTTCTTAAGTTCTGAACACTCACTTGAAATACTAAAATTGTGTTCACTAGCAACAGCACCAATATGGGCTACTTGCCCTATACTTACTAAGCTGCTGGATCCAAGTAGCGTCACTGAAAGCCCAGGCTGAGAATTTCCAGGCCAACTGGCTTTGCAGAGCACCAGGGTTTTTCCTGACTCTTATTTGCCCTTAGTGAGGGTCTCTGGTGAGCGCTAATGCTGCTGCTCCTCATATCAAGTGAGGAAATTGAAATGTTCTTGAATTGGAAACAGATGACTGGAATTTAGAGATGAGTTAAAATTGCTATAAGCAAAGGGCAAGAATGATATAATTAGTCTGTCTTGAGACTGGTTCACTTATGTTACTTATTAGAGTCCTTTCTTATAGCTTTAAAAAGTAACCAAAGAGAAATGAAACCAGGGAAGATACAAACTTCTGAGCTCTACAGTTCACTTTTAGATCCAAAATGTCCCAAAGCAATGCCAGAGCCTGACTCTGCCGGTCCAGATCTTGCACAGATATGATTTCAGTGGAATCAGTGAGACAGTTTCAAACTGAGATGGGAAGTAATAGATGACATTGGAATTATTTCCTCTCTGCCTGCTTAAAATTTGGCTAGGCCCCTTGATTAATAATGAGAAAATGAAAATAAGTAGTAGAATCTGTCTCCTTAATTTTGTACAAGTTTGAGTCACTATTTAATCTATAGGACTTGGATCCATCTATTTTACAAGCTTGAATTTGATTATGAACTTCTTTGTCTCTGTGGGGATCTCTTAGCTATCAGCATCCTTAAAGGGTACTGAAATGAAACCTTCGGAAGAGGAAAGTGGTCCCCATTACTTTTTGGATGCTTTGTCCAGTGCTGGCTGTGCTCCAGGAGTGTGGTGATGTTGACATCCACTGCACTGATGTGTTGGTTGATGTAACACTGCTGAATGACTCAGAGAGCCTTGGTTTTCCAAAGACATAGTGCAACTGAAAACAAAAAAGTGAAACAAATCCAGTAACAGATTAGTTCAGATGCTGAAGACAAACGAGGCTTTCTGTACATAATGCTTGGTTCTCGCCTTGTCCTTCAAAACCCTTAGCTGTTAGCTGAGACTCTGGGTCTTAAGTACTATGAATGGGTGCACTAAAGCCTCTGATCAAATGAACACAGAACTTCAGATAATTAATTCCTGTTACAGCTGCAGGAGTTGAAGAATAACTTGTGCCAAAGTACAGCAGAAGGGCAGAACAGTTTTATTGCTGCAAACAGCAGAATGTTCGGCACGTTCGTGCTGCTTGTCTCAGAAAAGCCTAGGTGAAAGGGGTGATGGAAACACCCACTTCAGTGCTACAGGCTCACCTTGTTTGGCCAACATCAGTCTAAGATAATGGAGAGAACTCTGACCTCAAAAGTGCTTATGATGGAAGCAGTCAAATTGTTTTGGGTGCAAGATGTGAGATTATCAGAGAATTCTGACAAAATTAATGGAAACTTGCATTTTCAGGACCAGCACCTTTTTTGCTATACAATGATCTGTGCAGAGGACCTTCATCTGAAGCTCCGTAATTATCTATAATTGTAGTGGATTATTTGAACTAGAAATATAAAATTATTCATTTAAAGTATTCCTTTTGTTACCATAATGTGAGTTTGTGGATTTTCCTGTGTTTCATAGGAACATAAAGGTCATAAGCATTTGTTTTGGTTTTTTTTCCCATTGGGGAAAACATATTCTTTTCCATCCTTTGAGATGTCTTAATTTAGACCTTAAATGATAGAGAATATTTTAAATGCCTTACTGTTTTAATGAACAATACATACATACATTTAGCAGTGTAATCTATTTTTATGTCTATAAGTTAACTTTATTCAGATCTTTCTAGAAAGTTCCAAACTCTAGTCTATCACTTGGGATATCTTTTGTTTCTCTGCTTATGGAACCAATTCTGATTTCTGACCCGCCTTCCATATAACAAAGGACTGTAGAGCATCTAGTCTGCTGCTTTTGATGTTTCTTTGCTCTGGGAGGGGTGTGTGGCTACATGGGGGAAGAAAAGAAGAGCTGCTTTTCCCATTAAAGGTATAGGGTGTTTTTGGTAGCGAGTTTAAGGCTTGTTGGCACTAATGCACAGTGAACAGTCCCAGTATCAACCTGCCTGGAGAAAAGACATTTGGCTGGCTGTTGTGCAGCACAGTTCAGTGGGATCGCTTGTTTTTCTGCCTTTCTGTCTCTTTCCACCCCATTCAGCCTCAGAAGCTGCCAGGTTATCTTGACCCAAGTGCAGCTTAGACTCCCTATTGGTGAAGGCTGGGGCTCACTGTGTTTTTCCTTTATTTTGCTCTGTGCCCAGACTGGCATGCCAGGCAGCTGGTGTGGCCTGACACAGCTGAACTCGCACTGCCCTCTCTTAAGGAAATGCTTGAGGCATTGTCAGCTTTAGGACAGATTTAAGTGTCTGTTGCGCTAATTAAGTTGTGCAAAGGAAAAACGCTGAAGATCTGCATGTCTGGCTATTATGACTTTTCCAAGTAATTACTAATGTTTGACATGCAGGAACTGCCAGTTTTTGAATTGCTATTTTGTTATTGTTAAATTATAGTAAGAAATTACTTTGTCTCCATAACATTCTCTAAAATTGAAAGTACAATTAACAAAAAATTAAATTTTCCAGTTTGTTGCAAAGAAGCATCTGCAAAAATACTCTAGAGAACATGATGATAACCATGGTCTGCAGCTGTTGTGTTTGAGAGCTGATCTCAGATCTGTGGTCAATGTTGATTTCATTTTGGTACTTCATGTAGGAATTCAACTTGTACTTATAAAGTCTTGCTCCAAAATGTTGTACACTCTTTGAATAGGGGATGGATTTGACAGTCTAGTTTCTTGTTATAAATTTGGTCATTGACTGAACAATTCCTAATCAGAAATTTCATCACTATGCGCTACTTTTTGGAGAGCACAGGATCTCCAAAGCAGAATAGCCGTTAAAATATTTTACCACGGTCAAAATCAATTTAGGAACTCAGGGGCAGGCTGTGTTTGAAGAAAAATTTTTAGAAGAAAGGATGACTTGTTACCATAACTTATCAGACTGGAACGTGTCGGTGGGGTGCTTTCCACCTGAGAAATTACCCTCTTCAGAGTTTCGTGAGGCCTTTTGTAATGGTGGAGTTCAGACTTAAGCATACTGGAACAAAGACAGCTTTAACTCAAGATTGTACAATTAGGACTCTGGGTTTGTAGCATTACTAATGATGATTGCAGTGTTACAGTTTATCATGGAAGGGCACCCAGTGATTATTTGGCTCCTTTTGAGAACCTCAATCCTCATGCATAGCTTTCCACTAGGAAACATCTGTTCCTGAGTGGTCTGACTTTGAACCTCAACTTCCTATCACGTCCAATGCAAAGATGTCTCCTGCTGGTGTTTATTAAAGAAGAAAAAAAGAGAAAAGTATGCTTGGTTAGTAGTGCCATGCTTTGGGGATTTCACTTGTCATCTATGGGGTCATGAAATAAAAACTTCCCAACAGTAAGTCATAATTTGATGTGTGTGTTTTGTGTTCTCTGGTCTTTCTCCAGAGCACAAGAGACAAAATCCCTTTTTACTGTGGTTAGGCAGGGTACATTCTTTGAGCAGCATTACATTCTCAGGGCTCTGGTTCATGTTTTCTTGTAGACATGTTTGGAGCTAAGACTGCTGGCTTTTAGGTCAAATCTCTTTTGATTGTCAGAGTCTATTGGATTTTTTTCTTCTATGTAGATTCACTGGACTATTAATTTCTTGAATAGGCAGAAGGCTGTTTCAATTCAGACTGAGATGAATTAGGTGTCTCTGCAATTAAAATACAAATCTAATCGGAGGTTGCAAAGTAATAAAATACTTTGCTACAACATGTGTTCAGCATACTGGAAGCTCCTAAGTCTGATGTGGTCTTATTCTTTCTGCAAAAATGTTATGAAAATGTCCTTGCTATTTCTAATTTGACTGACAACAATAACCAATCATTCTTCAAGCTTCCAAGCATCTCCCTTAACATGTTCCAGAAAGTCCAAAAGCTGCAATTAAAGCTGTGATTAAAATCTTTCATTAGACTTTTAAAAAACTTCTTCCCCAAAGAAATTGCATTATGATTTTATGGAACCATCAGCTACAGCATAATAGATAAGGAAAAAACCACAGAATTCCACTGCAAAGGTGGTGTTGTAGCACAGTTTAGAGGACCTGATAGCAAAAATCTAGATTTGATGGTTTTATGAGTCTTTGTATACTTCTGTTCCTCTACAAGAAGCCTTTCCTCTCAGAAATCCAATGAACTTTGCTACACTTTTTTAGGCTATAGCTACATGACAGGCTACACAACATCTATTTGAACTCCTATGAGTTAGAAGGTATCTTCAGTATAAAGCTTAAAAGTGGTCTAATTTAAATGGGCACTGAAATGAAGTCGGTGCCTAAAATCTAATCAAAGTTATTGTAATGAATCCTTTAGAGGGAACTGATTTTACTACTGATTTGAAAGGGATTTTGAAAGATGTAAGAGAAATAACTGCATCGAAGTACAATTAAATTTGTATCATGGAGCCTGATGCATAGAATTTGAAGATTAGAGGCAAAAACAGATTCTTTGAACTTTGTGATTAGAAGTGGAGTCCTTATTTTTTTCTGTTTAATACAAGCATTAAAGAACAGCTGCTGCTCCAATAAATCAGAGCTCCATCACAAATTGAGAAGGTGAATATACTGTACTAGAGGAATGCAGGGCAAGAAAACAAGAAGAATAGGAATAGTTTGCCTTTTACTCAGAACCACAATGGTGGTGGGAATGGAGCAGAATAAAGGAGGGGTGGAACAGAAGAGACCCAGAGAAGAAAGACCTGTAGAAAAAAGCCTTTGCAATATTCAATGTAGATGGACTGCAGAGAAACAAAAGCTGTGCAGGTATTTTTGCTTTTATCTCTTTCCTGAGTGATGGATGTCAGGGCCTTTTTTCCACCAGCCCAGCTTCTGTGCTGTCTTCACACCTGAGAGAATTTGGCCTCCTGCTACCTGCAAATGGAAGTAGCTGATAAGGGCTGTGTGAGCATGTGCATGTAGCACACAGCTGTGACAGACCCCAGTGGTCATTGCATTATTTCAAAGTGACAAAATTTCCCTCTCTGTGTAACTCTTACTGAAACTCCCAATTTTTTTTTTTTTTTTTTTTTTTTTTTTTTTGCTGATGACATGGAGTGTAGAAGAGGTTAAGTTACTCATACTTGCCACCCTGTTCTCTGAGCATGTTTAACCCTGGGGCCGCTCTAAGTGTGTGAATTGGGTGGTGATAAGGTTTGCTGCTTTGAATGCAATTGCTAGTATTCAGTTTCCTAACACTTTGCTGGAGGCCTTCAGAGATTAATGGCTAAATACAAACCTACTCATGCTTCTACAACAATAAATGCTCTCTAAATGCCACATAATATCAACCTTTCAGAAGGACTGAAAATCACTAATTGTCCAGTCAGTCATAGTATTTTAAAAATAATTTCTTTATAGACTCTATGAACAATATTTGAATATTACTTTGCTTACAGATAATTCTGGATTTAAGGTGGCTGTGGCTGCTCATGTTTTTGCCATATGCTATACACCGTGCAGGTCTGTGTATCTGCAGGGTTTTGTATTAAGTGTATATTGGAAGAGAGATGGGGTCTGTAATTTTACTGTCTAGGAGCTTCTGTGTAAGTACTTACATGAGAAATGGCTCTATCTCCTGTTTTCTAAGCATAATAAATAAAACAATGAATGAGTATTTCTAATTTTATATCTCTTTTTTTCTGGGGACAGGAAGAATCTCCAGAATTTATTCAAAATTTGTTTTATGTAGTTAAGAGGTTAGATTTTAATGCAATTGTAGCATGTGGAGTTGTAGCTCCCTTATGTTTTGAAGTTTACATTTGCAAACATTTGTTTTCAAACAACCACCATTCATGTTTCATGCTTCTTCAGTACAAATTTTGTTCTGCTATCAGTGTGTCATTGTTGCTACAGTAATATCTCATGGACTACTGTGAGTGCTTCAAGAGCCTGTCAGCTAGGAGATCAAAGTCTGTTTTGAAAGCCGCTGCTCTACCCTTCCAGACTGGTAAGTAATCTGTACAACTGTTGTAGAAGAAGGGCAACTAGAATAGAGGAGGTGAAAGACACAGCTCACTGGGCTATGGTCAACACCAGAGTTGCTTGCAATGTATGTTTGAGTTAAGTTGATTGTCCGCTACATGGTATAGTAGGGTTCAAAGATTTTGCCCCAAGATATAGTCCTTGATGTCTGTACACCTGGTACACTGCTCTGCTTTGCTTTGTGCTCAAAGCTATGCCATACCATATTGCTTGGGACCTTATGGTGAAATAGGGAAAGACAAAGATTGTGAGTAACTTTCATTCTTGTTGACTATGTTAGTCCCAGATGGCTAAACCTCTTTGTCTTTGCAGTAGAGATCAAATCCAGGAGGGGCCCTCACTTAAGGAAAATAAGTAATTTTGAGTCATTGAGCTGGACCCTGAATTTCGTGAGAGACAACTCTTGTTTTGGTTTGTAGGACTGTGCTGGAATTAAAAAGACTCTTGGCACAACATAGAGCTAAAGAACAGCTTTGAGATTTGGCCCCTAGGAATTTCCTGTTTAAAAAATGCTGGGCTTGGCCATGAACTTCGTATATGCAGCGCACACAACGCCAGATGCGTGTTCTCTCTTTTGCAAAGCTGAGGGAACTGAAGGCACTCCTGGATTTTAGCAGGATCTGCAGAAGCTCTGATAGCTGATAGATACCAATGTTGTAGCTATAACTCATGAGTTGCCCTAATAACATATGTAGTAATGCATAGCAATCAAGTTAGATCTGTAGCTCTACTTAAGATATCTAGAGTTTAAATAGCATGCAGTGTACAAAACTTTTTTTTATATTTCCTGCTTTATTTCATACTTACATAACTTTTAGTATATGGAACAGCAAAGCATGATTTAAAATTTTAATTTGGAGATAAGTATGTAAGGTTTCTGTAGTTTGAAATAAAGTAAAAAGAATGCTTGATTGCAGGATAGTCTCCCTAAAACTGATTCACCCTAAGTTGTTGCAGAAGCTGCTGCAGGATCATCACCTGAGTATCTGTTCTTAAAACAAAGCTTTGATTTGATTACAAACAATGCCTCAGACATTTAAAAGCACATCTGGTATAGTCCTGAATCCAATAAATATTTAAGGAGACTTAAAAAAAAACCTCAGCAAAACACAAAAATCAACAAAACCACCATGGAGAAATTGTAACCGAGTTGGATGAGACAGGAGGAGTTAATGACCAAAGAGTCAGCATGGAGAATTTGGGCAGGATTTGGGATGCTTCTCTTTTGAGGTCCTTGCAAATGCCCAAATGTAGAACCTCACAACCTTTCCACACAGATAAAGTTCTGTACAAATATATGTCAGATGCTGTTTTGCACCAGCACAGTACACTCTAGAATAGGACAGCTGCTTCTGTTGAATTAGTCCAGGTTCCTTGGTGGAGGGGGTGTTAAGGTTTCAGCTGGAGAGCTTCTCTGTTGGCCTGGTTCACATTTTTAGTAGTATTGTCTTTTTTTATTCCTAACCAGTTTTGTGTCTGTTTCATAATTATTTCCCCAGTCTCTTTAGGAGAATATTAGTGGCTCAAGTATGATTTCATAAAACCCAAAAAGTGTTTGTGTGTGGGTACAGATGGTGCACATGCTATAATTTCCTTAGGGATAAATCCTGTTTGTCAGCAGAAGAATTTAGATTAACATTTCTTTGTTTCTTCTTAGCACGTCTGTGCCAATATTTCTTATCCTACCCCAACTTTTGGGTTGTGGTATCTCCTGGTGTTTTGAGCAACAGTTTCCAAGTGATCCTCAGCTGGACTCCTACCTGAGCAAGTGAAAACATAACATTTGGAAATTATCTGATATGTATGGTTATATTACTTAGAGGGTTCTCGATGGCCTTTTAAGATCAAGACTTGAGACATGACTGTTGTATATCTTACAAATTATTTCATGTCCTAAATGATACACAGATACTAACAGGCCATAGTTCCTCATGTCATTCAAAGGTGTTACATTTCTACTTCCTGGATTTCTTTTCTCACCTGGAGGCTTTGTACTCTTTGTTCTCTTTAGAAGACTGAAATTGCTGAAACTTTCTCAATAAAACTCCATCAGTCCCTGCTGACTATAATTAATCTTGTCTAAATAGTTTTAAGGTGTTCTGGCTGATATTTCATCTCTCCTTAAGTATCATAAATGTTTTAAGCATATTTTCACTGTTAACCCTTTGTGGTAGGAGGAGGAAAGCTTAATCTTTGTTGGGCTGTAGCAATAGTGGGAACAGTTGTAGTTGTGATGGAGAGCAGGTGTAGTTTCCTATTGCCTGGAGGTGTTTCAGGACTGTGAATCCCCTTTACAGGTGATCATCTTGTTCAGCATCTCTTCTTTTTTAGTAGCTCTTCTTGACTAACTTGGATGGTTTCTTGCCTCACTTTTGTCTCAATTGCCATCTTTGACACTAATTTATTCTGATGTGCTCTACACTGGACATTGGCATCTAATTGAGGATTTTGGATTTCACTAGACACCAATCAATATTTAAGCACAAGGCTGAGGATGAGCTCCCTTACTTTTGAGTCAGACAGCCTTGAAAACCACACAACTATTGAACTAAAAATTCTTCATACTATGTTTGTGCTTAAACTGGCAAAACCTCATGACCATTAAAAAAAGGAAAAAAAATTAGTCTTACCCAACTAGAGGATGATAAAGCACTCTATTTATTTAACAAATAATCACTTTGGGCTAGACTGGGTTTACTTTTCCTGACAGTATCTTCTCCTAAAGTTTTACTGAGGCCTCATCCATGTTTTCAAGCTTTGCCAACACTGGCTGAGAGCTGTAAAAAAAAATAACAAAACTAACTATAATAGAAAAAAAAAATCCAGGAAGTGTTCTGGGTAAATTTAGATTAAGAGATGGTGGCTAAAAAGTCCTTTTGCCACTGCTGTTTACTTTGTTCAAGCAGTGATATATGTACAGAAAAGGCCAATTTAACAGATTTCCCTCCACTTAAGGTATTTGGTAGCAGCCGTATAGGAGATCTGATTAAACCATCTGCATATGAATTCTGGATTATGCAGGGCTTCAAAATGGGCCCACTAACTTGGCTGAAAACAGCCTGCCATCTATGGGTGCACATTCTGGGTCTGATTATGAAATGACAGAGCTTCATGGGATCCAGTGTCCCGCAGGACAAGCTTGTACATTCCACAAGGTAAATAACTGAAAGCAGGAGCATTTTAAAGGAGAAAAGGGGAAAAAATCAGTTCTTTGACTTTTATTGCTCCTTCAGGTGATTTTAGAGGTAGACTAATGTTATCAGGCTTTCTTATTCCTCTACTTATCATCAAATACATTGGTATGGACAGAAAACATCAGAAATGAGACACTTTTTAAAGTGTGTCCAAATGGGTTAGTTTCTCAAACCTCTTGAAATATGATAAATAAAGCAGGATTAGGGAATTAAAGAAGGAAAATGATGAAAAGATAGAAACTGCCAGAAAAAATGAAGGATAAATAACAGTGGAAATGAAATAATATTAAAGATTGAAAAAATTGATGGCTGAGAAAGGTCCACATAAGTACTTTATACATCCATCACAGGTAATGAAGAAATTCATTGAGTACTGCATCCTCCTCTGGAGTTTGCATGCCAGTTAAGTATTATAATTTCTCTCAGCTTTCTCCTCCTTCACCTCACAAGAAAAAAGCAGTTTTAGTGTGACTGTGAATAAAATATCGTCTTTGGTTCTTTTTTTGCTGTCCAAATTTTAGCAACGTGAGACCTCTGTGCTGTGAATGTCAGACATGGGCAGCTAAGTCTTACAGAATAAAATGGAAGTACAGCTGACCTGCCATTGTTAGTGTGTCTTACCACAGCTGGTTTTGTTGCCCATACAAGAGTTTTTCTTTGTACAACTATTCCTCTCTATGTCTGCCCACTTGATTGTGTTGAAATTGGTCCTTTTTTTGTAAAACACTTAAAATTCATTGTAGAGAAAAACTACATGCAGGCCAAGAACATGTAGTTTACTTGCAGATCCTAAAAAGTACCACACAGTTTTTTACCACTGTAAAAACTACACCATCCAACTTCTACTTCTGTAAATTTCACTGAGGCTGGAGACGCAGTATCAGTGAATACTGAACTGGCATCATTCTACAACTGAATAATCATGAGAGGCTGTGATGTGATGCCCATATATGTAATTTATGTCCGGCTGGCAGGGAGGAGTTAAGGAAGACTGCAGGTAGGCAACCTGAATCCAAATGTTGCTTTTTCTTGTGCCGTTCGTCATGTAGCAGTGCCTGTAAAATATTGGGTAGGCAGAAAACTGCCACCCTGAAAGGAACAGAGGATTATCGAGAAAGATGAGTCATGCTCTTGCTAGCCAATATTATTTGGTTTGTATTTCCTCGCACTAACAAGTGGAGATTTGGTTCAAAACGCAAAAAGTGCTGTGAGGAATTAGGGTGTGATGTTATAGAAGCAAATAATCATTAGAATATTTGCAAGCGAACAATCTTACTTTTGAGGCTCAACACTGCAGGTGCTTTTCAACAAAAGGATAATGGATATAAACTGTTGACTAATTTTTTAGAACCTTTTGCTGTTGCTGTTCACTTTTTGTAAACAATTTAATTCCCTTCCACCTGCCTTTTCCTAAGACCTTTAGGGTGCAATGGTGTAAAATTAGCTGCTGAAGCTTTGGAAGGAAGCTCCAGGAAACAGATGATGTGCTTTCAGGCTAGACTGTCATAACGCTTCCCCAGCAGATCAGATTTATTCTGTATTGGATATTCAAAAGGGAAATAGTAAATTATGTTGCTGTGTCCCTTGGCTGAGGAACAAACCAATTTGAATTGAATGCATTATGCTGGAACAGGGAATCCAATATTTCTCTGGGGTGGGCTGTGGCTGAAGTTGTTCACTTTGTCCTAGATTCTGGAGTGAGTGTCCAGAGAGATGATTTCACGTAGCTCTATAATGAATGACATTTGGAAGAAGCTCCTTCCGGAATGCTAAAAATATCTTGCTCTTATTTAGTCTTTTTTTTCCTGTTTTAAGCAGGTCAGATGGCTCGACAAGGAAGAATTTTTTGAAAATAGGGAAAAAAATGGAGGCGTGCATCCTTGCATCTACACCAGGGGTATAGGAAATTACTGTCAAGAAAAATTCCTACACTTTTTAATGTAGGTAACGGTATCTTTGGGACTTGATTTACTGTAGCCTTTGTCCAATCCTCAAGGAGACATATCAAGGACAAGGTTCTTCTGTCTCATGTTTTTCCAGGCATCACTAACATCCACGCTCATTTACAATGTATTTCCCTTCCATGTACAGCAGCAGTGTGTGGATACACTGAACTATGGCATCATTATCAGGAAAAGCGCGGGGGTCACGCTCTCCCTGACCTTACAACTCTCAGTGCAAGAGGCTGCTGTGACTACTTGTTCTGGTCAGATTTCAGAGTTCATATGGAAAGAAAGAATTTATTCCTCCTGTGAAAGAACAGGTGGCGTGTGAATACTGACATACAGCTCACAATGGACCCTCTTAGGCCCTGCTCAAGAGGTCAGACTGTATGTGAACATTGTCATAAAGTTCACTGCAAGGGACAGGTACAGGTGTGGAGGGCTATGTTGGCTGAAGGGAGTGGTAGCCTGGTTTGAAGTAAGGATAACCAAAAGGATTATTGGAAAAATTTGGAGGCCTATACATCTATCCTCTCAGAATGTGAATTTATCTCCTCTCTTTTAATATTGATTTTTTTAAAAATTGGAAATCTCTCAGTTGTTTTGCATTTACACTTTCTTTTTATGTATGTGTTTTGACTTAGAAAAATGCAAACCAGTTTTCCTTTGATAAGAATCCTCAAGATGTTTTTTATGAAACTCAGTTTCTTGATTTTTATGCTGTGTCTGAAAACAGATTCATAGGTTTTGAAGACAAGAGAGGACTGTTGGGAGCACCTAATCAGGTCACTTATGTAAGACTTCCTTGAATTATTTCTGTTTGGGACTAGAGGAAATCTTTCAAAAACAATAAAGGCAAAAATAGTCCAGTCTTGATTTTAAGTAGAGATTTCCTTTATTAAAATAAAAACAAGTTACTTTGATTTGTAGTGTTTCATTCAACCCATAGCATTTAACACTGTTTGAGTTACTTTTATTTTCATATTCTTAAATTATGAACTTGCAAACAAATTTGATTCATGAGACATAGGGTTAGGAGAGCCAATATTTGCTATGTCTGTGTAACATTTCACCACCTTTGGTTCTTCTCTCCTCCCTAGGTATTCCTAGTTAGCCCAGCTGAGCAAGGTACTACTGTGCCATGCTAATTCAGAAGGGGGTGTGTGTTGACTGCCCCCATTTCAAGTGGACTTGCTGTTGCTGCTTTCTGCCTGCTTTTCCACAAGTAGAGAGCACTGAATGAAATCTCTTAGCCACAGTTGTTTGTACAAAACTTTGAGATTTCTATCCAGAGTCTAAACTTGAAAATGCCCAGCCAATTCCAAACTGAATGGGGAGGGGTGCAGGCAGTAGGGGAACAGCCACATTGGCTAAGCCCCATTCTCTTCCATGTCTAAGTGACACCTGGTAAAATCTTGAGAGCTGGAAGAGTGAAAGATGCAATATTTCTAATTATAGCTTTGAATCAATCCCACAGTTTCAGATCTTCTCTGTTTCTTCTTCTTGAGAGCTGTAAACTTTGCAGCTGGCTCCCATTCATGGAGGGTGTAATCCATGATTGTCTTTGGGAAGTTTGATTATGCATATTGTGCTCTCTCTAATCATGCTGTCCATATCTTTCTCTGCCAATACAGCATGATTTTTCTCCCTGGGCTATTTCATGGCAACTGGAATATTCCATCTCCCAAACTTGTTTTCAAAAGCCAAATCTGTTGTATCATTTAATTTAGTAAATCTAACATTAATCGAGAATTCAGTACCACATGGTCATGGTGGACACAGAATTTCATAGATGTTAAGATGTTCTATGATTTTTGGATTTGCTGAGAACTATAATTGTAAGAGACATCAAACACTAATGAGTATGGAAACTGAGCTGCTGCTATGTTGGCAAAGGAGAAATTATTCCTCCAGGTCATGGGTGAAGTGATGAAGCAACAAACTGAAGGGAGTCAACAGCACACTGCCCATGAGCAATTACTTTTGGACTGTGGCTATAATGGCTTTCCATATGTTACGGAAAAGACCTTCCATCTTTATTATAGATAGAACTGGCAGTAACAGTAAGAATTAATCTAATTACTGAAGGTAGAGTCTATTTGGGCAGTTATCAACATTCATTTAAATTCCTCTGTTGGAGATTTAAACTGGCACAGGCAACTATTGCTGAGGTCATAAGAGCTGCATTTCCCTTGTCCTAAGATGGCCAGCTGGTCTGTTGTGCTGCATGTGTACATGCTATTTTTACAGCACTGTCCATTGTTGCCAGTGGTGATGATCCAGAGCACTCCTGCCCAATGGCAACAGGCTTTAGGAATGTAAGCTATTTCATGATTCTTTGCCTTTTCACACACAGAAATAAAAGTAATAATAGCCTTGGCTGGCTTGTATAAGGGATCATTAAAATAATCAAATAGAGAACATTGAACTCACATGTTGGAAGCCTGATTATGAATGGAAATGTAATTAAAAATAGTTGCTGTCATGTCCAAAATAGCAGAAGGCAAATTAATGTTTCTGTCTCTGCTGTTTGATGTGACAGCATGTTTAAAGATCTACCATTTAATCCAGTGACAGGGAGGACAGTCACATTAAGAAAAGCAAGTACTGTCATCCTCTTTCTGGCACTGACTTTAAATCCAGTTGTGAAATTGTCCCACGGCTTGAAAGGGAAGGTGCTTGCATTGACCATCTGTGAAGATGGCATTCTGAATTGGGTCCTATATACATGCTATATGAGTAATAAGATATGTGGAAGGATGCATTGTGTTCTGAAGCACATATGCAAAATTATTGCACTTTTCAGAAATTTACATTAACGTAGGGAGGAATTATTTATATGTTATAAATTTTAGATTCTAGCTTTCTTTAAAATGGAAGTAATTTATGAATTTCCTATCTTGGTTTGAAGTAAAATTCCGGAGAATCACAAAAACTATAAAAAGGTAGGCTTTTTTCAGTCTAGGATCTAACCATGTTGACTGAAGACAGGTTCCTAATGCTTCAGCATGGCCCGCTGGTTGCAGCTTGCAGTGTGCATAGCTTTTCACTGGCACATGGAAAGAAACTGAATTTCCTTGTACCTCTGCTCTCGTGACTCTTAGGTTAGTGACTGCTAGCATGCAGATGGTGCTAGCATGCAGATATTGAAGCCACCACAAGATGCTTCCACTTTTATCTTGCCTGGTTCTTGACAAAATTAATACCTTTAAGCAGCTTTGTATTTCTCTTTGAAACCTGTAACTAGTTAGTTCACAAGAAATTCAGTCTCAGAAGCTTAGGTTTGACTTTCATGTTCTAATTAAAATACTGGTGTCATTTAGGAAACTTTTCTTTTTCAGCACTAACCCTAATGTTGCCTCTTTCCTGTCATACGCAGGCATTTGGGTTGTTTGGTATTCAGATTTCGTTTGCCACGGAGAAGCGTGGTGCACACAGTTAGTTCCTAGCAGTACAAGGTGTGAGAGAGCAGCTGAGAGCAGAGATGGATTAAGATTATTTGTGCAGTATTGTTGCTGAAAGTGTAACCACAAGCTCAAGCTCTTGCTGCTTCTGGTAACAAGTCCAGTTTCAGTGTCTCTGGTTTCTCCTTGGGTGGTGACTGAGGGAGGGAAGGCTGAAAACAGCTAGGAGGCATTACATAACTTGAAATGCCTTATGTCTTGAGTTTGCTGGAGTTACAAGTCTGGTTTACATGACCCCTTCATAATGAAGAGAGGGAAACAGAAGATGAGATTCTTGCAGGCAGTGACAAACTCATTGAAAGAAGGATGTTATCAATGATCCCTTGTTATAATAGTGTGCCCCTGCGCAGGGTTCTGGGAAGGTTTCTCTGGACCTTGGTTTTGTTGAAAATTTACACAATCTGGATGACGACACATTTCAAGTTTGTAGGTAACAACCAAACTTAGGAACATCTAAAACTTGAAAATAAATTGAAGAACCATTCTGAAGAAATGGGATGTATTTCTATAGGAATAAGTGCAGAGGAGGATGATGTGAATAGGCAGCAGTACAGATGCAGGACAGAGAACATTGAAGGTAACTTAATAGAAAAGACTTTGGTACAGTCATGGCTAAGCAGCCATACAAGCATCAACAGGGTTGCATGATTGCAAGGAGGATGAAGGCAGGTGCTTTGGAAGGTTATAAAAGGTCACAGCTTTTAAAGCTGCATAAAATGAACCTTCTGATCTCACAGTACTCTCCTGGGATTAAGTTTTTGTTGCAGGTAGAATCAGTTGGGTAGAAGAACTAAAACAGAGGTTTAAGGGATTGAAGAAACATCTACATGAAATATTGAAGTCAGATTTTCTTAACCTACATGAGAAAGGAAATAATAGATTTTGGAATATGTACCAAGCAGCTGCAAATTAATCAGCTTGGTAACCATGGCCCTAGCAGGTAGGAGAGGAAGTTAATGGGCATAAACTAGCATAAGAAAGGCTTAGGTTGGTTCTAAGGGTAAAGACAGATGGTAAAGAACTGGTAAAAATTGTCTGGGGAAGCTGTAAAGGACCTCCAGTAATAGAAATTCCAGTAGATTAGGCAGCCATCAGGCAGGGAAGACTTAGGTAGAGTTTGTCTTGCCTTGGGGCAACAGCAAGTTGGTGGAATAATCACAACAACCTTTTGAAGACTTTTGCAGGCTATTTTTTCTATCAATCTATAACCAGTTGCCCATCCTTTTTGAGCAGTAATGTAACATGCCTGAACTCTAGAAAAGCTTCCTTATATGAATTTTGCTCTAGACATAATCTACTGCCCTTTGCAAGTTAGAGCTGATGCCTCCCAGGTGTACTGACTCACTGGCCATGGCCAGGAGCTGTGCCCACTGGCACCATGTTTTCAGTTCAGGAAATCATTACATTACATTACATAGAGGGAGAGGCAGGTAAAGTGTTAGTACAATGTTTTCTTTCAAGGCCAAATGGACAAAAAACTAGTTTTTTACTTAAATTGCTAATAAAAACATCATTTGGCTTTGGGTGTCAGCTTAAGAAAAATATCCATAAATACCTATCTGCTTTGCCATTTACGTATCGCCTCTTTATAAAGCTAATAAGATGTCCAGCCAACTGTAATCCTGTTTAAATTTGAGATAAGAGGTGTTAAACAGAGTGACAATTGTCACAAATATTTGATTTCTGACACGGGCCAAACAAATTTAATTTGTAGGATTGTCGGATCACTTTTCTTTCCTTGTATATTACATTGTGTCTTTGCTAAACATGTATTTGTGGGAGCTAGTTATGATTACCTCTGTATGAAGAGCTGATGCTGATTTGAATAAAAATGGGATGCAAGATGACATGCAGTATTTGTTGCTGAACCTGGAGCTTTATTGATGGCAAGGCTGGTGTTCTCTGTGGTATTGTGTCCAGGAAAATGTGGGGAATGTTGGAATGACTAGACACAATAAAAATCAGTGCATATGTCCTGGTTCTGTCTTGAAATGAAGAGGCACAAAATATCAGAAAGATTTGGGAATGAACTCCAAATAAAGCACTCAAGCCTTTCACAAACCAAACTATGTCTCTTGAGCTTCTTCCAAATTCCCCACATTTTCCATCTATGCAGAGCAAAGTTGTCTAGTTATGGTGCCTGCAGCAAAATTCTGTCACTTTTTTCTGCAAAGCTTTGTATGCAGGAAGAAGTTGCTATACCAAACCACAAGTACAGCTGCCTGTGGTATTCCAGCTCATGAAGGCATCAAGGGCTGGAAAGGAGAAGGGTTTGTACTTAAACCTGGTGTTTGTGGTGGTGCATGTGCTATGAGAGACGGTTTTCTGGAACACAGTTCCTCATTCATGAACTTTCACGTAACGCTTTTAGGGAAAATGGCCTTTACATCTGTTGATGTCTTATAAATATCTGCAGATTTAGAGGAAGACTGAAGGATACTTTACTCTTTTCAGAGATGCTGTCTTTTCTTCCCTGCATCTAAAGTATTTACATTTAAGAGGAAAGACAGAATTATATTGGCTCATTAATTAGCTTAGTATGTGTCTCCTGAGCTTGCAAGCTGTCTATCACTGATCTCCCCTTTCACTAGAAACCATAGGGTCTTTTTAAGAGTACAAATTTCAGATTTGTGGAAAACTGATGCTCATTTTTCTTGTGGCTGCCTAATAATCATAGGGCATTTTCTAAGGCAAAGCCAACATTTAGCTAGTTTAATGAGTCTGAATGAGTAAACAAATCTGTCTTTTTGAGCTGGCAGTATAGGACTACTTAGGAAACTGTTTGTGCTGATGCTGTTGAAATAGCAAAGATGCCTGATATGGCTGGTGCAAGAGTCTGAAAATGTTACACGAGAAAGCTGCTATCACTAGACCTCAAAAGAAAACTTTAGTTACCATGCTGACTTTATGAGGCGTGTCAATGCTTGCAATGACAGCTGCAGGAAACAGTAGTGAGGCTTTCCTCATCCCTTCAGATAGTCTTCTGACCCCTGAATTGGTGTCTGCTCCTGTCTGTTTCAAGTTGGTGAAAATAAATTTTCCTAGCAGGGGACTATGGTTTTGAGTACACAGTGTTAGTGTAGGAAGTGCTAGAGAACACTCTGTGCGCTCAGCGCAGTCTGAAGCCACGTGGTCTCTCCTGCTTTACACTGAGCCAAAGCATATGGTGCATGATCCTGCTACTGGGGATGGGAAATGGTCCTTGCAAATAGCCATGAAGTAGCACTGCAGTTTCATCCAACCAAAGCCATTAGAGCTGATGACTCTTTTCCAGAGGACAGCAATAAAAGACTGGATCCTTAGCCATCATAAGCAACTGAGAAGCTCTAAACAGAAGAAGGATAAGAAGGATCAAGTCTTGTAATACAGCTTTCTTGTTGTTTTTTTTTTTTTCTTCATAATTAGACGTCATAAAACTTGCTGTTGAACACAAATTCCATAGAGAAGGGTAAGAGGCTCTGCCTCAATGGTGACCCGCTTGTCTGACCCTGTGAACAGTGTATTTTTATATGATGAAAGACACAAGACCTGCACTGTCATCAGGGAACCAGCATCATTTGAAAGGTTGAAGACAGCAGGGAACAAAGTCACTACAGAGTGTGCTAAGGTGCCCTGGGGTTGTAGCGTGGCTGGGGAGTGGTGGCTGGGCCTCCTAAAGCCAGGTATTGAGGTTGTTCTGCAGCTTCTGCCTCAGGAAGGTGTTTGCTCTACCCAGAGTCCCTGCTTGAACTGCTTGGAAACTACAAGCTGTGCCTGCCTGTCATGATTTGCTGAAGTCTTAGTGAGCAGCTTTTCAACTGACCTTGATCCATGGATCTCTCCAACAGTTCTCTTGTTCCTCTGTTTACTGCCTTCATCATGCAAGAAATCTTATTTTCTCTTCTCGTGCATGTGGATGAAATCTCTGTGGGAACTTGTCTTCAAACAGAGCAGTGTTTTTTGACCTAGTTATTTAGATGGTCCTATAAGGAATTTTGGCTGTTGATCCTGGGTAAGGATTTGCAAACTCTGTTCTTCAGAGGTCTGTGATCCAGTTCATTTCCATCTTCAGTTGTAGTTACCATAGTTGTAGGGCAGTTACCAAGAAGTTTTGAAATTCAGGGGGAAGTCCCCTGTGGTTCTTATGCTTTTGTCGTACTCTAATATTAGCCTTTATTTTCTTCCTCTGAATTTTGCTTACTCATTGGACTATGTGATTAGGTCTATGTGAGTATATTGTATTTCATAATGAAACACACAATGGGATGATATTATTAATTAATTTAGCAATAACAAATAGAGCTGAGCAAGGTTTTAAATGCACAGCACACATTTTCTGATTTAAAGATCTGTGTCATCCTGAGTCTTTTGGCAGATGCAGCAGAAACCAATGCAAGTTTGTGTTTCCTGGTGTGAAATGGGGACAGAAACTGGGAACATACTTCTAATGATGCCCATGCAGCAGTGCGTAGCTGATATGTGCATGTAATATTGAACTGTAAAAGAGAAAAAACAGTTTTGTCACTTGTTTAGTAGGTGCTTGATGCACAGTACTCTTGACATCTAAAGGGAGATCAGATTTTGAGATGTACCTGACCATATCACAAATAACTTATGCAAATTGTGGTTTTTAAAAGATGTTTCCAAGCTGCAGATTAGTTAGGGAGTTTTGTTTCTTCTGTATATGGCTTTTCTGGCAAATTGAAGAGTTTGATATGTATCTAAAGCCTCTTTAATAAAGCGTATATTATTATTTTGTTATTTTATTATTTTATTATTTATTATTTATTTTTTTTAGATCCCAACAGTCAGGGACAACTAATAACTGTTTGGAAGCAACCAAATCCAAGTCATGGATGCATTTTAACCTTGCACTGTGGGTCCTCTGAATTCAGGGGGACAAAATTAAAATCATCTCCTTGCATACACACTATCCTTCTTTCTTTTATCCTCAGCCTCCTGAAAAGCAAAGAATTAGGGGTATTTTCTGTGAAAAGGAAATGTGTCCTTCAAGACTTTGTGAGAATTCTAGTTGATGAATGTGAAGACAAATGAATATTCATATGGCAGCATTCCTGCTAAATTTAATGCATTTGGGTAGTCCATTGATCTCCATGGGACTATGCCTGTGCTGTATTTTAAATGGTCCAGTGCTTACCAGTTTGTTCATTTGGAAAGCTATTATAATTGTTACTGGAGACTTGGAAGGGTTGAGACAGCATCTGAAACCAAGAAATTTGCCAACATCAATTTTTAAAATGGCTTTTTAGAATAAATGTAGAAGCCTGGAGCACCTATGACTGTGCATCTGCAATGGTGAGTGATGTTTTTCAAGCTTTTATTACTAGCAATAGTTGTGAGTGGATGTTGCTGTGGTTTGACACAGGAAACAGACAGTACCAGAGTTATCCCTGCTATCAAGGTACTAAAGGGTAGTACAGCTTCATGGCACCACTGTTACCCTGGAATTTGGCAAGCTGGAGCAGTTCTGAGGTTGCATGGTTCAGCCTGTATGTTCTGAGCATGCAAAAAGATCTTTGCGTGCTTATAATGATAATTCCATGCAATCTGTCATGTAGGGTTTTCTATTTATTAAAAGGAGAGTGCAAGAAATAAATCTTCTCTTGCTGGTAGTAATTATCACCAAACTGGGAGAAGCATAAAGAAAAGTTCGAGCAAGATTTTTGCTTTATTTAGCTTAAGTTACTTTTCTCTGCACTGCTGGTGGTTTATCTAAAATGATACCACTTACTGAATTCTTGTGGCTGAAAATAAAGTTTAAAAAATTGTTGATAAGTGATTTTATACATATATGTATGCAAATGTAAACATATAAAGACACTATTGAGACAAGTTTTATGCAGCCAGTTCTGCAAATTATTTACATGGAGATTTAATTTCTTATTTTGTCATAGTTACCAGACTAGTCTGTTAGATTTGTAGGTTGTTGTTTTCAGATGATCCCTTTCTTGTGACATCCAGATTTATTGTTCTGATCCTTTAACTTTCAAATGTTGTCCAAAGGCAGACTAAAGACTAAGAAACTACACAGCTGCTTAAATTCAAATATCTTGCTGGAGTGCAAGGCCAACCTTTCCTATCCTTTTTTAGAAAGATCCTGATATGTGACAATGATGGCACTCAGTCACTGTCATTTTGGGAAAAGTACACCATGCCGTGGTGTACGTTGTTAACATTACACTATTAAAATAATTTGGGTAAGTCTCTGCCTCCTCTGTAATTACTTCTCAGTGAAGGTGTTGATTTGCTGGGTTTATATCAGCTTCTTGTCCTGGAGGTGGTGGCGTGTGCCTCTGCCATGGGGTGTGGTGACAGCTACCCCTCTGCTCCAGTCAAACGTGGGCTGCATTTGCTCTTACATAATGCAAAGTATGGTAATGTGGGTTTTGTGCACCTCTCTCAAATCTCAGCCCTGCAGCAGAAATTGAAAACAAGTTCTGCATCTGATCCCTTCTTCCCAACACTTGTACACTGACAATGCAGTGGAAAATGAGGAGCAGGAGAGCTTTTGGCATATTGAGAGGAGAGCCAGGAGTACTGCAGACCAACAGAGAGGGATCTTGGGGATACATTTCCTTCACGTGCCTCTGGCAATCATGAAAAATGCTGTGCTTCTGCAGAAATGTACTTTGCTTTTTATATGTTTTTCATATGCATAAACTATGGGTTCTGTATGTGAAATTTCCTTCTGGAGTATTTGTATATTACATGTTTTTAGGAAAGCTGCAAAAGATCAGGGTATTAATGATGTTTGTGAAACAGTTTATTTGAACCTGACATCATCAAGATGCCAACAGGACTCTGTTAGTGACAGGTGACTGTGGGTACCAAGGATTCAGCCCACTTTTGCTTTCTGCTGGAAATTTTGACAACAGGTATTACAGCTGATAAAAGTTATGAAACTTTCTAAATACAGGCCCTTTCCCTGTTAGGGTGGTGTGGAGAGGGCTTGATTTGGCAAGACCTTTCTTGTACTTTTTCTTTAATTCAGTTCTTGAATGTGAAGTCACAGAGTCTGTCCCTCTGCATATAACTCACGGACCTGATCAATTGATCAGTGCAATACTGAAAACTTTTATGTCTGCATGATTTTTCACAAGATCAGAAGTCCAAAGTTTTGGTTGCCTGTCTTCCAAAAGTGGCTTTTTTTTTTTTTTTCCAAAGCAAGATAAATGAGTAGGGCCACAGATGCAGACCTGAATTATACTAGAGAAACATTTGCCACAAAAAAGGTTGACAGGATCAAAACAACAAAAGGCTAAATTTAGATCTGCATTACTTTATTCAAATGGGTTTTGAAACTTTTAGCAGCACCTTTGAAATGATGTCATGGTCTGTTAAAAAAATAGTGAAAAATAATTCCTCACATAACATTTATATAAATGATAGCAAAAATAAACCCTTTTTTGCTGAAATGTTTTCCAGCATTTATGTTTTCCCCATCCTGGCAGCAGCAAACCTACTGTCTTCTTTCTCATCAATAATTGCATTTTTCCCCATTATTCATTGTGCTTCCTGGATGAAGTCTTCTATTTTGAGAAAACAAAAAGCTTTGAAGATAATTGTTTTATTAAATATATGCAAAAATGTGGTGGGTCAGCTCTGTGGTACACCACCCTTGACAGTCTCTCTTGACACTTCCTTCTGTGCTAAAAATAGAATTGGTAGTGTGGTGAGGGATGAGTGGGGGCAGGGGGAAGAAAAGACTTTTCATGAGGTAAAGTCAGGAATTTGCCTGTTCAACATGGCAGAAAAGATTCATTCTAGATGCTTCTTGTAATAGAAACAGTGGTCAGGGCTGCAAGGTGACTTAGCTAAGGCAGCCAGGGGACTTAAAGTCATTTCCAAAGTACCTTGAAGCTATTCCTTGAAAAAAAAAGAAAAAAAAGCTGATGACAGATTTTGATGGGCTTTTTTTGGTACCTGTTTGCTGCCAAATGAGTTATGTAGCTCTTGGCTAATGGCCTGTAGCTCTGAGACTCGGAGTGCATAATTATGAAGCTCACACCAAGTGCATAGTTTAAGCTTGCATATTCATCTTTCTTTTGACGTGCCATATAGCCTGTTCTTCTGGAGTCTATCAACTGTAATTACAATAATATAAAATGGTCCTCTGTGTTTTGTTTCTTGTGATCCTTTATGTACATAAAACATACGTAGCTCCGGTTGGCCTTTGGTGCTTTAGACTTATTCATTCCCTTCCAAAAAAAAAAAAAAAAAAAAAGGGAGAGGAAAAAATGGCCACACCAAGACACCAAGAAAACCTAAGGCCTTTTTAAAATGTCTGATCAGTTAATAGACATCTGGGGGACAAAGTCTGAGTTTATTGGGTGAATCTTGAATATCCAGGATTTGCTGATTGAACTAGTTCATTAAAATTTGGATGTACTCCCTGTGTCGGGGTTTTGGCTCCCTTTGGCCCATTTACATTTGTGTCTAGCTTATGACTCTCCAACAGTCTGTTTAGCCTGTCTGCTCTTGAATTTGCCTTGAGAAACTCTAGCTGTTGTTGCCAAGTGTCCATCATCTCAAGGAAGAGTTATTTACTTTTGATTGTCTCTACGACATTCTGTGTATGTAGCAAAAGAAAATTGCACAGGGATTTTGAGAGGCTTAGATGTTTAAGGAAACACTGCAGATTTATTGAAACAGTTTAGAAAAGCAGTGGCTGCTGACAGCGCCCCTTTACTTGATACCTCATTTGACAGAATCACGTGCCTTCAATTCAGGGTGTGATATAAATGGGTTTACAGTAGGTCAGTCTGACACTTTGCTTTACTCCAGAACCAGAATTTCTGTTCTTTGGGTATTAACAATGTCCTGCTCAGTTCAGGTGATATCTGTGAGGCTCACCTAATACCCTGCACAGAACAAAGCAAGGGGAGGAATTAAAGCAATTCCTCGTACAAGAACAGTGAGTTTTCCACTAGGTGCCAAGAGACAAACTGCTCGGAGCATATCTACCAGCTGTTGCTGGGGTGATACAATAGAGAAATGAATCAGGACAGGCGGTGACCCTGGCTCAGGTTTAAAATGAAATTTAGGCATCATTTAAAGTAGTGACGCCCAAGTGACTGCAGGATCTGTCTGCTTTTGGAGCTGATTTATACTGAGTGCAAAGCACATGTCCACACCACACTGAAGGGGACAAGGTGGAGGGGGGCTACAAGATGCTCATGTTAGCAGAGATGGGGCTGGAAATGGAAAATATATTGCTGGATTAGAATGGTGCTATAGGGGATCTCACAGGACCTGCTAAGTAGCTGAAGGGATATTCTTGGTGTGACTCTCGGCACAACCAGAGTGTGGGGAGGCCCACTTTCAGCTCATGCTATCCCAGACTTTAGAGCTGCAACGTGGCTATTGCTCTGGTTTTCCAAAATGCTTCTGAATAATAATGTCCCTCTCTTAAGTGGTTTAGACCTTTGTGCTGGTTTAAACAGTGTCAGAAGAAACTGTTGTGTATTTTATAATCTGGGCCAAGTGATCTTTCCATTTGGGGAATTCAACCTTCTAACATTTTTTAACTTGGGGACCAAAATTAGTCAGAAAATACTTCTTAGCTGTGTAATTTTCTAAATAGTCCTTGTCATTGGGATTTTCTAATATTGTCCACTTTTGAATGTAATCTTGCTGGCAGAGCCTACTCTATTCCAGGAATAAATTACTCTCAAAGGAGAGTGACTCTTAATGTTTCCATCATTACTTCACATGGTGGAGGTTAAAAGCTAAGTTTTCACCATAAAATGGGGAATTATTTTTTTTTTTCTTTCTGACATAGAACTATGGATCTTGAGATAACTAGCTGACTGTAAAACTAAAGCAAACCAGAAAATCATTCCTTTCCTTCTGTCAAAAAATCCCCTTCTACTCTCCCCCTCCTCCCCAGTAGTGTGTTGACAGTTTAGACATCTGACTGTAATTCTGCATACTGAGATAAAAATAAGCCATGCTTCTTCTGTTACTCATCTCAATGTAAAATCCTACTTTGACAGAAAAAGCACACATTTTACTGTTATTTTTCTCTTCACTTAAGGGGAGCCTCTGGTTGTACAGTATGTGGGAGGGTGTTTTGGTGTCTCTGCATAAAGGAACACACTCCATACAATTTTTTGGGCAGCTATAGGGTTGCCAGCTATTTTGTAGGCCAGTCTGATTGCACATTAGAGTTTCCATCACCGAATATCCCCGGCAGGCTGAATTCAACTCAGTGATGTCAAAGCCCAGAATGACTCAATAAGGCAGAAGCAGAAACATGGAAGCAAACTGCTTTAGAAAGTACTGCATGCAAATAGCTGAAACCATATGCTGATAGGGAGATGTGAGGATATCCAAATGACTGACTAACTGCATGTGAAGCTTATCTGAGTGATATGCTCAGAGGATGTGCAAAGTGAGACTGGTGAGACTCCATTTGACTTTGGAGTTAACGGGCTGCTTGAAACAGGTGTGTGTATGGGATTGGCTTTGCATGCAGAAGCAAATCTGAGTGAGAGGAAGGATGTTTAGATGAGAATTAAGTTCACAGTCAAGCTTTATTGCTCACGTGTAACCATTGTGCCTCAATTTCTCACCTATAACATAGAACTGGGGGTGCCCCCTGCCCTGTCCCTCAAGGTGAGTTGTGAGCATGAAAACAGCTTTTATTCTGACAGGCTTTGTTTGAGCAAGATTAAACTTTTTAAAATTGTTATGATTATTTTAGGCAGCACATCTCCTCAGTCTTCTCCTGTGCTTGTGCAATCTGTGTTGCTATTACATTTGCCTCTGAAGTTTTATTTAAAATCTCATCAAAATTCAAAATGAAACTGTCAATTTTTTTCCCCATTTCACCTAGTTTTGATGTGAAACTGTACATTTCTTATAGTTCTTTAGATCATAAAGCTTTACTTGAGGCTGGGCCCCAGTTGACTGAATAGTTATGCAAACATTAGCAAATTTTCCCTTGAGCTAAGTTTCATGTTTGCAATGAAATCTGAACTCAGGCAAATTTTGTGTGGTTTTCATTGCAAACATGTAGGCAATGCATGAAAGCTGTGCATTTTCCTGTCTGCTCTCCAAATGATCTAATTTTTCATTTTTCTGAAGTCTCCTTTGTTAATGTCATAGCAGAGTTGTCATTAATTTGCAGTTTAATATCTTCATGTTAGCCATTAGGTAGAGTGTTTGCCATAATTTTGCAAGGCATTTTTAGTAATTTAGGCAATTAGAGTTTGACTGATGGTTTGCATATTAAGATTTTAGCCCATGCATGAAAAAAAGTCTCCTTTTTCTTCTTTTTTGTAATCTGAAACCCCAAATGTACTTTTGTTTGTTTGTTTACAAGCATGTGTCATTTGAAACAGTAGGCCAGCAGATTAGTGTGAATGTCTAGTCCCCTTCTGCCAGATTTTATATTTGGGCTGGAGTGGTGGATGGCTGTTGTTTTTGCAGGCTGGCAAGAAGTGTAATTACACAGAGCCCTTCCACCCCCTCACGGCACACTTGGAGTGTCTAGCACCACGCTTTGCAGTCCGTGGAAATCTGCCCTCGGAGCAGGAGGCCTGCCAGCTCAGAGCAGTGTTCATACAACTACTGCCATCAGCAATAATTATCAACAGTTATACCTAAAATCCCCTGGTGTTACCACATGCATAACATGCAAGGTCTAGGTTCTTTGGGCATTTTTGTTTGTTTTTAATAGATTTTGGTTTTCTGCTCCATTTCAGTTCATTTTTCAGCCAGTTAGGAAAAATTAATTGCTTATGTATCTTAACAGCCTACGGGAAATTTTGCACCTTTCCCCGCTACTCCCTCCCTCCTTTCCTCCTTCCCTCCCTTCACAAGCACAAAAAGGAATACTTCTAAGCCTGTGCATGAGTCAGTAATCTTGATTTATTGAGCTGAGATACCTTTGCCTGTGTGTGATTAGAGACAAATTAGAAATTCTTGTTGGTGCTAGTTTGCAACCCCAGATGTCACAGCTTTGAACAGAAAAGAGGCAGAAAAAGTTTGCAGCAGTCCTGAAGCTGCAGAAGCTGTGACTCTTCTTGCCTTATGCTTTCCCCTCTCAGCAGGGTTTGAGGAAAGCAGTGTGTGCCCTCAGTGATTTCCAGACATAGTCAGGTCTGTTAGCTTAAATTTCCAGTGGAAGTGGTGCATATGCAATGAAACAGGAGAGCTGCAGGCAGTTTTCTTTTACAGATCTTGCTGTGGTAAGGGAGTAACCTTGTGCAGAGGGATATGCTGGGAGGATGGAGTTTCTTTCTGGACCCCATTAAAAAGAGTTAACTGAAATTACTGGTGTAGTACTAGTTATCTAGCAGTACAGTTAATAGGATATTAGTCTCTGAATTCTTTTATCCTTTGGTAACTAAGGATATATCACAGAAACACAGGAGCTGTGGTTTTCCAAATCCAGCAATTTGTGTCCTAGTACCCAAGTGGCAATGAATATCTAGGGCTTTCCAGCAAGAAAGGCTCTGTATGAGCAACTGGTCATTGCATAATGTGGTATAGAGGATATAAATTAGATTGACTACTGAAGGGAATCTGGTAGTATCCTGAAATATAGTATTTAGATATATTTTTTTTAGGCACAAAACTCTCCTATTCTTTTCATTTACAATGTACATAATGTTAGTAACTCCTAAATGCATTAAAGAATTCTCATTCATCCAAGCATGTGCACAGTAGTGCTCAGTGGGGATTTTGTTGGTTATCCTTATGCTCCTGGAGGCAGAAAGAGGGCTGCTTGGACTGGGAGCAAAACAAAGCTCACAGGGCATGGTCCTTTACAAAAGTAGGGACATTATTATTGTTTTCCAAACAACCAAATCCTCTTGTTTTGATAATATTATTTTGTTACCTCATCCCTCTTCCTCACTTGTCTTTAGAGCTGAATGACCTTTCATGTGCATAGGGTCAGTCTGAGATAAATTTCCATCTGAAGAAAGAGAAACAGAAGGTATCACAGTGATAAAGCTACAAGTTTGAAGTTCCTTTTGGAGCAGGCAACACATGTGTAAATGCATTCAAATGCATAAATTTATGCTTATTACAACTTGATATGGTTACATGCTTTTGTACACTAGCTTCTGCCCAAACATTTTATGATGAACAGCATGCTAGTTCAAACAGCAACACCCTCTTCCCTCCTCTCCCTGTATGTTTGTGCAAGTGTTTGGGTGAATTAAGTGGCATGCAATGTTAAAAGAAGAGGGAGATGTAAGAAAATACTGTAAAGAATTAATGGAAAAGCTTGTTTATTGGTAGTCATGATGAAAAGCACAGCAGCCCACAGTATGACAACTAAATACATCTAGAGCATGTAGGTACTTGGGCTTCAGCTGTTTAATGAAAATTGATTATGCCTTTTAACCATTTGCCCTCTGGCTTGGCCACGCAGGCGCTGTATGGGAGGAACTGTAACATGCAGTGGATGCCACTGCAGGCACGTTGTCTCCTAAACTTCCCTTCAATCTAGAACTTTTTTCTCTTTGTAAGCTTGCAGTTAGTGACAGCTGGTTATATAGGGAAAACAGGGCTCTGGCATTTTTCAGCTCTCTTTGATCCGTTTGTTGCTCAGCTAACATTGGCATCTTTTCACATGTGTGTTTTGGGTTGGTATACTTTTTTAGCAGGTCTTTCTCCATTCCCTTTCTTTGGCTCAGAACTCTGAACCCTGTTCCTGCTGCCTCACCTCCAAAACTCACACCTCCACTATTTTTATGGCAATGGAAAAATCAGGAGTGACACAGAGAAATTCTGGATGATTGCTGAACCACCCCTGGATTGTCTGCATACCATGGCAGTGTTCACCACTCTGCAACAGAGAAAGCAGCAGCCTCTTATTGCCATCACTTTAGGTGGGTTTTCATGAAGAAGCTAGAGAACTAATAGCATGAGAGAGTTCTTCTGTTTAGGGTACATAATGCTTTCCTGCTTTTATTCATCCTAGTTTGCATTTTGCTGTGAGTTCTTAGAAAGACTTGCAATTTTAAAATTTTTATGTATTCATACAGCTGTGTACACAGAATATAGCTGAAGTTTGTGTACTTCCACTGAATGACACAAGCTGCAGGCAATTTCTGTCTGCAATTTTTCTCCTTTTCCTTCTAGGTTTTCCTTCTAGCTACTCAAGTACCAGGGGAACCTCAGCTCAGACTAGTTTGTTAATGAGTAATAAAAGTTCAAATATCTCCGGTGCAAACATGCACAGTTTGTTCACAGTGTACAGCTTTGTTTCTATTAGAATTATAGATGAAAGAGATTCTAACACTTGCAAGATATTTAATGTTTCAGATGAATATTATTAGCTCAACTTAATTCAGGCTCATCAAATCACTTGCTTTCTATGAATCTTATCCTCCCTTCCTACACCCATCTGGTGGTTCCTATGTTTTTTTATCTATATTTTTTGTTTCATCTACATACATTTTTGCTACTTCTTTGTTGCTTAAACCAGAATTTTGCCTGATTCAACATAAGCAAACAAGACCAAGGACAACATGGAAAACATCTGAAAAGATTAGTGCCAGCTGCAATCATGTCAGCAGTGCAGTTTATATTTAGAGGGGAAGCGTGCCGGAGAGGAGGTGAAGAGTTCAGGGTGGGATTCAACCTGACTGCTTGGATCTGAGTGAGGAAGGACTGGCTGCTGCTAGCATAGAGCTGGCCTTCCCAGCTCTTGTACATGGTGCTGATTTCAGTCTGTTATCAGGGCTTTTTCCACTGCAGCCTTAGAAAAGCTGTTTGGAAGGAGAAAGGTACACCAACACCCACCCTTTTGTTGAGAAGCCACAAGGAGCTTTCAGTGTTCTCTATTCTTGCAAGTTATCTGGCATAAACCTGACTTAATTCTGTATCCTTCTCAGTGGACCACTAGTCCTGATACTTACCGTGAGTTTTTCTGTCTTGATAATTGCATGTTGTTTTTCAGTGCTTGTTTTTCACTTATCCCAAAATTCATGGCTCTATTCCTACAGTTCTCTTCAGTTCTCTTGTCTTGGAGGGAACTATTTATGGATCCCCATGTTACACATGAGGCAGTGACGCTGACAGAGCGGTCACAAAATAAAATTCTGGAAGAGTAAGAATGCAGCAAGCCTCTGTTGATAGAAACATAGCTGAAATTTGACCCATTGATAGGTTTTGGACCTGATTACTGTATCAGTAGGCTTTGTTGCAATATTTCCTCCATTTCTTGTGATCAATTTCAAGACAAAAAAAAATACAAGCTTTTTTTTTCAAATATTACACTATATCTGCTTCTTGTACAACAAATACAAAAATGAATTTTTAAAAAGTACACAGTCAAGCACACAATAAATTGTTTTTTAGCAGGTCTTATTTAATGTCTTTTTGAAATAAGAAATTTAATGAGATGTCTTGGTGATGGAATGTTCTTTCCTCCATATTGTCTTCTCTAATGTACTGTTGAAAGCAAAGATTAGAGGTTCCAGCTAGCATAAAACCAAAAAATTTGAAGTAATTGTTTTGTAATATTATAATTCAGAAAGATAAGAAAATAGTAGCTGCTGCCTGTTAACACTGTAGATAGCACGGCATCTGGAAAGTGGAAAAGAAAGCCATTACCTCAAATGATGTCCTTTATTAGTTGGAAGAAGTGAAATCTTTCAAAAAATGGCCTGGAAGAAGTATAAACAAACATTTAAAAAATTATGACTTTAATTTTTAATTTGTGGAGACTGGGATAAGCAAGTCTTATGCCTCAGTATGTGAGGAAAATAACCAACTTAATCATATCAGTATGGTTTAATGGTAAAGTACTTTATAACCACAGCAGTATCCATTACCTCTTAAAAAAGACTTTAAATTTCTAGAAAGATTAAATCTGAGTGATAGCAGATGTATCACTGTCAGCCAGAAGAAACAGCCTTTCCTGAGGTTCCCTAGCATTCACTCCCTGCACTCCCCCCGTGTCACGTGTGAAGGCATCCTGCAGTGAAAGGGTTAAGAATGCACAAGGGTGAGTCTTGTAGCTGAATTTATCTTGGTAACCCAAGATCTTCATGAATGTGGAACACTGTTACTACTGCAGCTATTCTTGTATTGGCTTCCCCACCAAGCCCTGACATGCTTTTGTCCATGTATGCTTCTTGAGTTTCACTCCAGGGGGAAGCTTGGGCAGATCTGATGACAAACAGGCCTCAATCCCTTGCATGCTTACTGAATCAAGTTGTTTATATTTTCCACACATCCTACTTTTTTTTATGCTGTAATTTTTATTTCCCTGTACTTTACTATACTCTTGTGTACTAATTAAGATTGCAAATTGTTTAAGATTTTTCCTTTGAGGGGAGATAACAAGTGTGAGTCTTTCAATCCTTCGGAAATTCTTCTTAGGTTTTTTATTTTATTTTTATAATCTAGAACTTAAATAAGCAAGTAGACAAAGGTAAACTGTTCATTGTGTTTGCAAAAGTCAAGTGAACTGATGCATTTAGATGTGGACTCCTTGCAGATGGCAAGTATAGATCTGTGTTATTGGAGGATCATGATGGAAGGCTGAACTTTTTCCCAAGATTTGGCAGTTCCTGTACTTTCTGGTCTTTCCAAGTGAATGCTTCTATGAAGACAGCAATTTCTGATCTTTAGCATGTGAAAAGATATTAATTTGTTCTATTTGCTGTGGATATTGGCTCATATCAAAACCTGAATTAGATATTTTTGGGGTCCTGGGAGAAAATTGATTTGCATTTTTGCAAACAATTTCTCTATCCTGTTCATTTTGCTGTACATTGAGCTGAGTTCTTGATCCAGGTATGTCCACCAAGATAGTGTTAAACTACTGAATCCAGCTGGTCTGGCATGGGCTACAGCTCTGCCTTGTCACGGTGCTGGGAGATATGTGTTTTAATATCACTGTTAGAGTGATCATTACATATGGGAACGTTTTGCTGCATTCAAATGCAATTCCACTAATGTCTAGGAGCATGGTGTTTATGAGGTAAAATGAAGAACACTGCATATGCTCAGGCTGGGTTTCAACTCTTTAATTCTTCCAAGCCTGGAAGCTCAGGAAGCAGCCAAACTGGATCAAGCTTTATTAGAACAATAAGATGAAAGGTTGGGTTTATAGATTAAACTGATAGTTATAATTTGTGGGATTGGGATTGTAACAGTGCTGTTACTACTCTGATACCTGAAACAGAATTTTGATAAATCATTTCAAATCTTCTCTGGTAAGAGAATTTTAAGGCAGACGTTATTTGGATGAAATTCCTATTATTCAGAATAAGAACATACCTGGAATGGTTATAATTTTGTATTTTCTTTTAAGTCTTTGCAATTTACTAGCTTCATTAAAAGGCTTTGGTAGGAGAGCAATCTTTGGAGTTGGCTGGATGGGGGTAGTTGTCTTCAGTGCCTTTCCTAAAAATGTGTGTGCAAAAGTGTGTGTTTGTGTCTGTAGATCATCTTGATTCTTTGTTTATATAGATTTAGGATTCAGTATTAGTCTCCCTATTATCAGGGCAAATCACTACATCTCTATTTGCAGACATTAATAAATACTTAGTTAATGTTTATGCCTAAATAAATAACTTGTACCAGAAATTATCTTTATTTTAGCTGGATGACTCTCTGAAAAAGATATGAGTGTTAATATTTTAAAAATAAGCCTTAATACTGAAAAAAAGTGCTGAAATTCAGAGATGTTGAATATCCATTTTTGAAAATGCACGATGGAAGTTTTCTATCTCTGGAAAAGCAAAAAATAAGCCTAGAAGTCCAACTCTAGGGTCCCAGTTTTAAAAATAATTGGTACATATTTCTTCACTTCCAAAACTGGTTATCTATTCATAAGGGGAATTGTGAAGTTGCATATGCTCTCACTCTTAGAGTGAGGTCCTTTGAGATCAGTGGGTGTGAAGTGCTGAAGAGCTGTAGCATAGACTTGCTCCAAATGAGCAGAACATTTTTTTGAGTAGGAGACAGTATTTTTAACCTGCTCCCTCAAAGCTGGAATGATGTTTGCTCAGCTGCTAGTATGATTGTGGTGAAAGATACAAATAACATAAAAAGGAAAAGCAAGTGTCTTGGTGATCTTGATAGTAATACATCCAACAATGTTACTATTATGAGGACACTTCCTTTTTAGGGAAAAAAAAATGCTACTCAGCACAACATCAGCAGAAGCTCCTTTCCTTCCCAGTTCTGTGTGGGACTAAACTTAACAATTTACAAGTCTGTGGTCTTTACAGTAAGTTGATATAAGCAATGCTGACTACATGCCTTGCCCAACAGTGTGTGGTCAAGTGCATGCTAGTAAAGATGAAAACTCTTAGTGGTTTGGCCCAAATTCTTTTGGCTCCATAAGCATTCTTGTGCTGCATGTAAGAATGGAAATTGAAATACTCTGAAATCCTACTACAGCTGAGGTTATAACACCACGAGTGAGAAAGGAAGCTCTCACTCTACAGGCAGACATCTTTACTGATTTCTCAGCAATTTGATGTTGCTTGGGATCTCCTGTAAATAATAGTGTCCTTCTTAGGGTAAAATGTGGCAGACTGATTTGAAAAAAGCCCTCCAGAGGACAGCAAGATGGGGGGAATGCCTAAACTCCAGTGCATTTCTCAAGCTCAGCCTCAGAGAGTGCCATTGATCTCACTCTTCTGCCTGTGTAAATTTCTACCATCTGAGAACTCTGGTGGGATGTTGCTGAGATAAGAACCTCTGATTTAACTGCTTGCTGAGCTCTCATGCATTGCTGGGATGCCAAGCTCATGGATGATAATATGAGTCTCAATGGTATAAATGCCAGCTGAAAATATCAACAAGAGTGAAAATTACACAACATTTTTTCCACCTTCTTTTCTGCAGAAGCAAAAGACCTGAGATTTGTTCTTTATCTTATAATTTAAAAACAAAGTCTAATGCAGGCAAGATACCTTACTCAGTATGATCCTTGTGGTTAATGAATGGAAGGGGGAGCTCCTCAAAGGACTTTCAGCTTTTTATCTTTGCTGACTCTATTAGGCATGGAGGTCTCAAGAACTTCAATGAATCTGTCTGTCTAAATGGGCTTAACTTATACTGAAGTGGGGGTCTGAGGGCAAAATCCCAGGGAGCTTGAGTGGAGTTATCAAAAGACGGGGACACCTCTGAGGGGCTGGGCTAACCTCAGTGAACAGCTGGGGAGGTTTCAGTGTCTCACCCACTCTGAAAAAGAAATGTCAGGGAGAGTAATAACCCATGGGCTGATCTTTCCCAGGTTAGAGAAACCTGACAACTGCTGTTGTAGAATTGCAAAAGTTGGCTTAAAATTTGAATCTTCACCACTTTGGAACAGCACTTCCCTGTGTTGCTTGGAAAGAGACAGAGGCTCCCCTGTTCTGGAGACTGCTAGCAGCTTTGTCCTTCATCATCACGTGCCTAAGTACTGGAGTGAATGTGAAACACTGGCCCTCAAGAACACAAAATCAAAGGGTGCACTGAAGTGGTGAATATGAGTAAAGCATGGGGAGAGAAAGCTGCTCTAGGAGGATGGCGCACAAACTGTAAAAGAAACTGTTGTGAAATTAGGGAGGCTTGTGTATAGATCCACGGGACAACTAGCATTCATTTAGTACATTAAGTTGGGTAGTTTAACTCATTTGTGGAATCCTAGATGCTGCACAGTATGTTTGAAGATCTTAGTAGGACAAAAAATTAACTTGTGTTTTAAATAAATTTGAGAATGTGTGGTATGGTGCCTGATACTTACTTCAGACTCTGCATCTACAGGGAGTGCTTTTCATTTAGCCCATGTCACCCATTCACCAGGTGCCAACTCCTTTAGAAAATTTTCTCTATTAAAACAAACCCAAAGCCAAAAAGCAACAGCCCACATCCACAAACAGATAACTCTTTGAAGTATGAAAGCTGTTTTGAAAAAGTTGACTACTGATATGTTTTCTCAAAAGCATTTAAAAACTATCTGGCTCATCTCACCTCTACAGAGTCAGGCCCCACAGAGCCTGAACTTAAGAGCAGTTGGAACAGATCTTCAGGTACTGTGACTCAAAGTGGCCCTCCTGACAGAAATGTAGTAGTGCCAGCCTGCGCTGTCTTAGTATTTGTGTAAAGCAGGTCCCTTTAATAGAAGTAAAACCCATGTTCTAAAGAGTAATTGCCTTTTGAACATCAGCTAATGCTTACAATTTTTTTTTCCATTTCTTAGTTATTTTGACCTCTTATGTGAACTTGAGTAATGGTGCTGTGGAGGGGGGGGGAAACTTTTGAAAAGAGGAAAGTAACCTAAACCCATCTATTTTGAAATGATATGAAACAGCTGACTTAGTATTGCCAAATTCTTGTTTTAGGGCTGATAAACAATTTGTCTGTCCCTAATTCCTTCTTTTTTATAATTTCTTTCAAAATGTTCTTTTACTATTGCAGCTTATGAGAACATGTAAATTCCTACAAGCCTGTCCTTTCCTGGATATGCTGTGCTGGTCCTTCAAGAGATGCTGCTTAGACCCTGATGCAGGACTTCTCTGAGCATGTACCTTTCTGCTGCTCTTCCTCTGCCTCCCAGCCAATAATTTTTATTCTCTCCTGGCCCTTTTGCTATTGTAAAGGAGCAGAACTGGGTTACAGTTTGGCCACTTACACCTCCTTAGGTGTAAAGTAGTGGAGTAAGTACTAAAATCTCTCTCTTTCCTCACAGCCAAGGAAGCAGGAGGGTCTGGTTTGGAAATGTATCAGAGACAACAGCAGTTATATAGTTTTCTGCCAGCTGTCAGCTGGTGTGCAGTTCTGAAGATGCACAAGTTCTTTCATGGCAGGAGCTTAAACAGCTGAAGGAGTAATGTAGCAGTCCTTTCTCTCCCCTCAGCATAAACAAATCTTGTGTCATACGCTTAGAGCACTGATGGCAGTACCAAAACTGTGTGTGTATGACTTTTGCCATACGACTGTGTATGGCAAGATAGAACTGCAAATACCCTAGACTACATGTCCTCTTTCATTTTGTTCCTAGGATCTCAAATCTTGGCATTGCTGCTCTGCTTCCCAGAGAAAAGAAAAAAATAATTTTCCCCCTCCCCTTCCTCCTTGTCATCTATTTTGGATGGTGTTGTAAAAACCCTCTCTTTCACCTGCCTCCATTCCCTCTCAGGAATAAAACTGCACTTAAAGCTTGCTGGCTTTTCTGATCTGGCTTTTCTCTCTCTTTCTTTCATTAGTTAGCTGTTAACTTTTCTTAGTAGTGAGCAGTTGCTTCAGGAGTATTCTCCTAGAAGCATAAGGGACTGCATCTAACACTTCTCTGGCTGTACCAAAAGAATTTACAGTTTGAGCCTCTTAAAATGCTTACATCACCTGTTTTTGTGTTTTGCAGAGAACTACTGAAACAATAAAAATAATCTGGGTGCTCTAATTTGCTATTCACTATTTGACATTTCTGTTTGTGTTATAAACCCTGGCCAACCAGGCTTTAATCACATTCATGATTGATTGCTACATCTCACAGATCCAGTAGCTGTTACACAGATGTTAATGGTGACTTTCTGCAGCAGGCCTTAGCACAGGCAGAGGAAAATCTTCAGAACTTGGCCTGTTGATTCCTTCTGTTGGTAACAGCTTCCTGGGTTTTTCTTCAAAACTTCCAACCTCGTTTTCCATTTCTTCAAATGAGAATTAAATCACTAAACTTTGCAAACATTTTGAGTAGAGTTAATTACACTGATAGTGTTTTTGACATAATTTTTGCACGGATTAATCTGTTCTCACTTGCTTGGGCTAGCATGGGGGAGTGCTGTGCAGGCTGGGATAAGTGGATGCAGATTGTACTCACCTGGCTCAGCTTCCCTGCCCTGGAATGCCTCTTCACTGCAGCCAGTCTGAACAAGATCCCAGCCCCTGTGGGGAACTGAGGTGTGAGCACAGCTACTGTGAGCCGCTCTTGACACCCCTGGCTGGGTCTTCTGCAGTCCAGGGGGAGCACACAGGACTGAACAAAACTTTTTGATCTTGTTTGTTCTTAAATTTAAAAGAGCAACAAGCAAAACATGATTGGACTGTCAGAATTTTTGGTTTTGGTCTTGTTCCTTAGAACTTCTAGTTAGACATCGTCATTTCAAGTGAAATGAATTAAAATATTGTCACACCCATAGCACTGACATTTTTGGGGGCTACAAATAGAATTGGAAGGGTGTCTCCATATACTGGAAGGAATCACATGATTCTCTCCAAGGCAGCCTGCAGCCTGAAAGTCTTTAGTATGTAGGACACAATAGCTAGTCACAGACCCATAACTATGGTACATTTTAGAGTGTGTTTAGAAGTTGATAGTAGTATTTTGAGACTCTTTCAGGCTTTCTCAGAAAATGTAAGATTTCTGCCTTTTAAGTAAGTTTTACTGGTGTCACTACTAAACATAGCTGTACAGTCAGGAATTGGAGGGAAAACCAGGATGATGGTATCCCTTAGCTGAAATAGCAGATGTATTATGCATATCAGCTCCAAGAAGGGTAAACATGTGTCCAAGGTCACGGTTTCACCCTTGGCTGACTGAGGTCCTTAGGGGAATTTTGGTTTTGCCAGAGTGTATTTAGTCTCTGGGAGTTGCACATCATTTCCCAGGTGCCTCTTGTTTTCTAAAGTCCAGCTTTAGAAAGCTCCATGTTCCAAATTGCCTCTTTCATAATCAGCTTTGGCAGACTGTGCTGCAGAAGTATTCTGTGTTTTAGTGGACCCTCCACACAGGAAAAACCAACTTGCATTCCTGAAAAGAGACCGCACTTGAGAGGGGTGCTGCAGCAAGTACAGATGTGCATTATCAAGTATTGACAAATTTCTACTGATTTCTTTTTAGATGGGGAGATAAATGCATATCTAAAAGGTCAATAAAAGGAAAAACTGTCACATTTTAAGAAGACAATCAGCTGTTGCACAATTTCAGCTTGTCCTGATTATGGGTGAGAAGAATCTCAGTATAGTTTCAGAAACTGCCTTGAAGCATTGCAATGTAGTTTTTTTCCCCTCCTTTGTCACTTCCTATCTTTCTGAATAAGCTGCTTCCTGCTACCCCAGAACAGTCCGTGCCACCCCTTAATTTACAGTTAGGAATGCAGACACGAGGGAAGGCGAGGGGATGAAATATGGTGTCAAGTTTGTATCTGCTCACATTTCACACACTAAGGAGACAAGCCCCTTTGGCCAGTTGCCATGGGGAATTTTCTTGCAGAAGTAAATAAGTCAGAACAGAAAGAACTCAGATTCATACTACCCCAGCTGCAGAATGTCATTAAGTCTCAAAGGGTGCTATGTGCATTGTGTGAAAGGAATTTTGTAATCTGGCTGTAACTGTAGTTGCAAAACTATGTTTGAGTTTAAACCTTTATTTTGAACTTTTAATTATTGGCTTGTTTCTTGCATTCTGATTAAAGCACGCATTGTCTTATAAAATAGTTTCTATTTTTAAACCAGAAGAAGGTTTAGATTAAACGTTTCAATAGCAGATGAGTGGTTGATTTAGTTTTGTTTTCTTGTTTCTTCCTGTGCCAACTTTGATCTAACCTCCATTTCCTAATTCACTTTTTAAGGGTGTTTGAAAAGGGCATTAAATCTACCAGGGCCCACAAAATATAAGGTAGATGGCTTTTCATTTTAAAGTGTCATTCATTATCCAACGTTGTGATCCCAGTAATCAGAAACTTGGGCATAGGAAGGGCTGTTTTCTTTCTCCCCCCCTCCCCTTTTCCCCCCTTTTTTTTTGGTTTGAGTTGTGGTTGGTTTTTTGGTTTTTTTTTGTTTTTTTTTCCTTAAAACATGTAAGAGTTCTACTACTAGGTTTTTTTTCTTCAGTTCTTTTTCAGTGTGAGTTACATGAGTATGGCATTCATGAAGTTGGTCCTGGGTTACACAGGAGGAGTCTCATGCTGTGGCTTCAAACTTCCAGAGGAGAAAATAGGTTCTGTTTTGGTGGGGCGTCTTCTGGTGCTAGTACTTCTCCAATTTGGTGAAGGAATGGCCATAAAGGTATGCCTTTAGCACTGATTTTTGAAATAAAAAACATTGTCTGGATGAAACAAATATCTACTAGAAAAATACATATTTAAATTGCCATTTAATCAGTTTCTATGTATCTGGGATAATACACAATGGAACAACTTACATCACAGCTTTTCTTTAAATGTTTTGGATGTTGTAGGCACCGTGAATTGCCTGGAGAAAGGCTGATGCCTGCAGAGCTGCAGTCATTAAACCATGGGTTCATACAGAGCTTTAGTGCGTCGAGCAATCCATGCAAGGCTGTTCTAACTCGGCTGTTCTTTGAACCAACTGATCACCAAGACTGTTGTAGTGACTGCAGGGTGCTTGGATGGCAGCAGGGCAGGGGATGTGTCTGCTGGGACACAAAGCCCTGGGACCTGGGCCCCCATGGCCCTCTCAAACCTTCCTCTTGCAGAGTGTTATTGCTGGCAGGTCTGACTTAGATTTGTCACACCAGAGGAACCAAGGCTTAGCTTCATCACATGCTTCCAGTCTCATGTCCCCCATCTATAATGACATCCTGTTAACAAAAACTTCAACCTAAGCTTTAAACTGCTTTGTACTTTGTGGTCAGTGGGTAAAGTTCAGGCCAGAGCTGCCAGCTCCTAACCATCCCATGTGATGCTCGCTGGCTCTGTCAAACTTCCCTGCAACCCAGGGAAAGGGAGGTTAGAAATAAAACCACCTGGGTGGGAGGCAGAGCACACGTGTGTGTTTGTGTCATCGCCCATTAGCTCCCCGAGCTGCAGTTTGGTGGAACGTGTACCGAGCACCATGCCAGGAGACAGTACATCCTGCTCCCAGCTCTTTCCCCCGACTATTTTTGTGCTCTCCACAACTGTTATTAAGTAAGACCACAGAGTATTTTTACAGCATAAGCAGAAGAGGTCTATGCTGCATTTAGGGACTGTGAACCGTCAATAACCCACGCTGAAATATAGGGATATGTAATGCCTTTATGCAATCTGAAGAACGTGTCCTGGGATAAAAAGGAATTTGGATGTTGATAATATTTTGCAATGTTTGATCAAACAGATTAGTTTGCCTTTGGACCCACCTCTTCTCCTTCTTTCATTTAAAATGCTGCCTGTAAAGTTTTTAAAAGGTTTATTATCCACATTTCTGATAATAGAGTTATTATTTCACTTCAATTGTGGTGCAGCAAGATTTGCATGGGACATCCTAGACTAGGCACAAAGCAGTAATACAATAGATTGTTCTACCTAGGCTAATAGAGCCAAGCAAATGGAAATCTTCTGACCTAAGCATGGTGTGTCTGAGACTGGGCCTGGATCTCTGCTCTCCTGAGAGTCTCTGCAATGTCTTATTAGAGCTGACAAGCCAAAATATTTATTCTGGATATAATTACTCTTACTATAATGCTGGACACTTGCAAAATGGACAGATTTTAGGAATGCTTTTGCCCAAAATTGAAGCCAGCATTATATTTACACCACTGTCTTCCTGGTTTGTTTTCTAAACAGGTTTTTTTTTTTTTTTATGCTTAAAATTCATGGCTCTATCTATTGCATATTTCAGCAGGATCTGTTGAACTTTAACTTAGAAATTTCTATCCTGAGTTATTTCCTGTAACAACTAATTGTTATAGCCAAGAAACTTTTTTTTTTTTCATTTTTGTATTCCATTTAAGCACCATTTTGAAGTTTTGATGCCCGGTTTAAACCCTTTGGATGACATTAAGTAATTGCATTTACTAGACTCAAACTTTTGAAGGATTACATTTCAACAGGGAGATTAGTTCAAGGTGGTATAGGTGGGTCACTGCACTTAGTAAATTATGAAGGAGGCAGCTGAAAACAAGAGGCGTTACACAGAGTCCATGGTCAGTACTGTGCTCCTAAGGATGGACATGGGATTGTAACCAGGTGTGCTCTAGAAAATTTCTGGTCATCATGCTGTGGCAGTCCCTCCATGGAAATTCCTTGGGCTATTTAGATCTGGAATTCATATAGAAGACAGACTGCTGCCTCTCCTCTTGAGGATGTAACTGTAAAATTTCTCAAATTGCTTTTTTTTTTTTTTTTTTTTTTTAAACACAAGGTGATATCAGAGTAAGTGGTGGGAAAATTTGCCCTTTCATTCCTCAATTTTTCTTAGTCTCAGGCCCTTTTGAGTTGTGCTCTTATTTTGTACTGGAGATTACTGTCAATTAAAGCCCAAGGTTTGGAAGAATAAGGGTGGAGGGAAAGAAGGAACTAAATTATCTCTGAGTTATTTGAGTACTCTTTCAAAACATGGAGTAAGCACTAAGAGAAAGGAAGTTAATGACCTATTTTTGTGAGATGAGGCAGACAGTAGACTTTGAGGAGCAGAGCTGAAGTGCCCCATAGCAGACAAAGTTACTGCTGCCGAGCCCTGCTTCCTCTTTTGATATTAACTTATCCCATTTGAAGAGTTTTTTGGGTGGAATTTCAATGTGGCAGCTGATGCGGACCTAACAAAACCGAGCTGAAATTTCCCCTCGTGTCTGCGGTGGAGGGGAGCGCAGCGTGCCAGGGCTGCGGGGGCAGAGGGGGCTGGGTGCGAGCCCTCGGGAAGCGGCAGCCGGGGCTCTGCAGACCCCGCAGCGCCCGCGGGGCTGGGCCCGGCCCGGCTGCTTCACTCGCGGGGCTCAGAGTGAGTCAGACCGCCGCGGTGTCACTTGGCTGATCCGCTGCAGCTGCTGGCTAGAGTATTTATCCGCAGTGAGGGTGTGGGAGTGAGTGGAGCAAGGGAGAATTGCAGAGTGGCTCGGCTCAGATGCAGGGTGAGGCAGGGGCTGGGCTGAGCATCACCTGGGTGTGGGAGAGCGGCAGGATGTCTGCTTAGCTTCCTAGCACTGCACAAATGCACGGGGATGAAGATGTGTTGTCCAAAACTTTCAAGTTCCTCTTTGACCCTTTCTGTTAGATGCAGGATTCTTAAATCCTGCTTCTTGTCAAGCTTTGGTTTTCTTCTCTAAGGGAGAAATACTCTTGGAGGTGTATGAATGAGAGTCTTGACCCATGCCGCACTCCTTCTCTGTGAAGTGGTGTGGCTGAGGGCAAGGGCCTTCTTCCTCTGGAGGCAGACAAGCTCTGCTCCATGCCCTCTCCACCTTGAGCACAGGAGTAGCAGTAGTAAATCCCAGTCTCTTCTGCTTTCCTTTCCAGCCACACCCTCTTCCCTTTCTTGCAGGAGGGGCAAGCCTCAGCCCCTTTGCAGAAAGCTGCAGCCTTGCCAGACTCCCCTTTCCCCCTCCATCACCTGCCCAGTGTTGCTGCCAAACTTCTGTCGTCCTTGCAGAGAGAACAAGTTATTTTTTTTCATCAAAGCAGCAGATTTGGGTTTTGCCTGCACACTCATAATGGTTGCTCTGGCTCTGCTCCTGTCCTGGGTGCACTTCAGAGTTTCTACAGGCTCTCCATGTAGTGCCAGCTCCATGGGTGGCCTGCAGAAGATGGGTCAGTGTGGGAGTGAGGCGGGCTGCTTGTGCATTGCTAGGAAAGGTCCTGACCGTGGTGGGTAAGCCCCTGTGGAGAATCTGCCAGCAGATTCTCAGTGTGATATCCAGCTCAGAGCAGTGCAATGCAGAGTCCAGAGTGTGGGGATGGGATTCAACGCTGACTTTTTCTGCCCTGGCTTGGACTGTCTGTCCTTTGCTCCTTGAGTCTTCACTGCCAATTTTGAGACCTTGAGATTTTTTTGTCAGTTGAGATAAGTCAGGGCTAATTTAGGTAGTTCTTTTACTTTAAGTAGTGTTAGCACTACTCAGGATGTGTTTAGCTGAATGATGTTTGGTTGGTTTTTTTTTTATTTTTTACCTCCACCAGGCTTTCTCTCTCACAGATGGGAAACTTTTCACTGTCCCTTTCAAGAAATGCCACAGTGTTATTCAGAGTTGTTAGATTAATGTTGTGAGTAAGGATTTTTGATGCAATGCCTCGATATGGATTTGACAATATCCAACCCCTTGTGATAACAGTTGCACGCAATCCAAAGTGGCTCATTATGATGGCCGCAAAAGAAAGAGTGGTGATGTTGTCTTGCTTTTCCTGCACCCCAGGAATTAAAGAAACTGGAAATGGGCTGTATGGATTTTATATAACAACTTAATGTTTTAAACATTTCTCTGTTTTTCTGGAATATGAGCTACCAGTACTTTTGTTGTTGCTGTTGCTAAGTTACATACAAGTGTTTCTTTATGAAGTGACACCCTTAAAAAAAAAAGCCTCCACTGTTTTGAAAGATTTTGCTGAATCTTGTTTTCTCCTTTTCAAAAAATTTATTTAATCCTGCTCCCTTCTTTCCTCCCTGCACTTCCTCCCCAGGGCAAAGGGAGATCATAGAAAATTATTCTGTGACAATAAGTCTAGAAATAGCAAATGATGATAATGAAAAAACACAAATGTTGGTTTTGGTTAGGAGTGATTAGGATTGCTCTGATGTGCTGTAATTTATGTGCACCCATCTTTACACAGATGCATCATCCAGCAGGGTGCATTTTTCATTGTGCATGCTAATCTCTTCAGTGTCTGCCAAACCTCTGAAAAGTACCACAGCTTTTACTCTATAACAACATGTGAGTTCTAAGTAGATAAACTTTTAGGGAATATTTTTGTTCATTTTGACCATGGAGAAGTCACTGCTGTTGTAAGTAAGGGCTGCCCGTTTTAATACGGGGAGAGTTGGTTAGGGTGGCTAGAAGATCTGACTTCTGAAAATATTTCTGCGGGTAGTGAGCCAAGTTTTGTCCTGGCTAAGCCCACATAACTTCACAGCATTAGTGCTGCAGGAGCAGAGAGCCTGCAAGCAGCCGGTCCCTGTCAGGGGGGACAGCAGAGCCAGCCAGAGGAGACAGGGAGCTCAAAGCATCTTTTCCTCCAGGCACCCACTCTCCCAGCAGGGCTGTGAGCTTTTTCCACCTTGTCTTCCAAAAGGTCTGCTGGGAAATGGGGCAATATTCCTGAGTATGTGACTGCTAAAAATATTGTGAAAAGTGTGAGAGATGGCCAGGTGATCTGGGCAGAGTCACTGACACACTTTGGAGGATGAGCTTGGGGGGAATGAAAGCAGGGTGCTGGCTCTCTAAACAAGACTGAAGTTGTTTTTCCATAGCCCTTTGAAATCCTTCTAGGCAGAGGCTTTTAAGTGCGATGTTCTTTGGAGGAAACTTTAAAACAACTTATGGTCAGGTTACATTATAGGTTCAAACAGGATATGTATCAAATACCTGGAAGGAAAGTATGACTTTGGATAGCAGGGTAGCCCAGATTTTGCATAGAAATGCCATTTCAAAGCTCCAAGGCAGACACAACAGTTTTCCTGAAATAATACCAGCAGTAATCCCTTCAAATATCCCCAAGTGTATTGGCTCACGCATGTTTTAAAATTCTTTCTCAGTTTTGTTATAAAAAGTTGCATATTTCTCTCCCCTTCACCATATGAAAATCTTCTAAGAATTTTTTATGAGCTTTTGTGGACTTCAGAATAAGCCCTCCTTCCCCTCCCCTTCCTTACTTTCTAATCCAATTTAGTCAGATAGTTACTTCAAATCCCTTGGAGGCCTGTAGTTTGTTCATTCTCCCACAGTGCTGAGATTTCCCTCCAGCCCAGCTGGCAGGAGTTTTTAGAAATAACAATATCTCAGGGGGAAGGAGCTGAAGATTGAATGGGGTCTTTTGTCCAGGTCTCTATGAAGCCAGATTAATTATGCATTGCAGAACACAGTTTAAAGCCCTGAATTAGGTCCTCATTGCAATGAAAGGAGAGCACAGGCTTGAAAACTGAAAGAATTCCCATTTCTATCAGAGGGACAGACATATAATGACTGAAAGCAGGAAGAATTTTTGAAAATTGCAATTAAACAGTATTTTGTATTTACCACTCAGTAGCAGTTGTCTTAAGCGTTTACAAAAGTGATTCTTTGACATTTTTTCACATGATCACTCCATAGGTGGCTGGACTTTGAGGATTTTCAAGTCTTTTCTGTGTTACTAGGCTACTCTTGAAAGTACTTGTGCTTTGATGAATGAGAGGGGTTTTTTTTTGGCCAGCACTTACCTGAATAGAGGTCTTTAAAACCTCAGCAGTACAATTAGCAGTTGGTCAGATGATACTGATGGTACAGGAAAAAAGCGAATGGTTTTCTCCTTTACTTCTGGGGATTTTCTAAAGCTGCCTGACCCAGTGTGATGTGCAATAACAACATTTTTCTTGGTTTTCTAATGCACTTTAATTCCAGTTTGAGGAAAGTAAAACTCTTTCGTGGATAATAAGTCCATAATGCTATACAGCTGCCAAATAAAAAGTTGTCCACAGGCATTTGTATTCATAAGAGCTCTTTCTGTCAGTGTGGGAGATTGTGTTTTCATAGGGGACTGGGGCCAAAGAGGGATAAGGAAAAGGTTAGCTATGAAACCTTTCACTCTAGAAAATCTTAGTACTTTTCGATAGGAGCAAAATGGGATGGATGGAGTGTGAGCAAAAGAAACTGATTCTTTTCTTTTTTATCATCTCCTTGAAATCCCATGTATGGAATAACATGCTGCAAAATAACTCTACCATAATGAACTCTGCAGTTTAATAATTTTATTTGAAGATTACAAACAGTAAACATCCAAAAAGATAGCCAAATACATACTTAGAAAGATAGCAGTGTTTTGGGACTGAGTAAATAATTTACTGAATCACACTAGAAAATCTATAAGTAGAAGCTTAGTGTGAAGTAACTAGACCCAGATACTATGCAGGCAAAACTTTTTTACAGAGCAAGCATTTAATGAAAATTAATAAGTTGTTTGGTCAGTATTTGAGGCACATGGTTCATCCTAGATTGTCTCCACGCTGCTTCTCTAGATGTTCAAGGGTTAATTGAGAGCTGTGTTGACCCAAAGCAATTGCTGCTGGCATGGAGAGGAGGAATGGGCACCTCTGGCAGTGGCCTCCTAGAGTTTGCCTTGAAGGGGGCAGAGTGGACGTGGCTGTGTAAGAACAGTTCCCAGCTGGTGTGCAGTTATGGGGAAACCGCCTGCAGTTGGCCTAATCCAGGGTCACCTCAAGTTGCTCTACTTTATGGTGTCAGAATAGGGCTGGTTGAGAGACAGAGAGAGTGAGAAGTGTGCTGTAATGTCTGGTGAAGGCACTTCTGAGGAGTTTACCTCATACCTCTGCTTCTCTATGCTTCTGCTTTGGGTCTGCTTCGCTCTTTTGCAACAAGAGCTGAAGAGCCCTGTTTTTCTCTTCTCTTTGCTTGTCCTGGAATGAACCAGCTGGAGTAATTAGTACTTCCCAAGTTTTTTCCAAAATTCAAATTGAAATAAGTTTTCTGTGTTTTGAAGGAAATGCAAATTTCTATAATTTCATTTGCAAGTATCTATACCAAGGAAGAATGAAAATAGCTCCCATGGACTTGAAATGCTTCATGAAAAAATGGTGAAAGTACTGGCAAGGCTGGAAAAACCCAGATCTGCAGAAGTGTTCTAGCTCTTAATATCTACTATTTGAACCTTCTCATCCCAGGTTTTGGATCACACACCAACTCTGTCTAGGTGGTCTCTAGAAAATAAGAACAAAAGTCAGGTTTGCCTGGTAACTTGCAGAGTAACAGTAGGGCTCACCACACTAATTATAATGCTGTGTGCAAGAAGTGTTTTCCATGTCACTGATCTTGCAACAAAACCAAAAGTTCTTTCAAAGGTAAGAATATGTGTACATCTAGAGCTGTCCAGATCTTTTCCCAACAAAACACCTTCTTTCTTTAAAGCTGATCAGAATGTAACAAAATGTAGGACAGAAGGTCAGCTTTGGTCTGATAGAGGTGAGAAAGGCTGGCTGAGGAAATGGGCCTCTTTTTAAGGAAACCCTTCTAATGATCTGCAACACAGCCTGCCTCGTGCCAGTCTGCTTGGGAGCTGCTGTAGTTTAGAATTTGGGAGCCTCACTTGGAGCCAGGAGGTCTCAGGGCTTCCATGTTTCTGCTGGTGAGCCTGCAGGCTCGGCCTTAACTTCCTGGGGCCACAGGATAGTTGGGCTGCCAGCTGCTGGGCTGAGAGCAAAATAAAGGATTCCACAGTCCTCCAGAATCGTGTGTTGCTTGGTGAATCTCAGCTTGAAAGTCTGTGCATGAAAGAAGCATTTTCATTAAAATAAAAATAAATGTATTAATCATTCTGCCTTGAACTTAGCATTAATAAAAACTGGAAAGATTATGAAGGTAATGTCAGAGCTAGGAGTACAGTGTTAGATTTCTACTTTTGGATGCCCATTATCTAAACATTCTGAACAATCCTGTCAAAAGCACTCAAGTGATTATATTTAATTTATTTAATTCCTTTCCTCCTCAGACTTCAGCTCTTACACATTTGGAGAAATGTTGAGTTTTTCCAGCAGAAGATCAGACCGGTTTTAGGGTTCATAAAAACATTACTTTAAAAAAATCAACTCTTTGTTTTGAAAACTCTGTTTATCTAGTTTGAACTTCTGTTCAGATGTTTTTCTGTCATTCTTCTTCTTGTGCAATGAAAAGGAAAACTAAGTAGAAAAACTCTTTTAGTTTCTGAAAGTGACCAATGTAATACCTTAATAACAGGAATGTTAAAGACAAGAATTCTGTACATTAAAGTTACATGAGCTTATATAAGCAGAAGACCAGCATTGTCATGATGACTGATACACAGTTGTATCTGTTAGTGGGAGATAAGGGAAGTTTATAATAATAGTTGTTTTTTTTCCTCCTCTTTCTAAGTGGAACTTAAAATTATTTCCCTGAGCCCTATCAGTTCCAGGTGATCTAAAAATGCTGAATTTTGTCTGGTTTAACTGTAAAATCTGGGATCCTCAACACTCAAAAAGCTGACATATCCCTATTTGTGGAAGTAGAGGCTCAGCTGCAGTTCAGCACTTTTGGCCCAAATAATCCTTGTGTCTTAGCTGGAGTATTTGCTTTCATGTCAAGAGCCATGCTGCCGCCACTCAAACCTTTCAGGTTTTTTTGGGAGGTATTTTTTTGAGCTGAGAGACTTTTATGCATTTTGCTCTTACTGGACTAGTTTAGTTTCTGAGTTCTGCATATGTGCAGTTGTAAAGAAATCAAATATTACAGCTGGAAACTGTGAGATCAGCCTTGTCACTGCTCCGGCCTCCCATTTACCGTGAAAACAAACACAGTTCTCTTCTCATGTCTGCCAGCAGGAAGGGGGTGGGGAGGCAGGCAGAAAGGCAGAGGAAAGTTTTTTCTTCAAAAAGGAAGAAGGTCAACTATTTTGGGAAACCAAAAGCTCTCTGCAATTAGGAGAATTCTTTCTCTGCTCAGTGATTAGAGAAGTCTGCAGGCAAGCAGCAATTGCTGCAAACAGTAGAGTCTTGAAGATGGACGATGCATCCCTTTGCTGAAACATGTCTTTGCAGAGGATGAAGTGAATAATGCAACATTTTTTGCTGTGCCAACAGTCAAATCTTGACATGGAATCTATAAATCTCTGTGCTGGGTAAATCAGTTCTTCAGGTACAGTCAGTCAGCTGATGTGCTGAAGGCAAGGACTGTGTGACTGATTTCTGCCGCCTGCTTTTGACATCTCTGTGGGACTCGCTGTGTTTCTTAAGGCTGTATCCTCCTAAGATAGGAAAAGAAACAGACCTTGGAGAAATTCTTACCCACAAGATACAAAACAATGAAAAATTTTAATTCAAAACTTAAAAAAAATTAAATTCTAAAGCTGGGAAGTGCTGTTATTGCCTGAAGAAACTGGAGAATAACATTTTAATGAGGCTTTGTTTTGGAGTCCTTGACTTAGCCGCACATGTCTTACCCTGAGTTCAGTGTCTCTGCACTCTTCTGGCAAGCAGACCCTCAAAGGAGTCCACACAGAAAATTGCAGACATGTTCCTCATTACTCTCTTGAATGTGTTTGTGAGTGTCCTTAATTTCTTTAGGTTTCATGTCATTCCAATCAATAGTTAGAAAACTAGTACAGAGTAGAATCTGAAAAGCATATTTTTGAAATGACTTAAGTCATCTGGTCTTCTATTCTGCTAGTTTTCATGCAATGAAAATTCCCTAATAATTTTAAAGCATTTTTCCAAAGCCTGATACTTTTTATTTAACAGGGTTTTTTTTTTTTTTTTTTTTTTTTTTTTTTTTTTTTTTGTTTTTTTTTTTTTTTTTTGTATATAGATGCATTACTTTTCTCTGCCTAGAGTTGTAATTTGCTCTCTCCATTCTTAGTATTTACATTGCAAATACTACCGGGCTGCTATTTACAGTCCTTTCTCTGAGACCTCTTAGATATGCTATAAATATGTTTATACAGAAAATTAAATAGTAATCTATTACAAAGCATTGCTTGGCTCAAAAACTGCATTAGTTTTCATCACATGAGTCTGGTAATCTGATGCTCAGCTGACTGTAGTATTCCATGTAGGATCATATGGGAACTGTATTAACTGTTAAAATGTCCAGTCTGCACTATCTCCAGATGCATATGTGCGTTCAACACAGAGTTGTATTGATCTTTGCAGCTGTGTTGCAAGCTGTTGTTTATTGCCTGTCTGCAATCCCTCCTAGGTGTCCTTTGTTCTTCATTCCTTGAGTTTTTCATCTGATCGAGGGCATACGTGAGGACATACTTCCAGATGGAGTCAACCTTTGTGCAGTCTTCTAGTGGCTGTGCCTCTTTTTTGTTCAGTAGTATCTGTGGAAAGAATGTTTCCACTTCTCCACATCCTTTAGGAAGAACTATGACACAGAATGAACTTGGCTTTCCTCCTCTCCATACTTTCAATGAGGGTTTAGCAGAATATCTAGTAAAGAAATTCAGATCATGCTGCTCAAAGTATCTCTCCACTGGTGGCCAGAACTGGGTGCGTCCATGTAAGCGCATCCTGGAAGGCTCAGAGTCCACAACACCAGTAGGGACATCATAGCCTTCGTCTTAACTGGAGCTCCTCTTGCAGCGTTTGTGATTTTCTCAGCCCCTGGAGTAACTATTTCCTTCCTCCATCTTGAAGATAAAATAATTTCTACTCAAAATGCACTCTGATTGAGTTTTGTGCTGTCCTTTCTAGTTCCCTGCAATACTGTGCCTGTTCACTGGCTTTACAGGCAGCTAATGCTGGGAGAGGAACACTCTGAGGCCAGAAAGAATCCTGAGAAAAGGATCCTTTCCTAGTGTTGGGTGTGCACAGTCTTCTCAGGCCTTATCTGTAGTAGCCTTTTCTTCCCCAATTGCCATTGTTATAACCATAACTCCTGTTTCAGACTTCATGTTAACTGAAAGATTTCTTTTGCTACTGGTTTTGTTATAACATTTCCAAACTTTCCAGACCATGTTGAGATAATATTTGCAGCATTGAGTTAAAAGTTGTTTATATGTTTTATTGTTTTCATTAAAAATTTAAACATATATTGTATTTAAATTTTATTTTATTTCAATTAAAAATTCATGAGTCTTCTGTAGCATTTTGTTACCAATAGTTACATGGAATGGAGTACACAAAAGAAGTATTTAGAAAATCTGATGCGTCCATCTTCTGAGATGGCTGTTTAATTTCTGTCAGGTCTTTTGGAGATCACATACCCTCATTGCAGAGAGCTAGAATACTTTGAATGCTAAGAGGAGGGGGAGATTTTGGCCAACAGTCAGAAAGTTGCCTCAGGTCTTTCATCTGACAGTGCTTGTGCCTCTCCTGTGTGGATCACAAGATCATTAGATTATCTAGGAAGACAGTTAATGAGGCTGACACTAGTTACAAAATTTTCTGCCACATGTTGAGATTACTGTGCATTTGTCAATTCCTACATAATGAGGTTAAATTGCCAGTTCATTGGGATGCATAATTATTCTGCTTTAAGATCATTCTCTTAATTTTGGAGTATCTTTGTGGATGGGACTGGTACTTTGTGTATCTAGGAGTACTAGTGGCCAGAGTACTGCACTGAAATACTGGGAGTACTACTGGAAGGCCATGGAGAAGATCTAGCCAAAGGTATAAAAATGGCTATTACTATAACCAAAACCATTTATTCTTTCATTGCTCATCCTCTCTTCTCAGATGTCATCCTATGAATGCAGTATGACACATCAAAAAAACCCAGTGAAGCTATCCAACAAATATTTGTTCACAGTAGGTGCATGATTCATGAGGTGGTGTTCTGCCAGCATACAAGACATGTTTTTTTGTCCTGTTTATTATTAACCACTTGGAATCTTATAATCTTCTCTAATATTGTACTTCTGCAGTGTTTATTTTGGAGAATACAGATTTTTCTTTACATTGTTTATAGCATCTAAAATAGTATTATGAATCGCTATGCCATAGGGACCAGTATAGTTTTAATAGAAGTCGCTGGCATCCATAAATTTTTTCTCATTTATGGGTGGAGATTTAGTGTGGGTTTTCTTACCATGGCCTAGAAAGGTTTGTAGGGTAAGTCTAAGATAGCTCAATCATAAGTGGAGTTCCAAGTAGTAAAGGTAAAATGCATTTCACCTATTAAATGGTCTAAATTTGACTTTAGATGCCTATGAGTCATTTTCTTTTTTAGCTTTCTTTTTTCATTAATAGAAAAAGCCTGTGTCCAGGCAGTGATTCATCTGAGCTATGTAAACTACCTAAATTAGGATGGAATAATTCATCTCTGATAGATCCCTAATCTTTTTCTGATGAATAGGGTGCAGGAATACTACATGAGATTTAGAGGTTATACCCAGCTTTTACATAGGTAAAAGCAGATGGGATGAATCTGCCAACAAAGACAGCTGTAGGATTCAAACAAATATCAACTCTACTGCTCAAATACCTTCTACTACTCTGACATGGAGTGAGACTTAAAGAGGAATGAACTGACATATACCACTGACATGCTTTTTAGCACATATTTCTGAGGACTGTAGAAGGATTTAATTAAAGATATGGCTCTGAATGAAAAAGAAGTCTTCTCAATTCAACAGACATACAAACACAACTATGCCTTATAATTCATTGACTGGTTGCCCAAAATTAATATGATTGACTTGGAATGTAGAATAACATAGGGCCACAAGTCTGGTGATAGTTCTTGTACTGCTACTTGCAGAATATGCAGAAACTTCAGTTTAGAAGACATTTTAGGGTAAGTTTGTTTTAGAAAACAATACTGAAATTTTACCAGGCAATAGGAGGTTGCTGTGCTGTGCATCTGTCCTGATGAAAATCATTGCAGCCAACCTTAACAGATGCTGCTGAAAAACTGAGTCGAGCAAACTGGTGAAAGTAGCTACTTCCACTGCTTTCTCAACAGTGCCTTCCACCAGTCACCCAGCTTTGTGAAATCCATTATCCTTTTGGGCTGTAGGGCAACGTTTTCTGAAACTGAAGTTAGACTTTATGAACATGTTCTAATCATGTTTTGATGATTAGGCACTGAAATAAATGATCTTCCTTCAGTAACAATTTCACGAGTGTCCAGGTTCCTGTGTCTCTACGACTGCTGCTGAAGTCAATGGTACCAGTAAGAAAGTGGTTTCTTGCAAAGGGATTATTTCAGAACATTTTTTTTCCCACTCTGGTTTATAAGGTCATAACTTGCTTCCTTACTCATGTGAGCATCTAAATTGGTTAATTTCTGTTTTCCATAGGAGTATTTTAAAAGCATGAATGGTCTCATTCTCTTCTCACTTCAGAGCAATGCTGACATGATTTCTGTCTGGTAGTAGTGCCAATGCCACTAGGTCCAGGGAAAATCATCATAGGCTATGTTCAAATTCAGGCAAATTCAAGCATACCAGGCAAGATTTCAAGTATTAGCGAACATTATATTATAACTCTTGCAGCTAATCAACAATTTGTTCAAAATTTACTCCAGAACTTGTGTTTAGGACTTGAAAAATTTTTTTGGTCATACGCAATAACTGTGTTTTTGTGTTTTCTTTTGCTTTACAAAGACAAAAAAATCTTTAGCAAATTGCAGTTTTATGTAGATTCATTGGCATTATTTTGCAAAGCCTGTGCTACATAATGAGTCATTAAGATTTCAAAGTTTAATACACTTGAGGGAGAAAATTAACTAAATTATATAAGACCTTGGAGCAATAATTATTTTATTTTCCTTATGCTGTGACATTCAATGACTGTAAATTCCAAACCAGGATTCCTATTCCTATGCAGCTGCTGATTTTACATGTTTCATTCAAAATGCTTTTTCATGAAGCAGCAAGCTGACACTTGCCACATTTTCAGTTTTCTCAGAGCTCTAGACTGGAATGACATAGGCCATGAGCAGTGTTTAAATCTGTGAGCTATATTTGATTTCTGTAGGCATAGGTCCAAAATCAGTATAGCTCTATGTGATTTTGATCTGAAAAATTGCAAAGCATTTTTAAGAGAGGTTGGTGCCATTAGCCCTATTTTACAGATATAAAAACTGAAGCAGGTCTGGTATAGCCTGGTGACCTACAGTTAGTTAAACAGTATTGCCTAGTTTTCTCTGGGAACTTATGGAAACAGGACTCATGAGGTTTTTGAAGTGGTTGTGGGATTTGAGGTCTGAATCATAATAGGCAGCTCATGTTTTCTGTTTAATTTCTAAGGTATTCTTATAACTAGATCTTAAACCTGTAGCACTTGACTGCTGTTGCTGATTCTCTCATTGGTTTGGGAAGACAGTCAATGTTTCTGTGCCTCAAAGTGGTATAAATTAATTGATGTTAGCTTCACTGCAAGAATTAACTAATGTTTGGAGCTACTAAAGTGAAGAGAACCTTGATTATAATGTATCCATCCATGTTTAATATTAGTAACTTTTAAGTGTTCTTTCTACTGAAACAAAGGGTAATCTTCCTCCACACATACAGCTTGAGACTTGTTAGACCACAAACTAATGGAGCAGAAGTACTTGTGGTCTTTGACTAACAGAACTGAGGGCCAAATTTTTAAAAACAAACTGTGCCTGATAACATTTATTCCCTTCTTTCCAGAATTCATCATTTCAACTCAAGGAAACTAGAAATGAAAAATCAACAAAATCCCTGAAATATAAGGTAAAATGAAGAAAAAATTCTTTGTACATGTAAGATAATTATTTGAAAATTAACTGTGTCTGATAGAATTATTCTGATAGAATACTAGAACTTTCTGTTGCTGTATTAGAAATAGCTTTTATATTCTTTAATTTTCATCTCCTTTATTTCAATACATGTGATGAAATGCATTGAGATTTATGTATGGATTTATGTTTGGATATTTTATCAGTCAATCTAATTGTGCTTTGAAGGTCCCTATCAGTATACTTTTCCAGTACCTTACAAATCCTTACTTTAAAATGAAATACATTTTTCCCAGATATCCTGATTCCAAGTTTCTGTGTTGAAGTCTGCTGAAAGACATGGGAATCTTTTGGATCAAACCTCCCAAAGATACTTTGGCCTAAATTTTGTATTTACTTAGACACAATGATATGAATAAATTTTCGTTCTTTCTTAAAGAATGAGCTGTTTGTTAAGTATATTAGCCACTATACTGGAAACAGAATCATAAAGACACACAATTTAATAGTGTTTTCGAGTTCAAGCTGCCATTTTGACGAGATATTTGGTACAGACATTTTACACTAATTCTAACTCTATTGCAATTTTATTTAAATTTATTTCTTCTATTTAAATTTAACCAAGAAAGTAGATTTTTGTTATTTACCTGATGAAATATATTGACTAATATTATTACATTAATGTACATTAATGTGCTGGCATAAAACTCCCAACGAATCCAGGTTGAAAAAGCTGTCCTGCATTATTTCCTCTTTATGCACTCTAATTTAGATCCCTGAAATACTTACATGCGCTTATCCATGTGCCTCATTGATTTTAATGATATAAAAGTGGCAGAGTGGCTGCAAATGAATTTCCTCACTCAGGAAGTCACCCAATAATTATTTCTGTGAAAAATTGCAGAATTTTCCTGAAAAGCACTCCAAATTATTCCATCAGGAATAAACACATTTCAAGGAGAAAGATTGCTCTGAAATGTAGGTCTTTACTCTCAAAATACAGTCAGAAAAGCTAGTCTATCAATACTGCATTGTGATTAACATATTTTGATTGTAAACCCAGTGTTTCTTTTGCACTTGCCGAAGAAATGAGGTTTTTCAAAATTATAAGCAAGGAAAACCATCTTGTTTCAGAGGTATGGGAGGGGCGAAACCATGTTTCCTCCTCTGTTTTTGTTTTCTTCTAGCAAAAGCCAGTGAAGGGGCTTAGGGAAGAGTCCTCTTAAGAAAGAAGCAGAGATTGTTGTGTGGGAGGAAGAGATTGAGGGAAAGCACAAAGTGCTGTCATTGGAGAGGGCCAAGAGGGCTGAATCAGGCTGATAGAGACTTTTCATTATCAGAAGCAATTGCTCCAGCAAGAACAGCATGGGAGTTCATGAAATGTTTTTGAACTTGGATTCCTGATAGGAGCTCATTACATAACTTGTGCTTTGTGAGTGCTGGCAACTGGCAACCTACAGAAAGACACAGCCAGAAGCAATGTGCTCAGCTGCTTGCTTTTTTATAAGAAAAATCACCTATATCTGGGCCAAGAATTAAACAGACAAGCCTATCTTTACCCCTCCCCCTGCCTCCTTCATCAACACAAGTCTGGTTTTCATCACAGATTAATAAATGAAACCTTCCATCATTTTTCTCTGCTTCCCACAGCCTTTTGGTAGGAGTTAACAATGCTCCGAGTCAACATTGCCATAGTGCTTGAAATGTCTTTGCATGTTTGTGCACTTGAAAGAGTTGTGGCGATAGGATTAGAAAAAGGCTTTTAATCCATCAGTGCATACAATCTCAAAAACTTTGGGATGGTTTTGATCACATTTGGTTTGACAAAAATCTGTTGAACTGTCTTGCTTGTTGTCTTTTATAATAACAATAATTTTTTCAAAAAGAGCCCGTGTTATATATTCAACTGTCTCCAGAGGTGATTATTTGTATCATATGCTGTTAAGGAAATAAGTCTAAATGCTGAGGAATTCCAATTAAGCAGGCTCAGCTGGAACAAATAGCCATAGGATTTCACAATACTGTTCTGAAATTATTGGCAGGCCCAGAAGCTGGGGAAATTCTTGAATTTTGGGGTTTTACCGTGGTGGACATAGCCACTAAATCTTATTTGTTTTCAAATCAGTGGGTTTGTAGACCGTGTGATTTCACAATTGCTGTCAGTGGTTGTTCCTCTTTCTTACTTTCTCTTCCATCTGCCCTAAAAAAAGAAGAAATTTTAGCCAAACAAGCAGAAACTCTTCCACATTTCTAAGAGAAGTGTTTATGGGACTAAACACCATAGAATTTCCTTAGGTTCAGGTGGTTTATTTATGAGAAAAAGCTTTGGTTATTTTACTTGGAGGTAGAGGCAATTCTGTTGAGCCCTTGAGGGGAACCACATTGCAGGTATTTACTCAGTCTGTGAAAATTTAACTGTAAAATCACCTACGATGTTCTACTGTAATATATAATTTTCTGTGTAGTATACTCATCAAAAAACAAGTTAAAACTTTTCTGTGTTGTGTAACTCTAATTCCCTGTTTATATGATAAACACTTCTCTGTTTTGCTTTCCAAGGGCCATCATTCCCTCCCTGCCTAATCTACTGTTGCTAACAAGAATGACAGCAACAAACCAGGAAGAAACAGCCTTCCCTAGCCCTTTGTTTTCAGTCTGCCAGGTGAACACATGTATTTTTTTTTCCCTTTGCCTTTCCTCTCTTCTCCTTTTCAGAGAAAGGAAACCATTTTTATGTTGCGCTAAGGAAAAGTGACTGAAAAGTGGAAGCCCATACTTTTCTCTTCAGCAAACGGAGATCTGTTTTCAGTCTGATGTTTGGTGAAAGGAAGCTTCAGAGCTGCAGGCCAGATGCCAGGAATGTCTGATTTCCTTTCCACCCACTCCTATGATCCTCCCTTTTGGCAGTGATTACTGATGACCACAGCTGTCATGCTAGGTCATGGTAAGCTGTCAAGCAAGGTAGTACATGAGATATACGAGGCCCAGTCCTTGATCTGAAGAACAAGATCTTAAACTGAATCTGGTGTCAGCCAGCATGTGAGCATACCACGGCAAGAAGCACTGGGCTGATGTCAACTTGGTTGTTCTGGTTCCTTGAGGAGATGGGCAAGCTGTAGGTGCTTTTCTAACCTTTACACAGCCCCTGATATCCTGAAGTGTGAGGAGGGGTTGTAATTTAGTCAGAGCAGACGATTTGCAGGAATGGGCAAGTCCTTCCAGCCAGCTGAAATGAGAAATAAGCACTTTGCGTGGCTCTCACCCAATAAGTATGTTATGATAGAGGCCAAGCTCCGTAATCAGCGATTAGAAGTTCAACAGCACTCAGGTGGTTGTGCTGCATACAGCACTGTGTGGGTGACCAAGTGTTGACATTATGGATGTCTGACTGAAAATCAGCACAGAATTGCAGACTTCAGAAAATGATGGATACTTTTGTCAGGGACATAACTTCTATAAATAGGACTTGCACTCTGTGTAAGGCAGTATTTTGTTAAGCTTCATGTGTTCAGTGCCAAGTGCATAAATGTCTTCTGAAGGGGTAATATTTTACTATGTTTTATGCTGTTATGCTGGGTTCAGAATGCACTTTTTGCTGTAGCATCTGTTCTTCTTCTAGTGGCGTATTAAATAACGTGACTAAAGTCCATTAGGTGTTTGCTCTGTCTGCCTTGCTGCAGAGAGGGAGGCATTTGCGATGAAGTGTTTGTTTTTAAAACATTAAAGAAAAGGTTGCTTTCTGTTTCCCAGAGAAAAAAAGGTCAACACTAGAGGGACAGAAGGTCATAAGTGCTGTGATTGTCCATTGTTTTTGTGGGAGTTTATTGCTGCTTTAGGCTGGCACAGCCAAGGAACTTGCCTTCAAAATAGTGTCAGGATATGTGTATGTAGGTGATGCTGATTTCCTTTAGTTCAAATTTAAAATGACAGGGTCTGATACCTGTGGTCTTGCTCCACTTGGAGAATGATCACCTTAGTGAGTTCCATGTGAATTTCATTTGGTATGATTTACTCCAGAACAGCAAACATAATTTCAGCCCTTTTGCTCTTTGTTCTCACAAAACACCTATGGCCTTGGAACAAATGTTACATAAAATTGAATTTGACTTTATGAAGCTCTTACACAAGGTTGGTAGAAAATTCCAGGAACCGTTTGGACAAGAGCCAGTTTCTTTACTGATTTCTCCTAGCCAAAAAAGGAAGCTAATGACTACTTTCACAAGGCTGGGGAATCCACAGCTACAGCTAAGAGGGGTAAAAAAAATGTCATAAATAAACAAGTCCTTCCACAAACCCTTCCTCAGGAAACCAGCATGGGAAGCACAGACATTTAGAATGACAATCCAGCAGGCTTTGCCAAAGAGAGACTTTCCAAAACAGCTGTAGCAATGGTTGCAGTTTCCTTGAACATCCCTTTTAGTAGCATTATAGCCTCAACTGTTTATATGTTAATCTAATTGTTTTCTTGCTGTCAGCTGTATTTATTGCCATTGTATAAAGTTGTTAACCTGCATAAGTAACCCTTGAGAGAGAGTGACAGGCTTCAATAAATGCTGCTGTCCATGAACCCAGTTACCTTTCAGCCTCTGTTCATTCAGGTGCAGTCAGTTTTGAGGCTGGGACAGAACTGGTGTTCCATCTCCCTGTGGGATACCATTTGCTTCATTTGTTCAGAAAGCTTTTCATAGCTGTCCCATGTCTGGAGCACTCAGGAGTGAATATGCTTCCTCTCTTTGAATAATGGTTGAACTCCCTGTGGAAGAGGAGGTATTTAAATAACCATGTTGCCATGTAGAGTATCTCATGATTTCAATCCTCAGAGTCCCTGAGCTATCTGAGCACATATTTATAATCAGCTTGGTGAATGCTCTCTCTGGCTATTTATCGGCTGTGAGCCTGTGTTTCCATTTTACAAGTGCAACTCTATAGCTTAAGAATATGGTATGTCCAGTCGTTAGCAGAATTTAAATTTTTTTTTTTTGTCTCCAAGAACGGAAAGTTCCCAGCATAGGACAAATCTTCTTTGTGTAACAAATACACATATACTTTTTTTTCTTTGCTTTGCTGACTTGGACTGTGGGACATAGTTGCTGAGACGCAAAATGATTTCTATGTCTGGCCCTCACTGCCATGTTACAGGGTTTAACTCTAAATATATTTGGAACTGGCAGGATCTGTGTCCATACTGTTGAACTATTCTACATTTAAAACTCCCAAAGTGTCTTTTGGAAGCAGTCTCTGGCCCATGCTAACTAACTTCTGAGCTGTGTCTAGGAATTATATGCAACCTGGCACTGTCCCAAATGCTAGCTGAACCACACTACATCTGTGTCAGGGCTGCTCCACCCCTTTGATAGGAAAGACATTTGACACTGCTTAATCTACAAGGACATGTAGAGTTCTTAGCCGTAAACAAGCTCATCTGTACTGGGTAAAGGGAAGACTCAAGCCTCTTAAGTGAGACTCAGATGCCTAAATTTCAGTTCAAGCTGAAAGTTTGCAAGCCTGTCTGTAGTCATCATGGCTTCTGAAAGCCCAGAGACACAATTTTGTAAATAATTTCTTTTAAAGTAGTATTTAAAGTACTTAAGTACTCAGAAGTAATACCATTTTGGCAAGACTGAATGTCCTGGCATGGTGAAAGCACCATCAGAAGTCACAAATTGGCTCCCCTGATTTGATATCTCCTGAAGGTTTGGGTTTGGTAGTTCTGTTCATGGTGATAGAGGTGGTTTGAGCACAGAAATGAGCAGCTGTGGCTGCTTCCATTTAGGGGTGTGGATAGAGCTGGTGATGCAACACTGAGAGCTGCCACCCAAATGTTCAGAGCTGTGTCTTTCACCTCCGATAAGAACAACTGAGGCTTACCTGGAAGAACTCTGGGGTTTTCTGCTGAGTGAGGTATATATGGATTTGGAATCCTAAGAGCACTGTGGGTGTAAGGTTCTGATTGCCTGTTTCCTTCATAAGTCTTCTGTCCTCTGTGCTAAAGTTTAAAGTCAATGGTGATATTAACACTGGTTTCTTGGAACAAAGAAGTGAACGTGACCTAAACATCCTCACCCAAAGGGATGTGTTAAAGCCCTGAACACAGAAAGGGTTAATAAGTATTTCCTGTGATGAACGGTGAGTTTAAAGAATATCTGTGGCTTGGAGAAACGATGATTTCCTGACACACTCCCCCATTTAGTGTTTCCTTCAGCAGCTTGACCAGCTGAGGCAGCCCCTGGCTGCTGGGAATCCCATCTCCATTGCACCTGTGTGATCACACAGGCATTGCCACCTGGGCTGAGATTTGCCAGCCTGCCCTGGCAGCCGGGCCTGGTAGCAGAAGTGAGCACAACATCACCATGAGTCCCACTGAAATGCAGGCAGCACTGACCCAGGGAAATTGAGGGTGGGTGTCTGGTGTCCTCAGTAGTGCCTGGACCATGAGGCTGTATGCTCCGGGGTACATCATGTTTACTGTAGATAAAAAATGGTGCTTTGAAGTGACAGTGTTCAACTGTCTCAGTTGAACTTGTGCTAGCAAACAAGGAAATTCCAGAAAAATGCTGCAGAGACCTTCATGTTCTCCATCTATTGACCTTGCATAAGAACCACCCATCCCTTGCAGCAAAACTCTGCATTTTACTTGTTTCGTCAGCCAGCCTTCCCTTTATAATTGAGCTCTATTTGCATCTTGTATTTATTACTGGGTAATCATCTGCTTCAAAAATGCCTTTGGACAAAGACTGCTGTATTGGTCAAAGCTTATATCCTGTTGTCACCAGTAACTCCACTGAATATCAGGGAATGCTGAAGACACACTTTTTGAAGGCTGTAAACTGACTTGTGTTAGATAATCAGAAATGAGAATCTATACTCAGTTTCAAAAGTTGACATTTACAGCTTTAAAACAAATCTTTTCACTTCCAGGAAAATATTTTATGTGGAAGAAGTCTATACTGAAAATTGTGCTTAAGAACAACATAAACTGTTGTGAAACGTGAATTGACTCAGAATTTTTACAGATGGGCTAAAAAAATGAAGAAAAATACCAACTGTTAAAAGTGAATAAAATTTTACTTGTTTGCTATTCAAATAGGAATTTAACTGAAATGAAATGGATATAAATTTTTGTTCAGACCTACTTCAGCTGGTTCACATCCTATCCTACCTGGGATAGGATATGAACCAGATTAAAGAGGAAATCATTTAACACTTTGTGAGGAAAATAATTCTGCTAGGGTAAAGGACTGGATTAGAAATGACTGGATTCCTCGTGAAGGAGTCATCAGTCATGAAGTTTTATGTTTTGTGCGTGCTCTCAAGAGAGCAGGCAGATCCAATCGGTGAGGAGCTGACTGCTGACTCAGGCTGCTGCGGGAAGGAGTCGAAGGACAGCCAGGGAAATCTCTGACCTTCACTTTGCCGCTGATCGTCACTTGGGGCTTTCCTGCCTGGAAAGGTGGCAGTGGGTTGGGGTAGCAGGGGAGGAAACAGAGACCAGAACCATTGACCTCAATCTAAACAGAATACAGAAAAAGACAATAAACTCCAGCAGCAAAAACACGGGATTGGTTTACCTAGGAGGCAGTGAGAATATTAAATTCTTTCAAGTAACTTCAGGAGATGTAATAGAGGAAATCTATTGAAAACACACAGAGTAGACATCTGTCTCTAGCCAGGGATTCCTATGGCACACAGAAGTGATAGACATCTACTATGTAACCAATATTTTAAAATGGATTAAGCCTGTGAATACTGTGGGATTATTGCAGAGAGTGAGAGACCTTTGTGCACTCACTCCTCTTTTTAAAAAACATGGGAGGGCCAGGATTTAACAGTGGGCAAGTTGCAAATAGTAACTTACAGAATCACGCTCTGGACAGGAATTCTTTTTTTCTTGTCTCATTACAGTATTATATTACATTGACTCTGGTTTCCATGTACCAGAAGCATGTATCATATCCTTAGGTTCTTAGGCACAGAGATCAATTCACATATGTCAAGGGAAGTTCTTACACTCCAACTGCACTTGGCTGATTGACAGCACCTACATGTATGGAGAGAACAGAGCACCAGAATTTAGGAACTGTGTCCTGTCTGATGATGAAGATGAAATAATGGAAAGTATTCTATTTCTCCCCAGTCTGTTGAGTTTGATGTTTTTATAAATCTTAACCTAGGCTAAATTTTCATGCATTTTGAACATGAAAAAAATAGAATTTCTGTCTTTTATAAGATACACATTTATTAAGAAGGAAGATAGAAAATCATGTTTAGAGTAATTCCTTCTATGATGGAGAGATGAAAAAAAAAACTTGTTCCCCCCTACTCCACAAGCTAAACTGCAACAACACAATTCTATAATTAATGTGAAAATAAATTTTACTCCTTTGTTGATGCCATATTGCCAGGTAATTACAATCCTTTTTGTTTGTATGCCTAGGACATTGTGTTCAGGCTCAGTGCTGTGAAAGAAAATCCAGTAAAAAATCTATTTTGCAATATCAAAAGTAGTTCTTCTTATTTCAAGGTAAATAATAAATTTTGTCAAATCAACAGTTATGACTAAGTGGGCCCAAGTACAAGAAAAACTGAATAAAATGGTACGGTTGTAAACCACTGCATTTTTTTCCCCAAAATACCTTGAGAAAAAAATTTCCTCAGAATCTACCCTGCAGCAAATGAGTAAAGGAAAAACATACCTATGACTTACTATAAGTGTGTCTCATCGTGCTATACTTTAGCACATCTTTTCTTTATTCCCTACATTAATGTTATAAGCGACTGAACACGTGGAAATACACCTTACTATATCAGTATTTACTTGATGTTAACTGTGTCTAACAATGGCTTGGCAAAGGAATCACTGCTAGGTTTAATGCTCTGTTGGCTGGCCCAGAATGAAAGCGAAGTTTAACATTTTATGTACTGCTTGTTCGTTGTATATCATCAAGGCTACATGATGTGTTTGGACAGCCTAGTTCTCATTCTCATAACTAAAGAATTCCTGAGTGCAGGAATTCTTATGGGCAAGCAACAGAATTAGATCAGTAAAGGAGATTTGATTTATGTGAACTATTGTCTCTCTGATATTGGATGTCTCCAATCTTCTTAATTTAGGAAGATCAGGATATCAAATGCATAGGGGTTTTGTAACAAATGCTTTAGATTCAGGTGCACTGTGTATGTAATTTCTCTAAGCAGTTTGCTGCCCTTCTAATATCTTTAGAGTTGAGTTAGTCTATTTGTAGGGACTAGTAAGTGGTTAAACCTAACTTTCTCAAAATGTGCAGGTCACAAGTGATAGTGTGACCAATTGAAGTCTTTGGAAGGTTCTCTTCTTTAGAGAGCATAAAGTCATTTTTCACCTCTGAGTTATCTTGAGTCTAAGTGTTCATTCAAATGAGCGCCAGCTGGTTGGAATATTTCTGTAATTGCAGAGTGACATAATAAATAGGGCTGAGAAATTTCTAAAGCTGTTCCTGTTCCATTTCAGATGGGCACCCTGGCAGCATTTGCTGTAAAAGGGGATCTTCATCAGCTCATGGCAGACTCAGCTGAAGCAGTGTGGCAGACCTGTGGTTATATACTGGCACCAGAGAACCTTTGGAAGAGTCATGCTCCAGCAGGCCATGTTCCCTAGAGTAGGATCTGAGAGGATATGGGGAGAATGCTTGGTGGTGTGTCTGCCTTAAGAAATACACAAATCAATATATAAAAGGAAACTTTGTATGCTGTCAGTTGTTCTCTACGTCCAGTAAGAAATGAGAAAGTAGGGGTACATGTCAAGCCTCCTGGCAGTCTTTTGTGTTTGCCTTTCATGCTGTGCAGGTAGAAATATATAACCTTAATATGTAAATTGCATGTTTTTAACCTACTCTGTATTTCAAATGGTGAATGAAGAGCTGTGTTACAGGCAAATTCTGGAGAAGATAAAAACAAGACAAGCAAGCACCTAGAGGTAAACCAGCTAGAAGATTTCATATTATGGGGCTGAGAAGCTCCTGCAGACACATAGCTGGAGCTGTGGGTTGGGTACTGTGTACATGATCAGCACTTCCAATGTTATTTTATTCTTCTTAAAACCACTGGCACTGCTGAAAAAACTGTGGTGGACATTCATTTTTATTTTTGGCTGTTGTAACTTTTTCCTTTAGATAATCTAAAATATTCTGTGGATTCAGCTACGAAAGCTCAAATAGCTGTGTACGTAAAAGAAACCTCCTGGTAAACTGAGCATCCCACTGCCACAGAGCATCACTGGCACTTGCTGTGGGATATTTGGTATGCTGACAGACTGCAGCAGGACAGGGAGTACATGGGGACTTACTGAAATACATCCCAAGAGTAATGGCTTATAAAGACTTGCAATAAATATTAAATGCCCCAAGGTAATATTCTTTCTAATGAACATTTTAATGGTTTCTTTTCCCCAGCAGGGGACTTTCAGACTTCTTAATAGAAGCGCAGAATGAACCCTTTGTGCTGCGGCTGTCTCTCTCCATCACTTTTTGTTTTCTTCTTGCCTGTCCCTTATTGCTAGCTGCCACTGCTTCACTCTGCCTCCAGCTGTGAGGGCAAAGTTTACAGTGTCTTCAAAACCTGCTCTTTGTTTTCTTTGGTTGGGGTAAAGCTTGGTGAGGGACAAAGCAAAGTGCCTCCCTGCCCACTGGAATGCTCTGGGCAGCATTCCTGTGCCTCAGCCCTGCTCCCCACACCAAGCATAAGCTGGGAGCAGAAGAGCCCAGCCTGTGTCTGCAGCAAGACACCATCACAGGCTGCCCATGGTAGAATTAGCTGAATAAGGTTTTACACCATCAACTGAGGCCAACTTCAGATATTTTCATATGGAAGCAATTGTATTGCTCTCCAGTGCACCCATGCTGTCTGCATAGCTCATCTTTTCCTTTAAATTCTTTGCTAGATGCAGGATTCTTTCTTTTTTTCCCCACAGTTTGCCTAAAGTTTTTGTAGGCAACCTCCATGATGGAAAACAACTTCATGTTCTGCCCTAGTGATTTACCAAGCTCCACAATAACAGCAAATACGAATATTAGCTTCCCATCAAAGTGCTTTGTGTTAAAATTCAGTCCTGCTGTGAGATTATGCCTAGCCACCTTTAAATAGTTAAGAACTGTATTTTTAACTGGAGTTAGAATATTTCCTAAAGGAACCTACAGTCTGGGATGGAGTCCAGATGTACATTTGAGATGGCTAAAATGGAAAGTCCTGATTTTTTATTAGGCATGCCATTCAGAGTGCAAAATGAAGTGTGAGCAAAGAGAGCGTGTTGGCATGGCAACAGCAAGTAAAATTAAATGCAACAGGGTTTGATTCTGACCTGCAAAAGGGACCGTTTGTCCTGAGAGACAGCTTGTAGCCCATAAAAATTTTAGAAGACAGTAAGTCATCTTCACTACAGGCCAGAAACTGGGGAGCTGGATACCTTAGAGGTTTTTAGCCAATAAAAGAATCTAAATATTCTGATGGTTCTTGTTCTGACATAGATGTGTAAAAAGAATTTGCTTCAACAATGTGTCTGTTGCTCACATGATAGCCACCTGCAGGCAACCTCTTAAGCATAGTCTTTGTTATTTTTAATAATGCGTGTGGTATTTGTAAAACTGTAAAACATAATGAGACTAAATTGTATTTTTTTTGTAGAAAAATACATAAAGTGTCAATTACCATGAATAAACTTTTAGATTTAGGAATTCCTATCTCCTAAATCTATGATGAATCTGCAATTATGTCCCTACTATGTGTTACAGCTATTCAACCAAAAATACTGAGAAGCAGGAAGTTTAGGAAAGCAAGCTGTTTTCTAGATTAGTTATTAAGGCTGGAACTAATGGCAGATAGCTTAAACTGCATAACTCTTGCCAGGTATTTGATTCTGAAGGATGTGCTCATTTTCCTTTCAAGATTAGCTGCCCTGAATTCCTGAGAGCAGAGCTGGCTGCACAAATCACATTCAAAACATTTGACTGTCTCAATTCTGTCTGCAGCCACCTCATCTGCCTCCATGGGAAGAAGCAAATTTACAGGAGCAGAAAGAGGAATGAACTACTTTCCAGTGTTTTGATTCACAGGAAGAAACAAGCTACTCAAATCTTAGGAATAACTTCGATCTTCCAGGATTTGAAGTTCACCCTCTGGATCAAAGATGCTTGTAGAAGTTTGGCTAAGGGTAAGGGATAATCTTCCAAAATGAAGGAAAGATTATAGACACGGCTCTAGACTCACCTTGGAGAGGGCTTGGGTCACCCTACTGGAAGTGGAGAGTAGGCATCTGTGCGCCCTTTGTGACCTGAGGATCCTTGTATTGTTTTCACCTCACTGTTTGCAGGTGTCTTCATAGAAAAGTGGGCAAAGGCATTTGTGCTTACAAGCCCCATATGCACTGCAGGCAATAAAATCTTCTGTGAAGTAAAGCTTCTCCAGTCTTCTGACACACCCTGCCATGCTCTCACTACAGACAGATTTGAACAGCTCAGGGCAGAACCAAAGCATAGCAGACTCCTCATTGCACTGTGACTTGTTGTTGATTAAGACTTGTGTGACCTTCTCACAGCATGAATGCTTTCTATAGTGGACAAACATAATTATAAACCACACAAGACTTGAGTTTAGTGCATTTCTAACACTGTCACTACTGGCTGTATTTGGTATGTTTATCCTAGTTAAATAGGCCTATCCGGATGTACATTAATAGTCCCTTTGTCTATATATTTAATACTTTATTTCATTTTAAGAGAAAGATACTTAGAATGCTATGTGGCTGAAAGCTTTCAGTAGAAGTACACTAAAAATACATGTTATTTTTTTCAAATCCTATTGAGAGTGGAAACAACATGAGGGGGGCTGCAAGCAGTGAGTTTCAATGTCTTTTCACGCAGCATGGGTCATGATCTGAAGTCCTTTCTAACCCCATTTTATGTGAGTCTTCCTTTTCTGGTCTTCGTGAACCTCCGGAATTTTCAGCTGTTGATGAGGAGCTTTTTTCCCAGAAGTACACATAAGTGAAATTTTGCTGTTTAATAACATCACCTAGATCTTTTCCCACTGCCTGCTGAAATCAATAGAAAGCCAGTGTCTTGGAAAAATTTTGCAGCTCTGGTCTTTTTCTAAAAGACATATTTTTTCTTGTTGCAAGTATTTGGAATGCATCAGAAACCAGTGGTACCTACACTGGAATGAATTTTATCAGTACCATGTACTGTAAATTGCTGTCCGCTTTAGATTCATTGGATAGACAGAGCCCTTGGCTTCATCACAGTAGGATGCACCACAGGAATACAGTGGCTTAACAATGCATGATAAAAATACTTTCCTTCCATTTAAAGTGTACCACGCAGCACTTCCTCTGGAGGAACAGAGAAATAATTATCATCATACCACCATTTCCTCAATGTCTAGATTAACAACAGGTTATGGGGGTCCAGAGCTGAGGATTTTAGCCTTGTTACCATTTATAGGTTCTCTCTGCATCCTATAATATGTTTTCCCATTAGCTAAATGTGCCATTTCAGGAAATTGCCTTAAGGCTTGGTTTGATTTCAGGATGGGGGGGATGTGAGGGAAAAACACAGTTGCCCTGTTCCACTGTAGCTCTAGACAGTCACTAAGAGGCAGGTGTGTGGCTTTTTTATCTGTGGATTCTTTTCCATTTATTGTTCAGTAGGATGTAATCTTCTAGAAGTTCACACAGACCGCTGCATCTAAACCTTTTACAGGTAGACAGGGTAAAAAGAGGGAAGGGATAGTAATAAATGATCTCATTACAATTTTCTAGTTTTGCTAGTTGCTAAATTTTATTAGACAAAGACCAGAATATTAACTGTGTTAACATTCATTAATCATAGCTACATGGAAATATATTTGTCTTTAATCCCCAGGACTGGTAATTGTACTGAGATTATTTTCCTTTTGTGCTGTCACTGCTCCTGACGGGACAACTCCTGATCTCTAATGAGGCAACTGATAATCCTGTAGGCCATGCCTAACATGAATATTTCTTAAAGACCTCAGTAGTTTTGATTTGTGGTTTGAGATGTTTCTGTCTCCAGGTCTATATTTATTGAATTTTGAAATTCATACATCTTCAACAAAACAGTCCTACAGATGAATGTGTTTGGTTTCAATTCCAGTCTCAAGCACAATTACTCTTTTTCCCTTTTAGTTTTTTTCCTTCCCTCCGTTACTGAAAATTCATAAAGAATATCTTATACTTTTAAAGGAAGTATTTTTAGTCCTGAGTGAATGAGATTATTGGGTGATAAAAATCTAACAATTGAAACTCTGGATAAATGTGCAAGTAGAAAACCCCATAAATATCTAATTCTTTGCAGAGACATCAAAATGACACCAGAAGTGAATGACCAGCAAGGGCCTCCTGCGCTGTGTATGAAATCCAATATTTTTTTTCACTTGAGCTATTTATTATAAATCTGGAATAACTCAATTTAAAATTAGATTACTCGAAAGAAAATCTTTCCCCAAACAACTTGTGAAATTCTGTTTTCTGTCTTTCAAGCATCATTTCAAAAGTGAATATACTCTTTCAGCAACACATTTTGCACAAAATCATCTGTGAGCAGAAAACTTCAGTAATATTCTTGACCAAATACAATAGATCCTGTAAATACTGATCTACAATTTGATTTATATTCTCATTTGGCTTATTAAAACAATTACTTTTTATGGGTTTTTTCCCCACCTATTAATGCAGAAACCCTCCACACCTAGACATAGAATCACTATAGTAATCATTGTTAGGATTAGTGAGGATTTTGTTTTAATTGTTATGTATTGAGTTGAAGCAGGAGTTGTTTATGTATATTGTTCATTTGTATTTTATTTTTCATAAAATCTAATAATTCAGCCTCTATTTTCAAGCGTAATTCTATCAGATTCTTACATGTGAATGCCTCTTGGTCTTCCACATGACTTGTCATAGGATAAAAAGTACATCACCTATTTTAGTAGTAAATCTGATCAGGGATGTTTTGCCACTTCGTTTTTAACTCAATTTTCATTTGACAGATGTGTATTTAGATAGCTTATACCATCTGACTGATGCACAAAACTTATTCCTCTAAAGAAACCATGTGTCTTCTGCACTTTTTCCATCTTATTTATGCATGTGTACAGATAGGGTTGGCTATTCAAAAGATATTAATATGAAAATGATGACAATATATTTTATAGTCAAACAGGGCATGACTGGAGCAAATCAAGTATGCTCCAAAGACTGTGTGCCAGACCTCCTTGTCAAGAGCAGGTGGCTGAAGAGTCAACAATATGACATAAGTGCTTTGAGTGTGATCCGAATGAGCATAACTGATTCACTACCACATGGTATCCATATACTTTGTGGGGGCCTTTATCCCACATTGAGGCATTGAGACATAAATCAGCACACGGGGATGTTTCTACTATGCTGATCAATGAGATACATCATTTATATGAGATGCATGGTTCTATGCCTACTCAAGACCTCTTACAGATGCTGCCCCCATAATAGTGAATATTTGAAGAATATGTTTTGCTGACAAGGAATTCAAAAGTCCTTTTAATTTTTGCTTAAAATTCATTTGCATGCTATGCCATGGCAATATTTGATTGTCGGTTTATACTCAATGAGAAAATCACCAAAATCCCTCTGAAAAAAATTCCAAATGTTCTAAACATTCCTAAGAAAATACAATGCAGCATGTACAGGGGAATATATAATAACTTGTTAAATTATGACAAAGTAAACTAGCTTCCTGCTCTGATGAAGTCCACAGGTCCACAGGAAAGACTAAGACTCCTATGTTACTTAAATTTTGGAACTCTTTTAAATGCTTCTCTCACTGGAAAGCTAACGAAATTAAGTCTTGTGAGTAAATGCAAAGTGGGATTAAAAGAGAAACTAGATAATAGTGACCTGATTATATTGTTTAATTGAAATATACTGAGAAGATTCTACAGGGGATTGTTCTCAATTAAATATTGTTAAATAGTCTCATGAATTATCTGAATAAAGGAAAAATATTCTATGCAGTAAATTTGCATATGACAGGAGATGGGGGTGGTTCTGAACATGTGGAAAGCAGAATTAGAATCCCAAATGATTTTGACAAATTGGAGACATCATCTGAAAAAAATAGGATTAGGTTCAATAGGAACAAAAGCAAAGTGTTAGGCAGAAATAATCTGCACAGATACAGGATGGGATAATACAATAGACAGCAGTTCTCTGGAAAAGATCTGGGAATGTGAATCAAATTAAACGTGAGTTGATGAATTATTAAAAAGCTAAGTGACCAGCTAGTATGTATATGAAAACCAGAATGCAGCCTGCAGAAGTAATCTTCTAGGAATTTATACTGGTAAGGACTCTGGAGCACTGTAGCCAAGGAGAACTTGAAAAATTGTAGTTATTAAGCACTCAGAAAAGAAGATGGAAGGGTCAGGGCAAAAATTAAGATGTAAAAGAACCATACTGTTGTAAAGAGGAAAGAAGTAAAGAAAGGAGTTCTTTCTGTTTTCACGGCAGATATTACAAGAAAGAACAAGTTAAATTACACCAGGGGAGAGTCAGAATAGTTGTTAGGAAAACCTTTGTAAATATAAACATAGCCAAGCCTGGAGAGGTGATGAAGTCACGATAATTGAGAACATACATTTGTTAAAAGTGACACAGATTGATTCTTTCCTTAAGGACAAACCAAATGACCTTTTAAAGTACTTTGCAGCTCAACTCTAATTTTGTATCAAAACAGGAACAAGTTTTGCACCTTTGCTTATCTCAAATTTGCTTATCTCAAATTCTCTTCTCCATTAAGAGATTTAGTGAATCACAGGAAAAATTCCTAGTCAATGACAGCAGTACTTACTTAGATACAAGAACACAATTTTGTGAAGTTATTGCTGAGCATTCATGCTGTGCAAATTTGGTTAAACTTATATTGACTTATACCAGGAAGTATTTTAAGATCCCTATTTCAAGTTAGTATGAGTACAATAATATAAATTGTAGCATCTGTAAGTGATTTGATCTACTCAGAGAATAAGGGTGAGCATTCAGCAGAGCTAGTTCTTACTCAATTGCCGTGGAAAGTTTTTGGAAAAGAGAGATGACTGAATCATGCCACCTTTATAGATACTCCTGCTGTTTGGACTATAGCTCTCCAGCTCGTGGCTGGAAGAGACCCACAGGGAGCACTGTGTTCTGGGCACTGCTGTGCACTGTGTCCGTGACCTGAACTTCAGCCCTGCTCCCTGCAGAATGGGAGGCAGGAGCTGTATAAAGCCAGCACACTGACTTCTCCTCACCTGGGCTTTCTCTTTGGTTATTCCTTCTGTGCAATGCCAATGGGGTGATCAAGGAACAAACTCTATCAATTTAATTCCTGTGTCTATCCAGAGCTCTCTCTCTTGATAGAGGCTTGATGTTCTGAAGTGTTACTTGAACACTGCTCTCAGTCTGTTTGTTTAGGCTGGTGATTAAATGCTTAAAGGGCGTAGTGGTGGAGAAATATTTGCACCATCCAAACAAAAAAAAAAAAATACTGTTTTCTGAATATTTAGGGAAGCTTGTGAAATTCTTCATACCCTTCTGCTCCTTGAAGTCTGTGGTCACTCTTTTGTATGCTACTTCCTTCCAGCTTTATGCACCACATGGTACCAAATATCTGCAGCAGAGATTGGGAAACCTCTGTTTAGCAGGTCTGGTTTATGGTTATGCTATAAATAGAGGTGAAACATGTAACTCATTTCAAGAACATTTTCTTCACTGAGATCACAGGATCATTTAAAGCTGTCCAAACACTTATGTTGAGTGTCCAGGTAGTCTGGATTCTTTTTTTTTTTCAGGAAATTTGGAAGAGGGACAGCTTACTCACTGTAGATGATTCATATCTTTATATCCTAGTTTGAAGTGGTTCACCACACTGTGGCCACAACTTCAAAAGTGTCAGATGATCATCAGACAACACTCCTGCCTGTAAGACTGATTGATTTTCCCAGCTTTCTAGAGTTTTCATAACTTACTAACCTCTGCCCCTAAAACCAAACAATTTAGGTTCAAGAACAAGCATTAGGAAACTGTTTATGAAATAGTGAATATACTAAATTCCCCAACAGAGAAAGCTCTTAAAACCAGAGCTCTGGGGACTCAAGCGCATAGATACTGCCCTTCTCATGAATTCATAAAGCACTTTTCCATGTTCCTTTACAAAGGTTTCGTCTTTTCCAGTTTTAAATCTTTTTGTCTAGACAGCAGTAAGTAACTTGCATACCTTTCTGACAAGAATGGTATGGTTAAGTCTTTCAGATAAATATAGCTGGATATTTTAATACAAAAATAAATGTCTAAAGCTCTACTTATTAGTAGCATCTGTCTCACACTTGATGTGTACTTCTCAGAAATATTCCAATACCTACAGGGGCTATATTTAAGCAACCTTGCTTCTGCTTTGGTGATCACATGTCATGGGCTGCCTATATTGTTGATTTTGTTGCTAAGACCCGCTGTGAGTTCTAGTTTCCAGTGTTTCAGGTTACATGTTTAAACCTGGCCTTCCAACTGTTTCACGCTATCCTGTGCGTCCCCATCTACTAAAGCTGATACTCTGGAGGCCCTCTCTTTCCACACTGGTTCCCACTGGCATGAAAAATTGAGTGGAAAGAGGAGTTAGGATTACAGATTTTTTAGTTTATGGTAGTTGTTAATTTTCCATTTTGGAAATGTCACTAAGAGGAAGACTTAGGAAGCACATATTGGGGGTATGTGGTCAGCAGATCGGCCTCTGTCACCTTTTCCCCTCCCGGAGCATTGCAGCCATTAGAGAAAAACCCAGAAACTCTGAGGAACTTGGCAGACATCAAAGCTCAGAAACCAAAGAGGACTACAGAGCAAAATTTTTACTTTAAATCTCTTTTCCATAAGCCTTTGATTCAGCATCTTTGATTAGGATGGATAAGGAAAAATTTGGTCTTTATGGACACTTATTTAGGCTCCCTTATGGTACTGGAAATGACCTCCCTGTACACCTGTGAGGTTTTAAGTAACTTAGATTGTAAAGTGTCAGTGGGACTTGGGCTATCCCAGTTAAGTTCTGTGCATGAAGACATATCAGTCAGCATGATAGGGCTTCACTTCTGCAAGTAGAAACCACCACTGTGTTGTGGAAATTATTATTCCATGCCAAAAACCTTTATGCTACTCTGTCAGGCTCAAGTCCATTCCTCTGACTGTCCAAATATATTTTGTACATGGCTATGGTAGTTTGTGAATAACTTCAGTGAAATAACTCTAGGGTTTGTATCAATGTTTTAATGCATTGTAAATTTTCTTGGCAACATGTTAATACTCCTTTGATTGGAAGAGCCGCCACTGTTGTTTGTTTTTATATTTAGAGCAAAGAAATGCAAACATCCTTACCATCAAGACTAGGTGGGGTAGCACTGAAGGTAGGTTGTTGTGAACCTCTGTACTGCTTGTATTCTAAATGTGTTTGTGCCTGTTTTGTCCTCTGATCCAGCAGAAGCTGCTGCTTTCTAGGATGCAATAAAAACTTTTCTGAACATTTCTTTTGAGGGCATAAAGCTGCAGAGGAGAGGAAAAAAATCCAAGCTGAACAAATTCATACACTGAGGCTGACTTTACCTTAGAAGAGTTTCTTGGATTTTCATACCCCCACATGGGTTCATTGATCTACATGCCAAAAAGCTGGTTGGTTTTGATTTACAGATTCTACATTGTTTAGGAGATTATAGTCTAATTCTCCTTCTGCTGTGACTAGTCAGGGCATGAACTGCAGTCATAATGATAGGCACTCTGTTTCTGGATTTTAGCATGCCAGGCAAGGAAGTCACTTCAAAGTAAAGCTGAAACACGTGAAGAAGTTATGGGGAGGGAGCACTAGGAGGAGGAAATTAGGTTGACCCTGGCTTATTAAAGTGCAGTATACACTGATGAGCTGGTGAATTTAGGCTTTGCTGCAAAGGATAATACAGGATGAAAATGATGTCTCCCTTTATTAAAAGAGTTGGTATGAAATAGCAAATGTAAGAAAAATGTAATTTGGAAAAGGGATCCATTTTAGTGGGAAAATATTTTGTTGTCAATGGTTATTGGTATTATTTGTGTTGGAATTGTGTTTAGGGTCTGCTTTGAGATGAGAGCACAGGGAGGAGCCACACTTGCACTTTTTGCTCTGCGGGTGTCTAATAAGAGTCCTTGTCTTCAGTGGTTCACAGCTCCCACAGGGGTGGGATAAATGGACTTCCTGCTTACAGACAGCATTGAGGGCAGGAGTTTTACTTCAGGACTTTGAAATATCTGTCCCTGGTAGAATATAGCTCATGGATTCATAAAGCTCTTCTAGGTGTTTTGAGGCATTCTGATTTCATTTATTTTAATTTACTTTTTAAATTTTTTTTTTTTTAATTTCTCCTCCTCTAAAGTCTGGCCTGTGATCTTAAAAGATGCTACAGTTTGGAACACTGAATTTCCACATTTGGCTCTTTCTAATCTCTTATTTTAGCATATATCATTATGCTATTACAGCACAAATGGAGTGCAAGAAACCCTTGACTGGGTATTTCTTTGTAATAGACAACTTATTTGCTATATTTTGCTTCTTTGTAGCCAAACAGGATTCTCTTTCCTTTGATATTTTAAATTATTTCCTTAATTATTTCTGGAACTAATATTTGGGTTGTTGCTTGTCCAAGAGTAGTCTATTGTGTGCTCTAATGACAATGAGCAGATTAGGCTTGCCGGTACTTGTTTCTATCTCAAATAGATGAGTGTCATTGTGAGGGCTGAGTTTCTGACACAATATTTACAATTATAACCTCAAAAGTTGCTTTCTTTGCATTTGCTTGAATAGTCAATTAGGATTCTTTGTTCTGGTTTCAGTCAGTAAATTTGCTCATTAGAGCATTTTTATGTAACCACTTTTTGTGGTTACATCTGTGGAAAAGTAACAGGGAAAGGTTAAGTTAAACCAAACATTAAACTTTAAAAAATGTCAAATTTTGAGGCACGAGAACTGTCCTTGGTGTGAAGTATTTTAGGTCTTAATTCACCAGTTCATCTTCATTCTGGAAACACTTCAGGCTGGGGACTACAGAGAGATTTTAATTTAGATTTGTTCCTCTGCCCTGTAGAATCAGCCCAGTGTTATTTTGCTCACCTGGAGATCTACTTCCTCTAATAGATGGAGGCCAAGTTTGGTTTAAAACTTGAATGTTAATTTGTTACCATATTTTTTCGAGGAAGTTTGATTTAATCTGAAAGCCTAAATGCTTCTAATTGGATATGCCCACATCCCAGCTGCACACATTCCTGGCAGCAAAGAGAATGCGACGAAGCAAAGATTTCTCAGACGTTGGCATTGTAGAGGCCCTTTCTTCTTCCTCTCCTTCTCTCCCCTGCCCTTTCTTTTTGGATTGAGGGGTCAGAGAGGTTCAATTTAAGTATTGAATTACAATGCTGGCACTAGTTTGGAAAAGAAAATGTTGACTGAAAACCTGAATCCTTTTTTTCTTTCCTCCTGTTTGGTTCAGTGTTTATCTGCACAAGTAAAAGTCTGTGGATGCAACTGCAGAGCCAAATTAGATGGTATCAAAAGCATGGTAACTTTTAAATTGTAGATCTATGTGGCAGACTGTTTAATCTTTCACCTGCTATATGTGATATAATAACATTGATATATGTTTGAGCAGCCTTTTGGGATTTTATATATCAGAGAGACTGTGTATTTTGAAATTTAATCCTCATGAAATATTTGACATCCTGAATGGGATAATTGACACAGGGACACTAATTAGGGAGTTGTAATTCAGAGGGTTCTGATCGTGTACTTTCTACTGACATGTATATTGTCCCCCTGGTAACTGTGTTAATGGTGCTTAGACATGTGCATCAAGAAAAGAGTGCATACTCCTGGGAGCTCTGGAAATCAATCTCCTATGTAATGCCATTTTATAATGCTCTAGAAGGAGCAGATTTACACATTTTTCCATTTATTAAGCTGATAGTATATAAAATATTCTGGCTTTGAAATAGTTTAACTTGGTGTTTTCATTCTTAGGACTCTGCAGTGAATATCTTCCTCTGAAACTGAGCTTGTTGCCTAAACTGCTTTGCATTTCTTAGTGTTCACTTCAAATCTTGGATAAATCTGCTCTATTCAGCTGAACTGAGTCCTGTTTACCTTAGGCAGGAATTATTTCATCAACTCCTGAAATGCAAAACCCGTGGCAAGAGAGAAAAGGCAGTCTTGTGATTGCACCTCTGACCTAAAGGACAAGCTTTCTCCAAGTATGATTTCATTCAGGTAGTGAGAGCAAGAGCTGGATTAAGAAACAAAAATATTGGCCTTAGGCAGGCAGGTGAGCTCAGTTTTTTCTGTTTTCCCCTTGGCTTTGTGATCATAGTGTGCACATGATCAGACTGCCTGCCTCAAACAGAGCATTCCTTTATGGCATTTCAACAAATCCAAGAGCTCTTGAACTCAGCAGACTTTTCAAACTTTCTGCATGATCATATAGCTTAAGTCAAGGAATACTTTTAAAGCACTAATTTACTATATGGTAAGTGAATACAGAGACTTGTTAATATTGCTTATGGTGCAGTATTCTGCCCCTGCAGAAAACAGAAAAGCAAAGAACAGGCTATAATCCAGTTAAATTTTCTGGAGTCTGGCAAAATGTATTTACCAAATCTAAAACCACCAGGGGAATAATGATCTCACTCTTGAAAAATGTGAAGAGGGATTTTTAACTTCCAAAATTAAGAATTTTTAGGTCTCCTGGTGTGCAGCTTATACAGAAGCTGGCTTTTTCTGCAGAACAGTGTGTCCTCTGATGCTCATGTTTGGACATTGCTTCAGCAATGAGTCAGAGTTCCAGCTATTGTTTCACTAACATCAGTTCCTGCTGTGCTGGGGGTTTCCCTTCTCATCTTTTTCCCAAATTATCAGCCAGACCCAACCCTCTTCTGCTCATAAAAACTGGTGGGAGGCCCCACATTGGGCTAGGGTGGCTATGAGGTACTATTCATGCAATTCTAGCAGTGCATCTACCCTGCCGAAGAAATGCTGGTTATTGATTTCCATGCCTGACCTGGGAGCCCGTGTGCTTGGAGGCAGCAATGAGAGAACAGTCATTACGAGACAGTGCGGGCCGCAGCACTCTGCCACAGTCGGTGCTTGGTGGGAGGGCTCCTGTAATCAGCATGGTGCAGCTCCGTGTGGCTTCTCTGCAGAATAGTCATGCTGTCATTTCAGGAGTTCACTTGGGGGAAAAACATGGCAGATAGGCTTAAAAATGTTAAGAACTACCAATGTACAAAAATCTGTGCAAAGCGTGGGGAGAAAAATTTAAAAAGTACAGATAGAAAGAGAAGATGGTCTATCTTGAGAACAAGAAACCAACCAGATTGTTCTACTGCAGCTCTAAATTCAGACTGGATGGGACTGGAAAGAGCTGAGAGTTTCAACCTCCTATGTCCTGTAGCACAAGGATATGGAGAATGGAAAAATGAACATGTGACGTACAGACTAGGCCAATGCTATAAATATGTCTGAGTCACCACAGCCACCTAGGCTGGAACCTCTTGTCATTTGGTCTAATACTAAAGGTTCATAAAACTAGCCTTTCACAAACCTGAACTGTTTATAACAGATGTCATCTGTGCAACACAAATGCCACTGATGGGACTTGCTTTCGTGAACTTCTCTGATGCAATTCATCTCATAAAGGCTAATGAGAATAGCTATTACATGTGTTCAGAGGTGTCCTTGACTTATGGCAATGCTCACATCTCATATGGTTTCAATCTTCCTTACATGTGCATATTTCCAGAAGTTGTTTTTAAACTTTTCATTTATGTTTCTTGTGGAAATACACAAAAAAAAAAAAAAGTGTATGGTCTTTTCTCTTACTTAAATCTTTTTCATATGTCCTTCACCATGCACCTCAGCAGCAGACTAAAGTTCAACTCATTCACTATTTAATGCTATCCTCAGAGATGAGCTGGGAGGTATAATGAGCAGATGTCTGAGTCAGACTGCAAAGTTGTTTGGTATTTTGCTTCATTTGTGATGCTTCAGCATGAGACAGGCAGATTTCCATTTTAAGTGCCTTTGCAAACATTGTTGGTAAATTCTAACACTAATAAATATGATTATTCTTCTTGAGTCTTAAACTTTCCACAGGCTTTTTTGATTTTGTGCTGCTTACAGCCCTAGGACCCTCAGTATAAGAGAGAACAATGCTTTATTAAAACAAACTGCTATATAAAATGTGTGCTTACTCAGCTGGAAGCTGTTTGGCCATTTCTGCTGCTTCTCTCAAGCTCCAGAGCTGCAGATGGAGTTGGGTTAATATAACGTAACTTTCCCAAGAGCCTCCAATAGGACTTGATGTGTTTTCTGCTACATATCCTCATCTTCCAAATTAACCTGAAGACAAATGGGATCTATTTATTTGCTACTTCTCTGAGACAATATATTTGGCTGTCATAGTAGTGTCAGCTTTGTATTTTGCATAAAACTGGCTTGCTAAGGATCTGGTTAACTAAGACCAGAGAATACCCTATGTACAAAATAAAAATTTAAAAAAAAAAATTGATAGCATACTTGACCATGCAACTAGACAGGGAAAAAATCAGAAGAAAAGACCTGAAAAATCTTGTGAGAGATGTCTTGTGTGCCTGATCTTTGGTTCAATGTCTCCTCCCTGTTCTCTAGGCATGTGGCATTCAGTTATGAGTAAAGAATCAGAGAAAACCTGAAAAACAATAGCAGCAATGTGGAAATCAGCCCATGTACCCACACTCACTAAGTGATTCCAGAAGATGTGGCAAATTACATTGATGGAAAAGCTGATTCATACAATGCTCCCTAGCCCAAAAATTTGACAAACAAAACCACTGACTATGCTAGGTGCTAACAGACAATGTCATTGACCACATTTTTATCAGGAAAGCAAAATCAAATATTTGAGAACAAAGCTTCATGAAAAACAACACTATGGGGCAAAAAATAGATCAGCCCTTTAACAGAGAGGACTGACAACTCCTATCCCTCCTCTTCATGACTCCTTGAAGACGGACAGGAGCAGCAGTAGATGTGCAACTTAGTGACCTGCTAGATCTGCTCTTTTATTCAGGCTGTGATGCCACCAGTTCCAGTTGTTACTGACCAGGCATCCACCTGGAGATGTGTGTGAACCATGCTCTTGTGACCTGTAAAAGAAGGGAGAACACTCTGAAAATGAGCTTGGGATGCAGCTGTAAGCACCAAAGTCAAAGCTCTTTCATGCTAAAAGTTGAATTCCTACTACCTTCAATGAATTTTTTGTTTTGTTTTGTTTTATAGGTGTCTGCATTTCTGACGACCCAGCTTTTTGGTAAGGGGGAAACTGCTTTCACAGAGGAGCATTGTGATTCAGAACTTCTAACAATGAAGTAGCACAGGAAGGTATGTTTTCTCAATGACTCCAGCTTGTATGAAACAGAGTATATTGTTGGCATTACCACTTGGGAAAAGCCAAAGCCTCTGCAGAGATGTACAAAACTTACAGATAAAAATATACACCTCCTGTAGACAGATCAGTTTGGTTTTGAGTCATTCAACATTTCAAAGTAATTTTTTTCATTATCGCTAAAACCATCAGTGAGCGAGTCCCTGTGGCTGGCTGTGTGTCTGAGTGTCTTCTGTGGCAGCTGCTGCAGGACCAACCAAGCAGTTACTCCTCAGGGAGACCACAGCCTCCTCCCACCTGCTGTTTACATCCCCACCCATTCAGCTCCAGGGTTAGGCAGGGGAAGGAAATGGTCTCACACTGCATGTGCCTACGTGACCCAGTACGTGTGTTAGAAATAAATCAGTGGGTTTGCTGAGCACTGAAGTTACCAAGGGCCTCTGATCAACCCCGACCAAAGGCATGCAGGGTCTTCAGCTGCAGGCTCTCCATAGGTGAAGGGAGCAGGTGACAGGACCACTTCAATGTAGCAGTCTCAATACAAAATTGGATTAAAGCAAATTAGTTTGAGAGAAACAATTTAAAATGCAAAAACTCTCGGAAAACACTACAGGTGGCACTGTGTCCAGGAAAATTTAGGGTACGTTTGCTCTTTGTGCAGGAATATTGATCAACAGGCTGCGTTTTTTAACCAGCAGTGGTGATGGAGAGGAGGTGATTGTCATTATATTCTGATTGCGTTTCTTTAATGAGATAAGTCCTTAGACTGTTAGAGATGATGAAAGGTGTCAGTAACAGCAACATCAAGAGTGAAGGAAACCAGTCCCATTTTATGTTTTCTGGTAACGTGGGGAGCAGATATGACTTTCAAATTTTTAGAAATTGTTTTAGAAGTCATACTAAGAACAGTTAAAAAACCTCCAAAACACCCAAATCAGTGAAAACTTCAGTATTGAAGGAGATAAAAATACAGCTCTGGGTGACATGATTTGGTCTGAATTACTGCAGGAAGTTGAAGAAGGCAGCTTTTCTTCCAGCATCTAAAAGCTGTGAAAGAACAAGATGTGAAAGATAAGTGCAAACAACATGTGACAAATCCCTTTAAGATAGTTATTACTCCTCCTCTTTTCCATTTCATTTGGATTAAAAAGAGTCAAACAGCCTTTTCTGCTGCATTCACATTTGCTAACTGTTTGCACTTCCCTGTTAATTACTTTCTACAGTTTAATGGAAAGAAAATCTCAAATTCTTTGTTTTAAAAATCCTATGTTTGCTATACCAAAGAACTCATCAAGTTCATGATCATATCTAGCTTTCAATCCAAAGTAGGATCTTTCAGAGATTTAAAGAAAAAAAGAGCAAACACCAAAATAGACTTTAAAGTGCTGCTCCTGCTGATACAACATCAAATAGGAAATGAAAGTTTAACAGTTCAACTAGGGAATATTTCTTCAGCTTCTGGGGAAAGACAGAGTTGCTCAGGAAGTGTGGCATTTTGCCACAGCAGGGAGCTTCCAGGAACTGAAAGGTGACAGTACTGGTGACCCTTTGCTGCCTTAGACCAGCTGGAGAGAAGGAGGCCAGCACTGGAGTGTGCAGTACCATATGAAAAAGGAGCAAGAGTTCATGAAAATTGTCAGCTTGGCATTAGGCTGTGGATGTGTGTCTTTGCTGGTGGGAATGTAATGTTTCCAAAGTTAATTTTTTCCCCATAATGTTTTATTGTCTGTATCTGCAATGATACATTATTTCTCCTCCAGAAGAGGAGAAATACCTGTATTTGTACATTTTCCTGAGTCATGTGATCACAGAGAGTGAGTATTGTGGTTGGTGGGATCTGTCCTTTAAAATTCCTTAAGAAGTTTAAAGATGCACTCTGGAGAGATGGTTTCTCCCTTTCTACTTCAACTAATGAAGAACATAGACTAAGAAAGAATCGCAAAAGGGACTTGCAGCATTTTGGTGGCGCAGACAGAGTAACTTCTCATTCCTAACTGGATCTGCTCTGTAAAGAGATCTGACCTGAGTGATAGGAACCAAGTGTGTAGTGATTCCACTGACTAATTGTTGGATGCCTGCTTTTTGTACTGGCTGAGTTGAAGGGAAGGCACCAGAGCTCTCCCTGCCAGCCCTACACAGTCCATGGGACGCATGAAGTCTGTGAAGGGATGTGTTGGCTTGCTGGGCAGCCCAGAATCATCTTGGGACTTTTGTTGCTTTCCTCTAGTTTTGTCTCTGGATTGTTGGACTAGCAAACCCCCCCCCCCCAAAAAAAAAAACCCCAAAAAAACCAAAACAACCCCCTCCCAAAAAAAAACCAAACAAAAAAAACCCACAAAAAACAACAACAAAAAAAACCCCAAAAAACCCAAACCCAACCAGATGTAGTTAAGAAGAATGGGAAGTTTACGATGTTCACATAGTGTTATTGCAGATAGGTTCACAGGGCATGTGAGGATGGGAATAGTTCAGTTGGAATAAGAAAAGAAGAGACAAATGTTCAATGGGGAACACATGCTTGTTTAACTTGCACTGTGCTGACACACAGTGGAGGGCTCCACAGTACCCTTTCTAAAATTCACTCCAGTCCTCAGTAAGAAAAATACAGATTTTGAGTACAGAGGAGGCACTCAGCAACCCCAGAAGGAGCAGCAGCTGTTGAACCAGCTACAGAGAGGGCTAACCAGAAAACACTGAATGCTGAGATCAAACAAATGAGAATGAATCAAAGAAACAGCAGGAGACAAACAAGGGGATGTAGCCCAATGCACTGCCTTGAACTCAGTTCTCTCTTAATCCATAGTGACCTGGGTTTTAGCCTAGAATGGGAAGTTTTCCTGAAACATTATTAGCCCTGAATGGGCATTTGATTCCATTTTCTCAATTTTTTCTGAGGTATGTCCATTTGTATTACCAAGAGAACTTGTTTTCAACAGAGTTTTACCTCTCAGAAATTATAACTATCCGTACCGCTGCATAATATTATTTTTGGCAGAGAAAGGGCAAATCCACTACAAGTAATTGTTAAGCACTTCTTATCTGTATTTCCTGGATAAGAATTCCAGAGCACGGCCTCTTTTGAAACTCTTCTCACCTGCTTGGGCATGATGCTGCTAGCTTAAATGTATTTTCTTCTGCTTTGAAATAAGCCACGTGAGAGGATACTCCTAATGTTCTTGGCCAAATTGATAGTGCTACGTCCTGCCCTGGGAGTCACAAGCATTTGCTGTGTTCTTCAGAGATATGTATTTGCAATTAGTCATTCATACAAGGGGACTGTTTAAGACAAGCCTTTCCCCCAAAGCAGTTAATTCTTCAAAATGAAAATAATCAGATAATGAGTTCATTTCCGATTTCACATTTAATGCCAAACATTTTTGGGTAAACAAGATATGCTGGCAGAGTTCTGCTCTCATTGTATGTTTTTTATTAACTGGGAAACAGACAGTTGATTCTTATCCTCTCTATCAGCTCAAATAAATTACACATATTTTAGGAGGAGAGACTTGTGCAAACTGGCTGGCTGGTTTCAATGTGGGAGCCCATCAGCCAGTCTGTGCAAACTGCACCCAGACCCTGCTAGCAAGAAATGAAAACCTTTTAGAGACACAGCCTGGGAGCCTCCCATTCAGTGGGAAGTTTTACCACAGTAGCTCATATTCCTGCACCATGAAAATAAGTAGGGCAGCAGGGAGTCTAGCTTTGGTGGCTTTGCCAAATCAGACAGGCCCAGTGTCAGAGCTGCTGTGCCATTCCTGCTGACAGGCCCTTGGAAGTGCGAGGGAGCTGATGGAAGCACCTGCTGTTCACAGTGCTCAGGACAGCAGACACTGCCAGGTACTCTGGGGCTGTGTTTTAAAGAGATTGTGGAGAGATGTGACAATATAGCAAAGCATGGGACCAGCAGGAGCTTTAAATGCTGTTCTCTCCTCCTGGGGCTCAGCTTTGGTCAGTGGTCTTGCTATGGGTTTACAGACCTGCCAAGGAGAACAGAATCTGGCCCAGAGTCTGGGGCCCCTGAATCTTTCAAAATCAATACTTCTTTCCAGACAGGAGAAGCTGAAAGGAGAGAAATTGAAAAGATCTATTTGGAAGTGGTATTTATGCTTTACCCTATGTCAAAAGCATATAAAGAAGATTGTTCTTAAGGTGTCCTGATTTTTAGCAAGAGGTCAAAGGATTCACAGTAATTTCTAATTTTGAACATTGGAGATTAAAGTTAAGATTGATGTTTAATGGCTATTGTACAAACAATTTTCTTCTGTGCAAAGTGAACTTCAACATGTCATGAAGAGACCAGCCATTCATAAATGAAGCAAAACTGTTTTCCCTGTTGATTCTTTATATCAGCTTAGAGTTTAGGTTGATGGTGCTAGTTCCTGTCCAAAGTGAGAAAAAAGGTAAGAGCAATCTCTGTGCTAAAGAACTCACAATCTCAACATGCAAAAGGAGTCAGGAGATGAACACAGACAAGAGACAGGAGTACCAATAGAACACTATGGATCAGCACAGCCTAAGCTAGCAGTTAAGATTTCAAGTTGGTGTTGCAGAAAATGTGTATTTCAAGGTAAGGTTTGAAAGAGAGCAATGAGTTCATTTGCACAGATGTTTTTCTACTTTTTAAATCTAGTGAGAAACAGTGTCAGAGAAAACAGTTTGTCTGAATCCAGACTGCATTTTTAGGAAGATGTAATTGGCCCCAGAAGCCTCAGATTCAGTTGTTGGACAGAAAAAAAAGATCAGTGATTGAGATGATTGTTTTTTCTGATCTACAAAACAACCTCCATGATGACAGAGGGTGTATCAGAGCTATATGGTACAGCTGGAGGAAGACTTTGGCTCTGGTTTTCAAACTCTAGACAAATCCCAGCTCTGGCAACTTTGCTGTATAGTTGCTTTGCTGTATAGCTTCTGAACTTCTGAGCTTTGAACAGCAGTAACCTGAGATTTTTCTGGGATATGGAGCAGAGGGAGTCTGGTGTTCACAAAATAAAGCCAATGAACATTGTGATTTCCGGGAAAAACAATATTTGCAGCGTGGGCTCCAGACAGGAGAAGCTGGTGTATTAGTAACATGTGACTGGAGGCAGTCTCAGCAGCACAGCTCTTGCTTTCAAGACAATAAAGGAGTGTCTTGAGAGAACGTCTCCCTTCCGATCCTCTCCTTAGCAAGGGAAAAGTGCAAATATTTTTCTTTCTGCTGTCATTTTGAGGATGAAGCCACCATTTGGACTTTCTTAATGCAGTGTTTAGCTTTCAGATGACAGAAATACAACAGTTCACAAGAACTCAGGCCTCACACATGCTAGTTAACACATTCATGGCTGAGTTAAATGTTAGGAGACTCTGAGTCTCTCAAATAAGAATTTGGTAAATTGCAAATACTATCACCCCCACCCCCCCACCCCCTGCCACTGAACAGATAAATATATGTAAGTCTTGTCTTTTGTTTTTTAAGAACCTTCTCAGATGATTTCTTTTTCTTTTTCAGTAATAGCCTGATTTGGAAAGTTATTGTCTGGAGGCTATGTTTGCATAAAGCAAGTAGTATCAACCTGCATTGTCCAGTGTTGAGGAAAAAAAAAAAACCTCAGGAAAGGAAGGCATGTTGCTCTTCTGAGTCAGCAGGAGCTGGGTGCTGAAGGAAGGAGACATTCTTGAGGAAAAAGTTTCTGGCATGGGGAGAGGCAGTACTGTACTGTGGGTATGGTTCCACTAGGAAATTTGGTATGTGCCCTGTTTTTGTGTTCTCAGGAGGCTGTGCTCCCTGGTAGATTATAGTGACAGTTTGTTGCAATGTTTCAGGTTGCTTTAGCCACTTCAAGCCCTACACCTGGTGTTCGGGTTTAAAGAAGTTTGAATTTACTCAAAAGTCTACAACTTTTCCCTACAAACCATGGTTAGCTTCTGGGCCAGGTACATCCCTAATCCAAAGGTGCCTTCTGTGAACTCCTCTGAAATTTCTGGTTCACGGCTCTTTTCTCAGGAATTGTTTTGTATCCTGTTGGTCTCCAGTTACAGGAACTTCAGTATTATGTGGTTTTTCAAGAAAAAAAGCCTATGGTGAAGGAACACTCAGAAGAGCACCCAGCTTCTCTGCAGGGTCCTTTGAGGAACTCCACTGCAAGAAAACAAAAATGTTATACCTGAATGGAGTGATATTTTTCTAATGCTTAATATCTTAATGCTTTACCATCTGGTTTGCCTGCCTATTTCAGCTGTGAAAGGATGTTTGGCATGAGTACCCCATTTCATCACATGGGAGGGTCACTGCATGGTATAACAACACATGGTATATATAACCTTTTGTTGACTTCTATGCCCCTGTCACTCTAGTAGAAAAAAAAAAAAAAGAGTAGGAATAGCCAATTTAGACTACTACCTTGCCCTCTCCAAGGTCTGCTGCAGAGCAAATGTCTCCCTGCTCAGACTCAACCCCGAGAGGGCCCCCACCTCCAGCAGAAATGTCCCGGGACTCATGCCGGGACCTCCAACTAAATGTGCAGCAATGGTTTGTCCTTCGAGTGTGAAGCCAGTAAGGGATCTCTACCACAGTTTTTGAACGCATTTCCAAGTATGGCAGGGTTCAGTGGCAGGCACATAATAGGGCTTTTGGCATGTATTATACTGTGCTCAACAACTCAACTCTCTGATCCAAACATGCCCACCAAAAATAACTTCAGTGAACAGCTTTTATTTTAATTATTCCAGTGTGGAACTCATGAAGTTTTGCCAAAAATCTGGCTTGTAAAGCTTTTTGTACCTAAGCAGCACAGAAACCCCCAGTGTGTAGTTAATCCCCCACTGGGATTTTCCTGATCCAGTCACAGGTCTATTCTGCAACCTCATCTTTCTTTACCTATCACTTCTCTCTCTGTTCATTCTACCAGCTCCTTAAATTCTTGCCCTTTCTTGGCTTCTGTGACTGTTCTTTCCCAGCTATCTCCTCTAATTTTCTCTTTTCTTGTTCAAACTCTACATTTAGTGGTGGATGGTGTTTTTTCATGGTTCCACAGTAGTCCTGATCTCTGCAAGGATTTCAGTGACACCAGTATGTGGAGTTCTCTCTCCTCCCTTTATTCTCTCTGTCCAACCTATTACATGGCATAATAACCAAAAAACTGCACTTTTGCCAGTGCCAACTTGCCTTTTCCTAGATGATCTGTTTCATTTCATCACTGAGGCTCTTTTCTTCCAGTCTCCTTCCCTTCTTCCCCATGTAGCACATGTGTATACATTTTTATATGTAAAAGTCATAAAGCAAATATAAGAAAAAGAGATGTCTCTGTGGTGTGGTGGGACAAGCTACTGGACTGTGCAGAACACTTCCAGTGCCTGAGAGGGCTGAGTATGGTAGTTACTCTCTCATCTCCATGGTGGATTATTTATTTAACCTTTTCTTCATCAAACCCTAATTTGGTTTGTGGGGAAACACTCGCAATTTAGGATATTAGTATTTAAAGAAGTACTTGCTGTTATTTTGTAAATAACCTCAGGTAGTTAATAAACTGTCCCTCTAAGATATTAAATGTGAAGGAGAAAAACAAAAAAAGGTTTGATATGATGTTCAGTTTTGGTTGGGTTCATTTCCTAAGCATGCCAAAAGGGAAGGAATGGGAGGAACTCTCTAGAGCAGGATAGCCTATAGCATGATAGTTTTCAGCACAGGTGGGGAAAATACTGGTTTACATGCCTGGAGGGAAGTGAGCCCAGGCCTCCTGCAGTCTGAGGGAGTGATCTGGTTGTAACTCAATTGCTGAAAGCAAGTCTGGCAGCAACAGCACCCACTTCTTTACTGTTTTCATGGAGGAGGTCTGGCTAGCAGTGGAGGAGGTTGGTAATCCCTGCATTGAGATAGGTGACCAAATTCCAGAGAGGCTTAAGCTAATTCTAATACCTTCTGCATTTCCTAATGCCTCACTTGGGCAGCTCCTGCTCAGTCTTCTGTTTGAATTCTGAATTCCAACAATTCATCTGAATTCTCTACTTCCCAAACCTCTGGATCCCAGCATGCCAGCATACTCCTGGAAGTCAGGAGCTGTGGTTTTCAGCCATGTAGGGCCTAAACATTGCTTGTGTCCAGAACAAAATATTTGTCTATATTTATGTAAATGCTTAGCTTTACAGGGTCTGTGCTTGCTTACCTTGATAAGTGCTGCTAAAAATAACAATATGGACATTGTGACATTTATGTGCAGCATTCATATAACATCTGTTACAACATCTATAACATCATGCTAGAATTTATGGAGCAAATCCACGGGGAATGGTTTTGCACCAGCTAGGAACAGACAAAACATATACTTTTGAAAGAACCCCTTGCATTCAGGATACTTTCAAACTGCTGCTTACTAGCATGATACCCTGTGTTTGACTCAGCCTGAAACGCAGTATATAATACGGGCATTCTCATTTTGTCTCACATTTGGAGTGTGCTCTGGTTCTGCTACCGTAAGTTTCTGTGCCTATGCAGTGGGGAATATGAAACTGGGGTTTTTCAAAGGTCTGAGGGTCCTTCAGTGTCAAATTACTTTTGGAATTCTACTTCACCACTTCCATAGGGCCCCAAGTATTCTTGGCAGTTTACAATAGTCCTTGTCCCAAAGCATTTAAAATACATTTCAGATGTGCTGAGAATAATAAATCTAGAAGAAGGGAGGAAAAAAGGAATGAAATAATCCAGGATATGGTTAGCGTATCAGTGATTATACGGGTACACTTTAATTTATTTTTAAGGCTTGGATGGAAGGACACATCACTTTTAATTATCATTTATTGACTTATATTGTGACAGCATAAGGAATGTTCCTAGAAATCAGATTTGAATTAGAGGGTTTCGCATGAACTCTGACTGTTTTTGAAAGAAAGAGTTGCAAACACTGGACTTCATTATCCTGTAGAAAGACTAGAAACAAAATGGTTTATTCATCTTCTTCTCATCGGCTACTCTTTTCCAAATGTACTGATGTATTTGCCCATCTGTGATTGAAAGTATAGATAACTGATAAACTTTTGCCTTATGGTTAGTGCAAAGAAAACAAAACATAAAGTTCTGCTTTATTGCAAGAAGAGGGATGCCACAACATTTGAGCAAGTATCAGCCAGAAGCTGATTAAAAAAACTCCTAAAAACAAAAATTAAAAAAAAAATCTGAAATAATGGAAAAGCTTCTACTTTAAAAATTTAAAACTTTTAAAAAACAACAACCTCGGATCATGTAGATTTGGTGCCTACTCACTGGAACATCACCAAATCTCACTTGTTTTCCTTGGGCCTCACTCAAACATAACTGGCCTCAAGCTAGTAAGCAAGCCAGCAAATGTCTTGGCTTGTAAAGAAATCTGATCCAACCCTGTAAACCAAACCCAGCCTAAGAGCAGTGGTGAGGGGAACATATGGAAAATTAATGACAGATAATAGAATGGTGGGACAGCCTTAAAGAAAAGATTGTTGTTGAGTTTATGCAACAATGCCAGCTAATAGTTTTCTGAGTACAGAGTATCTCAGCAATGTTTTTGACTTTGCCAGCACTTAACCTCTAGAAAGGGCTGCTGTGTTTCTCCTGTCCCACTGCACATTCCTAATTGATACCTGTAGCTGCTGGTTCAGCTGCAGCAGCACTTTGGGAAGCACAGAGATCCTGGTCCCCACCTGTTTAAATAAATGAGAGCCTCAGGAAGAGGAGTGCATTGGAATTTCCTTGGGCTCAAACTGGGCATAACAGCAAAGGCCAGACTCAGAGCTAGAAGCCTGCCTGAGCACTGTGGGGAGAAGATGAGGGTGGTGTGTGTGTTTGATTTTTTCCTCTGCAGATCTCCAGGCATTTTGCAGAGATAAGGTGCTTTGTATATGATGTCACAGATGGGGAAATAGTCCCAGGGAGCTCATTGTTTCACAACCCCTCTTTGGTGAAGAAACTGGAAATAGAAATGGAATGAATGGAAGGAATTATTTTGGTGAAAGTGTGTGTATTTCTGGAATACACAAATCACATATTTATTTGGGTGATGGCCTGGGATGCTCATTTAGGGTAGACTTTGAAATGTGACACCTTGCAATACCTATTTTGTACCAAGAGAAAAGTGATCCCTTTCCCCTCATTCCTCCACTTTTGTTTTATTGAAGACCAGCTAAAATCCCAACATTCTTCCTGCCTGGACCCTAAAATGTCTCTCACTCCTCCCTTGGCTGCATCCATCCTGCTGCACAGGCAAATGTTGAGGTTGATTTGCCCAATTAGAGACCCTTTAGGCCAAAAGTTGTGCAACTCATGCACATTTGGGTGTTAAAACCATTTGGGTGTTCATTTGGGTGTGAAAAAACTCTTGTGCCATTCAATATACTTATTTTTTCTTCCTGAACCTGTTGCCTCTGGGCCAACACAGTGGCTCAGGACCCTTCCCAGAAAAACACTGGAGAGGCTGTGGAGAGGACCATGCTCACCTCAGATTCCTGAAAAGCAGGCACTGAGTGTCTCTGATGTCAGCTCTAAGCTTCTCTTCCTGCTCAGCTGAGAGGACAAATGGATTTTGCCAATAAAAGCTGTTCAGGTGAGTTACTGCATGGTGAGGGGAACATATGGAAAATGGAGTTTAAAGTAATATACTGAGATCAGGGTGTCAACAAACTGGTGAATTCTTCAGCTTACATTAAACAGATGATCATATTAGACCATCATAAGGATTCATACTAAGCATAAAAATGGATATCTATAAAATGAAAAAACAGGAAAGCTGACTTGTATAGGACAAAATGAATATGTAACACACAAATACATAAATATATCTTACAGACATACACAGTGGTAATTGTAATTCCTGTAGTGCAGCAGAAAGCCTTAATTATGGGTGTGGGATGATTTAGCAGACAAACTTTTTTTTTTCCCTGAGAAGTAACTTTTAAGCCACTTCACATAGCTCAAAGACTGGGAATTGGTATCAGTGGGAAAGGGAAGAAATGAGAAATGTTTAGAAATACCGATGTTACCAAACATAAATATTTCTATTTCTGGTTTGTTAAACCTGTTTCAATCCTTTTTTTGGTTTCTGGGGAGGAGTAAAATAGCCTAAAGGTAAGATGTATGGTGTAAAAGAGTGTTTGCTGTGACCTTGCCAAACCTATGAACTGACCAAGAGAGGTGATGGCTCCAGAGTGCACAGTGCATGTTTTACTTTTCTAATGTCTAGAAGATTCAATGCATCTGAAATATAGCAAGAAAATGTGCTGCAGGGCAGTGGAGATGTCCTACTGACAAGAGGGAGCTGTATTCTTTTCTCATCACCTCCTAAACAGTGGGGTTCTGACTGAGGATGTTAGGTAATGCTTGCCACAGACAGAACTCAAAGTGGGTTTTACTTTCATTGTATAATCCTTTGAGATCTGAGGCAGTATTGTTTAACAAAGCATATTGTTTTCCCCTCCTGCTTTTACTGGGCTTTGATGCTGATTTTAGAGCTTGACAGCTGTGTTTAGACTTCTCTTACACAGATGGGGAAATAGAGATGTTTGGGGCAGCAGGCAATGTGAACTTTGCGGAGGGAACAGAGTCAAGATTTGCCTTGGGAAAGTGGAATTGAGCCACAATGATGAACTTCAGGCCACCCTCCTTTTGGGAGACTCCTTTGAGATGAAGGGGGTGCTGGTCCCTTGTGCCCCACCCAGAGATGTGTGCCTCAGGGAGGGACTGATGGCCACTTGTCACCATTGTTGAAAGGTGTGAGCTCTAGCTAGGCACTATGCTTCAGAGGGATCCCTGCCTTTGCTTGGGATTGGCATCCACAAGATCTTAATTGACCCCCAGGACTGCCTGATTTTCCCTGCAGTGCTCTTAATTTTCTAGGTATGAGTATTTTGTGTGGCAAAATAATTAGAATGAAAGAAAAATTATTAGGAATGGTCTCTGAAAAAAGAAAAAGTCAGAATTTGTTACTATTGTAATAAATGAAGAGAAAACAAACTTTTTGTCATTACACTCAAATCACTAACATCAATTCTTGTAGAATTGTGTAAGTTCATCCTCTGTGGCATAAAGACAAGTGTATAGTTTGTTTTTATTCTGTAGCTGAGTTTACAGGCCCATCTTTGAATAATTATGGATATCTTGTTCAATATCTGAAAATTGTGATATTCTGCCATCTCTGCAGATACCAGAGGAGAATGTCTTGAATGAGTTAGTCCCTGTGGGACTGCTCACAGGAAACCAGGGACTGGGCAGAAATAGAAAAAAAGAAGGATATTCAAAACTAATAAAATAGAAGTCAGCACAGTCCTATTCAAGTTCTGAATATCTCGTCTCTCCTCTCATCACCTCTCCTCTCTAATGTAGAAGAAGACCCAAGGATCTTAATTCTCAGCTTCTGTAAGGTACCATGCAAACAAGGGCTCTTAATAATTGTGTGTCACAATATTTTTTGGTTTTCTTTTAAGAGAATGATATTTCAGTGGTGTTTGCTTAAGTCATAGCACTGAGGAGAGGATTCCTGAGTTTCAGTAAGATTGTATCAAAAGGAAGGTGCAAAACCCCAGGTAGCCTCAGATATTTGTTTCTATGATGTTTATGTACATTCTTATTTCCAAGACAGAGGGAATCTTATGAGCACAGAGCCCTGGGCAGCTTCTACAGTTTCTCTGTAGAAATACCTCGTCCCCAGGCCATGAGCTTGTCTATGCTGTAAAACAGTTCTCCCACTCTGATATGGCATGTCCTCGACTTTGTTTTCTCACCTTTTTCCAGAGCTTATTTGCCTTTGGCAGCTGATGGATGTGGCATGATGAGCAATCCTTGCCATCCATTGCACACACTTGAACACACTTTGAATTAATTTTTAACTGGGTATCAGAAACAAAGATAATTTAATGGCTACAACTCTTAATCATTTCATAGCTGATCAGTGTAGCAGGAGTGTAAAATCAGTATACTTCTAAGCCAATATAATATTGCTTGTTACGGGTCAGTATCATTTGTATCCTGTGTAAATTAAAATTAGAAGTTCAGAGGCTTTATTTGGGCACTGAGTCCAACCTGCATTTATTTTCAAAGAATAAAATGTACTACAGGATTTCCACTTCTAACATAAGATGCTAAACCATATTCCTATAACTTAGCCCCTAGGTTTCAGTCATTTTAGAGAAGAAAAATCTAAAAATTCTTAGAGTATTTTTTGTGAATATAGAAGCAGATCTGAATTTCATTGCTTGCACAATTCATCATTTTGAAACTGCTGTGTTTGGTAGAAATGTCTGGAATGTGGAGTATTGTATTTGAAAATAAAGAAAACAGTTCTTAATGGCCACTCTATCATTAGTTAAACAACATCCCATACACACACCATTCTGGAAGCAGGGAGTAGTGAGGATAGGAGAAGTAGGGGAAAGAAAAAAGCATTAGGAGTAAAACTGTATATACAGTGGCCAGAATGAATCACTCTGAGGTTTGGAACAAAGATGAAAATATAAATTAAACAAAACTGCCTTTATTCCATAAAATACTTAAAATGCTAGTGCAAGAATTCAGAGGGTGCAGTGTTTAGTTCCCAAGAAAACTGTATGAAAGGCCAGGAAGCCACTTCTGCTTGGTTAGCCTTATACCAAGGATCAAAGGAGAAAGGTATCTCATTTCCATGTATAACTTTGAAGTGTTTTATAAAGAAATTCTGAAAATGTGCCTAAGAGTATTTCTTACCAGGCCACCTTGCATCAGAAGAATAAATAAAAACTAGAATGTCTCTTTCCTGGAAGATGTACCAGTACTGTATTGTTCAAAATTTCTTCATCTGTCTCTAGTAATTCTTGGTTTGTGAAGACCAAGAGTCAGACAGGTTTTTTATTGCCTTGGGATAATTTTTTTTTCCCTCTGCTTTCATAAACCTTCCATATGCTTCTACATCCATGTCTTGTTTTCAATTTTAGTGAAGGTTTTTATTTGCAGTCTCATAAAATTCTAATTTATTGCAGCTTCTTTTTATAAAATGCAGAGGGGAGGAGGGGAGCATTGACATAGCATGTGCAAGGCGGTCCCAAGGAATGCATTTGAGAATTTATAATGTTAAGCAGTTTATCAACCCTTGCTTAAGTTATTGGCAACTACTTTTCCTAACTCTCCAACCTATGAGCCTGTGTTCTAATGGTGTGTGTGTAAGACATCTCATATCAGCCTATTTAAGTAAGAAAGTCTTCTTTCTTACTAATGCAAGCTGTCTGCATTTGAAGAGAGTGGAGGGAAATCAGGTAAAAGAGCTTGCCCAGTACATGATGTGCTCCTACAGCTGTCAGTTCTCACCGTCCTGTTGGGGACTCATTTCCATCAGTGTCCACTGTTTGCTAAATACTCATAAGATAGGAGTGATATATCCCTCTGGAAGTCCCGGATGACAGCTGACCCTTTCCTAGGTTAGGAGCAGAGCATTTGCCTTTGAGGGAGCAGGAATACATCCAGGCTTACTTACTTGTGCTCTGCTCAGATTTGACTCTGCACCAAACTGAACAAAAAGGAACAAAGTGTATTTCCCACCAACAGAGCTGGTTATTTTTGCCCCTCTGGTGTTAAGTTGACCAATCTAAATGAAAGCCTCATACTTCAAATAGTGAAGAATTGTGGTGCTAATGTGTTACCATGGTTCAAAGTTACTGTGAAATTTCAAGTAGTCCCTGGCTTCAATGGAATTAACACGACCTTTTTTGAGCAAGGAAGTACATCACTTTCATATAACTAAGAGATGTGCTGAAAGCATCTGTGAAAAAAACTCTCCAGAGTTAAGGGTACAGTGGAAGAGCACAACATACATAAAAGGTGCCATCAGGCAAACCAGTAGGTTTTTTTTGTGCAAATGACACATATACTTTTGCTTATGTTGTATGTTTGATATACATGTAAACATATATATGTACACACATGAGGTATTTTCTGAACATATCATTTGTGAACGTGGGCCCCTTCCCACTCTGTACATGTTGTGGTATATCAGTAATACAACACTTGTGATGTTTAAATGTTTGAGGAGAAGACCCTCCTGGAAAAAGTTCACAGGGGTGGGTCAACCTAAGTAGTGAAAGAGAAATTCAAGTCCTGTTGCACATTTGAAATCTATTCTTGCAGGGATTGTAAGGAAATATGAGAGCTGCTCTGCTGGAGAGAAGCTGCTGGGCACTGGAACCTTTTTTTTTTTCTCCTCTAAATAAAACATAGAATAGGCTTTTAGCTGCCTTTTCTCCATGATAGCTACTTAACCTGTTCACCAACATTAAGGAAAAGAAAGGAAAATTCCAAGAAAAATTCCTATTCAGAGTAAAAAGTATAAATTAAACAGAAGTGCGCAATGCACACCCTTTTCTTTCCTTCCTGTTTTGTTTGGTGTTTTCTAACTCTGCTTTTTGGACAGCTGAATGGGGGCTGGGAAAGTGTTTACAATATTTTCACATGATTGAGATGGCAGAGTTCTTGCACTCTGTGAAAGGCCTTCTGTTTTCAGATGGCATTGAAAGTTTACCGTCTTTCCAGACAAAAGGAAGAGAGCCCGTTGCCAGCGGATGAGTAATGGGCATGGCCTCTGCACAATACCTCCTATCCAGTCCTAAATCTACATGGTGTTCTTAGGCTTCCCGGCTTCTCCAAAGCAACCTTTGTCTCTGCTCTGGGAGACCAAAACTGCTCGTTGGGCAAGTGGGGATGCAGCCAAGAGGGGAAGGCTCAGTGACAACAGTTGCTCAGTGCTCAGTGCCCAGTATCTGCCTCCTTACCATGCCACTATAGTAGTTGGGAACCCGTCAACAATTGAGCATCTTCTTTACAAATATGTTGCAGACCATCTGTATAGTTTTCAGTTCCAGAAGATTCCAGTAACTCACTAAGTTTTAATACTTTTTTTTCTTCTTGTTAATCTGATGGGCTGCCCTGAGATAAGTGAGAGAAGCAAAAGCCTGACATAATTTCTTCGGAGCTAAAACAGCACAGAAGTTGCCAATTCCTGTATTTGTTTTCTTACAAGAAACTTGAAGCAGGCATTTTCCACTGTTAACAATTTTTAGGTTCTGTCAATTAATCTTCTTTTTTTTGGTCAGAAAAACATTTTGGTGAAAATGATTGCTAACATAATCTTAGAAAATATTTGAACAGGCAATTCTGAAGTTTGTCCACAGACTTGGTGTTATAGAGACCAGTAGGTAATTTTTTTTCTTGTTTCTCTTACAAAGCTTCCTAGAGCTTGTCTATTTGGAATTTATCTAAATGTGTATATGTGTTTATAGGTTACCTATGCTTGGGGCATGTATGTGTGTGTAAGCATGTCTCTCTCTGTGTACCTGTCTAAAAGAACTTGCCTTTCACTGTGCTGTAAAGGGCATGAAGAAGAGCTTTCTAAGAATTAACTAAGCATTATTAACTGCACTTAATTTTGACTGTGTTCTTGGCTAAGAAATGTCAGCATTAAGTTCTTATTCTTTCATGCTAATTTGGTGTTGCATAGCGACTCATGTATTGTTGTCAGGAAAATAGAAGCAAAGACGTAAGAGATACAGGATTTCTTAAGGGTTGGTTGTAGCTGGTATCAGCAATTTACTGACTAACCTGTAGTAACCTGTAGTGCTGACAGTCCTGGGTACACAAGCAATGCATTAAGGTTATTAGCAAAACAATTTTCTAAATTACCTGAATGGAGCTTTCAAGGTAACTGATTCTATTCTTTGGACTTTTTTCCCTTCCCCCCCTCCCGCCCTCCTTTTTTTTGGGGGGGGTGGCGGGGGAGTTAACAATCTAAAGCAGCATTAAAATAATCTGGCTTGATTTCCTCTGCTGAAAGAGCAAGTCAGATGAAATTTGGACATTTTGCTGAAAAGGGGGGGAAAGAAACAGGTAGTTTTTGTTTTAAAGGGCATGACCATACACATTCTGCTCTGATGCCTTTAAAGGGAACTTCCCTGTTTAAATGCCCTAGAGCAGAGAAATACCAACACCTCTTAATTGTTTAATATATTACAGCCTAAAATATTTACAGAACTGCTTTCCAAGTACTTCACTGTTCCAGGTGCTTGGTCCTGCACCTCCTAAAATAATAGGCTATTTCCCCTCAGTTTTCCTGTGCTTGGTGCCACAATGAAACATATGCTCTGTATCAAGGGAAGGGGAAGTGAGGGAAGTAAGTGGGACGCCTTACATTGGTGCTGGTGCATGCGGCATACACAGACCTCTCTGTCTTGCGTCACAGAGCTGCTAAAGAAGGGGAAAATAACATGGCTTGTACTTGGGCTGTAAGGTCCAAGGAGAAAAATATCATATTGTTAAGCATTTGAATGTCACTCTGCACAGAGGCCCCTTATCACTGTGTCCTCTGAGAAGCATCACAAAAAGTATAATAATTCTACTAATCAGGAGGGCTGGACATACACCGGCGCACAGCACAGCTGTCTTGCAGCTGCCTTAGGGCCATGCTCCAAAATGTATTTATTCTTTCATGGAGGTGTCATGAAGCCAAAGTCTGATGTCTGTCACATGTAACCATGTTCCAGACTGAGGCAAAAAGATTATTCAAAAAAAAATTATGCCTTATTTTGATCCAGTAGGGATAAAGTAAGATACAGTTTTCCTGGCCTGTGCTTAAGTAATTTATTTTTCAACTTGCTTAGCCAAAATGGACTGAGGCTTTTTCCCACTCGAGAAATAAATCTCCTAATACAGAGCACTTGGGTCTCCCTAGGTTCTGTGAGATTCTGCCCTGACATATTAACATATTAGGATTTGAGCTGTGCTGTCACTCTTATCAGCACACCCATGAGCTGTGCAGTGCAACTGTGCCACGAGCACTGATAACCCCATGGGCACTGGGTGAAACTGGGCAGGCAAAGGGGCTTTGTCTGGAAATGCATCCTCAGAAAGTTCCTTCTCCTTCTTGAAAATCCTCCCTACTGTGCAAATGCAGGCTAATGAAAATGGTTTAAAGAGCTGGGGTCTCAAACCCTTCCAATAGTTCTGTGTAAGGGAGCAGCAGCTGGATGGTTTCCAGGAAGGAGCTGGAGGGAGAGAGGCTCTGTCTGGCCCGAGGGAGGAGATAATGTGGAGTTAAACAATTCTGTGAGAGTGGAGGACTGAATCTTTCCGTGGCTGCAGTTTCCATCAAGTACTTCCCAGCACAGTTGTCTGCCATCCCTTTGAACCCACGTCTCCCATGTGACAGAGCAGTGATCTGGCTGCTGAGCCACTAGACTAATATTGTTCTTTTAATCTCACAAAAATGTGTTATAAAAGAGTTCGATTCACATGAGAAATTAAGTGTAAGATTTGTCCTCATAAAGACATTATACCATGAATGCTCTCTTTCTGCTGGCTGTAAGAATAGGTGGCTCAAGGGTGAAAGGGTAGCATTTACATTTAAATACACCTATTGGAATTGCACAAACAGAAGGCTAAAGCTACTGCTCCCTCTCTGAATGCTTTTAGAGTTTGCTGCTTTTTTACATAGTAGCATCTCTTTTTTTTTTTTTTTTTTTACCTAATGAAAAAGGGGAATCGAGATGCTTAAGATCCCATAAAATAAAGTAGAGGAGGTCTTTGTGCCAGCAAGATAAATGGATGAGCCTTTTCAAAGTAATTATTTTACTTTTTTCGTCTGTATGTGCCACTCAGGAGGCGAAACCCAGATTTCAACCAGAGCTTTCTCTGCTGTTACACTAACTGGTAGTGCTGGCTGGGTGGATGCTGTTTACATTTCCCAGAGAAAATGAAATGCACTTTTTTTTTTTTTTTTGATGGCTCTTTTATCATGATTTTCCACTACACACACAAGGGCCAAAACCAAAATGCATGAATAAATGCCTTGAAATTACAATGTAGCTGGAAATCAGAAATCAGGAGCTCCATGCTGAACAATTTTTGATTTTTGCACATACTTCCTGATATGTTTTAAATTACTACACAACATATAGCTAATAACACAAATCATTAAATATGTTCCAGACACCTCTGAACATTTAAGAACCTGAAATCCAGATCTGGATGTCCCTGTTTCTTAATATGTAGTTAATAGTTTTTCCATTGAATATGTATGTAAATCTGCTATCTTAATAAATAACTTGGAAAGTGGGGAATACTAAGTAATTAAAACAAAAAATAATCAAATTATATGAACTTTGTAATCTCTGCAGAGGGAAATGATCCCGTCATCAAAATACATTCAAAGAAAGGAAGAGTGAAGGAATCCATAACACCATGGTCAGTATCCCTTGATTTTTAATAATTTTATGTCAGCTACTCATCAGTCATCTTTTTTTCCAAGCCAAAGAATCCTCTGCCACCTAAACTCTGCATGTAGAGAAGCTCCTTTACATGTCAGATAATCCTTGTTGCACACTGCTTTAGCTCTCCTCCTTCTGCTGTGCCTTTTTGGAGGTGAGGAGTCAGAGATGTGCTCAGTAGTCACTCTGAACATCCTCAACATTGTTATTCTTCCCCTCAAAAGGACTTTTGAAGTGCTGTGTGCTGTCTGACTGCTAGCGAGCATTGGGATGATGTTCTCTTGGTGTTTAAAGGTCCATTTTAAGGAGGACTTATCCTCATGGCCCACAGATTCATAGGGCCATATTACCTGAACTCAGAGGATTTTGTGTCCTCTGCTGGGCAGTTTAGACAGCAGAGGACACAAATTTCATACCTGTGTTTTGAACTTACAGTGCAATGAGTGTGCCTCAGTGCTCCTGAAGGAGAAATCCTTCCAGCAGCCAACAGTCTGTGTGCCTCTTATGTGCCTGAGCCCATTGAAAGTTTAACCAAAAATTGTCTTCTGAGTAATAAAATAGAAAGTAAAGCCCATATTCAAAAAGTAGAGTGGATGGTAGATGTTCTGAGGTTCTGGTTCTTGGTCTCAGTTTCCTGTTTTCAGTAGCAGTGTAACATAAAATGCAAAGTTTTTCCCAAGAAAAAGAACCAGAATCAATCTACTACCACTGTTTGAGAGGCAAGTAATTTCTCTTGTTTCTGCAGAAACCTTGTCAGGTTTCTCTTCCAGGTCAAAGAAGAAAGCTTGTAGTTACTTTTGGGTTTTCGTATCATTAGACTGTGGTCAGAAGATGGTGCAAGTTGCTGTTTGAGGTTAGAATCAGACACCTCCATTCAAATTCAGGCCATATTACGGGATATGGGCAAAGAAGTTACTGAAAGTTAGAAGTTACTAAAAGTTTAGTATCATGAAATTATATCAAGCGTAGCTCAGCTACAATAAAATATTTATTTCCTAGTTTGAGGCTCTCATTTTACACTTTGAATGAATAAAATACAGCCTGACCAAACACAAGTTATGAGACAAGTGCAAGCTCTCCTTAGAGGTTAACAACCTGATTTCTCTCTCACACCAGTTTTACGGTCATTTAGCTCCATTGACTTTGGTGGAATGAGTCCTGATTTACAGCATTGCTTCAGTACAGGTTTAAAGCTGTGCTACACAGTAGCAGTGCTGGTGTCAGGTCTTTGGGAGCAAAGTGTCTTTGCATTGTGCTTGCCACAATGCTATCAGTTCTGAGGCCATAAAGAAAATATTTATTAAATCTACATCCATAGAGAATATATTTTGCAAAAATTATTTTGGTTTCTCATTTGTGGCATTATTTTATCATTTAATATCGGTTATGAGGTTTTTTTGTTGTGTTTTTTTTTTCCTCCAGTGATTTGTCACTTACTGAGGTAATCCTGGAGTTTCAGATCAGAAATATAAGGTCAGAGGTTTACTAAGTCCATATTTGTGCATAATTTTGGTTGAAATACCTACCATCCAACTGAAATCTTAAAAATGCTGTTAAATTTAAAAACAGAAGCCCAGAAACTAAAAAAGATATAATTAGTAATTTTAGGCATGACTTGGAAATTAGTTTACCTCCTGTCATCTCTCCTACGTGTGATTGTAAGTTTGTGCACAATGAACTACCATTTATTCAATTTAATATGCACCACCATAGGAGGTCTCCTGTGCTGCTTTTCTTACCTCGTGTTGACTTCCTAGTGTAGAGTAGACAGGAAAAAACATCTGAGTGAATGCATCTGATCAAGCAATGAGAATCTGTGCTCTTAGCTTGACTCATGTTGAGACAAAATACTGTGGGAAAGCTGAGCAAGCTGAACACAATAAACTTTCAGTCTGCTTCTCTGCTAGGTAGATACAACCTTGCCTGCTGGAGTTCTCCTTTAGGATCTTAAGCTCATGTAGGCTGAGGATATGGAAGAGCACATGTCCTTTTGATGTCTCTCTGGTGTACTGATTAAATTGCCAGAGTTCACTTTTCAGAGTCCTTAGTCTGTCACTGGGAAGCTGTAGAATGATCTTCCTTGTGAGCCAGCCCTTGTCTTCTTATCCAGTGCAATGGCCATGTTCTTTGGAGAAGAGATCGGTTCTCTTTCCCCTTAACACAATCTGAAGTGTGGCAGGAACATCAGGAGGGCAGGGCAGCATTAAAAAGAAGGATTTGTTTCCTGAGAGATGGCATTGTTTCTCAAGTTCCCAGCAGCAGAAACTTTAAACTAATGACCTTTCCAGAACATGTAAGCCAGCTGAGCCCAAGACTCATGTTCGTTTTGATGATTTGATATTTTGTTATGATCATTTCTAGCAGGGAAAACGTTTTGCAACATCATATTAATAATAATAATAATAAATAAAACCATACTCCCTTTTCTGCCCCAAAAACAACCTCCACCGTGGTCATTTACCAAATGGGTCTTGTGGGGCTTCTAAGCTTTTACAGTTCTCAGGGTCAATGCAAGACAGACTCTGCCGAAAGAACCAGGTACTGTAGTGCCACTTCTGTGTTTCTCTTCCCCCCCCTCACCCAAATCCTGACTTTAGGGAGGGAGCAGATATTTTTTTTATGTGCCTGGCTTGCTGGGAGAGCCACATAGCTGTGGTCTGTTTGCTCAACATTAGCTGTGCTGCCCAAGTGTGAAAGCAAGCATTGAGTGTAGATTCTCTCTGACTTCTGTGGGATCTGGAGCAGATCCATGAGGAATGCTACTGTTTTCAGCACTTCCCTTGCTCTGCCTAAGACCAGGCACAGAGATATGAATGTTGTTACAGCTGCCACATACTATATAAAAGCCTCATGTTGATGATTATTGCTTTAAACTAGGAGGTCTTTGTTTAAAAATCTTTTCTTTCCTCTAGAATCTACCAGGTTGAGTTATACTTAAAGTAATGCTTTCTATTTTTATTACTGTTAACAGTGTACCTGGAATTTACATAATATCACAGTTTGTATTTTTTAAAAATACAGTTTCTTTATTTCTTTGTTTGTTTGTTTATTTATTGTGCAGACAGCTGTATAGTACTGGAGAACTAGCCCCAGATTAATGGAAACAAATTGGCCTATTCATTTGTTCATTCAATTGTTCATATCATTTTCTGTTTTGGTTTCTTTATTACTTCTAGTTGTTCTGTTTCAATCCACTGCCTCAATTATAGTGCTTTTCTTTAAAATAGAATGAACTCTGTTGCATTTCAGAGAGCTGCATGGTCAACTCACGTCACTTCTGTCACCCTGCTGAATGCCACATCACACTGCCCATGCTTGGAAGCACTGACTGCTGGCTTCTGCAAGACTGGAAGGAGAGGAAGACCTGGACACATTGACTACATCTAAACTATTAAACAAAATTAGTCAGAGAATTTTCCTGAAGGCCAACTGGCATGAAAGAGCTTGAATCCACACAGCTAAACTCCCTTGCCCTCCAAATCACAGTGGCCACATCCAAAATATCTATTGGAGATGGTGCCTGGCCTGGGTCAATACCCAAGCTGTGCTTTGGCATTGTCTGGAAGAGCATTAGCAGGCTTGCACCAAAACCATGCCAGGGACCAGTTTAGTGGTATGGATGGTTTCGGGCCCATGCCTTGCTGATCTTGTTTAGTTTATTTAATGTCAGAGGGAAACCTCAGGAGTCAACAGGAAACCCCCTTCTGGCCTCAGCAACCAGAAGCTGCTGAGAAGTATAATCATTTGGTTGTTGCTCCTTCACATTTGGATTCTTTTTCTCATTTTGTTTTTTACCAAATGAGCACTGAAAATATTTGAAATCTCATAGAGAAATAAAATTGGGTTGCTGCCTGCACAAAAGTTGTTGGTTTTGAACTACCAAGAGATTTTTCACACAAGCTGAGCTTCTGGAAAAGCCAGCTTCAGCTCTCCTCCCTGATGAAGGGTCTCCTATGGCTTCGAGCAAGTTGCTAAGAGCTTGTGTGACCAGTGCCCTGTTTGGATACAGGGGTTAAAAGCAGTGAGGTGCTGAGATACAAACACACCATTTGCTTGAGGTCACATAAGCATGCTGAACTGATGTGAACATAAAACTCCCTTTGATTTATGTGGCAACTTATTTCACCTGTCTGGGAAGGCAATTTATTTTAAACCCTGAAAAAGAACATTGAGTATGTTGTTATATCAGGATCTTTTCAAAGTCAGAGCTCTGGGGCTGGGTTTGGATAAGCCTGATATGTCCTTCATACCATGTGAGGTAGTGGAGAGCTCGTGCTCTGTGTTTCTAGAGCTATCTCTGTGCAATGGTACCCTGATTATCCCATGGAACACTGTACTTCACAGTACTATTTTATACTTCTGCCTGCAGCAATATAAATCAGAATCAGGCAATTCATGCCTGAATCTTTTTCTCTGTTCTGAAGATAAATGGCAGTGAAGGCCGAGTAGTTTTAAAAAGCTCACAGTACAAAATTATTGTATTAGGCCATGCTGTATTACTGAGATTACAGAAAATTACCTACGTGTATTGAATTAAACCATGATTTTCCAATGATCTCAGCAGCAGCAGCAGAACTGGGACAATTTAATCATTGCATTATCAGTTTGGTAGGTAAGTACTATCCTGAATTGCTGCTCAGAATGAAAAAAATTGTATTGTTTTATCCAGAAACTAGCCCTTATTTAACTTCCAGCACTAGCCCTTACTGTTCTTAGACCTCAGGCATATATTTGAATTTCTGAAGCTGACAGGTACTGATTTCAAGAACATTTAGAGCAATGCATGTTTTGCCTCAGGTTTGCTACAGGATGAGTGTGCTCTTAATTAATGTGGTCATTTGATGTACAGCATCTTGCTGAACTATTAGAACTTGATTGTGTGCTTTTACCCAGTGTTCCTTTTTGGGTAAAAAGTCTGTTTCATAATTTACCTATTCATGGATCAGTCTCACAAAGGAGATTGTAGAGCCCTACACGTGTAGTCATACCTGGCCCAGGCTGTGCAAATCTTATTTAATGAAAATGTTATGAAGCAAGGAATCAAGTTGTTGCCCAGAATACTGAGAATACTCAATACTCAGAAATTGGTATGTTTTTCTCTGAGCTGGATTTTGAAAAGCAGGAAGTATGGTAAAGCAGAGGAGGAACATTTAACCTTATCTAATTTTTCCTCCCTTTTCCTTCCCTTTTCTGTCTTGCCCCTCAATCTTCATGCACTCTCCCATGGATGCTTGCATATGGCAGTGGCTCTACTCATACCTACTGAGACCAGTGCATCAGTTAAGGTTTGTAAGGCCATAATGTGTTTATTTTTGCAGTCTGATCTTGTGAGAAACTGAGGAGGTCTTGCATCTCCCTCCTACTGATAAGAGTGGTGTTGAAAGAGCTCATTGCATTCCAGGGCAAAGCCTTGGAGGCTGTGGGTTAGAGAGCTGCTAACTCTCCTTTGGAAGTACATGCAGATTCCTTTGGCCTTCACTGGGGGAAAGCCTGGATCCCCACTAAAGAAAAAGAAAAGAAAACAAGAAAAAAAAAAGAGAAAGAAAACAAGAAAAGAAAACCTAAGATACAAGCCCCCAACACAATAGTTGTGATAATAAAATAAAACATAAAACCCTCAGTCCCAGCCCAAGCACTCAGTCTAGGGAGGCTTTGGAATTAGGGGCTTGAAGCTTGAGCCAGGGAGTCCATGGAAGAAGGGTACAGGCTCTGGCCATGCTTAAGTGGGCTTTGGTGTGCAAGGACTGAGCCCAGTGGCCTGGGCTGGTAGTCCCTGCCTGCTGGCTCAGTGCTCATTCACCCTGCACAGGCTCAGAGCTGTGCTCTGCAGCCATCACCCCAGGCTTCATCTCAGGCTCTTTTTGACCCTCTTTGGCTGTTTTAAAGCTGGATCCTTTCAGCTTATATTCTCTCTCAAACAATTCCCTCTCCTCCCACCGCCCCTTCTCTACTTTCACAACTGAACTTACTTTTCCAAACTCCCCATTCCACCATCTATCCACTCCATATGTTTATATTTTCCTATTGCTGAGGCACGGCATGCTGACCTGCTTGGACAGAGCTCCTTTATCACAGAGATAAACATGATGTCCCCCTCACATAGAGTTTCTATCATGTGTGACCTTTCATCTTGAACTGCCATGACCTTTTTTTTATTAATGCTGTACTGTGCTGCTTGCAGAAGCCAAGAAAGAAAATCTTTTGTTTCTAGATAGAATACTGCTAAAGGACATGATACGGTCTTGTTTTTAATCCAGCTAATTAAAATCTGCATGTGCAGTGTAACTGAGAATGCAGCCTTCGCCCACCACTTTCCCACAGGCAGGGAATAAAGGCCTTTAGTGCAGCAGCAGCTAGCCACCCTTGGATAACAGAGAACAGAGACCACAATTCATCCCAGCTTTCCTTATCATATTCGCAGAGGGCTTTCCCCTCCCTCCCTCCCTCTTTCCCTCCCCCTCTCTCTCCATGGAATCACTTACTGTAGCTATGTGCCTTTATATATCACTGCAGAATGTAATCAAGTTAAAAATACGTTAGCTCACATTTATCTATGCTCCAGTGAGCTTCAAATATAATTCATTTCTAGTAAAAAAAAAAAAAAAAAAAAAAAAAAAAGAAAGAAAGAAAGAAAGGGAGGGGGAGAAAGAGAAAGAGAGAAAGAAAAAGAAAGAAAAAGTGTCTATTTCTAATCAAGTGTCAACCCTACTTATTTTAAAACGGTTCTGCCAAGAACTAACTGAATATCACAGTTTAGCAGTTCACACTTTTGTATGTTCATTATGTTGACTTTTTTGGATTTACTGGATGGTTGTGGTTATTACTAAAGCTGCCTTTTGTGTGGGTGTGTGTGTCAGGGAGAGGGTGCCATGGGATTTTTTTCTTACGAAACATTTTCTTGGTTAGTTTTCCTCTTGGTGGTTTTTGTTGGGTAACTGAAGTGGAGAGGGAGGAGGAAAAGGAGGGCAGCCTGGTGGGAAGGAGCAGTGAGGGCAGAATGGGAAGCATTAAAATTGAGCCCCCACCTGTTTTCTCTTTCTTCAAGTCATGTTTTATATGATGCTGATGAGGTCATCAGGATGCATAAAAATGTGCCAGGAGATTCAAAACTTGGAAGGAGATTGTACAACATGAGTAGAAAATACATTTGAGTGCATGTGCAGAATCCCTTCCCCCAGAGAAGCACACAAATAGGCTTTCTGTGGTCATTCCCTGGTAACTCGCACAAAGAGCTGCTCAAAACAGCTGTGCCTTTGGCTGAGCACCTTCCATGGGGCTGCTGTGGAAAATGCTGATTTTGGGGCATTAACTTCCCCAACACAAACTCAGAGAAATATACTTACAGTTATTAATGGGAGGGATTGTGAATCCTCAATAAGTATGCACCGTGTTGGGAAATTATTTCCTTTATTTATCGTAACAAAAGATTCATATGTACGTTGTACTCAGGGAATGATTAAAGATATATGAAAAAGCAATATTGTGAATTCCAATACAGCTTATTAGGTGACATCAGTCTAACTAAAGTACCTGACACAACATTTTAAAAATATCTAAATACTTTGAAAACAGAGAAAAATACGATTAAAAGATGTCAGAAGTACCATGCTGCCTATATATTAAAATATGCCATGTTGATCAAGCACGAGAGTGCTTCTCATCAAAATTTGGTTATCTTGTGCTGAAAATGTGGTTAATAATAATTTAACTTATGCTGAAATTAAGCAGGAATAGAGACCTGTACACTTTTCTGCTTTTACTACCTATGTAGGGACAATATTAAATAGGAAATAGCTATTACTATGCTTGTATAATTCTGATATATTATATTTATATACCATGACATAAGTTTTTATATATTTTGGAATTAGTGTAGAAAAATCAGTAGAACAGTGGTAGCCAAGAAGACATTCATGTGTATTTTACCGAGTTAAGGTTTTCTGTTTCTCACCTTTTGAGGAATATATTCAATAATTGCTTGTTAATAGTGACACCTGCTTTGACACACTGAAAAGGTTGTTAATGTCAAGTCACACATTTGATATAAAATTAGTGTTTGCATATTGCATAAGCAATATAAGATTTATGAAGCTTCATGTATTCAATTTAAATGGGCTAGTCCTAATAAATATGGCATTTTTTATTGTTGCTTAGCAGTCTTCCTTAGACATAAAATTAATTTGTATTTTGGGCGACAATTACAATTTTTATGGGCAGAGCCAATGTGAAATTATGTCTTGCGGACTGTGTAACTAATAACATAAATTAGGGTGGTGATTATTATTTTTGTCACTAATAGCTGTTGTTGTAGAGCACTTTTTAAGGAGAGAGCACATAACAAGAACTGAAAATCAACCCGTTGCTATGTTAGTCACACATGGCAAGCAGCATGGCATAAATTCCCTCTGAAAGTTACTGAAGGATGCTGAACATCAGGGCATGCTAAAGGTCAGGCTTAATAATGGGGCATAAATCTCAGATCCCCACAGTGAACATCTAATGTAATGAAAATCAGGATGTCTTTAAGTCCCTAAACCACTTTATGCGCTCAAAACTACATTCACAAAGTTTAGCTTGTGATAGGACCCAGAAGTGTTTAGGAGGTTCTTGTCAATACACTTAATGAAAAGAGGATCAAAATAACATTCTGTAATCTCACATGTGGGACCTGAACCAGCATTTCTAATGTTCTGATTCATCTGATGTCATCAACAACCATTTATGGGGATTCCTTGTTGGTGATTCCATGAAAAATAAGACTGTGACAGGAGGCCATACCTGAAATTTTTTATCAATTTTTAGATAGTTTTCAATTCCCTTTTCAAAACTTTATTTCAAAGTTTTCAAATTTTCACTGTTTATACATCTGCCTTTTATGCCATCTTTTTATTAACCTTGAGCACAACAGATATATACTGATCTTTCCTAAGAGGATATTGTACACTAAGTGGAAGTTCAGAATACCAAAGAGGCTGACATGCCATCCATGGCAGTTATTTAAAATATTCACCTATGGCTACAGAAAGATCCCTTTAAAAATGACTGTTCTTCTTTCCTATACTAACCTGATATCAAAGTAAGTACTTAAATCAGTGCCAAAAGGAGTGAAAGGAATAATTGTGATTAAATTCCTTTTGACACCACAAATTCCCCTCGCAATCCAATTCTCAGATTTCACTGCATCCCTTCTTAAGAAAAGCTGGCTGGCCCAATTGTGCAAGAATGTTTTATAAGGCTATGAAACCAAAGGCTGGTTAATCAGGCCCTTTCTGCAAATGATAAAGACCAAGGCAGAAATGCTGCAACCAAACTGATGATTCAGGGGGACAGTAGGAGGCAGCTGCTGAACTGCAAACAGAATGTGAGTCACCTTCTCCCTCACTCTTGAATGAACAAACCCAAACCAAAACAATAATATGATTAGAAATTACTTTCTCTACCCTCAGATTAAAGGAAGAGAGTGGCAGCCCATCTGTCCTTCTCAAATAACTAGACAAATTTATTACTGGTGGTGGATGTAATGGCGTAGCCACATAGCTCTGGAAATGGAAAAATAGTGCTGACCAAATAATCATGCCAAAGTCAGGTTTTACCTACTAAGAATAATTCTGTGTGAATAAATACCAGCTTGGAACCTGGGATTTAGCCTTCTACAACAGTGTAGTCACAACAATAATCCTAATAAGTAATGGGAACATAGGGACAGCACTTGTTGGTTAAAAAAAATTAATTATCAGCAATGGGAAGCCTGTGGTAGCAGAAGAAGCCCAAGGCTGGTGCACAGGAGTTACCTGGCAAATGAAATGTGATCGGCACACTCCGTGTTTCCTCCCCTTGCCAGGCTCCAGTGAGAGGTATCAACTACTGAAACAGAGCAGGGGAACTACTTGCTGAAGGCAATGTAAAGACTTCTTTCTACTCATTTATCCCTTGTTTTTCAGTAAGGTCCCAGGTGTTTTTATGAACCATGATTATGTGCAGACGGAGCAAGTTGAACTTCCATTCACTTTATCATTAAATTGAAAATGGGTCCTTGCAAGCTCTTCTTCTCTGCCTGTGGTAAGAAGCCTTGAACTCCTTTAAGAAAAAAAAACAAGAGAAATCCATTTTTCCAAATTCAAGCCTGATGCTGTTTCCATTCATATTGGTTGGATCAGTTTGCCTACGTACTCCAACATCAGGTTTTTATCTTTCCCTCCAGAAAAGAAAGTCTTGAACTGTACCTTCTACCCAAAATCAGGAAGACAGTTTTGGATAGGTAGAGTATCCAAAGTTCAGTTTTCTGAAATTGTGCCAACAGGCAACTAGCCAGAGTTTGGCTCTCTCAATTTGTTCACTTCCTATGAGGATGGCAGTATTAAGACATTTAATATGAATGCAATAATCCAAAGAAAACAAAATAACATGTTTTGCACATTTACTGCTGCTATTATTTAGAAATACTGACATACATATATGTAGCCTTTCTAATTTTCTCAAAAGAAATGGGAACAGGATTATATCTGAGAAAACTAGCTAAACATTTAGTATTGTGACTAAAATAATTTGTGGTTCATCTCAGTTCTACCTTTTTGTACACTAAACATTGAATAATTTCTCTCTGACAGAGAAGTACTATGCATGTGCATGGCCCAGCACTTTTACCTTGCTCCCTGTCACTGCAGGAGGATTGGGATAATTATTCTGTTTGCACCAGGTCAGGTAGGACATTGGTAGCAGCAGACCTTTTACTACCACTGCTGCAGTTTTTGTGTTCCAAATGGCTGAAATGTGCTGGGTGCATCCTTGACAGCTTTAACATATTGAAAAAAATGGAACATCTCTAAAAGTTTCATTTCAAAATTTAGCCAGCATCAAATCTGGCATAATCTGTTTTTCAGAGGCGAACATGTGAGTTCATAGAAGAAAATACTCCTGAACACTCAGCAGTTGTTGAAGTTTACCTCTGACAACATCTTTGGGAAGCACACTGAAACACCCCGCAGGAACAAGGGATGCATAAAGCCTAGATAAAGCTCTTTACCAGGTGGAAAAGTCATTCTGTAACAGCTAGGAGATGAAATGAAAAAAAAGAGACCCAGTTCAAGACACATGAACTTTCTGAATGAAGGTAACTGAAAGGTCAAGAGAATAATCTGAGTGATCAGCACGGTGGTGAGGCACACACCAAAAGTCAACTTCAGGTGTGCTTCCAATCAGCTCCTTGTTTTGAGAGAACATAATTTCAACCTAATTTTTTGCACCTGCAAGCTGGTTATCTGGATTAGCCTGATACTTAACATGTGCCCTGAGAATCTGCTCTTTTTTTCCTGAGGCTGTGTGGATGCCTATGCTTGGGGTCCTGCAGGCTTTGCTTATACATTACAGCATTGTATTCCATTTTCCTTGGCTTTGCTTCCAGAAATTGATCAACAAAACTGATTTTTTTTTTTGTTTGTTTTTCATTGTCTACCATTTTTTCTTCTGTAAAACACTGCTGCTCATGTCTTGAAGGTCAGTAAATGTCCTTTACGTAAACCTGAAAATGCTCATCAAGATGCTTTGATCTCTGTTTATTGTCTTTTTCTGAATTGCTTTCTTTTAATTTCTAGCTTTAGTATTTTTCTCATCTTTTGTCTCAAATGCTTTCCTTTAGCTAGCAAGATTTTTGTTTTCTGCTTTCTGTGTTCTCTCTTATATTTCAAAGTGCTTGGAACATTCTGATGCTTTAGAAAAGTTCTTGCTTAGATATGCTTTTTCAGACTCAGATGCTCACATCATGTTTTTTTCTAAGAGTTTTTTTATTTTTGGGGTACTACCCTGACAGATGGAATTCTTGACTCTTCAATTTGAATCTGGTAAGTAACTTTAAAAGAGCTAGGTGGCCTTGGTGTCACTTGTGAGGTTGGGATTTAATTTCTTTCTTTATTTACAAACAACTAAGAACTTTGCTGGTTTCTATAGTGAAGATGGAAATATTGCCATTGAATTTAAGCTGAGATCCAGGAGGGACAATTGTTTTGAAAACAGTGAATTTAGGAGGCAAATGTAAACTTTCTTAGTGCGATGAAACATAATGCGTTCCTTTGAAGTACGTTTCAAAAAATGAGAAGTTTTAATTTATCATGCTTTGAATTTAGTACATGAGTTGACTTTTCATCTCTGACTTTGACTTGATTAGCTGTCAAAATACTATTAATTATAATACTATTTTAATTTTTTTTAGAAATTCTTTGTTTGCTGCCTTGGAGAAGATCATAACATAAATTCAGGCAGTTGTAAAACCCTTCCTTCTATTTCTAAGCATTTACTCTTGGAATAAGTCCCTGGGAGTAAGGGACAATCTGCCCATGATATGGGAGAGTTACTAATCTTACTTTTACCATAGCTGTGTCTTTCCTGGTATCCTGCTTTGCGTCTGTCAGGCTCACTATGGAAATAAATTATCCTTTGTCAATGTCTTGTTGCTAGATTTAAATAAGTCTTAGAAGATTAGGGAGACACAGTTTTCCCTGTAGAAACTCTGCTGTTTTGACTCTGTGGCATCCTGAACACTCAGTAATTTAATTATTTTGCTTTTAATGACTATTTCAAAATAATGCCTTGAAAAACCAGTAGACTCTTCTAAATAAAGGTACGACACTTGTTCCCTCCAGTCTTCTGAAACAGTTGTTTTCATGTAGTCTGAAATTTTAGTTTCCTCAGAACTTTCATGTCTTGTGGGTCGAGTAATTTTTAAGAAGTTTTATATATTGGTAAGCCAAGATTTTGCACAGCTGCTCCTCTTTATTAAAAAGCCAAACACCTCCCCACCCCAAAAAAAGCCAACTCCCAAAAAAATCCCAGACCTAAAACAAAACAACGAAATCCAAGACGTTTTGAGAATAGTAATTCCCTGATGTTCTGAGCAAAGAAAATTGATGCAGGAAAATAATATAGTTCTCCAACAAAATGCCACAGATTTTCTAATTGGTTTCTTTAGTCCTTCTATTCTAATGCCATCACTGAGTGTTGTATGAGCTTTTTACTTCTGATGGACTTATTTTTTCTCCCAGCACCTCTCAGCTTCTGATAAAACCTCCAATTCATGCCCCAGCTTCCTGTTCCTGACATGTCAGAACAACTGGCCTAACTGGAAATTAAAAAAACCAAAAACAAAAAAACCTATTAAAAAAAAAAATCAAGCCCCCCCCCCCCCCCCCCCCAAAAAAAAAAAAAAAACCACAAAAAAAACCCCAAACCTAGAGAGAGATACTATTAAATAAAAAAAAATAAGAGTAGTACAAGAGTACAAGCACCAACCCAGTATGAGCTTTAGGGTGATAAAATTGAGATTTTGGAGATTCTAGAGATTCAGTTGTAGTGAGATTTTTTTGTTGTTGCTAATATAAATTTCTTGGGCTAGTAAAAGATTCAGTGAACCGATGGCTGTTTCTCATTAGTGGTGGCTGTCACTAAAATGAATATGTTGCTGAGTGTTCAGTTTCTGGGAAACGTGGTTGAAACACGAGCAGCTCTCTCGATGCAGTGCTCAGAGTCAGATGTTTTCAGAGGGGATGTTCCCCATTAAGTAATGACAGAGAACCATACGGAACACATTACAAATCGAAATACTGATTGATGAAGTGCCTGTGGTCAGCTTTCTACAGAAATGAGAATTTTGAACGTATTATCACGTCAGCATGGAATTGATCTCATGTACAATCACATTTTGTTTTCATTTCTTTTTTGCTTTACAGTCTCACACGTGCTGTTCCAGATCACGTTTATAGCGAGCAGAACCTCAGACTAAAGGAAATAAAGCATAAAGTTTGAGCTCTGATGTTTCATTGATTTAGCCAAGTTCACAGAAGCCAAATATGTCTGAGTTTGTTCACACAGCTGGTGAGCTATAAAGTCTTTCTCCCAACAGTAAACTTCTCTCCTCCTTCCAAGAGCTGGGAGAAGGGACTTGAAGTTTGCTGGAGCATGTGGACCTTTGGGGAGGGAGAAGTGGGGTCACCTGGTCAGGAAGAGTGGCTCTTGTGTGAGATTGCATTTATCAGACTAAAAGCTCCTCTTTGCCTTCCCTAAAGTAGATGCTTTCCTTCTTCCACTTAGCTCATTTGCAGGGATTCAGTGAGGAAAATCAACTGGTTCATGCTGACTTTAGGTCAAGATTGCTTGATTTGTTTGCATTCAAGTTACTTATTAGTCTAGCTGTAAGTTTGGTTTTGTTTCAGATACAGTGACCTCTTCTGTTTTACACAGAAAGCAAACAGGGCCGAGCATATGAAACCTGTGTACACAAATCGCAATGAATGCGTGGCTGAGTCAGAGCATATTTAAAGAAAAATATATAGTCAAATGGTAAATTTAGAACCTTGGGTCAATGAATCTAGCCCTTTTTTTTTTTTTTGCCAAACAATTCTTAAATGTTGCTGGGCTTAAAAGCCTTAAAAGCCTGGGCTGCAATAGACTGAGACACAGCGTTATGAACACTTAAGTATTTCTGTTCCTGAGATCCCAACATGAGATTATTAGAATGGTAAAGCACATCAGGTGTGAGAGCCAAGTCTTGCTTGTGCCTTTGCTAATGGAAACTCACTCAAGTGAATACAGTTGCTTGGTTTACATTTGCGCAGCTGAGGCCACAGCTTGGCCTAGGACCTAAAAGTTTGAACATAAGGAAAAAATAACAGTCTGCTAATGCCAAGAAATGGGAACAGTGGACTGAATCTAAAATTAAAAATTAGGAGAGAGAAATATCGTGTAAAGTACTTGGGTAAAACTTAGGGTCTATTTTTTTCATAATCATTGATTTCAGACAATTGGACCTGATTATTCAGAATTGTTAAGAATGCAGAATCCTTTGCTGAGTTCTCTGAAAATGAAGTCTTTGAGACTTACAACAAAAATGAAGTCTCTTAGCCCTCTTAAATACATATGAGTGGTTGGGTTTTTTTCCTAAGAATTAACCAGGGTAAACTGTCTGTCAGGGATCTGACTTCTGCCCTTCAGACTTCTACAGATGTTCTTCAAAATGCACAACAAATGTACTTTCCTGATAAGCAATTTGTTATTTTTGTCTTTGTATTTATTCATGTCAGAAATGTGCATTGGTATGTAAGCAAACAATGGTGTTTTAAGTGCTTAATAATTTCAAAGGATAAATAAATGTGGAATAATAAGAGGAAATATTTACAAGCAGCTGCTCAGGGATATCAGATTTCAAGTTATCTGTAGCCTTCATAATTATTTCAATGTTCTTGTATTATTAAAGATATAATACAGATATCATAGTGATAATAATGATAAGTAATTAGCTGAGATTCTACTACCTTTCAGATATTTAAGTCAGGAAAATACTGGAAGTCTTTTTGAGGAAAATACTGGAAATCTTTTTGACAGTGATGGGTAATCTTTGGCAACAGATACGGACTTTTGGTGGGGCTGAAGGACTTCCTGGCAGGAGGAAGGTTGACACTCAGATGGCTTTCCCCATGTACAGTTTTCTTACCATACACAAAGACCCTGCAGTCTTCATATTTCTTCAGCCCACCACTATGAGCTCTGCTCTCAGAAATGTTGCAATTGTACTTTTGGTACTGTCCAGGAATTACAAGTTTGATCTTAGATTGGGCACAGATTAGGAAAGACTCACTGAGCTTTTATGTGGCATGAGGTTCCAATCTCAAGAATCCTGCTAGTCTTGGAGGATCAAATATCCTAAAGTCCTCACTGAGACTGCTTCCCCAGCCCAAGATGAACAATAGTCATGGGACTTATCTGCACAGGAGAGCACCTTGAGTGAGATGAGGGAAAGGTTGATGGTGTTTCTTGGATGTTGTGTGTATCTCAAGAGGACTGTCAGTCCCATAGTACAGTTTGGCCTGGGATAATTGATTGAGGCTTTGCCAGAAAGACTAATGAGTACTGGACTGGGTGCACACATGCACGTTTATGGCAATGTAACCAACAGATAGGTTCTGTGACTTCTAGGCTTGTTCTGCTCTCACAGGGAGCAAGGGTGTAGTTCCTGGCTCCTAAAGATGCTCCAAGCAAGAGCTGAGCAGGCTTGCCCTGCAAACCCCTGGCTATGTGCCTGAGCTGCTCTCCTGAGCTGGAGCTTGCACAGATGTAATTGTGTGGTGAATAAACTTAGAGCTGCAGAGTGAGGTCAGTCAAACAGGTTATCTGTGGGCTTGGGCTGCCTTTTCTTCTTTCCAGCACTAGGCACCCTAGAACTGATAGACTACCTCAGTGCACTAGAGGTTTTCCTGTGGGTCAGATAAAATAAGGAAATTCCTCTTTCTCCTACTGAAAGTTTCTAAGCATCTCCTGGGACCTAAATCAGGGAATTAGGAATCTAGATATTATTGAATTAATCCTCTCCAGAACTTGTTTTTCCCTGTATACATGAAGATAACAGCGTAGTTTTATCTCAGATAAAAATATTCAGACAGCATTGTGTGAATTGGTACAGCTGTAGTTACCATTTTCCACAAGTATGTGTTATGGACAGAGAAGACTTGCCAATATAATCATGACTAATAGAGATTTCTCTTTCCTTTTTTACTGTTTCTTCTGAATGGCTGAGTTCAATTGCTTTATTTTTTTAACTTGCCAATTCTTATACATTTCAGCAACCCCAAAAAGAATATTTTCAAAATGGTCAAGTAACTAAAGACTCTCTCTCTTTCTCAGATGTGATCTGGTGCCTGTATGTGGGTCTGGAAATGCAATTACCTGCCAAAACACTAGTGAAACTGGTGTGATACAGACATCTAAATTTTCTGAGACTCTTGGTCTCATATAGAAGATCTGGCACTAATATAACCATTTAGATTACTGGTATGTGTTTTTATTGAAAAACATCCCACTACAACAACATTTATCGATATAAAGACATCCTCTGTTGTTTCTTCCCTGTACTGCCATTTCCTTTCTAGATTGAAATAGGTGATACTGCTAAGAGTACTGGTATAACTGGACCAATATTAAATGTTGTATTAACTATATCTGACATATTGTTGAAAGTTGTGACAGGCTCCTAAGTGCTAGTCTGTTCTGAATCTGAGATATAAGGTCTAATTCCACAAAATTTTGCTTTCTTTTTAGATTGGGGCTTTTTGTCTCTTTGGCTCTCTTGGAAGATTTTTCTGTGGTTATGTTTATGCTGCCAAATCAGATTGGGATTCAGACTTTGGGTAGGATTTTGGGTGTTATTATTTCTGTCTCACAATAAGACAAGGATTAGGAACAGAGTGAATGAAGAGTAAGGTTTGAAGTTTTTGAAGCAGACCTGTCACTCACCAGAAATAAGTCCATGCCATGTTGCAGTTTGAGACTTCTATTTTGAGTTTCCCTAGAATTTTTGAGGCAGTCATCTGAGATCTAAACAGCAAGGCTGCCTAAAAAGTAAACACATCCTTTTAGATGTGGTGAGCAGATCAGATTGGATATGAGTTCCAAGAATGTACAAAATTAAATCTATTTAATTTAGCAACAGAAATGTTACTGCACAGAGATAGCACACACGTGACTCATCTCCAGTGTCGCAACACCATTAACCAGAGAGATTGGACACAGAGATGACTGTTCTTGACCTTGCTGGGAATACCAGTAAGAAGCCTAACTAGTGCCAGTTGTGGTGTTTTTCAGCTCATGTGTTAGTCATATACAGAAAAATTTATTGTCAGCTAAGTCACACCAAGTAGCACCAAACTATTACAGTTGCTGGATTTCCATGGCCACTCCAGGACTCGTCCTGTTGGAATATCACAGCAGGGTGATCACATCTGGCCATCAGAGAGCAACTTGAGGTCTACTGTTTCAACAGAAAGACTGGTTTGGACCTGCGCTTCCTAGTCAGGATCATGTATTGATCTGCAGTTTCAGTCCTATTAGGTTATTGATTATGTAGCACTAATCATTACTATTTTCCAGCATGATGTGAGGTTTCCACCATGTTTGGCTTTTCCTGGAATGATGTAGGACACAACCCTCAACCCTCAAAAAAAAAAATCCCCAGGCCCCTTTTTTTTTTCCTGCCCATCTTACCTGTATGGTGCAAAACCATCTTTGCTAGAAGAATCAGCAGATATTGCAAAACCAATTATGCATTCTACAGTTTCGATTCTTTTTATCCCTCTCACTTTTTTTCTGAATTTTCTTATTTCTGAAAAGCATCAAATACAAAAGAAGAACATAAAGCAAAGGTAGGACTTTTCATTCGCCTGGGGCCACTTAGCTCCCAAGAGATCTGAAACAAGAGGGCCCTTCTAAATCCCAGAGAAAGAGCATGTTTTTCTGTAAATGCTCTCACATTCTCTCTTGCTCTCACTTGCTTTAAAGCATACATCTGACACAAATTAATCTGCAGGGTTTTTAGTCATTTCCCATCCGCTGCTGGGGCAAATTAGACTTGCTGATGTTGTTTTGGCCTAACCCTGAAGCAGCATGAAAAGAATGGCCCAGAGGGAGAGCGAGCATGTTCTCCTTGGCTCTTCTACCATGTACTCTCCAGTCTGTTCAACAAAAAAATAGTTCAATTGGCCTGAAAGGCACTGAAAACCCCTCTGTAGTACCTTAAAGAACCAAAATTACTTAATTAATGTGGAGACCATTATGTGAGGTTACCATATGAATGAGTAAGTGGACTGCCTGAGTTACAGAGCAGGAAAGAGGAAAGGATATCTGAGGTCAGACTTGTCAGGGTAAAGGAATCCTAAACAATGAGGGCATTGGTTTAAGATTTGAGGAAGAATTTGAAAAAGAGCCCTGCAAGTGAAATTAAATGAAGCATGGGAGAGTATTAGTGGAGATTAGCAGTGCAGTGAAGGAACCCAGAGCAGACTGCCAATCGCCCTTAAGCACAGGCAGCTTTAACTGGGCTGATGCAGACAGGAATTAGGCAGTACTGGAGACTGACTGAAAACTATTTTCTTGAGCAATGTTGAAGAGTTTCTCTTCCACACCCCCTTTCTTACACTGACTTTTGAAAGTGAACATGCCCCTGTCTCAGCTGCATGTGGGGGTTTTTTTTTTTTGCCAGGCAGATTTGTGACAGAAGCAGATAAAGCAGAGCCAAGACTTGAAAAGCACTTGGGCACCCTCAGTGTAAATGTGAGAGTCACTCAGTAGCACAAGATTGTCATTGCAAACGTGCTGCTTCAGATGAAGAAAGACAAAGCCTAGTGAAACTAACAAAATTAATGCCTGTGCTTATAGTTGAAGTCTGGGAGATATATTTACTTACATATAGATACTAGTTTAGTGAAAACTAGATTATTTTTCTGAAACAAGCGTGCTTACAGTACTTTTCAAGGCTCTTTGAGGCTATTTCAAGATTACTCTCCTTGGAGGTTTTCTTATTAGTTATAGTTTCCTACAGTTTCCAGAAAATAGTATCTATGATAGAACAAGTATCCAGTGACCGGATGAAGGTGGCAATATTTCGTAAGGTGTTGGCTGCAGTACTTATTTGATTGGCTTTGATTTAATTTGCTGTCTTTTTGAAACAATACTCACATATTCTGGAATAAAAATCCTGACTGTTGCATATGAGTTCCTGGCACTTTTCCTGTCAGCTACAAGCAGAATTCTTGCTAAAAACAAGGGGAAAGTGAATCATCTCTCTGAAAATACTTTTATTCTGTGTTTTTACAGAAGACAATGCACTAGATCTTGAGCAACAATTCTGAAACCATCCAGAGAATCCCAAAGTAATACCTGCTAGAGCCTGTAGGAAGTCAGAGATCATATTTATACCATGTTTTTCAGATATACCTGATGCCCCCAATTGACTGTGTTGTTTGGAAGGACCTAAGAACATTGGAGAACAGTAATTCAGTGTTTTGGTGTTTAATCCTGCTGTTCTGTGATAACCAATGACTGAATAGATGGAAGAAGTTCCTTATTGTGGGGGTGGTGAGGCACTGGAACAGGTTGCCCAGAGAAACTGGGGATGCCCCATCCTTGCAAGTGCTCAAGGCCAGGCTGGGTGGGGTTTTGAGAAATCTGGTCTAGAGAAATGTCTCCCTGCCCATGGCAGGAGGATTGGATTTGAATTGTCTTTAAGGTCCCTTCTGACCCACGCTGTGATTGTATGATGGTATGGATTAATGCCCATCTTTAAAAAGCTGCACTGTATCTTTAGCAATAAGTACTCTAGGTTATCTTGTATTTTAGACTGCAAGTCTTCAACACTGGGGCTTAGACTTCCAGAGCAGCTCCTACATTCTCTTGGGGCATCAAGGGAACTTGTATGCCTAAAGTGCCTCTGGGTAATGGACTGAAATGCTTATGTTGCCTTGTGAAGATTCATTTCTAAAACTTCACTGGTTTGTGTCCCTAAAACATTTAGGTGCTTCTGGGGAAAGGGGGTGAAGGTGGACCCTCACTGTAGGCAATCAGGATAGTTTTCAAGTGACATTGAAACTGCTGTCTGGCTGATGTTCTAAAATGGAATAAATTAGTGGAATCCACACAAATGTTGCTTCATTGCATAAACTGCATTTGAGAAACAGATTGGATAACATTTTCATGTTCCTCCTTCGCAGCAATTGTTTCATTTCTCTGCAAAAGAATAATTTAAGTAATTGGAATTTTCCTGCAGGATAGGAAAAAATTACCCGTCTTCCATCCCTTTCTTTTTTATTTTCCCATCTATTATTTTAATTGAAACCAAAATTGTTTAAGTATTAAATACCATTAGAGGCCTCCCATAAGTAGAGCTGTGTGGGAAATACTTTTGTAACCTGCACAACTTTTGTGTTTTCCCGAACACTTCTGCTCTGCTCTGAGACAAAACCAAGCCCCTTTAAAGGCAGGAGTTCTCATGCTTGTGTTGCTACATGGGTGTTAGCATTGTGAGAGTGGTATGCAATCCCCCAGAAGTTTCAGATACAAAATACCTCATTTTCTTCCTAACCAAAGAGAAGGTTGCTAATAAAAAGTTCCATTATTTCATTCTCTCTCCAGATCTTGAACAGGCATACTCGCAGGGCACTGCCCTTCAGCTGGGTGCTCTGCAGGTTAATATGAAGGCCATGAGAAGTCTGAAGTTGGTAAGAATCCCCATAGAGCATGGCCCCACATGTATTTACCCAGCTTGCTTTCAAAACACACCTTGCAGCCTGGCTGAGCGAGGATTGAATTCCCCTTGGGAAGGAATGTTGGGTTGGGAGACTTGGGACTCACAGTCCCCAGCTCTACAGCTGTCATGCAGGACTTTGCTGGGAGTCCTTCAAGCTAGACCTGAGATGTCCCACCTGCTCCAGAGGAGGTGTGTGAAGTGCTTAAGCTGTGCTTTGCACAGGAGGTGAGCTCAGGCAGTTGGCTGCAGGTGCAGCTGTGAGGCAGAACTACCTGTGGGGCCACAGATGAGGCCAGTCCATGATGGCATGTGAATTTGGACACAGCAGAAAGTTGCCAGGAAACCCTCCAGAAAAAAAACCCTGGCCAAATCTATTGTGTGTCTCTGCATTGGGGTATTTTTTTGGTTGTGGGGTTTTTTTTTTTGTGTTTGTTTTTTTGGTTGTGTGTTTGTGTTTTTTGTTTGGGTTTTTGGTGGAGGTTTTTTTTGTTGTTGTTTTTTGTTTGTTTGTTTGTGGGGGTTTTTGGGGTTTTTTTGTTTGGGTTTTTTTTGTTGGTTTTTTTTTTGGTTTTGGGTTTCTTCGTAAAAAAGAAAATCCCATCATATAAATGAGAAACAAAGATGAAGTTAAAGTGGTTTTGCTTAACCCTAGAGCTAAACAAGCTGACAGAGGAATTGCACACCCTCTAAACAGTCTGCAGTGCTTCAGCTAACAATAACATATGTGATGCTCCTGGTAATTCTGACTTGACCATGGTGTTACTCAATATGTTGTCCTGTACCGTAGCGCTGATGGCTCAACACACAGTCTAAACAGAGTTAACAGCTGAGTGTGACTTTCTGTTAATGTAATGTATAATGGCCAAATTTTGCCAGCTATTAATCTAATCAGTACCGGAGGACATGTTTAGCTAAGAATACTTTTTATATGAAACATGTTACAGGCAACATGTTCCTGAGCAATAAACTACTGCTGTTTCTCCACTCCCATCTGAATAATACATAGTAACTTTCTGTTGAAAGATTTTTGTGTTACTTGAAACAGACTTTAACCCTGATATTCCTTCTACATGAAATCTAATTAAAGAAATGTGCTTTCATTTTAAGAGGTTTTTCTCTGTCCTAGCCAGTTCATAGCAATTAGAAATGCTTTGCTTTAGAGCCCACACAGGAGACTTGTATTACTTAAAATTTCAAGTCTTTTTTATGTGTGAACCACAAATATATTAACTTCCAATGATTCACAAATTAAGCTGATGAGACTAAAGGCAGGGAGGCTGGTAGCTTCATACTTTCTAAGAGTTTGGGAAGGTTTGGGGAGTGGGTTTAATATTTTTAAAAATTGGAAAACAGCCAAAGTCAAGAAAAAATGAGGGACACATGAGATAAAAAAAAACTAAGTCGTTTTCTTTTAAAGGATTCTGAATAACTAATCCATCATTAAGATTCCTTTTAATGGCTGGTGCTCCTTCTAATTGGTTTAACTACTTAAGAAAGTATTTCAGTGCCATCATTAGCATAGAAAGCCTGATTGTTTATGTCTTTTGATCATTCATGGCTATCAGGGAAGAAGCTGGATTTTAATATTCTTGAGAAGGATGTGTAGAGTTCTGCCTGCCATCCATGCTTCTTGCTTGTAATACTATATGTCTAAGATCCCTAAGTTGCATAGAGATATCATCTTATTTCCTCTCATCAAATGTTCCCACAATAAATGCCCTTTTTGTGCTATCTGTTGTTATATGCTATCCAGTGAGCTCCTTGGGAATCAAATAACTTAGAAGGAAAAGGGAGAGAACATGTTCTTTTTGTAGGTTGTGTGGACTATACACGTTGTGCCTTGGAGATAAATACTGGCTTTGGGATTTTTAATGATGTATCAGACTTCCTGTGATTTAATGTGAATTGTTGTAGGGGCTAAACTATCTGCCATCTGGATTTTGTCTGTTCATATTTGACCCAGGTCAACAAGATCTACCAGAGTGGTGATAAAGGTATTTACGCAAAGAAATGTATGCGCTGGTTTTGGTTTGGCAAACTCGTTGGCTTGTTCTTTTGCTCTGAAAATTGAGAAGGAATCCTTTCAGGTGGAGCTTTCCAATAACATTTCTACTGTTTCTAGCCTTGAGACATTGTTGCTTTACTGAGTTTTGCTTTTGGCTCTTTTAAATCAGCCCAGAAGCAAAATGCATGCTGTGAAGAATGACAAATTATAAGCTGGTTGATGACACATTTTCAGTACACAAAATAGTCCATGGTGTTTGTCATGGCTAAATTCATTCTTAGAGTCAGTGGGTGCTCTGATAGTGCATGGTCCTTAGTGTGACACCTGGTAATCGAACTCAAAGGATGAGGAGCTGCTGACTCTCACAAAAGCAGGGCAGCCCTGCAGAGAGACATCAACAAATTAGAGGACTGGGTAATCACCAACCATGTGAAGTTCAACAAGGGAAAGTGTCATATTCTGCACCTGGGATGGGACAACCCTGGATGTGCAGACTGGGGAATGTGATGCTGGAAAGCAGTGCCATGGAAAGGGACCAGGGGGTCCTGGCTGAGGGCAAAGTGAACACAAAGGCCTCACCTCAAGTGCTGGGGGCAGTTCTGGGATACACAATATAAGGAGGCTATTGAACTATTTCAGAGCGTGCAAAGAACAACAATGAGGATGATGAAGGGCCTTGAGGGGAAGCCATATGAAAAGTGGCTGAAGTCTGTTCTGCCAGGAGAGGAGGACACTGACGAGGGACCTCACTGAAATTACATCTCCCTCATGGGGGGAAGAGGAGGGGCAACCATTCATCTTTCCTCTGTGGTGACCAGTGACAGGACCTGAGGGAATGGCTAGAAGCTGTGTCAGGGGAGGTTCGGGTTGGATATCAAGAAAAGGTTCTTCACCCAGAAGGTGGTTGGGCACTTCCTCAGGGAAGCAGGCACAGCACCCAGCCTGGCAGAGCTCAAGTGTTTGGGCAATGAACATGGTGTGACTCTTGGGCATGGTACAGTGCATGGCCAGGAGTCAAACTCTATGATCTTTGAGGGCCCCTTTCAACTCGGCTTATGCTGTGATTCTGTGAAATTCCTTGGTAACCATAATTCTACTGTCAGGGATCTGTAACTGGATTTTCTCCGGGCTGAAACCACCAAGAACTTCATACCTAAGAGATCCATTATGTGTGCATGCATGAAGCTGAAATTTTGATCTAGAGAGGATCTGTACTGGTTGTAGAGTCCTGCTGCTGCCTTGGGCAGTAGCCAGCAGTAAAGCTGATTTTTAAATTCTGTCAAATCTAGTATCAAAAAACTCTTTGTTGAGTAGGTAGATAGGGGTATTTTATGCTAATCTGCTTCAGAGTAAGGCTAGAAAGCAGTTTTTAAAAACCACACTTGTTTCTGAATTTAAAACTGTGTTTCATGAATCATTGGCTCACACTGTACATAGGTAGACTCCATTATTTTGAGCTGTCTTTCAAAATGTTGATGGGAGCAAACCCACAGAAGTTGAGCTGAGTGAATAATGACACAGTGAATTATTTTGATACATTTTGCTTTGGTTCAGGATCTTTTCAAGGAAATTTATTTGGAAGGGAAGTTTTACACTTGATGAGCAACGTCCAAGCCCTGTAAATATGAGCTGTGCTGTCTAGCTGCTCTCTGCCTATATGTGCTCACATGCTGCTCCGGCATGCAGGCCAGAGGATGAAAATGAAACCTTTGGTTCGGGAATGCCACATCTGCCACTCTCCCCTGTATCCTGCTAGCATGCTTGCCCGTAAAACTCAACCCTGTGAACATTTGCAGACACCAGTCATAAAAACAGGCCAGGCACAGCAACAGTTAAAGCTTAACACAAACGTAGTAAGAGTTGCAGAAAATAGGTGGGTTTTGTTCCCCCCACACCTCCCGCTTAGCTGTCCTCTTAGGAGCATTTTGCTGGGAAGGAAAATAGTTATCATGAGTGCTATTAAAGGTTGCTGAATGTTTGATTTAGGCAAAGCTTGCAGATTTGATTCCTGATTTTTGCTTATGCACACTCAACAATGTCTTTTGGAAAACCCTCTCCAAAAGGTCTTTGAATCATTGCAACTTAGTTGTATCAGAAAGTTCAGCTGCAGTCGCTCATTTCCAGTCATGGCCATTGCAACTTAGACTGCAAAGGAAAAGAAACCTGAGGAGGGTGGTTGTTTCACAATGAAAGGTGTGATGGCTGCCCACTCAGTTACTTAGTCAGAGGTCTTATTTAACACCATCCTGAGTTACAGGAATTCTGAATTTAGCACTCTGTTATGCTGTGTCGTTTCCCCCCCCCCCACCCCCCCCCCCCCCCCCCCCCCACCCCATCCCCCAGCATGTATTTGGAAAGCCTCTGTCAGCAATCACAGGGAGAAGAGACAGTTTCATGAGGTGAGTGGGAGGTTATCCCTAATTACAGCTGTGTTATACCAGCATTTTATTTCAAACCCTTCTGCTCATGTGCATGATTCACTCAATGTGCTATGTGGTTATCTACCTGACTTGTGAACTTCTGTGGTGAGGAGGAAATGCCTAGCTTGGGGAAGTAGCTATGGTAGCAATTCATATAAAGTTCTGATGTTTATCAGAACAAAAGAAAATGCTTAACTTGCTGACTGCTCAGGCCTCCAATTCTGTAATGTGCAGAAAGTAGATACACACACTGCCCACTTATCAGAGAGGGATTTAAGTTGAGTATCTAAAGCATTTGACAATTCTCTTGGGACTCAGATGCATCAGTTACCATTAGTATAGGAAGTAAGAGGTTTTTTTCATATAGGTGAGAAAAAGCTACAAATCTCTGCCACACATTAAAAACATATTTGTGGACCTGAAAGTTTTCTTTTGACTTTACCACCTGGCCTAAAAGGTTTCTTTCTCACAGTACAAACCCTGCCTCAGAAGTGTTATGGGTTATCACTTATTTCCAAATTCTCCCTTCAGAGCAAACTATAAGTCTCTGTGTTTAGCAGTGGAAAGCCACAGTTTTGAGTGGGATCCATAATTAACAGCTCTGCAGCTAAGTCTCAAACAGCTTTCTATGCACAGGGACCCAAAGTGTCATTAGTTCACTCTTGATCCCTGTGCTTAAATCAAAGGTTGATACTAATTTAGATCCAGACCAAACATGGTTATCTTACCCTCAGCAATAAAGTTCAAACAGTTACAGCTCTCCCTTACTTTACTGGGTAACCTCATACATAAATTTCCTGTTTATCATTCCTCTGAAAACTCTGTGAGGAAGAAATGAAACAGAGTTCTCCAGAGTAAGCTCTGGTCTTCCACACAGTCTGAAGCATCACAGCTCCAAATGATCAAAATTACTTGCCTTTTTTGTGGCCTGAGCTTAAAGAGCATATACCTGTCCAGTTTACTTCTAAAAATGCAGGCTAGACTGCAAATGACTTATTTGAAAGAAACATTAATGTTCTGAAACCACAGAAAGTTATTCCTATAAGGGGTTGTCCTAAAGCAGAAGACCTGGCATCTTAAAAGGCAACATGGGAATTTGATAGGTGTATTTGTTTATTTAAAGAAAATTATTTACCCAAATTGCAACCCTCTGGTGAATGGAGCTGCAAGTATCACATAGGATTTTCTGCCTAATGGCTGTTTTCAGTAAATGTTGAACTATATTGGGTTCTCATTTCAGTGTAGGAGTTTTCTGTTTTTAAAAAACTGTTAGACAGAGGTTATATACTGTGCTATTTATTTCCATTTTAAAACTTTGACTTTATTGAGTTTTCATAGTCTCATAGGAATTTTCATGGTGATTTACACTGCTTTTTATTCTCTGAACAGTAGCTGGCACTGGTCCCTACCTTCCTTTTTTGCTCTGAGCACCTGATATGCGATGTTTTTTAGCTGGCTTGGTTTTGTACTGTCTGAGTAAATAATTTCTAAACATTTTCTATCACTAGATTTAACACAATCAGTGTAGCATCTGGCACTGTCCTGACTAGCAAGGATCTTTTTGAGGCTTAGAATACCTGGCTATTTTTCTCTCACCATTTACTGGACCATTTTTGTAACATTGGTCTTAGAAACTTTTCTGTAACCATCAGCTCCTTTTCAGATGCTTTTGAGTGTTCCCAGTGATGAGCTGGCACAAACAGCCATGCTGTGTGATGGAAAATCAGTCCAGAAGATGCATTTGACAAGCTGGTATTTAAAAAAACCCTTTCCCTTTCCCCTGTCCAACTGCCTGGTCACATCTGTTTGGCTATATCCTTGTAGTCTGATGAAACTGATAGAGTAAATGTTTGCAATGAATAATTCAAACTCCTCTGAATTTCCCAGCTCTTTACTTTCCCCACATGTGATTTAAAGAAATGGGTTTACCCATGGTATTTTTTAGCAATCCAGATACACCAATCCTGAGCTGAAAAGGTTATGTTTTAAGAGGAATGTAATTGCTGAAAGTACATAATTATTTTTTTCAGTGAGCATCCTTATTTCCCTCGGGATGAAGACATTAAATTTGGGGCTGTATTTTGAGTTATGTAGGAGGCTTAAAAATTAACAGGGAAAGTTTTGAGTCAGTCAGTATCATGACCTTTTCAAACAAGTCCCAGGTAAAATTTTTATCATGTTCATTGCTCTTCTGCAATAGCTTTTCTATTGAATGTAATAAGAATAGGTTGATAGTGGCATTTCATTTTGCACTGCATTTCCATATCTCAAAATCTGCCATTAGCTGCTTCCCCTGAAAGATATGGAGAAGAATTCCCTGCCTCCTCTTCACTCTGTTTCCATTCTCCTAGACATGCTTTATCACCAAAACCTTTCTGTTTATGGATTCAAGGCATACAACAAAGTGCACAAATTGCTACCCACAGAGTAAATTCAGGTATGAACATTGTATAATTAGCTCCAAGACTTCCAAATTACATATTGTACTAATTACATATAAAGAGGCAAATTACATGGCCAGAGTTGCCTGTTGCTGCTTGTGCAAGTTTGCAAAGCACAGAACCTCCTTTATCTACACCATGACTCTCCAGCTATCAGCCTACTGAGGTTTGGTGATTCAGAAGCAACTTTTCCAAAGGTCAATACAGGTCACTGAAGTATCCTTGGAGATTTAAGTTGCAGCTTTCTTACATCCTGACTCAGCCAGGTTTCTGATTCTTGGTTCAGACTCATGACCTTCCTTTGTTTTCGTGATTAGACCATGGAAGTTGCTAAATACTGTTGGGAAGTATATGTCAGAGAAGCATGTTTTCCGTACAATTTTATTGCAGTCAGTGAGATTCTCAGTGCTAGGACACTTCACTAGAAGTTGGATAGCAGCTTTTAAACACTCATTTGTGACACTATTGCAAAAGTAAGGCAGTGATATTAGGGGGGAAAAGACACAAGTATTTTCAAGAGGATATCTTGATGAAGCTGAAAAAGCAACTTACCCAACATTTCAGGTAATAGTTGTCCCTTTCGTTTTCTAACTAGGACTTAGGCAGGTAGCCGCCTGGAATCTGAGAATCACAACACTTGGAGTGATACAAAAAACAACTGCAGGAATGTCCAGATCAAAGTGCAAAAGCAAAGCTACACCTTTTTGTATATCTCCTTGATCTTAACACCACTGAATCTAAATGTTTTGATATTATCTAAAACCACCACACCATTCCAAAATTAACCCCAAAGTTGGAAAGATTGCAAAGATGAATAGCAGAAAGCTCTTGCATTGTACTGTCATTCCAATCCTGTATTTTGCAGACTTTGAGCATCTCATCTGTGTTGTACCTCATGGGGATATTGTGCTAGAGAGGGTAGATTTAAAGCAAGGATAATTACAGGGAGTAATGTATATTTTCTTTGAAAGAATAGTGGCACTTTTGGAAGAAACAAAGCAGCATGGAAAGAGGTAATAATTTGGAGAGTCACACATAAAGGAGGCAGGAATATTATATTCAGCTTTGTGATTGAGTTAACCACCCTAGGTAATGAAATGCTTGTATGTAGCATGATGTGATTCTTGGGGCTGGCCTGTGCAGGGCTGGGAGCTGGACTTCAATGATCCTTTTGGGGCCCTTCCAGCTCAGGATATTCTGTGATCCTATCAGTGTTTCTGTGACTATGGACTCACAATAGAGCATGTCAAGCACCCTTAGCTGCCATCCCTGTTTTCTGGGGATGACAACAAGCTGTTGGGAACTCCTTTAGAAACGAAGGATCTGAGTCCTCAACCCTATGACCACTCAGGAGAAGACAGGATTACCTAAATAAAGTCTGAGTAAATAGCAAATAAGTGTGCTAGACCTTCAATGATCCCACTCCTTTTTTGTAAGAAAAGCCAGCCTCATTGTGTTAGTACTATAACATCCTACTCTGATTGAAAACACTTGTAAGGCGATGCCAGCATGTTTCTGTTTGCATCCAAACAATAATCAAGATCTCACACAGTGATGATTTGTTGTCAGCTGTTTTTCCTGCACTAAACAAGTCTGACACTAGCAGCCCATGAGCTAATTATGTCAAGTATCTGGCATGGGAATACATTTTAGCTATCAGCAGAATATCACAGAACTGAAATAACCAGCCAAGTGGACTGATGTTCCGAGGAGATGAAGAGTGTCTCCTTGAGGTAGAAAGAAGAAAGATGAATGCTGATAAACAGGACTTCCACTCTCCCACCCGATAAATTTATCTCTTAGGTTTTTGGTTTTTGTTTGTTTGTTTGTTTGTTTGTTTTTTAAACAAGACTTTGAAAGAAAACACTGAGCTGAATACTTTAGGTTGAATATTGGCCACTTGAACTTTTATTTCCTTGTTAATTTCTATCTTCCTTTTCATCCTTTCTGGTTTACTTTTACCCTCTTCTTAACATGCAAAAATGGGTTCTGGCATCACTTTGCTTTTAATATCTGCCCAGGTTCCTTGATGAGACAAGATTGTGGGATGCCTTGCTGTTCAACACCTTTTATTTCTCCTTTGGGGGACTGTTGGCATCAGACACTCCTGGGGCAATCAGAAGAGAGGAACAGCAAAACCTTTAGTAACTCAGCACTGTGGCATTCCAGTGCAGGATGGAAGAGTTGTGCTGTCCAAGATAAAAAGGAAATGGGAAAAAACTGAATAAACAGGATATTAGTATTTTGACACCTTGTCAAATTGCTCATATTTCAGAGGGTTTTTTTTTTCTGTATGTCTTTATGTCAGTTTAAAGAACACATTGTTTTACTATCGCTCCTGCTGTATTCGAGTAGAGCCATGGATTCTCTGTCCCTTTAAGAGTAGGGCCTGAGTTGTTTTCTAATATTCTCTCATTGCTGTAACATTGAAAGTGAACTTCCCTTTGTTTTTTTTTTAAGAAAAAGAGACATGATTTTATGCCCCATGAGCAAGGAATAGATATATAAAACTAGGTCTATACGGAAAGTCTAGTTTAGTACCTAGAGGCAGGTCCCTCGAGAGCTAATAGAGACATAGATTTTTTTTTTAATTTAAAGCAAATTAGATTCCTTTTGAGCAGCCAGACAAGAGCTGTTGGGTCCATTTCCTTTAAGGAATTTAAGCATTTGGCTCACAGGGTCATATTTGCACACTAAAATAAAGAACTTGTGAGCACTATTTAGTAGTGAGTCACCTTCCTCAATAAGAGACTCTTGGGTACCACAGGCCAGTCAGAAAATATGCAGAAGAGAGGGCTGTTTCTGAAAACTTCTCTCTTTGCTGAGTGTCTCTGCAAAGGCAGGGTTTTTTCTCCAGAACTGTAGTGCAGTGATCTGTTCCTACCTCTCTATTGGCATAGATTTAGAGTTTTAAAAGATATTTCTGACCTCCAAAGACAGGGGAGTTAGAAGTAAATCATTCTGTTTAAACTGGATTTATTGCATAGAAAGGGAATGCAAGATTCATTAACTCCCAAGATAATATAAGGAGATGGATAAATGACTCCTCAGAACTGCAGGGAACATGCATACACTTTGGATCACTGGAAGTCCAAATTTAAACACAGCTGTGTTTAAATCAGTAACAAGCATATCCCCAGTTATAATTGTCAAGATCAAGAAGTCACTGGGACCACTCCTCAGTTTTTCAGGAGGGAATCTGCACTGTCACTCAAAAGCCCCTTACACCAAGCATGTCCCCTTGATGTAAGCTGATCTAACTCCAGTAACACTAATGGCTCTGCAGCAGCATTGATCTCAAGATCTGAGCAATTGTGCTGAAATCAGTGCAGTGCTGAGCCAGGAGGGAAGGGGATTAGGCACCCTTTTGCCTACTCTTGAACTCTTAAACTTCCCTGAGTTTGCTGGTATTGGTAGCCCACAGAAATCTGACTCTAAACCATAGGTTTTGGGTCTAATCCACTACGGTCAGTCCAGTTAACTTTCAGCGTAAGCCAAAGGTAAATGGCTATGTGAAGTTGCACCTTTGGGAAGTAGACATGAAGCTGGCTTTACCACTCACCCTCTCCAGCTTTGAAATTATTTCAGCTTCTTGGCCAATTTCAAACAATGACTAAACAAAGAAGGGAAAAAAAACAACAACCCAAAACAAACCATCTTGGACTTGAACTTTCTTTGTCTTGCTGCTGTTTAATTGAGGGTTGACATGACAAGTTAGTTGTACATCTATGACAGTGTCGAATTACATTTATTGAGAAACAATTTTGCAGCAATGCATACAGTTTATCTTGCTCACTTTTGTATTGGCCTATAAGATTTCACTACAGCATTCCTTTCCAGGTTGCTGCTGTGCAATCTGAGTGTTAATCATCAAATTAATTTTTGCTTCTGCTGGGCCTTCCACAGCACTTTCTTTTCTTTTTGTTTTTATTTCCCACATGTTGCTTTCATCCTGCTGTGGGTCACTTACTATTATTCAGTTAATCCACTCTAGCAGAGAGGCAAATGAGACTGGTACTGAAGGTATGACTGCTGCTGGTTCCCAGCAGCTTTTAATGTCTTAATTGCAGCAGAGGACATTGTGAAAATGAAGTTAATCCTTGTAACATAGTACATCTGTTAGCTGTATGAAAAGTGATCATGAGTAAGTCTGTATCAGGTGTAGGTCATTAATTTAAACTCACTTCCTTTAATTTAATCCTTTATATGGAGTCTGCCAGTTGCATGAATCAAGCGTAAGTTTATTGTGTTCAATAAAATCAGGCACAGTGTTATACATACTTTAGAGGAATACTTCTGAAAACTACAACAAAAATAAGTGTTGCATGCAACAGTGATTTTAGAAGGTTCCATCGTTCTTATTTGCCCTTGCTTGCTCTCTCTCTCTTATATGTGCTGTAGCTACACATCAAAAAAGTTTTTAGCTAGGTTCTGCAAGTCCCTACATAGAAGAGATAAAGCCCTCTCCTATGGGTTCAAGTTTCCTAAAACTCAGGGGCACAAACTCATCTGAAAGAGCTAATCACACATTCTCAGAGTAGGTTAAGTCTACTGAAGCTTCCAAAGAGATGTTGTTAGGAGTTGCACATCCTAATTGCTGTGTGGACATAATGTGAGTCAGTCCTGAGACATCCTCTGCGTGTTGTGAAACTGCACGAGGACTCAGAGCAGCGCGCACGCCGGGTTGGTGGTGCAGTCATGCCTTGGTGCACGTCTGTGCCGGCAGACGTGTTGGGAAGTGTCTTCAACAAGAAGACGCCACCAACATTTTTGCAGCTTCTCTTACAGGCTGATGAGTGATTTCATGAAGTTTTTTTGATATGACATTCTGCAAACAAAATGCCATGTACTTAATAGTTTAATACTAAGGAAGGCAAGATAAGGAAATGTCAGTAAAGATCTCATTTTGTTATGATTTCAAGTGGATTCCTGTCACAAAGTGTATTTTGGTATTTTGATGAAAGTATGATTTTGCCAGATTTCACTCAGTTTCCAGGAACAGATACACTGTTAACTTAACCCAAAGAGGATTAAGAAATAAAACTGGTTAGAGCAAGGATGAAGCAGCACAACTCTCCTCTGAACTAAGGTTATCATTGTATTTATTGTGTGTCATTGAACATATATGAATACTGCATTATGGTAACCCCTAGAGTTAAGAGGCCAGGATCTGACAAGAGCTGACATCTTTTAGGACTCTAAACTCAGTTTTCTGCAAATGCAGGACTCCAGACAGATGATCTGAAGCAACTAATTGTTTCATTAAAAAAACAATGCAAATGCTAATTCAAGAGTTCCTACACTCTGTGCTTACAGCACATGGACAAATGGAAATGCCCTGTCTTGGTAATGTGATTGTGTGTAATGCTTATCAGTGTTTTAATGGCCCCTCAAAAGGAGAACATGTACTTCTCCACGTTTTCTTCTCCTTGGGGAAAATGACTGTGCTAAGCACAAGTAGCATTGGTATGACCCACAGAGAGAGAAGTGTTGCAGCCTCAGCACCAGTTTTGCACACAGGAAAGTCAGTGAGAATGCAAGCTGTGTTTAAATGTGAGAAAATCTAATTGCTGGAAATCAGCATTACAGTTACTTAGAAAAGCTCTGAAATTAGAAGTTAAAAATGTATCATGTTAAGGCACAGATATATAACCTTGACACAAGGATGTACTTTTGGCAGAAGTATCTGTAAACAAGAAATAAATGGAAAGCCACTGCCTTAATGAGCTACCAGTGTTGGGCTTATGACAAGATGCAATCAGAGAAGGAAACAAACAAATGGATAGGAGCTGAAACAGAGAAGGATGTGGGAAGCACAGTGCAAGCATGCTTTTTCATAGACATGCTGTGTGCATAATATCTCAGTGAGCAAGGGGGCCCTGGGAGTCTCCTGCTTCGTGTTGTGTCTTATTTAGGCACAACTCCCACAGACTTCTGAAAGGGTTTTGTCTTAAACAGAACCATGGAGGGGAAACTGGGGCTCATCACAAAATGATGCTCAGGTATGTACAAATGAATCAATGTGCTTCCCTATGCTGGCTTAGTGTTGGGAAAAAAAAATGGCAAGCAAGCTTGGAAGAAACAAAAGCACAGCTTTTTGTAATTATAGATCTTTTTGAGTTAGCCTGAGCCCTCCCCTTTCCTTCCTTTACCTTCCGCTTCTCCTCCCAAAATAATAACACATTTTGCCAATAATTTTGAGGAAGTCTCAGTGGGCCAGATGGAATTCAAAGAGAGGGATCTAACAGAGTTTTGTTTCATTCTTTTTTTTTCTCCTGATTCCCCCCCTTCCCCCCCATACCCTGATTTCCTTCTTGCAATTTCTTTCTTTAGCTTATAGCATGACATGGAGGTGGTGATACAAAAATAGAAGTTAATGGTACTACCTCTGTTTGTTTCTATTAACATTTACATGTGAAATGAAGGCATTTTGGAAGAGAACCAGACTGGCCAGTAAAACCTTTCACCCTCATAAACTGTACATTTGGTTTGATTTTTGGCTTAGATCCCAGAACTTGTCACAAGCTTTATTATAAAGCCGTAGTTCAGCTAGAGTTTTGTTAGCTTTATTGCAAGAGCTCCCCTCCTCCTCCCCAAAGAAAAAGAAAAAGGTGAGCAGACCAGCAAGGAAAGAAAAAAATAAGAAAAGCTTTTGTCTATTCTGAATCCTTTTCAAATTCTGGAGAAAACATACTAGAAAATGTAATTAGCCAGATAACTTTTCATCATCAATCCTCAGAATATAAATGAAGTTTATCTAAAATTTATAAAAAATATACATCACCTCCTTAAAATAGTCCAAGAGTGACTAATCACATAAACAATAAGGCAGTCACCAACACTCAAGCATGTTAAAACTTCTGAGAAAGCACAGACCTAGAAATGCCAAAGAGGAGTCTGCATGTTGACTGGAAATGATTTGGACATCTGGAGAGAAGATTTTTTTTTTTTTACGTATGTACTTTCCCAAAGGGGTAATTTAGCTCTGCATGAGTTCACTCAGGGAATATATGAGGGAAAAAAAAAAAAGAGAAAGGAATAAAAAGGAATGTGTTATGATGTGCAGTTATAAAACTACTGGTCTCATCCTGCTTTCCTGCATCCTGTGTCTCTCATGCAATGAATCCCCTTGGTTCAGGACCAAGCACAAGTGAGAGCAGTATGGAATTACTGATAGTGGAATTTAATGGAACTGCTTTATAGAATAACCATTAATAATTTTTTTAATCTATTGCTGCTGACCGAATGGTTATAGAGAGGATATATAGATCTACTCTGAAAGATCAATTAATTTGTAGTCCTTGCTTGGAATTTGAAACATGGTCTTGTAGCTGAGGGTCTGATTTGAGATGTAGAAGATCAAAGTTTGACTGTTGTTCCTGTCAGTCAATTCCCATGTGATCCTTGCATAAGTAACTTATACTGCCTATATTTCAATTCCCTGTTGAAGAAATGGTAAACAGAAGATTTTATTTGAGGCTTGTTTAGACTACTCTAAAAGGCATAGATTGGCTCTTACAGCGTAGAAATGCTTAATCTTTTAAAAGTTCTTCAGTCAGGAAAGTCAGTTCATTGGCTGCGAGGCCTTAATTTTGATTGGAATTTATAGAAAGCAGGTAGTATTTGATTCCCTTAAAAGGCAAACAGGCACAACAACTCAATTTATTTCATAATATTTTGTGGCCTAATTTGAACAGGAATAATTATAACCCAGTGCATCACAATGATGATGATTCCTTGTTTTCCCCTTGGAAAATACAAAGTCACAAAATTCTCAAGTGTCTGGAGAACCTATTGACCTGAGTCCCATGTCTCCTGCAATAGTTGTAGTAGGGCTGTCTGGAAATAAAGTATCTAAGGAGCAGGACTGCTTGAAAATCTCTCTTCTTATGCAAAATGTTTAGTGTTTGGATGTGAGCAGCATTTTTTGAGGGTGTAAAGACACACGTTTTCTTACTGCAACTCTTGAGAAGCAAGCAGTTTGTCTCAGCATCGTTGAAATCTGGTTCTCAGGCCGTGGCTGGTGACAGCTGTGGGCTGCCTTGGCAATGTCTGAATCCTCCCTGTGGAGCCGAGCTGAAAGCTGAAGCTTCACCTGGCTGGGACCAAGTATGGGCCTGGTAGATTCATTGTCATTACAGGTGAGTAAGTCACACACAGAACTTGTCCTCCACTCCTTTCCAGAGAACAACATTGTCTTGTGGCGCTGTGCTTGCGGTACTTTGCTGTGGGTCATGTAATGGAAAGTCAGTAGTGCCTCAGGGATGTCCATCAGGAACCTACTGAATTGAGAATTTGTGTGGCAGGTGAAGATTGTACACACACATAAGCTTTTCACAAGGAGGAGACTCAGTTATGTGTGAAGCACAAGGCAGTAGGTTGCTACTGAGTTTCAGTTTGCAAGCAAAGCCTGTAACTCTCAAGAGTCCTTAGCAGACATTCATTTGCAAACTTTAATCTGATAATCACAAACTTTCAAACCGTACTTGAAAGTTTGCTTGGATTGCAAGTAAAGAACGCAAAAGTAAAATTAAGAACTACTTTCACCCATCCATAAGAGGAAATCAAAGTGCGTGAGCAAACTGAGAGCCCACTGCTGCATGGCATAGCACATGCTCTGTGCTGTGCTGAGAATGTTTTAACAGTCAGCGGGAGCCAGAGCCTCAATACCTCTCAAAATCTGTCCCTCTGCTTTACATTCTTACTGTTTTCTTTGAGGGGGAGGAAAGTTTGAAGGTCATAGAATTGGGCCATTTGTGTAACCAGAACCAGATGATTAATTACTTTTTTAAGGATTTTGTTTCTCTGAAAACTTTATCCCAGAAAAGCACGAGGACACACAAAGTCTGTGGTTGAAATTAAATTATATTTAGATTACAGAAATAATGCGCATCACAGTTCTATGGAAGTGGCTTTTCATTGTTTAGCATAAGAAAAAGAAAGACTAACAAGTCAGGCTACACAGCTGGGGTTTGTGCTGTGTAACTTGTTTTGTAACACATCTTTAAATATTGTATACAAGCTGAAAGAACATATATTAGAAAGACTCAGACTGAAAAGAAATCAGTTAGCACAATTAACATTCAAACTAGATTAACTGTCATTTTAGTTTAAAAAGCCCTCACACTCCATTCTTTCATGCTACCCCCTACAAAAAATTTGGAACTCATCACTGGAAATAGCACCTCAAAAATCTTTTTCTGCTTTCTGTTATTATAACCAGAGATGTATGTACTCATTGGAGGAAAATAAAAATGAATTTAATTTTTTAAAAATCAGAAACAGATCCAGATCAGGATTTCAAAATTATGAGAACACTTTTTTTTTTTAATTTAGATTTCTGGTATGTTCTAGGAAAAATGCTGATTATTATCAAATGTGGAAGACTAGGTTGCAAAGCCCAGTAAAACCTCTGGGAAAACTGAAAACAATTTTGATGTGCTTTGAATTAGGCTTTTTCTAGAATAGTCTCTGGACATAGTATATGGAATGGACTGAAAAACTATCTTGTTATTCTGCTCCAAAGGCTCTGTTTCCCATGGCACACTGGCCATTTCGAGCACTGTCAAAAAAATCTGTCTCCTTCTTTGCACTTTTTTTGGCCCAGTTTTGGCTTGTGTTATCCAGCTTCTCTCAGTTAGTGACCAAACATTTTTTGGGTGACTGTGGAACTCTTCCCAAGAGGGAGGATTGATGCTGGCAACTGGATTTAAGTATAAAAAGGAGGGCTGGTTATGTGAGTCCAGACCATTCTAATGCCATTCATCCTCAGAGCTGGAGAATGGTTCTGGACACATTAACAGGCCAAAGGTTGAGCAGAGTGGAGGCCTCTGTCAACTCTTATCCAAAAATCACTTTTTTTCAATTAAGTCTCTGTTTCCAGTTGGGTTTACTCTGGAGCTCTATTGTAGTTTCTCATTTCCCCTTTCAATTTCCCCTACCCTTGTTCAGCATGTGAGTTGATCCCAGCAGCAAATGGCAATGGGCAGAGCTAAACAGTACTGCAATGGACAGAATTATATAGAGTTCATCTTCTCCTCTGCAGGTCCTCTGCTCTGTGTCTAAAATCCCACACCAGGACTATGTTTCCAGGAGCTGGCAACACTACTCCAGGATGAGGAAACACAAAGGGGCTGGTGCCATACTGGCATTTGCTTTTCCAGGTCTTGGTTGGACACTGCTGGGCAGTGCAGCATCCTGGCTGGGACAGGAGGTGAGCAGCAGTGCCAGGCTGAGCTGCTCCACAGCTCCCTTAGAAGAAAGCAAATCCTCAGCTACTTTTCTTCTGGACTGCTTTCTAGTGGTTTTGTTTTACCCTCGCTCAGCACCAGGAGCAGTGTGAATTCAGTATTTTAAAAGCCCCAGTCTTCATGAATGCCACTGAAAGGTCTTTTTAAAAGTTAAAGTTTGACCTAAGACTTTTGATATTCTGAAAGGAATCCCCTTTGCAATGAGCAGCATTGCATGAAAAGGACAATTTTATTCTCTTACTGGAGCGAGAGCAGAATTGGGGTTTCTGCGATTTTTATGTCTGCTGTAGCTTTGCTATAACACAATCCCCCTGATGCTTCTGGTGATGATAAATAAATGTATTTCTATGTTGTGCTCCTGCATTCTCGGTACTGAGGAAACAGAACAATAACATACTCTTGTCGATACAAGCACTGCCCTGGGAATTGACTAATTAACATAAAGCTCAGCCCTGCAGGGACATTTCCAGGTTCATTTCTTGCTGCCTCAGCAAACTACAGGGTTTGGGCTGTTAACTACTTTCAGATGCTCTTTGTCTTTCAAGAAAGAAATAAAGAACATCCACATTGCTTTAGGCAAGTTAATGATTCTAAAGAACACTTACCTTTTTACCATATGCTTCATGGCAGATTAAAATCCTGAAGGAACTAAGGATTATATACCCTGTACAGTTCTTTGGCACAAAAACATGCATTCTGAACTAAAAGTGAGTGGCTGAATGTGACATTTACATTCATTGTTTTTCCAGACCTGCATACTGAGAATGTTTGATTTTACTCAAAATAATACTAAAGCAGTGGTTTTGTAGATGCTTTGATTTCCCAGAATCTTTTAAGGTTATGACAAGCAGTTTAGAATGGCTACTGAGAAAATTGGAGAAACTTGTGTAACCACTTCTGTAAAATTCAAAGGAAATCTGGTCTGATTTGCAAAGAGGAGATGTGCCTAAAATTTTGAGAAACTCATACTACTTGTCTCTTGTGTGTGATCATATTTGTTTATGTGCAGCATGTACTTTTAATTCACATTGGTTTCTTTGGCCCACAAAGCAAAGGTTTCCTCCACACAAGAAAAATATATGAGAAAAGGAAAAAATTCAAATTAAATGAAATCTGAATTTTACTGGTAAAGAAAACCTCATTGTTTTTATTAATTTTCTCTAGATTGCTAGATTTGCTCTGCTTCGTGTGCTGTTTTTTATTATTATTAATCTATTATTAATGAATGTCTGCCCATTGCTGTTATTTATGAATGAACAAAATCCCATTCTGCAGCTCATAGAAATCAACTGTAGAAAGTCAGAGAAGAAAAATTTTCTGACAGAGGGTTGAAAGCTATTTGATGGGTCTTCAAGGGCTGCAGCTAAAAGGACTCAGAAGTCATATGTGAGTGAGCACAGATACTTTCCAAGTGTTTTGTAAAGCAGAAAAATAGGTGTTTGTGCAAAGTGCACACTGGAGAAAGGCAGCACCTGAGTGCATGCAGCTACATGCAGCACCCAGAGTTCTGTTTTGTACACACGTTTGCTTGTCGGTGCATGAACAGGCTGATTTGTGCAGGTACTTCAGGCATGACTATCAAAAGACTGGGTGTGTATATGGCTGTGTGTGCCTATCAGAACAAGTCATTAAGGTTACCCAAGCACATCTGATTCTGGTGTATAGGTTTCACAAACTTTATCCATTTGGTATGTTTGCCAGCCCTTTCATTTTTGCCACAATTTCAAACAAAACAGTGCAGTGTTTGCTGAAGATAGACAAAACCCTGAGAAAACATGCACTGTTTTACACGTAATCAATTATTCTGAAAAGGTTTAAATTGGGTCACTGTGGCTTTTAAATTTCAAAATAGCAAAGTGGATTAAAGGGAACTTTAAATCAAACTAGGAGAATGTACAGAAAACCAGGAAGGTAGGGGAAAGTGAAATCTGATATGGAGCCAGAGGCTAGCTGGGACGATGTGGGCAGGTTGACACTTCAGGAAAGAAGAGAGACTCGCTGTGAGACATGAGTGACCACAGGGAGAGGAGGCAGAGAAAAGGAAAGATTGGTACAGCAGTATTTTGATAAGGATGAGGCACGAAGTGCGAGTTTTGGCGTGATCACAAGAATGCCAGCCTTGTGCCCCTCTAGCACTTGGAACTTCACCCTGTGTCTGTGAAAGTCACTGACTGAGAATCTTTATTTCCTCTTATGCCCATCCACACAAGCACTGGCAATTTACTACTGCCACCATCTACCATTGCAACTGCTGTGCTCCTTGCAGAGATCTGTGCCATGGATTTCAGTATTTCCAGCACTGCTGATTCTGGGTTCCAGCAAATGTAAAGATGCCAAAAACATGCGAATGAAATCTTAGTATTCTTCTTTAGTTACATGTAATTAGATACCACTCTCTTTATCAGCATAATAACTTTTGATTAGTTTAGTCTGCCTTTAGTACACTGAAAAGCTTAAGGAAAGTTAGGCATAGCCAACTAGGTTTTATTTAACTTTTCCCTGGAGATTCTTCCCTATATACAGTGACTGTGGCTGTCTGTCATACAACAGCAGCACGCTAAAACAGAGGGAACAGTGCATTTTGCCTTTATTGTCAGGAAGTGTCAGAAGTATTAATAGCCTAGATTTTGCTAGCTAGCTGAAATTCTCACACTGCAATCTTGTGCATCAGCATTTTTTTTTACCACAGATGGTCATTTATGTAACATGGTTGGAAACTGTGGCTGTGTTCCACGGCAACAGGAAAATGGGATACATCTGCACCGTGTGGGGAAAAATACAAATGAAATAGAAGTATGCAAACATTTAAATTACAGGGAAACAGGACTGCGATAAGGCCTGGACTGCATGAGCAGGAAGAGAGTGTCAGCCTCACCCATGCCCTGAAAAAATGGTCACATTTGTGGGCTACTCTATTGTACTGAGTGGAAGTTTGTTTATGTGGGACCTTCCTTCCCTCAGAACTTCCTCTGAGAGGAAATGTCGTCACTGTTCAGTAGGGGTCAATTGTTATGCATTGAAAACTCAGACATAAAATAGTATCACAGAATTCAACAAAGTGGAAAGGAATAACGAAGATTTGTCCATTTACGTATTTAGAAACGTGCCACAGCTACTCTTGCTCTAATGCTTTCAGAGAGCTGAGAAAAATCCTTCAAGTCAAGTAGCTGGGATAATATTGTTTTGATGCATCCCAAACACACTGCTCAGTATTTGATAAATCTCACTTTTTTTTCAGCCCTGCTATCTGTCTGTGGCTAATGTGGGAATATGATTTAAATGGAAGAAGGCTAAAAAGATTGCAACTTTAAAACCAGAGTTGTGCTCTCATGGGAATACTCAACCAAGTTCATTCCGTGTCTTGGACCAAACAGCTCTGAATCTTAGTTGCTCTGGATGAGCACATTTCTGAGGATATATTTGCATCTGAGGTGTCCCTACAGTTTTACTTTTTGTATTGTGATAAAGCAGGAACATTGTTTGAGATAAAATAAGCTAATATTGGTGTTGTTTTGCCTTTGTCATTGTGTCATCAGTCAAACAAAATAACTCTTTAAGGAGTTTATGGATGGGGAATAGGCTGAGCTCTTGAAATGACAGAATAGCAGAGGTTGGAAGAGCTCTCTGCAGATCACCTCATCCAGCCTGGTTTAGGTGGGGTCAACCAGAGCAACTTGCCCTAGACATTGTCCACTCTAGGTTTTTTCTCCAAATAGGGGAGAGTTTACTACTTTGCTGAACAACATGCTCCAGTCACCTTGGTCACCTTCATGGTAAAAAAAAGTTTTGCTCTTTAGTTTAAATGGAATTTTCTGCATTTCAGTTTGTGCTTTTTGATTGTCCAGGTGCTTTTGTCAAGCTCACGGTAACTGTGCTGTTTTGACACCAGCCACAGCAGAAAGCAAAGGCACACTCACAAGTATGACTGGTAAGCCCTGGTCTGTTCCCCACCCACAAGATGTTGTTAGCAATCTTTGCCTCTTAAGTGAGTAGACTTTTTCTCCAGACACAAGTGGGGTCACGCTCTTGTATCCATTCTGCATTAGGGATACCTGTGGGGTACCTGACAACAAAGGAACGTTGGGAACCAACGAGGATCCCGAGCAGTCTGCAGGGCACGTATCCATTTGTCCAGAGAGGCACCACCACCATGACCAGTGTTGAAGTCTCTTGACAGCCTGTCTCTCCAGCTGTCAGCGTCCATGAAGTCCTCTTCCCTCCTGCACAGTCTAGACTAAAGTAAATTGCCCATCCTCTCACACAGATTTTCCTGAGGGTTCAATAAAACAATCAGGGGGACAAGAAAATGTCGTTAATCTTTCCAGTGGGAAATTTAAGCATTCCCCTCTAAAGAAAATTTGCAAAATTACAAACTGGTGTCAACCTCTCTTTTGGATCAAGCAGCACAATCTAGGAGCCTGGGACCTGATCCAACACGCTTAAACCAATTCCTCCCTCCTTCCCAGCTTTCTCTGCTTCTTCCTCTCCCCGCCCAAGTGGCACGATGGCAATGCCCAGGTTTTCAGTGCAGGAGCCAGCGGAGCGGCTTTCCTTTCACACAGTCCGCTAGCCTTTCCGCCCGGCCGTGCCGCCTGGCCCCGGGCCGTCCCAGGCCACCAGCCCCTGCAGCCCGTCTGAAAGAATGTCGCCTGTGAGGCAGAAATTCCCACCATGGGAATCGCGCCTCTGTGTCGCACAACAAAGGCCACCGCATTGTGTCCCTGTTAAGCGGGTGTTAAAATGCGCATATGTTGCCAGGGCTATTGCAGGCGAGGGCCCATTTAGGAAGCGGAGGTTTTTCCCGACCGCTGCCTGCTCTGAATCCCCCATATTAGCACATTAGCGCACATGCGGCCGCCTTATCAGATTAGCTACACTTGTCACAGATTAGTTCACCCTGTGAAGGAGCCGCAAAGGTACCTTTGACCATTCATTCAAAAGAGCCAGAAAAGTTTTTTTTTTTTTTTTTCTTGTCTTCAACCATCAGAGTGCAAAGGGAATTAAATGGAAAGGCTCTCTCTCTTTCCCCACCTCATTTTGGTAACGGGATAACGAAAGGATGGCTGCTGCGGTGGACTACACACAGAGAGATATTAATGGACGCCTAATATTCATCTGGAAAATATTTATTTAACCCCTTCAAAACGTTGATGTGTTTTCTTTCCTCACCAATGTCAATAGTCCTTTGAGAAATAACCTTTCTGAAGCTCAGAGTGGATTTTTTAATGTTTTGCTTCTGTGTCCCCCTTCCCCTCCTTTTTCATTACAGTTAATTTGCAGCGTGGTTCGGTGGTCTCTACTCTGCAGATTAGGGGTAGGGGAGAGGAAAAGACTTGCTAATGGCTCGTTACATTATTTTTTTAACCCATCTTGCTCCTTAAAATGTTTTGATAGCTGGTGAAACAAACAGTGACTCAAAATACCTTTGGTATGACTTGCAGTCTACACAGGCATTAAGACTGAGCCTAGAGAAGACAATGACGCCTTGGAAGTGCAGTGACAGCAGTGACACTCATCCCTGAATGAACTTGTGGTGAAGGAGGCCTAGAAAGCTACGAAAACATGCAGCTGAAATTGCTGGCTAGCACTCACACCTTTGGCAAAAAAAAAAAATGTGGAAGGAAATTGTGGTGAGGAAGGAATGCAGCAATTCCTCACACCTCAGTGCTTTCTAGGGGAGGTGTTTCACATCTTTGTGCCAGGTGTAGCATTACTGAGCTCAGCTGGAGCTTGTCCACCTCTGCAGATTAGCTGTGCTGCCTGCATGTGGCAGAGGGGACAAACCCAAGACAAATGGACTGACGTTCCCTTTGTCGTACATGTAGGCTGTGAGAGTAGGCCTTCAATCACCACTCAAGGGTCTAGTGCAGAATATTTTATCTAGGAAATGAAGAAGAAATCACAGACTGAACTGTGATTGTTTTTTGGTTTTTGGTTTGGTTTTTTTTTAAACTTTGATTGCAGGTAACCAAACTTCATTATCATTAGCAGAACTTTAACTGCTTTTTTCAACTTCTTCCACAAATACTGGAGCATAATCAACGATATTGTTTACTAGTCTGTTCCTTCACGCAGGCTGAAACCTGGCTGGTCGCATGTGCTGTTTGTAAACAGCAGAACGTACAATAGATCTTTTGTAAGGACACTAGCATGTTACCAGAGGCTGGAGTTTCAGTGCTGCTGAGCAAACAGCCTAGCAGTGTGCCCTGAAGTGCATGCAATCGTACTGTCCTAAGACCACAACTTTAGGGTCAGAGCTCTTCTTTTTGATTCTGGGATCATTTTTGACAGCTAAATCCTAGTGGTGACTCAACTTGTAGATTCTGTTGAAATGCAATGATATTCCTCCTACAGTAATTTTTCATTTTATTATTTTCAAGTCATAGTGCCACCCCAATAAGGGAGGGCTGTGAAGCATATGGGAAAACCATCCCTTGGAACCTTATGTCAAGAAAACTTACAGCACTGATGAGCTCTAAGCTATAAACAACTCCAATTTATGATCTAGAGCATGAGGCAACAGCAGTAACAGCAAAGCAGGGAGAAATATGTGGGAGAAATCAAAGAGCTGGACTCTGCTTTTGCATCTTTTTAGTTGTTGAAAATTGTCTCCATGTTAGAAAGTTACCAGAAGAGTTCATTGGGACATCTGATACTTCTATTGTCAGGAAGGATGATAAAACCTTACATTATTAATTTCCTGTATTGTTCTCTGATACAAAACATCAGTATTGTTATTTTTATATTTCCATATGCACCTAGCTCAGTATAGTAATTTCAAAATTCTATTGCGTTATATACAAATATATATATATTGTGTTAACTGATTTCTTCCAGTTTTTAAATTTTGTTTTGAAATGCTGTGATATGAAAAGGAACATTCAAAGTAGAATGCCAATTGAAAATCTATTATTTCCCTGTCAGTGTAGGAATTCTTTCTATGTTTCTCAGTCTTTCAGGTTTTCAGTCTTCCACTGACACCTTTCAAATGCACCTACTATGACTCTATCCAGTTTATGGACTGCCTTGAGTCATTAATCTGAATTTAGCAAAGCCATTTTGTGGATGACCTTTCTGGTTTTATCCCAGAGCTAGAAAAACTGCAGAGCTAAAGGCCTAAATTCATCTCTTGCTCAAATAAGCACTTAGGAGTCTGGGCCAGAGTATGAATCTTCTGTTTCCATTAGTTATTGTTATTGTGCCCTCCCAAGTGTCACCTGTTTTTCCAGTGTGAGTAAAGGGTCCCAGTTTGAGAGATCCTGTTGAATGTAAGAGTGCTGACTTTCACGCACCCCTTAAGTGAGTGTTGTCTGTAACAATGTGTTTTGGTGCTGATTATGTAAATTTGAGTATTTTTGAGAACCTTGATTCAAATCCAAGCAGTAATCTTCCATGCCCCCAACCCAAAACTTAACCTCAGTCTATTAAATGTTTGATTTTGAATCTAAATGATAAAACAATCTCTCTTGCTTGCCTTGAGCAACAGAGTCTAGGATCAAGACCTGTGGAATTTTATGTTTTGATTCATGTATCTGGGTCCATGGCACTTAATTTTCTGATAACTTTGTGTTTCTCCTCTCTCACATCATCAGGCAGTGTGGCAGCCTGGTCTGAGAGTTACCAGTGCAGCCATAACATACAGCATGTGGGGCCAGAAACCAGTAGGGAGGCAATGCCTTTGGGGATGGAGATGCAGACCTACTGCTGGCTGTCACCCATATGTGCTGGAAAAAGAGGAAAGCTTGGACAGCCGGTTTCCTGGCAGGAGCTGAGCATCACTGCTCCCCTCCCCAGCCCTGTCACCTACCCACTCGCTTTTGTTACCTCAAGTGGTCTGGCTCATGTGCAGAGAAAAAACTTAACATGGCACGCAGCTTTGAGCCTTCAGTTCCTTGACACAGCTCTTAAAAGAAACTTCTTGGCTTTGGTCATTTTATGACATAGTCAAAAGAAACAGAATTTTATTTGAAATATCTGTGAACTTTTAAAAACTAACGTCTATCAAAATAGCAACAGCGCATTATTTTGTGAGTAGCCCTTACTTGTTTCAACAAGCATCTCCTTATTTTAGCACACTGGATTAAACTCAGGCTTCATCAGACATGAAAAGTAAATCAATTATTTTAAAGACAGGAGAGCTGCTTGGCTTACAATTCTTTCCCATGCTGATGAACTCCTGCGAGCTCCATGGCTGCTGACCTGGTCTGGGAGCCTTATTCTAATTGATAATGTTGCTCATTGTGAGAACACCCTATGCAAATCCCGGTGCTTGGTGTGCGGATTTGCATTCCAATACTCTCAGCACTCTGTAAGGGTGCGCAGGGCTGGTGTGCTGGCTCTCCAAGCACAATGGGAATTATGGATATGTGTCTCTGGGCCAACAATTATTTCCATGTGCTTGCTAAATGAGTGCAGGGAGAGAAGACTTTCCTCTTGTTTAGTCTCTATCGCTGTCTTTGGTGCTGTATTGCATTTTAATATAAACCTCCCCCCACAACTGCCTCACCCCAGCCCTGTTAGATACTTGGCCTGGCTTTCATTAAAACACTAGTGCATGAATAGCTGTAAGTTCAGAGCTGGAGGGCATTTTTGCTAAACCTTGAATCTTTGGTAAATAACTTTCTGCACTTTTGGAAGTGTTAAAAGTAACCAAGCATCTAATGAAAGAGTAGCTGAATAACAGTGTTGGTCAAACTACTCCCACTAGCCTTTTTTTGCTAGTAGAGGTAAATAAATAGTAAATGTTTTTTCAGTCACTATATATTTTTGGTAGCTCAGACTTCCTATCATGTGTGTGTAGGTTCACAGGGCTAAAGAATATCATGCTAGTATATATTGCCCTGTCTAGCTATCAAAAGCAACAGGTTTGGTAGGACTAATTAGGCTTTGCCTTCAGTCCAAACAGGCTGGGCTACAAAAATGACAGTATCAGAGCAACAGCTGGCTTACTCACACAATGCACTGCTATATAGTCAACATTTCTTGTTTTCATTTCACTTTCCTTTGTTTTAGAGACAAAAAAGGAAGCCCTTGGGGGAAAAGACTTCCAAGTTTAGTACTTGACCAAAGCTGCCTGACTCTGGCCTCAGCAGCCTTTATTGACTGAACTTTTACATTTCTTTCTCCCTTTGTAACATTTACACTGGCACCTCTGTCCAGTCACAGAACCAGTACCAAACAGGCCCTAGTGCAGGGCAACAAGCTTTCTCACACTGCCCTCCCAGCTGTTGAAGAGTCATCTGCCGTGGACTATCCCTAGGGTTAATAGATAAATCTCTCTGTACAGTGATAAACATACAGAGTCTGCCCTTTGCCCAGCTATGTGTTACTCTGTGCTGTGTGGATTCTATTTTAGGAAATGGTTTGAGGCCACCAAACTGTTCTTCACATGGAAGAAAAAGCATTTGCCAGTGCCAGCTCTACTGTAATTTAAAATCTGTGGCCTGTACCAAGGACTGATGGAGCTGTGCTGTGGATGGCACTGGGGATGGGTTGGATTCAGGCAATGGCAGCTCCTCTGTCAGGTGCCGTGTGTTTCTGCTCTCCCACCCCTGCTCCACTGGGCTGTGCTGGCTGAGGGCAGCCCAGCTCCTGAGCCAGCTGCACCAGACATCTCATTTCAGTGCTCTGTTCTTATGGAGAAGGAGCAGTGATATCCTCATCAGGCATGATAAAGTGTGAAGCACAAAGAAGCTGTAGTGAATAAAATACTCCTTGCATTTACAGAGCAACTTAAAAATTATTGCTGCAAGGGACACTTTTCAGTTTAATATTACTGGCCCCAAATTATACTGTATTGCTCTTGCTAAAAGGGCCATTTGTCTTTGCTTCAGTAATTTGATGAAGGACCACATAAAAAGATCAGAAAAAAAGAAGAAATAAATGAAGAATACACTAGATATTTTATCCAAGGTGCCTTGGTACTGCATATTGGTGATGTATGACTAAATATTTTTAAGTCTTCATAGCATTGTGCAGTTCTGCAGTCCTGCAGAGTATGATACACTGCCTTCTTTCTTTTGCTCTTTATGCTGCGCTGTAAGGACAGCTGTATGGGTTCCTGAAGCAGCAAGTCAAATATTTTGCCTATAAGGTCACTTTTGTTATCACATATGGTGGTGTAAGGAAATTTCCAACTTAGTTTCAAAATAGCTTTGGCAGGACCCACAATTCAAGCCAGGAAAGTCTCCTCCTCCTTTTCCAGGTTCTGTCAGCACCAAGTCAAGGGTCGGCAACCTAAATCCAGCTCATATGTAGTTGGCTAGCTCATTTTACTATTTCTCCAGGGACAAAACCAGACTTTGCCACTGAGATAAAGGCCCTCCCTTCCTGCAGTGACTGAGGTCTAGAAACCCTCTTCTCAGGTGCATTGCATAACCTTGACTTTTGCTTTCTGTGCTGGGGTCAGACGTGCACTGTATATTTCAGTTAAAAAAAAACAACATGTCTGGTTTGTTCTTTTGACACAGTTTCTTAGCAGGATTTCACTTGTCAGCTAGAAAGGTCAGAGAAAAGATAAATCTTTATTGGGATAAACTGCACTGTGTTAAATACTTACACTGTAGCTCACCTTTTTGTAATAACCAGTCTATGCTTTTCTCGGGCTACATCTAATGTGTCTTGCCATAAATATGTCCTTATAGGCTTTTTGTGTGTCTATGCCAAAAATAGAAACAGGGATACAAATTTTACTCTCTGTGCCATTTCCTGCCTTTGAACGATTTCTGTGGACTGAAGGATTGCTAATATTTAGGAACAGTCATATTCAGGATGTCCCTATGGATCTGGCTAACTGCAAGCAAGTCTTCATGCAAGATGAGGCTCTTTTCCCTCCACTCATCAGGCAGCTGAATTTGGGTATGAGTACTGGATCTACGAGCCTTGAATTTTCCATGCGTCTGGTCAGCAGGCTCAAACAGCTTCCTCTGGACTTTCAAAGACTGCTTGAAGATTTACCTTTCTTTTCCTCCCTAGACTTCAGTCATGCTATTGTTTCAGATGTTCTTACTTGGAGGGACAAGCTGTTCATCAATATGTAGGTTTTCTCTTTTCTGGTACCAACTAGCTGATTAATTTTACCCTGACACCTTCAATTAGTGCAGCAGTTTTGTCAGATATGTAAGACTGAAACCATTCATACAGTGTCTTTTTAAACTTTTCATTCACATCTGCTCAGGTAGAGGGTCATACAAACTGAGCCTAGGTCCCGGAGAAAGTGAGAATCAAAGTGATCAAGAGGTGCTCTGAATTTTTTAATTTGACAAATTACTGATAATGCAGGACAAAGAACACCACCACGTTCTGTAAAAAATCAACTCTATAAAAACGGAAGTGCAGCAGCCAAACACTGAAAAAAACCAGCTGAAACTGGGTGCAAAAGGAAGGAGGTCTAGGAAGAGAAAAGATAGACGGTGTTGAGGAAGATAATAGGTAGTGGCAGTGTTAATTTGTAAAATGCCATCTTTTTAAAAGGAAAAAAGCAAAATCAGGGGAGAAAAAAAGGGAGAAAAAAATAGAAGGGGGTTGCTATAGTGAGAGTAATCTTACAACCTAATGTGTGAGTGTTCTCAAAAGACTGGATGTTCCAGTTCAGTGAAGCAAGATGGCCCCCTGCAGTATTGTTAGCCCCCTCACAAAAAATTTCCTTTTCATCTAGGAGCATCACTGTACAAAACACTAACAGAACTGCTGTGGTTTACCATTTGTTTCACTCAAAACACAAGGTAAACATTCTTTGCACTAAAACATCAGTCAAAAATAGAAGTCCTCAGTTACCAGCTTCGCTCCTGCTGCTTCTGAATGCCTCCTGTGTAGTTCTGATGTAAGATTGAAAAAAAATTTGGTTTAGAGTATTATCTCAGAACCCCTGGGAAACAAAACTCCTTTCTCAAACTCATGTGGTAAAGATTGTGATAGGGTAATAGTAAAGACTGAAAAGAAAGTCTTCCTGGAGTTGTGAAGCCAGGTGAGAAGTAAAACATCATGAATGAGAAAGTAAACTTCAGAAAAATAACATTGTCATCTACATGCATTTGGAGTAGGAATATTGATGTGTATTTTGTGCATGAGGAGCTTTTTATTTCTCCCATCCTATTGCATTTCTCTGACAGCGAGAATGAGAGAGCATGTTTTTTTTTGAAAATGAGTTTTTATAATATATTGGTATATTGGCAACACTTGGGCTCTCAGCTTTTCACATTCTTTTCACTGACACAACAAAACACCATAAATTCTGTGCTTTGGGACAGCACAACAATTCCATGCTTTAGCACTTGTACATATTGTGGAGTTGTACTAAATATTAATGGTGGCTGATAAAATGCAGCAAAATGCAGGAGTTAGTTTATTTAGCAGTTATAGAGGAATATGCTGTTAGCTTCCCTCTGAAGTACATGAGACTTCCTGGGCTGCCATTTGCAACTTAAAGCATCATCCCAGTCCCACATTGCAGAAGCTAGGAAAAGGAGAGGAGAACCAGACAAAAAGAGAATAAAATATTTTCTTAGCAGTTAAATACAGCAGTTCATGAGGTTCATGAAGTCAAGCAAATTCCTTTCCTAGTCCTGCTTTCTCTCCCGTGTCCCCTGTTTTGTATACCTCCATGATTTCTGTCACTGTTATTTGCAAGACAGTAACACTCTGCCCAGTGCTTGACAGAGAATGGGCCAGAAGTAAAATTGTTAGAAGAGAAGGCTGTCTTATAGTAATTCCAATTCACGCTTTAGCTGGTTCCAACCTAACTCAGAAAATCAAAAATGGACTTGGAAGTCTGAATGATGGTAAAATTTAGTGAAAATTAATTTCTTTGCCTTTCAATGCTGAACTTAACACATCACTCACAAAAACCCACCCAAGCTCTAAGGAATCAGTGTTGTGAGGTCTGTGTGGCCTTCTACAGACTGCTTTGGTGTGAGAGCTTGGATTGTTTTTGACCCTGTGACACTGAATGGCCAAGAGCTTCCATGCAAGGACAATGGTGCTGTTAGTGCCCATTACTAAAAGCCTTCTTGTTTCTTTCAACTGCTCTCAGGCCTCCTAAACAATGAAAGAAATCCATACATCATTAATAAGGAGATTTAATTTAAATTCTGCTCTAAGAGAATTCTCAGATATTCCCCTCATTTTTTTTAAGTGAAGATTGCTGGAGTCTGATGTAAGGCAGAACCTTAATGTAGTGAAGTGCTGGGCCTCATTTAGAAATGCCTGGAAACTAGTGGGAATTAGGGCAAACTGGAAAGCAGTACTGGCACACCAGTGGGCAGCTCCCATGGAATGAAGCCTTGCTGAGCATGGGAATATCTCAGCTAGTAAAAAAAAGTCTTCCCATTAAGTAATCTCTTGTGAGCCAAGGCATTTTATTACTTTTACATTTCTAATGATGGTAACTTTATTTTTATTGTGACTGCGTGTAATCAGTACTTCTAGCAGCCATTTGTCACTCAAAATGGCCTAATTTTCATTAGAGAAGGGAATTGCTGAATTCTGGCAGAAGTTGATGTGAAACAAAATGGAGCAGGATAGCCCATATTCACTTTTGTAGTGAAAGGTTGTTAATATGCACATCAATAATTTTTCTTTTAATCATGAACACTCAGCACAATTAAAAATCAGTCAGTACAAAACGATCAGGGCTGTTTGTCACATGAAAACAATGTGAGTTGACTTTGCCTCAGCTCTATGTCTACTGTCAGTGGAACCTATCACATGAGAAATGAATCCTGATTAGGATTTTGGAGGTTTTATTCTGCTGTCACTTTGGATTTGAAACCATTCTTCATTTTGTTATTTTTAGGAATGTAAATAACAACACAGGATTTCACAGAAACTTCTAAGTTGGACTGTATTGCTTGAGAGATTGGCTTATATTGCTAAATCAATCCATCTGCCAGAACAAGGCCAGAAATTACTAATGATGCCTTCATTATATATATATATAATGTCTTTAAATGTTAAAAATGGATTTTAGTGCATGTGTAATCCAGAATGAGCTAACATACTAATGATTAAGTGGAAGAAAACCACTTTGTATCATGCTTATTCTTCACAGGTTTCAGCAATCATGGTCAGTTTCCCATTGGGTGTATTTTGGTTACCTGTCAGATTGTTTCTCTCTCTACCTGTCCACATATGTATCTATCTATGCACACGCACAAAAATGTATAGAAATATATTTAGAGAGAGAAAACTTGGAAGAGAAATTCTTCTGCTTATGCTATTAAATTTAATTGAATGTTTTGGAATTAGCCATTCTGTAGTTAAGCTAAGCTACCTCAGAGCCAAATTTGTAATTTGGCAGATAGAAATTTTGTTATGTAAACTGGATTCTCAGTCTACATGCGGTCCTTGTATAGCTCATGCAATGCTCTTTTTAAGTCAGGCAAATCAAACTTACTCATAAAAAGCTTTTAGACGTAAATATAGATACAATTATAAATAAATAAATAAATTGATGAAGAAAATAATAAAAAATTTAAATATATTACAAATAGCTCCTCAGGTCTCCTCTCTGTGTTTTGTGGCTTCTAAAGAATGTATCTGAAAAAAAAAAAAATCAGAGACTTCTTTAAGGTCTATTCTTTTATACCAGCCCCCCTGATCTCCGCAAAATTGAGCAGGGTCTTATCAAAGATGTTATATTCACTTTAAAGATTCTTACATTCTTATGCAGGTGCTCCTAACATGACACAACCTCAGGCATTGGTGGAAACTTCTGTTTTGAGGGGATTCTGGCAGTTATCTCTATGTCAAGTTTTCAAACTGTACCTAGTAAGTACATTATTGCTTTACAGAGCAATGAAATGTGATTTCTTTCCCATAAATATTTAGGAAGCAATACTGAATATCATTTTAAAACAGGAAATTAAAAATTGTTTTGAAAATTTGGATAGGAAAAAGTTTATGGGCTTCTGAGGATGAAATAATTCCTTGGAATTTGGGTACGTTGACATTAGCATTTCTGTGTGGGTCAGTACTGTGCTTTGAAGGACTCCCCTGCTTGTTGCCAGCTACCATGTGCTGGTTCACATCAGAGGCACCAAAAACTAGATTCTTTTAGGATGTCATTAAGCCAGGAGATGCAAATATAATACACTCCAAGCCACCAACTGGCAAATCAGTTCACACTCGAATATTCCTTTGAATGCGTAAATAAGTTCATGTTGAGCATGTACGAGTCCTTTCTATGTTTGTTTTTACAAATATTTGAACAACTGTACCTCATTAGCTAGAACAGTACCAGAGCCTCCATCACAAACTCACTTGAATGAATATGCATGAAATCACCATTAGTTTTGCATTTAGAGTAATTATTCTGCACACATATTTAACCAGAAAACGGACAGCAAAGAAACCACTCATCTCATTTCCTTGAGCTCAAGTGAGAAAGGTATTTCAGACCTGATTTTCTGCTGCTTTGCATCTTCTATGTTTCTGCAAAATGAGTGTGAAACATTATCCATTCTGTTTTGAAAACATTTCACAACAATGAACAATGCTGTTTCAGTAAGTAGTTATGGTATTCATCTGTCTGTATCTAATTCTTGCTTATGCTTAGAATGTAAACTTTTGAGAACAGGGACATACTATGCTGGTAGCATGCCGTGCAGAGCGGGATCTTGTTCAGCGTCTGGAACTCCTGTGCACTCTTGCAATATTGCAGGGTAGTTTTGCAATGCTCAAGATGTGAGAGATTCAGTTATCTCACATTTCGAATGTTGTACCTTATAGAGGATATATGTAATCAAACTGTATGTTCATGTAAGGGTCAAGAGAATTCTGTCAGTTGAGCAAAGGTCAATCAGAGATGTTAATTCCATGAGCAGAAAGAAAGACAAAATATACTCCGTAAGACAGGAACTGGGAATTATTACCTATGCTCTTATAAATACATATAAGGCGACATTATGATCATGTCATACCATGACCAAAAATGGAGATTTTAGTATGGGAAACATTATTTTCTGCTCTGTCCCTTCCTCCTCTCCTTCTCCAGCCCCATGGCTTTGTTCTTTGCCATTCAGTGTTTTGGTTCAAGTTAATTAAAGATTCCTGTTGCAGCCTCCTGGAGTGAAATTCTGGCAGTATGCCCAGAGCTGCCATAGTCATATGTAAGCAGCCCCTCCAGTGAGCTCCATAATGTCTCTAAGAAACTATACAAAGAGGAAGAAAGAAACTGAATCCAGATGGAATGGGAAACCAGATATTTCTTCCATTTGTGTTGAAATCTGTGAAGACTGCCCCATAGGTTGAAAGAGAAGACAATTCACATACTCTGCAGTCTCAGGGAAAAGCATGTTTTCTCCCCACCCCTCCACCCTCCATTGAAGAGGAATCTGTGAGAAAGCTTACAGTGAGACTGCAAACTCAGTAATGCAAAACATGTTTTCCCAACTCTGCTTTACCCTGCTAGCTATAGAAAGGTGTAGGATAGACCTGTCAGGGGAACACGAAAAACAAAACCAAGGAATCAAAAGAGTGACTCAGGCAGACAAAGACTCTTCCTAATGACAGGGTTATGAGAGAATTTGATATCCAAACCAACATTTTGACACACAATTCATAGTGAAAAGAGGACTTAAGGCATTTTAAATGCCCAACAGGAGAATAAACATATCTAATGCACTGAGCAATTATCACATCCTGAGCTTCTTGTTGTTAAAAGGCACATTAAAAAGATTGCAAAAATGTATAGTACATAGTAATTTCTTGGATCTCACATGCCTAACAAAAATCAGAAATATCCCAGGAGGAGCACAGACATGGCATATTTTGTGTTTGTGAGTCCTTGTCAGCTTCAGTGCTTGTTTCTTAAAACATAGCACTGCACTTGGTTGGTAGTTACTGAGTTACTGGATTAACAACAGTATCATTAGAAATCAAAAGTGTGGGTATTTGCAAATATGCTTTATACATGAATTACAGTCTGCTTCATGGCAGATTTCTGTTCATCAGGGATATTCTGGAATTAGGTGGGGGAAAGGAATAAAACTTGGATCTATCTACAGTATTGCTTGGTTTCTCTAAGCATTTTATTTTACTATCAACAATGTAAATTTGTTGCTCTCTGATGGCCCGTTTAATTTTTCAGGGTTTTTGTTGCTCACGGGTGGGAGGTACATGATGATTAAACTTTGCCCAGGGCCATTAAGGGAAGAAAGTGTTAACAGTTGATTTCTATGTCAAAGGACTAATTTTTAATTTTAAAATACCTGGGCAGAGTGATTGCTTGACTGAGAGAACAACCTGTTGCAACTCAAGAGATACCCATTTGAGGTGCAGGCTTTGGGCAGAGGTTATGATTCAAGGTTTTAGCTGACAGTTTAGTGCAATATTTCAGGTGAAATGAACCTGATAATTGCAATGCAGATTTCCCCAAATAGCAGGTTGACTGAAATAGCTCCGGTGCCCTGTGACTAATTGGATGTTTTTGTTTTGCTACCATTTTTTTTTTTCCCCTTAAGAAACAAAAATGGTCCAAAACTCTGTCCAGGTGAAAGGGGTAATAGATGTATGCTGATATGTGTGCTTCTTGCCCTTTCAAACCTTTGAAGCCAGGCTGAGGTCAAATTACTCAAGCAGAACAGTTCTGTTGACAAACATGTGGTCTTCAAACAACAATCTCAGTATGAGAGGTGCTGCTAATTTAAAATAACAGAGGGGAAGGGGAGAAAAAAAAGTAAACAGAAAAAAAAAAATAGAGGGAAAGCCAGTACCAGTCTACACGAAATCCAACCCAACTGCCACCTTCTCTGCTAGCCTCCCTTTGTGAGCCTGCCTTCCCCACCGCGTGAATCAGCTATGGTTGGGGTTAAATGGGTAGCTTTTGTCTCCTCACAATGGCCGAGAGTGACAGGTTGAGCTAAATGATTTACTGGTGGAGATGATTTGAAGGACAGAGCCAGGCAGCCTTGGGAACACACGCACAAGAAAAGGACAGTAGCGAATCAGCCTCTCCTCCCCCTCCCGCTTTCATGGTTTTGACTGAAAGATCACAGAGTGGGACTCTGACAGACACAAGGACCATTGAGAAGCTATTTTTATTACTTATCTATGGCAGCCTTGCTTTGCTGAGAACAGACCTAAGGTTAATTAACCTTACTTTTTTTCTTTTTTTCCTCCCTCTTTTTTTTTTTTTAAGTTGTTTTTTGCATTGGGGATGTGAGCCTGTAAGTTGGCAGGGTCACATGCCATGGGCAAAGGGAAAGTCTCTGTGTGAGACTCGAGCACAAGAAAGCTCAACAAAGTCGTCCCTAGCCAAAACAAAGCTTTCCACAGAGCAAGGCAGTGCAGCAGGGCCGCGGCGGAGGCAGCTGCTCGGAGCGGAGCCGTACCAGCTGTTGTCAATTGGAATGTGCTAGAAGCAGAGCTCCCGCAACCCTGCTACGCTGCTCTGGCGGCAGCGGGACCCAGTGCTAATATGGACCCCAGATTGTTTCCTGAACACCGTTTGATCTGGCTGTGTGGGCAGGAATGAACTCATTTGTCGGGACGCGGGACGTAGCAGAGCGCCGGCGCGCTGCGTTTGCCCGTCTTCCCCAAGCGCAGGCCTGGCTCGCAGGGACACCATGGTGACCTGGCCATGGGCCCTCAACTCTGCCTCAGGCAAGGCAGCAGGACTCTTCTTTGCCTGGGGAGTTCAAGAAGCACAGCTGAGGCAGGGAAGGGGCGCAGCACAGAGCAGCTGGGAAGCCCTGTTGGCCACCGTGCTCCCCACCACTTGTCTGGGGCACCGGTGGATCCTGCGTGTGGCTGGCTGGCCCAGCAACCCCAAGCACCATCAGCAGGGAGCTCACCCTGCTCCATGCACCAGCACTCCGCTGGCTCAGCAGAGCTCCAAGGCAGCAGGCAAACCAGGACCTGGCCTGTAAAGGGCAGCAGAGGTGGCCACACTCCAGCCTCCCAGTTAGGCTGTGTGATGCTCCCTTCAGCAGTTTTGCTCTGAGAATTTGAGAGGAAAAGTGTGAACTTTTCTTAGCAAGAAAAGGAACTTTTCAGACAGTTGCTGTGAATTAGTCTGAAAAGACCCAGAAGGCAGTCCATAGAAGACCTGAAGGTTGGGTTTATGGATAAATGAGAACTCATAAGAGATGTATTACTCGAAAGAGGCAGCACTTTCTTTCTGTTCCATATTTCATTTGGTGTATGATTTGTGATCTATTCATCAAGTGCAGTGGAATAATACATCCTGTTGCAGGTTATAACCTGCAACTGTCAATATTCAGTTCTGAGAGATAGCTTGAAACAGCAAAAATTCTACAAGTATTACCGCAAAAAAAAAAAAAAAAAAAAAAGAAAAAAAAAGAAAAAAAAAGTAATTTTACTAGTGCCTACCACCTAATGGAATCCCAGACCCTGTGAATCACATCTTGTGAATGTGCATCAAGGCTTTATTACAATATATTCAGCTATATCTCAGACATCTTAACTAGTTAAGGAAGAGGTTTGAACAGTATGACCCACTGTGTGCAATAAGACGTAACTTTTTTGTTGACTAGCTTCAAATGTATTCTCATTTTCATAATAATTTTGATGAAAACTTGTGGTTATTCAAAAGAAGAAATATGAATATGTGAGCATCATGGCAAAGCAGCATTTCATATCAGCAAACTTGTAAGATGTGACTTAGTAGAAAAATGGGAGGATCTGTAAAACGGGGAATTTGCAGACCAGAAGTGTTTGGTGTTAGTCTCTTGTATTGTAGAGTTGCAGGACTGTGCAGCTGCAGTGTGCTGTCACATGGTGTATTTCTAATGGCCCCTTGAATACTCAGTTGTAAATAAACACCTCTGTTTTAAAATACAAATATCAAAACAAACTAAGTCTAAAAATATAAGAAGGAACTATGGTATTTTTTTTTATTCTGTGAAAGACAGCAGTGTTTGCTAAAGATAAAACAACTCTAAAAAAAGCTGACCCAACAGGCTTCCAAATATGGATTTGCCACTGTAGAGATTATGGAAGGTGCAAATAGAAGAAGGATAGAAGAAGGAAGCTTTCTCTTGCATTTACTTCTAGCCATAGCCACTGTCACTGTTCCAGCATGTGTGAGGAGTATTGGGATTGCTTCCTTCCTGAAACCCAGAAGAGAAAGTGTACTTTAGTACGTGCTGAGTACTACAAGGAATAGGTTTAATAAGTCTTATTCTTGACTGGGTCTGTACTAACAGATCTTTCCATTATGATTTGCATCTGTTTCTGTCATGGTTGATTTTCTGATTCTTTTCCAGGCCCTTCTCTCTTTCAGTTTCTGCCTGCACACCTAAAGCCTCAGTTATGCTGCTATAAACACCACCTTCTCCAGAGCTGTGTACACAGCACTCTTGTAGGACTTACAAGCGACATACCATCCTTTGTATGTTGAACCCTGCTTTAAAAAGTGCCTCCCATAAGTGGTGAAGTTTATAGAGTGCTTTAAAAAATAAAGGAAAAAAATATCTTATATATTGCACAGGATGAAGGAGTTGATTTGAAGCTCAAGAGTGACTCTTCTAAAACGAGGGCTGCACAATAACAATGATGTTTGCTCGAAGTTAGAAGTGTCATTTACATTTAGTTCTCCCCTTACTATGCATGAAATTAGCATAAAATTTCTCCTTTTTGAGCCTTTACTAGGGTTGGTATATCCTGTCCCTTCTTGTTCTGTGATTTTTCTCCTTACCCTCACTTTTGTTTCCTGCAGTTCTGTCTTTCACATGCCTTTTCTCCTTTACATTTCCTTTACATTTCCTTGTCTCAAAATCCTTGTGAGTCACTCCAGCAGTAATAGGGTTTAGAATTTACAGGGTTTAAGATATCTGGCTTTGAAGGTAAAGAGGGGAAAACTATATAAGGGTGAGAAAGGATGCAAGGGCTCCATTTGATTCCTTATTGTTATGCTCTGCCAGTAGCATCACAGTTCTGCTGCCTCTCTCCTGTTTTTCTGTGTCTGAGCATTCATGCTTTGGCTAGCCCAGCCTGAGTGACTAGATATCATCTACTGGCTAAGAAAAGTATGGAATAGGACAGTGTTGAGTCACCCAAAGGGGGAGCAAAATGGAGTACACACGTTCAGGGGGCAGAGGAGAATGTGGGCTGCATGGTCTCTGTACTGCAGCTACCACCAAACAGCTGGGCAACAGAGTCCCCTCCAGCCACTTGGCACTCTCCAGTGGCACTGGGTGGCCTCTGATGCTGACATGGGACATGTGGGTTGGTCTGTTCATTCCAGCAGGGCACAACCCTGGAGCACAGCTTGGAGCCAGCACTTAGTTCTTGGGGAACACCAGCCACTTAGTTTCTTCCCATGCTCAACAATTAATTCCTTCTAGCAGACCTTTCAAAAGCCTTTCTTTACATTACAATTCTTCCTTTGCTTTGTAAGAGCTTACGTCACATCACAAGACCAAAAAGCACAGTGTGGCTTAGTGTAACTTGACCCTGATCTGGCATTTCTTTGTGATGTGTCATGTCAGAAATGTAAAGAAAACAACATTGTCCCTTTCCTATTAGTTTGGGCAGCAGTGGCCACTACAGTTTGCCTTTACCTTCTGCCTGGAAGATGTATGTGGTTTGTCAGTCTATCAAGGATTCTGTGCTGGAAGTAGGAGAAATCATGTTTATGAAGCTTTACATACATTTTGGAGAGCTGAATGTCAGCTTAGCAGCAAGTGTGCTCTGAGTTAGTGCTGCTGGGGTGGTTGCAGAGAATCTGGCAAGCAAATTGCAGAGAAGCTGGCACTTGCAATTCCTGTGACTTGAGAGCAAAAAGTGATGAAGGATACTATGATAGAGTACTTTTTGTAATGTCTGTAGATTTTATTTTTTTGGCCTATTAAATTTCAAATCCTTTCAAATAAGCATTTTCCAAAATGGATTTGAGACAGCTAGAAAAGGCTGAAATTACCCTTAAAATGGGATGAGTAAGAAATTGTAGAGCATCCTAGGCCTTGTAATAAATTTCCTTCTTGTACTGAGGCTTGTACTAAGCAAGAGTGGCAAACAGGACCTGTTACAGCCCAGACCCAGGCCTGATCACATTACAAGGAATAATATCTGCATTAGTTTTTTCATGTCTATGCAGGAAATTATAATCCTGACTCCCACTGCAGAGTGTGCTGACCTGTTGTTTCTTACTGTGAGTAGTCTGTCTTTTATGTCCTCAGAGCTACAGCCTGTTTGCATTGAAATATCACACTCTCAAGAGCCTTGCTGCTCCCCCTGAAAAGGATGAAAAGTGCTTCTTGTTTTTGAAAGAAGACTTATAACTTTATTACCTTGGGGATGGTGAGCATGCAGCTCTGATTTAAAAGGATTATGTGATAGTAGGAATTGAGGATGGTTTGCAGATAGAGGATTCTAGGGGGGCCTCAAGTATTCAACTTCCAGTCTTGCTACGAACCTGTTGGGTGATCTTGAGCAACTCCCCACTGCTGCAGCTCCATTTTCCCTTTGATTTTTAAATTTGTTTAAGCTTTTCTGTAGCACCTCGTGGTATAAGTCCTGATTTCATCTTGGTTGTTAGATACTGGTACAGTTTGAAAGGAGTACAAAAGTGGAGTTTCTATACTTCTGCGGGGATGAAATATTCTCATACTGCAGAAGAGATTATGCTCTCTATCACAGTCTTGTCATCTCATCCATACTTTCTCAATAAGTTCAGCTGAATCAAAGTACCCAAGTCAGATCCCAGCTTATGACAGAATTATTAATTGAAATGTCTTCCTTCCACTGATGATTTTTTTTTCTCTATGGTGAAAAAGGTGAGACCTTTGTGAGTGTGATATATTGCAAAAGACAGCTGAATGAATGGGCTGTTGTAATTTTGAATCTAATGTCTAACAAAAACTATGTGCTTTATGTTGTAGATCTTTTTTCTATAAAAGGGGGGAAAAAAACCCCAAGAAAGCAGAGCTCCCTGCCCCTCTCCCCCAATCCTTTACACATATATGTTTAAAATTATAGAAAATTTTAAAAAATCCAAAAGCATCTGCAAGATATCTTGTGAGTACAGTGCATATAAAAAAGAGGTACTTCTAATTTAATTTACAGGATTTCAATTTTACTTCATTCATTTAAGAATGTTTTCCTCAAAAATTTGCTTTAATTAATTATGTCATTAAGTGTAAGAGGCATCTCAAGTATTTGAAATGTTTTCCTCTGTAGGCAAGGGTATGTGGGTCTGGCTTTTGACCTTGGAGAAAGCAGGCACCTTGTGGCTAAACTTATTTAATAGGATGTTCAGTGAACATTAGTGATCTACTTTAACAAGAGGGGAGTGGTACCCCAGAAGTGCTATTTCTGTCAGTTCATTGTAAAGGCAGAATATGTGGTTAATCCAGATTTAGACAGTGCCATTGCAGATGTCTGTGTTTGATCAGCTGTATTGATCAAAATACTTGTACAGGAGCTTCAGAAAATAAATGCAAGAGATGTGTGCAAATTCAAATGGAGGTTTGGTTCAAAAGCCCATTAGTGTCTAGTCACACTCTAATATCTCTGAAAATGTCTATCCTCCTTAAGTCAATTAAAGTAGAAATGTAGATTTGTTAATGTTATTTTCTACCTGATTTCTTCTTGTGGGCCGTTGTCTCCCTAAGGCACGGAGCCAAGTTCCTGCTTAACTCCCTTGTGAGCATTTGTGCATGGGCATGTGCACGTGTACATGTGTGCAGGGGCTGTACTGCCTAAAACCTCCCCAGGACTGGGCACAGAATTCATTTCTTATGTTCCATGAGAAGCAAGAAGGGTTAGAAGTCAGGCCAGAACAGGAGGGGGTCTGGTGACAAGTAGGAAGGGAAAGTGGTTCTCTTTCTGTTCTCAAGTGTAAGTAAAGGTGCAGCCTCATGTCCTCCTCCGTGCCAGCAACAGCCCTTCATCCTCTCTGTCTGGTGTGGATGTGCATGTCCATGGGCTCTCTGGGTGTGGCCATACAGAAATTTATGGCCTTTCTGTTACCCTTGGGATTAGTAAGGATATTATACCTTTCTTTTTCTTTTTATATTGAATGATTTTGACATTGAGGGGTGTTTTTTCTGTATCAGTAGATGTAATGTTAAAAATTAGGCTGTCCACTGAGAAGCCTGTGATGATGACCATAAACACTCATGCCTAAATTCTGACAAGGCTAATGAGGCTGTGCAATTCTGCACTGGTTGTACATTACTCAGGGTTACCTGGTCATTAAAGACTCCTAAGTTGCCCTTTTTGACTGTAGAATTCCCAGGATCTCCCAGACTGCCTGCAGTGGAATCTACTGAAATGTAGCAACCATTTACATTATTCTGGCTTTCAGTTTTCAAGCTGAACTGAAATATTTTCTGTCTGACTGTGCTATAAAGCCCTGTGATCTATTTTATCCATATTACCAGAGGCAATTTTTAAAAAACTGCACTGCCAACCGTGAAAGTCCCTCTTGAGTTACATCAAGAGTATCCACAGCATATGAATGTGCACCTTTCAGTTAACATTACTAGAACTAATACGTAAACAAAAAGGAGGTTGCATTATTCTTAATGGGCTTAGAATATCTTTCAATTATTAAATATAGGACAGAAGGCTATTTACAATTATTCAAAAGTTCATTTTTAGGAAACCTGCTCCCCACTTAGAAATAAAATGCTTTTTCTATGTTTTTTAAATGTTAAAGAATGAGAGTGACAAGAGCAGGCTGAAGAACTCCAGGCTGTGCCCTTCCCTGCACAGCTTGAACTCTCCTTGTATTTATCTGAAGCAGATGTTCCAGGCAGGATGCACGTTGCAGCCAGAGGTGAGGAGGGAGGTGTACAGGACTTGAATACATTTCACTACAGCTCCCACATCCTGTTTACACATAGCTGCTGGCCTGAGAACAACTTAGGGAATAAAAAAAGGAAGGTGGAGGGGGATGTGATAGGAAGGAATGGCTGATGGGAGTCGTGATACCAACACCACTGCTGGGTGTGCGTGTTGAGAGTGCCAGAGATTTGTGGTTCTCTTTGCATCGGCCTTTGCCAGCAACATTTTCTCCATGACTTTGGCAGGCATTGATAGACATGCTGTCTTCAGTCATAGGGGAGAGAAAAGGAAGAGGGGGAATAATTATTTGGAAAAAAAAAAAAAAGGCAGCTCACCTGCAGAGAAACTATACTTACTCTCATATTCAGCAATGCTGCTCAGACTCTAGAAAAAACACAGCTGGAATTCACTGAACCAAATTTTCTGTCTCATTAAAATCTTGGACTGATTTTTAATAGTAAAAAAGCACTTACTGAATCACTGGTGGGCAATGAGAAATACTAAGAATGCGAAGGCCCATTCAAGCAGTCAGCCTGCTGAAGGATGGATTTTTTTCAGGCTGGATTCTTCCTGGCAATTTGATTTCTACACATGCAGAGCAGAGAAGGGCCCACTTTTCTGTGCACTAGAAATGCACTTTCATTTTATGTTTCCCTTTCAACTCATTGCACCTATTCCAAATCATCCACACAAATTTCTGTCTAATGCTAGGGAGAGAAGGAAGATGTGTACATATATACTCTCAGTTGGTTTTTTTTGGTTGGGGTGTTTTTTGTTTGGTTGTTTTTTAAATTTTTTTTAAGTATTACTTAAACTAGATCACTAAGGTACCAGCTTTTCATAGCCAAAGATTCATAAAACTGCTAATGACAAAATTCAAAATGGAAGGCAAAATGGAAGAAGCAGTTTTTCTAGGTTGTTTTCCAGGAGGTTCATAATATGGTCTGAGAATGGTATGTATCTGTTAGGTGTCCCTGCAATATTATATTCTGCAGATAGTGACTTTATATCTACATGGTCATGCACACATACAGATAGGGTATTTTGAAGAACATGTACTTTCTTATCCTTGAATGGTATGAATTTAAACATTAAACATCACAGATCAACTGATCATCAGTCAATACAAGCCAACATACAGTGCAAGGCAATGTAAAATAAGCTCAACATTTAAAAATATTAAAATCTCTATTTTAATAGGTTATTATAAGCTATTTATTTTATCTCCTATCCATTAGAATGTTTAATACTAAAATCACAGCATAAAAGTTTCTGTTCTCTCAGTCCAGAACACATTAACTTTACTACTGCCTTTTATTCTTTAAAGAAAGGAACCATCTTAGTGCTCAGGACTCCTCATTTTTATACATCATGTTCCAGCAGGAGACAGAAACTTCTAAAGCATGTGCTAAGCTACATTTCCCCAGATGCCTTGCTTTTCTTTACCTTATTATATTTGGATTATTTATCCAAGAAACTACCATAGTATTAGGTTTTGATTTTCTTACTTCAAATCATCTAAAAGCCCAGAAATTTGGGATCAAATTGAAAGATAGAAAGAAAATTTAAATTCTGATTATTCTCAAGCCGTTTCTCTAAGCTTCAATCTATTTAGCACTTGAAACTCAATCTTCAGGTAAGGAATCTCTTTGTTGCTTCCCGTTTGTTTTTGTATAACACAGCCTATTGAGTTCCTTTTTCCATGAAATAGCTGTAACAGAAAAAGATGAATTAAGATCTTACTGTACTATTACTTGTAATCCCAGCTCACATTTACACAGCTTTGTAATTGGTATGTTTTTTAAAAGCTTTTCAAACTGTATATGAAATAGGTATTACATCAGTGCTAAAAAAGTATCCATCTTAGGGTCAAGCAAAGGCTGCATGAAAAGTGTTTAATTTTGTGTTGCAAAAAGGGTTAGAATAGGGTGAAGCCCTGTAACTGGAGATACAGACAGGCACTGAGGAAGAAGGCTATTTTTTTCTATCTCAATATTTTCCATTTCCGTATCTTTTTTTAGCATTTCATTAGAAAATCTGGTCTTTTGCACCAGTTTTGAGGTGATGTCTTCTACCTTCCAACGTAAAACTTGCTGTTAAAGTAAAGGAAAATTAGAAAGCCATCAAGGGAAAAGTGCTACTGTCATTACTGGTAGACAAACAGCAATATGACATTTTCTGGCTTAAGCCTTTGGCCTCCAGTCTGAGCATGTGTTTGCAGCCTTGGGAGTTCCGATTGCCACTTGGAAAGATTCTCAAGATGGTGCCTACAACAAAGACCTTGGGAACCGCAGGATAATATCAAAGATGTGTAGCAAATGGAGAATGAATGCTGTATTAATGGTATAATGCTAAGAGACCATGTCATAGCACAGGTCTGAGTTTTAAACCATAGTCCACTTCTATTCATCTTTTACTGGCATTTCCAAACAGGGTAGAGGTCATTTAAGACAACAGAGCCAAAGGCATGACAGACAGCACACTACTAGTAAGAAAAGAAACTCAGCTAATCAGCATGAATATTGGATATGGACATTTTCTAATTGTGTCCAGCAACTGAATATCCAAAGCAATACTCCTTATTTGGAATAAAATAATGAATCAAAGCAAGATCAGAATATAGCATGTGTGGTCTGCATACAGAAATTAGTTTTGTGTAATTTGCTCATGATAAATAGAGAAGATAATGATGGCAAGATACCAATATTTTTTGCTTTTTCCCACTTCTGCATTGCATGCCCAGAGGTCCTAGTTTACAAAGTAGAAGTGGAAAGAATTTCAGAATTGGCTCCTAACAATTGCTGTTGCCATTTTTATCCTTATCTATTTATACTTTAATCATGCACAGTGGTCAGGAGTGGTACCTGACTGTGCTGACAGCTTTATGATATATGAGATGACACACTTTTTGTTCCAAGAACTCTGTCGTCCCGTGGCTAGAATAGGCACTGAAAAGTTTCAATAATCACTCTATCTTTTTAATTTTGTGAAAGATTTTTGATCCTCTATTGAGTTTTCATATATATATATATATATATATATATATATATATATATATATATGGAGATATTTTTAATTTGCATATTAATTATCTTGCTTCACCTGTGCGTTTTTGAAACAGTTTCCTGACGTGTTGGAATGAGTCCAGAAGAGGGCCAGGAAGATGCTCAGAGGGCTGAAGCACCTCTCCTATGAAGACAGGCTGAGAGAGTTGGTGTTGCTCAGCCTGGAGAAGTGAAGGCTTTGGGGAGCCCTTGGAACACCTTCCAGTACCCAAAGGGGTCCTGCTCAGTAGAGGGAGAGGGGCTTTTCACAAGGGCATCAAGTGACAGGACAAAAGGTAATGGCTTCAACCTGAAAGAGAGTAGATTGACACTAGGCTGTGAGGGTGGTGAGACGCTGGCAAAGGTTGCCCAGTGAAGCTGTGGATGCCCCATCCCTGAAAATGTTCGAGACCAGGTTGGATGAGGCCTTGTGCACCCTTCTCTTGTGGAAGGTATCCCTGCCCGTGGAAGTGGGGGTTTGAATGAGGTGATCTGCAAGGTCCCTTCCAACCCTAACCATTCTGTGATTCTGACTCCTTGCCATTGGCACCTATTTTGTGGGTAGGCGGAGGAATTATTTTGTTCTTTCTTCAGTCACTGAGATGATGAGGCTGAACAGAGAAAGTCATCACTTTGGTGGAGGTTTAGTTACAAATTATGCAGGAAACTTTAAAAGCATTTGGCATTCATACCAGTCTGCTGTAATACTGAATAATAATACTATTCATTCTCATGAAGAGGATAAATGCTTAAATAATGCTTAATGTTCAGTTTACAGTCATTATTCTGGAATGGGAATAACTCAGAAATGAATCTATTATGAATCTACTGTGTCTGATGACAGTTTTAATTTCATTAATAGTGAACTTGGCCATGGTGAGAATTTCTTATTCTTACTTCTTTTTCTGCAGTCATATCTATAGACAGTGCACTTGACTAAATTGAAGTTATGAGCAATGCATTATTCATGTTGCTAACACTGCTCCGGAACTTCACTTGCAGACTTAATTTCATGGTTAGTGATTTCGTTGTGAGAACAGTAAGGACAAATGGAAAAAAGAATGCTTTCAGTTTGTTTGGATTTGAAGAGCATTGTAAAATATAATGCAGTGAAACTTAGCAAACCCAGAGCTGCAATTAGAAGATTACAAGCTCTTTCACTGCCTGCAAAGTTTTCATGTTTGATCACCTTGTGATTTTAGTGCAAAAAAGACAGGTTATATTATCAAACTAAAGAGATGCCAATAAAGTATTATTAATTTTAATGAGTGCTCAGTTATTTGCACTTCATAAAACTCATAAACTTCATAAAATAGCGGGTATGATCTCAAAAGATCATATAGTAATACCCCATTTTCTGTCGTTCAATCCCAAACATCAGTCCCAAGTGCAAAATAACTAAATTTAGCTGACCACTAACTTTTGTTTAACGACACTTTTGATCTAACTGCCAGGAACTGTCCTCTCTTTTTGCCTGATAAGATAAGCACAGACTTTGAAATATTTTAAGGTAAAACTTTTAGTAGAGCAAATTGTACTCACTGTGCCAAGTCTTGCACACAAACCCACTATTAGCCAACCAAAACCAGCTACAGGTACCTGACAAAGAAGTAAATGCATAAATTTTAAATGCACAGTTAAATGTAAAGCTGAGGATATAGACCAATTAGATACAGTTATGGCAGGATAATGAAATTTTATAAATCTATTTTAATAGATTATTTTAAAAAAGCTGCAATAATACATTTGTAACAATGTTGGTCTTAGTTTAAAACATGGAAAAATTTTCCTAACTAATGACACTGGATTCTGTAGCTATTTAATTAAGGGAGAAAAAGCTGTCAACAGCCTTTGTGGAATTTGCATGGTAGGGAGGAGGAAGCAATGAAAAAGCATCTGCAGTAGGGAACTGATATATCATGAAGGAGGCTGGTTTACATTTATGATTTAAAAGAGATTTTTTTCTGTGTCACATCAAACTATCTAATGGGAATTTATTTTAGGGAGTGTAGAGATTAGGATTATTCAAAAACCATCTGCCAGTTGGGGAATTGTATAGGAAGGTATTAGCCTCCTTTTGCATGATTTGCATTGTGGTTTTCCAGTTATTTTCCTCAGCACATTTCAGAATATCTACATATTCAGAGGGTTCTCAGGTGCATTAGCCTTTGACATGTCTTTAGAATGTGTTCATTCACCATTTTAAGGTCTAACATCCATATCTACCTATTTGTATGTGTATCTGTATTTAATCTATTTTTATTAGCTTTTCTTAGCCACCATACTCAGTTTTTTAAGATGACACAATAGGGTCATATGTACAAGGCAGACCTTAGGAGTGAGGAAAAAAGGGAAAAGAAGGCCCCTCTCCAGGCTGTGTACACAAATACCCACTGCCAAAGAAAAAGGCAAGAGGAACTACAGCTCTGCTCATGGTCACCAAACTCCATCACCCCTGGGGTTAACTACTGTGGCAGGACAGCTCATGTGGCTGAAAGGTTCTTGTGGAGGGATACACAACATTCAGAACAAAGAGAATTGTGTTACAGACTGTCTCCATAGGATGAGGGAGTAGATGAAGCCTTGTTTAAACAACTCAGGAAGTCCCTGTACCCAGTCCCTAGTTCTTTTGGAGAACTTTCTCTTCTCTGTTATCTGCTGGAAGGGCAACAACGTACACGGTCAGGTATAGGTGCTATACCAAAGAGGGATGGCACATAGCTAGCTGCATCTGCTATTCACTTAACAAGACAGGACTAGTTGGTTTGTAATGGGTGGTTAGTTGGTTGGTAATTAGTTGGTTTTGTTGCCTTGGTTATTGTGGAAAATGGTAGATGAGACACCATGAGAGGGAACTTCAAAGACAAAAGGCGCTCAGAATAAGTTTGCAGATCTTTAATGACAGTATCCTCAAAGTACAGGAATGGTCCCTCCCCATACACAGAAAAGCAAGGACATGTAGCAGGTCATCAGCTTGTCCAAGCAGAAAACTCATGAAGGAGCTACAGTGCAAAAAGGAGACAAAACTCAAACAGAAACAACAATAGTCCTTACTATTACATTCATAATAAAAGGCTGAACAAGGAAAATGTTCATGAGATGGGTGAAAAAAGGGTTAATTAATCAGGTTGTGAAGGAAGTGGACCAAGCTACCTGTAGGCTGGTGATGAGTGCATGGGTCTGCCCTGACCTGACCTGTTTAGCATCTTTACCAAGGCCTTGCCAGAGGGGATGGAGCGTGTGGTCACTGAGTTTGCAAACGACACCAGACTGAGCAGACCTAGGGCAGAGCTGTTATCCAGAAAGACCAAGACAAGTGGACTACTGAGCCAACAGGAGCCTTCTGAAACTCAGAAAGGAAAAATGCCAAGTCCTGCATCTGGAAACAAATGAACTCCTGCAGCAGTACAGGCCAATGACTGGCTGCCTGAGGAACATCTCTGCAGGACTGGAGGGGCTGGCTGGACATGAGCTGGTAGTGTGCTCTGGCAGCAAAGGAGACAAATAACCTTCTCACCAGGAACACAGACAGTAGATCAAGGAAAGGGAGAGAAGTCCTTTACTTGGCATTGTGAGCCTTCGTCTAAATACTGAGTGCAATGTGGAAAAGATGAAATTGCTGTCCTTGGAAGTTTTGAATTCCTGTCTGAGTAAAGCACCAAATAACATGAACTGATCTTAAAACTGAGCCTTGAGTAGAAGCTTGGACTAGAGACCTCCTGAGGTCCCTTGCAGCTTAATTATCCTCTAGTTCTATGATTAAGAGGGAGAGAAAAACAAAAGTTGGAAAGACAAAGAAGTGGGTTTGGATCAGGAGAAATATGCTCTTATTTCATGATTTTGTCTCTTAACCTCTGCATCCTAAAAGAAAAAGTGTGGAATGTTTTACCCAGATAGGTGAACACCCAAGACAATCTCCTTGCAACATAGCTACCAACCTGGAACACCTCAGTAATGGCGAGGTCCCAGGAGCACAGGGAAGTTCTGCCACAATCCCCACACTACCAGAAGGGAAAGGGGTAGAAGATTTCCACCCAAGAAAGTGTGAACAGACATCTGGAAAATATTTTTTTTCCTCAGAAATGTGCATATTAACACCTTGATGACACTAAATCTGTCTTTTCTATAAAGAAAATGTGAACGATTCCAAAATGAAATTTATTTTTAACAAACTGTTTTGTTTTGATCTTAAGGCTAACCCTGAGATTATACTGTGTAACAGTTTTCTTTTAGTTTGTCTCTTTCAATTTTGCTGAATAACTAACATAAACCCAGAGGCATCTGGCATAATTCTACCAAATATAGCCTACTGATGGGGTGGGAGAAAGAGATGCAGCCTGTTATTATATCTCAGACATTCAGGAGACAAATTTTCATGTTTATTTAGCCCTTGAAAGTAAACAGTGAGAGGAATGAATAAGTGACATCTCAATTTTTTACAGAGGTAAATTTCACCTAAGATTAGCAGCTCTGCTATTACCTCAGCCCTATATCAGAAAATGAACTACTCCTTGTTTAAAAATGTATTTTCTAGAGCCTAGGTTCAAGGATATAAAATGAAATAGAAAAAGAATATCAGAAGGTAATGCTTGGCCAGCCATTTGATGTTATGAACAATATAGTTGCTTGTAAGTCAGCTGGGTATTTATAGCAATTTCCCCAGTGAGAAGGGCTATTGATAAATGCTGCTATTAAAACCTTACAATAACTATAATAATATCTTTCATTTTTAATAGTGTCTTTGATCCTAAAGGGGCAGCTCATTTACTGCCTGTTTTCCAATTAAGAAGGGCATTCATGTTTTATGGCCTTCATCCTATTCATCCTGGTTACTGGAGAAGGAATTAACCTGTAGCTCTGGAAAACCTAAAACTATTTTCCATTTCTATATTCCCTCTTCACTGCAGGGGCTCTGCAGGCTCTCCGCACAGAGTGCTGTAGGCTGACTCTGTTTATCTCCTGTCTTTGATATGATATGACATGGTATTATGTCTCCTAATGTTTGCATTATATTAGATCCTTTTATATTAAGATCTCCAGACAAGTAATCATATTCCATTGTATTCTATGCTGTGTAGAGATTTATCAGAAAAGGCAGTCCACAGCCCAGAGAGTCTGCAGTCTAAACCAGACAGGGCAAAATGAAACAGACATTTGATCCAGTGAGGGCCTCAGACATGGGAGTAGACTGTAAACAATTTACCAAATTTATTTGGGAAGACTGTGGAAGAATAGGGAACAAACAGTTTCTGGGCTTAATTCTGCTTTCACACACAATTAATTTGGAAAACTTCAGTTCTATACTTGGGTCATAAACAAGAGAAACTAAAACATTGGGTAGACTCCTCAAATGTCAGGATCATCTGAAGTTTATAAATGTTTCGTTTTAGGGAAGATTATTCTAGATTATAGCAATCAATTTAGTAAAATAATTTTGGTAATCCAAAGATTTTTGCTCTGAGCTGAATCTTCTCTCTAGATAGTATTTTCTTTCCAAGCTGACATCTATCTAGAATATATAAAATTTTTTTTGGAATAGCTTTTCAAATTAAGTAGAAGGTATTTTTTTAACCTTTTTTAGGTTTTTCAGTAAGATTTTTGAAAAGTATGAACAAGCACAGCCTTCTGCAGACCATGTCAAGCTTTGTTGCATCCCTCACACAAAGGAGAAGCTCCTTGTGGAAATGTCTCAGCTTCCCCTCCTCCAGTACCAGGGAGATGTGGTAGATTAGAGGGACAGAAACAGGGACACCCCTTTAGACTTCACCCCAAGAAAAGCCCCTAAGATTTTCTTGAAATCAGCCTTATGATCCTCAAACTCTGAAAAAAGGCAAAAATATTCCTACCATAGGCTAGGATCAGATCTCTATATAGTTTAAATGTCCAGCAGCTTGACTGCTTACCCAGATATAGCCCACAGGACATTGGCTTCTCCTTAGAAATCATCTAGACAGACCTGGACTTCCTGCAGCATTCTGGTGTTGGACTGGAAGAGGAATATGAAGAGACTTAAACTGGAACAAACAGTTTTTAAAGAAATTTCAAATTTTAACAAGTTTCTGATACTAAATTTCAACACAGCTATCACTATTAATTTAAAACTCTTCCCAGGGGTGCATGTCAAGATGAGACACCTCTCAATTGTGTTCAGGAAAAAAAAGTTTATGTTGACCAGTTTTTTTTTCTATTGTCTTGGCCTTTTAGCTACCAAGTTACACCCTCTCAAATATTCATGAGAAATATGTACGTGTCTGTATGTATTTATTGACACCGAGTGGACTTTAATACTTGCCCCATTCAAATGAAAACAACCTTAAGCCTTAAGAATTCTTTAATTCTTTCAAAGTGGAGGGATTTATAAATCCACAGTTAGAACAAGAACTGCAAACCTTAAAAGACAGATTATGTTTCCAAAACATGAGGACAAGTATGACCTTCATGTAAAACTATGTGTTTTAGCCTATGGGTAAAAGTGGTACATGAGGGGATTATTTATGTTTAGGTGTGTAAATAAATAGTAAGCCTTTGGACAGCCTACTTATATTTCCAGCAGTGCCTGCCAGCAGTCTTTTATTTTTTATTATGGTTTCAGGATGTTAAGACCACAGGAACAGAGCTAAATTAGATGCTGAAAATGCAGAAGTGTCTGTAGCACCTCTTACCTTCTCAACTAAGAGGTCTGATTTGAAAATGCGCTTGACTTAAATATAATGATAGTTCCATGACACTCTGGTTTGTTCCTCCAGACCAAACCACTGCTCCATGTGAATGTAGCAGAACTGGGTCCTTGGTATTTTATCCTTGGTATTTTATCTATCTGATCATGAGACGACTTTAATCCTGTACTGATCATGACAAAAGATCAAAAATAATTCTGGGGGAATTGGCTGCATTTGTACAAATTTTTTCTTTGTTTTATTTGGCTGCAGAATGAGTAGAACTGTGTCGGTTGTACAATGATACACTTGGTAGATTTGTAGAGGTGAAATATTTCTGAAATAATTGAAGGTGAGATGTAAAGAAAATAAATAACCAGAAAGCCATGTTCTTTGAACATTTTATTTGTCCAAAGCCCTTCACTTTCTGAAGTATTGTTGCATTACTTCAAAAATGGAATAACAACAAAAATCTCAAGTTATTAAGGCCTTTTGAAATAACCATAACCAAACATAGGCCATCATTACTTGAGTATCTCCTGTGACTGATATTCTTTTATACATGGAATAAATAAACCTAGTCTGATATATATATATATATACATATATATAATCTTTTTGCTCTGCCTGGAAGGTGTCTGCATGGTTGAAAGAGCTGTTTTTTTGGCAGGAGCTTCAATCCTGTGCTATATCCTGCACAGTACTCTCTCATAGTTCAAGTTTAGGCAGAGTGCCATAAAACTTCTACCTTTATCTTCTATGCAGTTATATGTGATAGCAAACAAGCACTCAGATGCTTCGGTTTCCATCCTTTTTGCATGATACTCCACTCATTCATCCATCAATTAGGAGTTTTGTGCTTTCTTCAAACAAGGAATGCTTGAACCCAGATCTGTCACATTAGTGAAGCGCTCAGGCCATGAGGTATTCTGGTTAACTTGTTCTCCACCCTTTCTCTTGAAGTGCATCCAAAAACTCTACCTTCATGGGCCAGAAGGAGTATGGCCAAGAAGAAACCTGACTCTAGCTTCAGGTTCAGACATTTGGTTGGAAAAGGAAGAAAACCAAGAATGCCAGACACTCCTCCCTAATATGTATGCATATTATATAACTGTTAAAAGAGCCTTGGGAACAGAGGAAAGAAACATAATGTCTAGTATTATTAAACAACCTTCTAAGAAGATGGCTAAACATGTATTGTCTTCTTCTGCCTGTAGTAGCCCTGAGAAGTACAGATTCAACGAATCTCCATCTGTGTTTTCTCAAGTCTACGGGTAAAATTACTGCAGTGTTCATTGCTCTCCTCTTTCTTTTTAAATTAGCACTTGATTCCTGTTTAAGGGCTTTTGAACATGTTTCCATGCACTTCACTGCACGGCAGATCATCACCTTGCAGCTATTGCATGTTTCTACAGCAGTTCTCTTGGGCTTTTGATTAAGGAAATGCGAGAACTGCAAGAACACTCACACTCACGTTTTATTCTGCCAACACCAAATATGATGGAATGCCAAAGGTTAAAATGAGAGGTAGGAGAAACAATTGTGCAAGAATTTTGTGGTTATCAGAGAGCTCTCAGGTATTCACTGGGATAGAAGTGCTGCATACTGTGCAAACAAGAAACTGAATATAATCTTTACACTGAAAGAAAGACATCCTCAATAAACAAGAAAGATTAAAAATTAATTATGAAATCAAGGTACAGAAGATGACCTGCCTCAGATAAAAACTGCTCAAAACAACAGATTTAGAGTCAGCAAGACACTCCCATACTTCTGGCACTGAGCTCAGTGCTCAGAATGACATGCATATCATATTTCTGCACCTGGATATATCTTCTGTAAGAGATACTAAAATTCCTGAAAGCTCTGCTTAGACAAAGTCTATCCTTTCATGCAGTTAGGCAGGCTGTTAATGTTGTGTCTTGAGAACAGTGCTTCATAGCCCTCAGTGCTTCATAGCCCTCAGTGCTTCACAGCCCTCAGTGCTTCACAGCCCATTGATGTGCCTTTTCCAACAAGAAACACAAGCACTATTTAACCTAAAAAAGTTTGAGAGTTTAAACATAAAAATTGCTGAAAATTCCTATTCATGGGAGAATTTTGAGTGGCTGGTGGTAAACAAAATAACTGGTGGTTTCAATTTCTGACATCCTTAGATCTTTAGAATGGACTTTCATAGGGATTATAGGCATATATTTAGAATATATACTATATATATACACATACATATATAGATGTGTGTATATATTATATGGATGTGATTTACACATCTCTTCTTCATAACTGAAGAATATTCCTTAGAATTTGGCTCTGTTTGAGAATGACATTCTGTATGGAAGAAGTTAAGTCCTCTCTGAAGTACAGAATATCTTGGACCTCCTTCAGCTTTACTGTATAAGCAATTAATAATTCAAGATTCAGAAAATAGAAACAAAGAAGAGGAAGCTCACCAAACATGGCTTTTCTTGAGAAACACAGAGGAAAAATCTCCCCAATGTATTCATAACATTGAAAGATGATGGAAATTATTGACCTTTCAGCGGTCAGGACTGTGGTTAGACTGTATTGTATATGATATTATCTCTTAGTGGGACATCTTTTTGAGGGTCAGCTGCTCAAAGGAAAGGTTAATGTTTGCTGTCATGTACAAAAGAGCTCTGCAAAACTTCAGCCAACTGGAAACCCTTTTCAGTTGGAAGTTTAATTAGATTAATTTGGCTTAATTATGTATAGTACTTAATAAAAGTTAAGCAGAGTCTAACTAATATCCTTTAAATCTGCGTTCTCAAAATTATTCTCAACCTAAACTATTCTATGCTATACGTATATTTGAGTAGTCTCTGTTTCCATAGAATAAATTAATATTACTACATTTTGCCAAAAATGTTTCCTCTAGCATGTGAAATATGATGTGTCAGCAGTTTATTTCAGCTTTTGAACCAAAATGAATAGTTGCTATAGCAGTTGTTACACCATAGCTCATTTGACATACTCTCAGAACAATTATGGATGAGGTTTTAAACAATTTTGTCACCTGTGCAGAAAGAGCAGGGGAGGACATATTCCTGAAAACTTGAAAACTAGAGCCTTCCTGCTGACACGTGGTTTGGAACTGAATTCTGAAATGACAAGATTTTCTGTGCTGGTCTCAAACAGCGCTGAGAAAAAAAAAATCAGACATAAAGAAAGATTCAAAGGCATTTAAGGCATATAATTAACTTTTCTAAGCTGTTCATTACAGCTATGTGAAAATACAGTTATTCTCAATTCCATAGTACATGTATGAGCTCTTCTTAGAAGATTGCTACACATAGATGCACAACTTTGAAGCAACCGAGTGCAAACAAATGTACTGCAACCATTTGACATGCTCTTTATTTTGCTCTGCACCTTTGACTGGTGTCAGTTTTCTCTCTAGATGATACTTTGGTAGAACTTACTGGAAAAATCTTCTGCATTTTGCCAAAAGATAGTTTAGGACCAGAATCTTTACTAACACATGAATAAACTAACTAGCTGCTTTGTAAAACTAACAAGGAGATCTGGACCATAACATAAAATACAGTGCTGTACTCCTGTCAGAAGCTTTTGTACTTTTTGTCTTCATTTTTCCCATGGTTCTTAAATCTAAGTTTTGTTGGTAGAAACCTGGCATTAGCAACTTTAAATTTACACAGGCAACTCTTCACAAAAGAAGATCCGCCACATGTGTGGAGACAGACAGTGCTTGGCAGAGCTTTCTGTCAAGCATGTCTAAGGATTTTGGCACAAGTGGAGGCTAGTGAGGGAGATGAGGCTCTAAATTGAACTTCTGAGATGTACTTAGGGCCGTCAAGGAGTTGAGGGACACTGTAGGACAAAACAAGGCCTTGCACTTTTCACACAGCTGAGGGGCATTTGTTCAATCCAAGCACTGTCAGAAACTCACCTCTTCAACTGTTTTTATTTCTATATTATATTCAATTGACTAAATTAAAGTGAGAAGGCCTCTTCAATTTTCTTTTATTTTCAGTTAAAATTTAATTAAAATTTACTCGTTCTCTGGAAAATGCATGATAATATAAATAAAATGCAGCAGAAAGAGTGCAAGTGAAAGTATCAAGCTCTCATGAGTAGATGAAATCCTTGTTTTCTAACCCTTTCAAGTTCTTATTTCGTTGATTCATTCCTGTTCCTTGAAAAATTCCTTACAACATGACTATAAAACAGATCAATGTATTCAGGTCACAGGAAATAGCAGTAAGAAAAAGACTGAATGTGATTTCCTGACTGAAAGAGCTATTTCTCTACCACCCCTCCCTAGATATCTTGCCTTCAGTCCATCCTAATTCAATTAGGAATAGTACTAGAAATGTCTCAAGTTACTGCAATTGCTGCAGCAAAAGGGGAGGAAGATGATAAGAAAGTACATACCTCTGACCTGTGTGGGACTGCTCCAAAATAACTCAATTGCATGTTATAAAAATAACTGTTACCTATACTACTCTGTAGTGGTGATAGCTACGTGGGAATAGATGCCACCATTTATAAAGTGCCTTTGACCTATTCACCTGGACCCAGATCAGTAATCCATCTGGCCTGGGACAATTTCTAACACTCCCAATCTGTCAACAGTTCCAAACAGCTGCCATTTCCAAAATAAAGCCAGCTTTTCAGACAAATGTCATCTCCTTTCCCTCAAGATGTGGCATTATTCTTCTCTCTGCTCCTCCTCTCATAAATTTCACTGATGTGATGGGGGATCAGTAACTGGTCCTTGAAAAGGTGACTGAAGAAGTGGTAGATCCAGTAGCTGATAAACCTGATCTTAACCTGAAATGATAAAAGATTATTCACACTCATGCTCTGGGACTTGTGATTCTAAAAGAAATATGGGCTTAACTTCTGCCTGAAAAAATAGACTGAAACATTATACTGAAAAGCACAAAAAGGGTACATAAAATCTACTTTAGAATCTTTTTACTGGATATTTTTGTTTTCATGTTCATGAAAATTCTGTGGGATGACATTCTATCTTTATTATAACACTGCAGTCAGTGGAAATTAAATTAATTTTATATGTGAGGAGAAGTGATGACAGGGGACTGTTTGAATGAGGAAAGGACAAGACACTCCATTGGACCCATTTGCTCTAAATTCCCACCCACAAAATTTCCACAATTTTTAACACAGCCAGCAGTTTTTGGAAGTTACCTGTTTGTAAATCAAGATCATCCATAGGTGTGGTGTAAAAGGAGACTGTATGAAGGTGGACTTCCTTCACAGAGCAGATTTATGTGTATGAAACGCTGCTTCCATCTGGTTGAGTTTCTCCAGTACATTTGCCTTGAAGTGGGAGAGAGCTCTTGCAGCTTTTTAAATGTTATAATTAGCTTTAGTACAGCTCTCTGCTGTCACTGCCAAACTGTTTTTCCATGTAGAACTAGCGAGTTCAAATCCTTCTGTGTCATGGTCCCCTGTGCAACACAAATGTGCGTCACAGTGTCCACAACAATGACAGACATCTTTTTTTTTTATATCTGCCAATAACATGCAGTTATAGAGGATAAATATATGTACTTTCAGTAGAGGAGCTTAAACTCCTATAAAGACTCAATAGCAAAAAATAAAAATAAGATTTTTTTCACTAAGCGAATTGTCTGGCATTTTCAGTTCGAAGTAAACTTGTTAACCAGTTACAGAGAGACAAAGTAGCACTTCTAAGAATAGTGTTTAAGTTGTGATAAAAAGTATTAAAATTATTTTCTCTGCATTCCTGAGAAACATTGTGCTGGCAACCAAGTGATGGTTGGAAGTGTGGTTTGACTTGTATTTATTTTTCTGTTACTTGAATCATAATGAGTTCCCAATGAGTGCCAGTGATATTTTTATATAACACAAGAAACACAGCTAGTTATAAAAGCACATGCATATGAACTACCATGAACTTAATCAGATGTATTTATGTGGTGGATTTTGCATCTGTGCCTCACAAGGCATTCTGCATGGAGCTCTTGTTGGAGCCAATTCTACCTACTTCAACTAATTCAGAAGAATCTGCAAGTAGTCAGCACCACTGGGCCTGTTTAATAACAGCATAACCCTACAGCCTTTGGAAGTGAAAAAATGTCTTAAAAAGGGAATTATATAGAACTGGCCATTTATGATGCAAATCAATAGCATTGATGATGAAGACCCTGTAGCACTCAATGGAAAATACAGTTTTGAACAGTCCTACAGAATTTAAATGATAAGGCTGTGTTTGCTGGACAGCATGCAGGAACCTTTGAAAAGAAACTATGCAAAACATATTTTATGTCAAGTCCCCAAATATTTTATACTACTTTGATGGGGACTGCATTACGTTTTAGTACAAGTAGGACAGTTTAATTAATTTTGTCTGGTGTTTTAATGCCCAGGAGATACTATCTAGTATCTTTTTTTTCAATAAACTTTCCACTGAAGCAAACAACAAAAACTTCTAGACTTCTGGGAAACAATCTTTCTCTTAAAGCAAAATTGGTGATATCATTTATACCCCATCAAGTCCTTTTCTAACTTGCGAAGTTTTTTAATAGAATTAAACTCCATACAGTGCAGCTATTTTGTAAGTATGCACTTTACATCATTGTATTAATCTAACTGGCTGTGGATAAGAAAACATGGGGGTGTTGCATCACTTCTCTGAGCACTAGTGAATGGAGTTTTTCCATTAAAATCCTATTTTACTGTATTAAAAAGAAGAATTCAATATCAGTCAGGTACTTTAGTCCTGAGATGTCCCAGTTTCAGAAAGATTTTATTTATGCTTAAAGCTTTGGCAACTGGATAATCTGTCACTGAGTGGGAAATGGAAGAGTGGAAGAGTGAAACCAAAAATAGTGAAAATTTGTTACTGACTCTTTATACAGCTTCTATGACAAAATAAAGCCTTTTGGTAGAAGCCTTTGATGTTCAATCTGATACAGTATCAGCCACAGCAGAAACAGGCAAATTCCTTCTGGCTAAAGTATCCTAGGGCTTCAAAAATATGGAAGCTAATATTGTTGCTTATATGATGTGATAAATGGGGTAGGAGTTGTTTTTTTCAAGCAACTGCACTGAAATTTCATGAGCAGTGATGTTTGTTCAAAATTTGAAAAGAGATTTATGTCTTCAATGACACATAGCAATATGTGACTGAATTTTGAGAATTCAACAGCACCCAAGAATACCCCTGATACTTTATTCTTCTTTTAATTACAGAGCTGAGACTGTGGGGGTTCCTAAGGAACTGGCCACTGGAATTTCTGATGGGTAATAATCCTACATTCCTCCCGCCCCAAAAAAAGGAAGGGTGTAAAATGAGTTAACCGTAGGGCATGGCAGCAGTAGCTCAAATGGTCTGCAAGAAGGATTAGGGCCAAAATGGAAATTACATTACCTTAGGAGCTTTGTAGGTGACAAGAATAAAGAGCTGAAAATACCCAGTAATCTGACACAATTTTTACACCTCTCTAAAAATATAAGCACAGTCACTGTGGATTCATGGTGAAAACTTCATAATACCACAAAACCAAGACCGCCTACCTGGCCACCCATTTTAACCTCTGGATAGAACTGATGTATGATTGATAGACACTAACTATGGAAATATTTCACAGGTGGCAGAGAAGTAAAGTTTTCCATGGGGCTTATTGTTTTCACAAAGTATATTGGCTCTGTAAATAGTCCTGGTTAAAGTGAAAGCAGAGGATGCTCTGCAGCTCTTCATCCCTGTGCTGTAACCTGGGAGGCTGCTGGCTGGGCTCTCAGTGCTCCCATGTATGCCACACAGAGAAAACCCTCAAGGTGCACAGTACCTCAGGTACATAGTCCCCATGTGAGAAAAGGCTTCCCTGGGGCAAGGCAGCTCGCTGAGCTCCCCACTCACACTCAGCCTCTGGAGTTGAGGTTGTACACAGCTTGGACAAAAGCAGTTTGGGTTTTGGTGATGCTGCCCATAGGCAGGTTAAGGGGATGCCAGCACCTTGGAAGTGAGCAAACCCAAATCTGAAGTCAGCCAGAGCCATTATCTGGAAGATTTTGACACGGGGCCCCTTTTACTTGAAGCATGGATAGGATTATGAAGAGGACATGTTACTGTTTGCCAACCACAACAGAACTGCCCTGTTTGACACCACACAAAGTGATGATACTGTAAAAATTCTTTGGGGTCTTTATGGAAAATAGGTCCTTGTTTAAATTCTGTTCTATGATTAGTTACTGCTTAATACTTTTTTTTTTTTTTTTAAACATCCTCAGGGGACACCCACTCACAATTCTGTGCAGTTTATAAACCAGAGTTTATTTTCTGTTAGCACAGCAGTACCTCAATGTGAGAACTCAAGGCTTTATGCATTAGTGGTGCAAACAGAAAGCCTATTTAGAATTTACCATGGCTCACATTGTCTAATCTTTTTTTCCTTAGTGTTAGATCTACTGAAACATCTGTAAGTCTGCCCTGCTAAATAAAAGCGCCTGACTTTTAGAATGAAAGCAGCTCTTGTAGATTCTGTGTTCACAACATGTCATATGGTACAGCTTGGTCAGGATATTTTTGAAGTTAAATAGTGTTTAGAGAAGTTCCAAAACAAAAATCAATCCAAGAAAAAAAATTCCAAATAGAAGATTTCTGGTTTGTAAAATGTTGAAGCGTTGTCAGCCCTGCTTCTTTTTGAGTAAGGCTGATCTATAAAAACTAGCTTTGTCTGTACAGCTGTAACAAAGGGGATTGATTTAATTATCTTTTTCAGATGAAATAATTACTTTTGTACAGACATGGAGGTATGGTGTTGCCTTATTTAAAGAACAACCAGTCCAATTTGGGAAGGATAAATGTTTGTGTGGTAACTTGTAGGTGCACAAGGGCTCACACCCTAATCCCCTTGTCCATGGAGGAAAATTCCCTGAGCACTGGATTACACACTGAAATACCTCTAGTTCCAAGCAGGCTACTTGAACATGTAACTACAACCTTGTTCCAGGTGTACCACATGTCAGCACAGGCTTTAGAAAGCCAAAAATCTTCAGAGAGAGTACTTTGATCTTTCTACTCCTCAAGTACAACACCCAGCTAAACTAAAAGCAAACATCCCAGTTTAGCACGTTTAATCTGCTGGGGAATGTGGTATTCCCTGAGAGCAGATGCACAGTTTTCATCTTCTGTCCTTCTCTCATAATTTTGCTTTTTTTTTTTTTTTTTTTAACCTGAATGTTGTATGATTTAGTTTTTTAAGCAACAGGCTCCCAAACAGGTTTCTGATTAACCTCTTGTATAAGCCAAACTATTTGTGTCCAAATTCCCCAGTCAGACCACAACTCACACAGACTTCTTGTCTCTCCTCTAGTGGGGATCTTGGGAGTTTCCATTTGTCTGAGGAAGGTTGTTTATCACACATGTGACTCTGGTTCTGCTTCACCTGAGTGTCATGACTGTTTTTAGACTGCAATGATCAAGATCTCATTTTTCCTTAAAATGGAAAAGCAAATTTCTAGATTCTGTGATTGCAGAAAAATTTTGAAAGTGTGGAATGCTCCTCTAAAATGCAGAATCCAGAAGTCAAAAAAAACCATAAAATATTTTCCTCCTCTCTTTCATGTTCTTACCATTTTTAGTAATTTTTTTCCTTTGGTGTTGGTTTGGTTTTTTTTGTTTTTGTTTTGTTTTTTTGTTTGTTTGTTTGTTTGGGGTTTTTTTGTGTTTTTTTTTTTTTTTCAGAGAAGGTGGAGGCATGAGAATTAACTCATAGTTATAGTAATTTATTTTTTATTTTTTGAGGCTGACATTGAGCTTTTGCTTGTTTTCTGACTATAAGGATTAAGCTGATCTCATTAAAACTGAATTGGCAACTAGTCTCCAAACAGCACCAGCTATCAACTCCTTCAAAAAATTGAAGCAATTAAAGCAATTTAAGATCTCTGTGCCGTGATCTATCTGAACCAAAGACAGATCCAAGGGAACTATTTCCTTGTAGTGTTTATGGCAGTCCTAAAAAAAAAGGTTGGGATAAGACCCTAAGAGGAGACACAGCCTGACTGACAGTCTGGGCAGCATTCAGGGGATCAGAGGAATTTGCAGTGCATGTGTCAAACCAAATATTTGCCTCTCATTATTCTGAAAGGGCTGCAGAAGGCTTCCTTTTCCCCCCTTATGAGTGTCCTGCAGCCTGAAGGTAAAGGTTCAATGCTAGACAACCAAGGCTTTTCTTGTTTAATTGTTAGTTCCTTGCTGATATAATTTTAGATGTGAGTAATTGTTTTTCCCCCGACTCTTTTATTTTTTTTTCTTTCTTGCATCAGTGGAAACAAAATATCAGAAGTATGGGAATATTGGAACAAGTGGAAAGAGTGAAAACAACTGTTTTCCTGGAGTATAATATTATGCCATGGGGGTCAGAAACAGATGAAGCTAAACAATGACAGACAAGATTGCCTTGAAACATTTTTTCTTGTTCCATTTTGAGCCATATAATATTCAAAGCTACTACTCTTACCATAAAAATAATTATTTTTCTTCTGGACAACCAGATTAAGATTTAAGCTACCGGTGAATTACTAGTTTCCTTTTATTCTTTCTATTTCTTTTTTTAATTTTTGTGCTGTCAGTACATTAGTGCCAATTTTAGTATGGCTCATGTTGCTCAAGAGTTGTTGCAATAGACTTTGTGTTTTGTACACCCAAGAAACGACTGCTTGTAGCTGTCAGGAACAATGTGAAGGACTGAGGAGTGAACTTGCTGGTCTGTATTTAACCATACTATTTTGAAAAACACGTTTCAAGAAATAGTAATTTATACAGTTTACTAAGAACAAGAAATTCTACAATTAAAAAGACTTCAAATAAAAAAAGTCCTTCTCAGAGAACCCACTGGGAATTTTCACTTGAGTTGACCCAAGAAAAATCACTTTAAAGTTATTGAAAATGTCAGATTCTTGTATTTCAAGTTCAAGATATTTCTTTAGCAAAAGGCTTTTTTTTTTTTTTTTTTTTTAACAAGGTCCCATTTTTTAAGTCACAGATTTGTTTGCTGAAGAGAAGAATTACTTATTAGTATCACAAAGAAGTTATATTTCTTGAATGGAGGAAAAAGGCCTGAATAGGTCTGAAATGCATATCCACTAGTTTAGTTTTGTATGAAGTGTTAACTTTAAGAATTACTTCTGATTAATTGAAAAGACTAATAAAATAAGTAGGCCTTCTCACACATTTCAAGTTAGATGTATGATCAAGTGTTCTGCTGGATCTGACAGGCTGTGCTCTTCAGTAGATACAGAAAAGCATTTTTAACTTTTTTTTTTTTGTAAAACATAGTGAACGGAAGCATTTCACAAATACATTTATGCTTTATCTTATTGTTAATGCAAATGTTGACCAGATAAAATGTTTGGTGGTTTTTTTGGTTAGTTTTTTTGAGTTTGTTTCTCCTTTTTTTTTTTTTTTTTTTTATTTTTTTGGAGTGAGGAGGATGGAGGAAACAGTTTTTCATTTAAAAATCTTCATTTTTAATTCTCACATACAAAAATGCAGTACTTGAAGATTTAGCACTTTGGATGACAGGAATTTTTTTCTAACTTTGTCAGACATGAAATGATATTTTCCAGACTATTTGATTCCTACAATTGTTTAGGCAACCCAAAATGGCTTTCGTGCTTCAATTTTACAGAGCAGTCAGGAAATTTGTTGTTTTCCTCTGTCTAACATTCTTCTGTATCTGGAAAGTCTGCTTTTGAATATTAGGAACTTGCTGCTATTTACCGGTGTTAATAATTTAACATTCTTTGATCTTTTTCAGGTGGTTCAAACCTTGGGAACACACAGTTTTTTTACTCTTACAAATAAAATTCAGTTGACTCACCTTCTCCAACTTCATTATGGCACTGAAATAAATATTATATAAGAGCATTACATTTTATATGTATTTATCAATGCAGTCAAGGAGGCATTGGTGCTGCTCTGAACTGCTGCTATGAACTGCAAATTTAACATTAACAACTTTTTCCCTCAAAACATGAGCCCATGAGCAACAATACTGAATTCACATTATGCTTTTTACAGACAATGTTTTTTCCTTCCAGGCTGTTTGCACCTGGCAAGTTACCCCAGTCGCCAGCCCATGAAAGTCACAATCAAGCTATGACAGAGCAGGTGTTTTATTTTGGCTGAGAAGAGCAAATTTCCAGCTGGACAACAGCCTGTAGCCCTTTATATATATGCTTGAAGATGTCACATAACAATGTAAAAAACAAAAAAAAGTTACCAAAACTTTGTCTTGGTACCCACAAGTTACAGCAGCTCCTTTTGTTGTATTGCTCTATGGACTGAGACAAGAACACATGAGGTAACTCACCTCATATTTTTGAGATCTGAATAAGAAATTACCTGGGATGAAAACGGTTCTTGAGAAAATACTGTCACACGTGCTGTCACACAGCAGCATCTTTGCTGATCATCCTGTGTGTAACAATACAGGCCCCACCGGACAACCTGAACTGAAATCCAGTGATCTTGATGTTCTCCATTACACAAATCAGCCACTCTAGAAATGCCTTTCCTTTCTACTTCTGCATTAGATTTGTGTCTTTTATTTTATATAGGGCTTGGTACAACATGCTGAACCCTACAGTACTGCTTTATCTCAGTCTCCTGTGGTTTGTGAGACCTCTTAAGCCCTTTGCATCTTTTCCACACACTTTGTGCCATTTACTTTGTGGAAGCTACTAATCTTATATTTTTAACATTTGTAAAGCTGCCAATTCTCAGTCTCATTCCTCTTTCCATAAACCTGCCTCTGCTGATCCTTACTGGTCTCAGGACAGCATCCTGCCCCCAGAAATTCTTCTTTTTCCCTAAAAAAAGGACCTAAAACCAGCAGAGATTCTTTGAGAACTTCCCTTTCCTCTCTGCCCAGTGGTGAGGCTGGGGCATATTTCCCCTCTGCACTAAGGGGAACTGACTCTGTACTTCTCCTTCCAGCCTTCCCCTCTTCCTGGTGCATTGGGTTCCTGCTCTAATGCCAGAAGATAAGTGGTAGAAAGGTTAAACAGTGGTTAGCAATGTGATGCAATTACTGGGATGGTATAGGCCATATGGAGATTACAGCTAACGTCCATTTGTCTTCACTATGCTTCTTCAGTGCCCTATTGGAAAAAAAAAAACAACAACCAACAACAACAAAAAAAAAAACAAACCAAAAAAAACCAAAAAAACAAAACAAAACAAAACAAAACACCAAAAAAACCCCCAAAAAAACCAAACCAAAAAACCCCCTGTCACCCACTGCCACACAGATGCCATTATTTTCATCCATTATTGTTTTGCTGAGAATTCTTCCATGGCCTCTTCCTCAAAATATACTGTATTTTTGGTGAAGTTCCCATTAAACCACAGGAGAATCACTGAAAAGAGCCAGGAAGAAGGAAACTTCTCCAGCCCCACCATGAGGCCCTGACAAAAGCCAGAAACTGGAGAGAGAAATCAGAGGAATGAAGGCACTGATTGCCAGCTCCAAACCCTCAGTTCACCTGCTTGCCACTTGGTGCTTGTGGAAGTGGTTTTTCCAAATGTAGCCTATATGGCATCTAACTCAATAGCAGGTTCTTTGGTGCAGGAACCTCATTTACACCTGGGATTTGAAAACCAGTAATTCTGTAAGACCACTTTCTTGCTGAGGGGGACCTGAAACAAAGCCTGTGACTTTTATAGAAGCCTGAATTCAATATGTACCTTCTGGAAACCATACTCTAAGAATCTATATTTTTTAGTCTCCTTGTCACTTGGGCAAGCTTCTGGACAGGTTGTGGACTGTCTTTCAGGAGAAATTTTTAAAACACAGTTGAAGCAAAGACTTGCTAGGGATGTTCTGGATATAAACAGTTCCACTGGTAGTTTTCACAGCAAGGCTTCTGTCTTTTCTGTCGGAGTATTGCAAGAACTCCCTCACAAATCCTTTCCTCAATTTCTTTACTATTTTTCACATTTTACAGAATGTCTCCAAATCATAAAAATTTCATAAAGAACAATTAAAAAGCTAGAAAACATCATAACAGGAGACTAAAAGGAATTTTGGAAATTATCACTCACAAATCTGATGCTAATCTTGTGCAGTAACAAATGAAGATCTGAGAAGAAAACAAAGTGATGGATGAGAGTCTAATAACAGATACAAACAAAAATGGTTTAACAGTAACAACAAACCAAAAAAAAAAAACCCCTAACCCCTCCTGTTCCCCATCAAAAAAGAGGAAGCAGAGCTAAAACAATCTCTATTCAAAATTCTGTTCCATAACAAGTCTCAGTGGAGCCTTTGGGACTGTGGTCCCCATATTTCAGTCAGTTATGTGTTTCACGAAAAATTTAGAACTGAAGATTCATGGAGTTCTTGAGTGTTTTTAGCACACTGGCTTTTGTTCTTGTGTTTGTACTTTTGCCCAGCACCTAACCAGTTGGATCATCCCTTTGGGACTTGAAAAACCTGGGTTTTTTTTTCCTCCCTTTGTCCAACAGAATTCTGGCTTAAAAATCTCTCTCCAAAAGATTCTGGAGGGTGCCTTGGGGAAATCTGGGATCAGAGGAGCCTCTGAATATTTCTGTGGAAACTGTTCCATTTTGAATGAAATAATTAAATACTTGCTAAGCTGTTGGCCTTGAGGTTAGAGAACTTGCCTGGAAGGGGAGAAATGAGTATTTTGGACTGCTCTGATTCATAGCTCAGTATTTTATGGTAAACCAAGCAGGGAAAAGACCTCTAGCATTTTCCTTCCAAGTAAGCCTTACTTTAAAGTCCTATTCACACATTTCTTTGCTTGTTTTTTAATGTGCCACCCAAACTTAGATGAGGGGTATGAATGCAGTGTAACTCTGGAGAAACCTGGAATTTTGTGCTCAGCATTTCCTGTTGCCTGGCTTTGGTGCCTCTCTAAGCACTGTGTCAGACTTTGCAAAGCTTATTCTTATGTGCCTTGGCCTCTAATTAGGGTCTGGTGAATTGGGATATTTGGAAGTTCCTTCTGTGCATTTAATTTCTAATTATTTTCTTATTCTTTATCAAATTCCTATTCAATGAAAAAGAAATCCTGCTAATTGTAGCAAGACATGGAAAACATTTTGCTGTAACTCTGTATATCCATGGACTGGAATTGGTGTGATACCTTCTGCAGGACTCTCAGCTGCATTTAACTCTTTCACCTGTCAATGTTTGTCAGTCACACTGTTTGAGGCAATTCAAATTCAGGATGTAGAAAGTCCATTTACATTTTTTCCTGGCGTTTCCTGATTACTGAAATAACCTCCATACTATCATCTTCAAGAATTTTTCCAGAGGCAAAGATTTTGGGTAGACTTCTAGTAAAACTACAATTGAGTTTTTCTTCTTTTTTTCCCCCGAAGTCAGGGAACCATTTATACTCTCAATGGGTTCACAGTTAAAAAGTACTGAAGATTGTTTTCATCTTTTTTTATACCCAAAGGTCTATAAGATGATGGGTTAATCTTTGATATTAAAAAAAAAATAGGTTATATTGCAGTGGATGGAACTGCTAATATTAATACTGTTGTTTTAGATATAGGTATCATAACATGCAAAACCATTCAGCACTAGATATTCTCAGTATCCAAAAGATATTCTGGCTGCAAGCCTCTACAAGTCTCTTCCTTCAAAAATTATTACTGTGGACAGGCAAAATTATTACTGTGGACAGGCATAGGTGTTTGCAAAATGTTAAGTTTGTACCCATGGGACTTTGAAATGTCTCTGTAGAGTTATTTTAAACTTACTCCAAAAACCAAAGAGGATACGAGTATGAGTTAACACATTACTTCATTTAGTCCCTCATGGGAATCTGATACTGAAGAACATTAGTTATCTAGGCTGAAAATAATAATTTGATGTTTTTCATCCAGTATTATGTAGTTTATAGATCTGATTCCAGGTTGAGGTGTTGCATTTGATTACAATGCAGTGAGAAATTACCTGTAGTACAATAATTTTAATTGTCTTTCTCTGAAGCTGGTCTTCCTTGCAGCTGCATAGAGCCAAACAGTTTGGGCCATTTGGATATCTGGAAGGTTTCTGCTTGCCAAGGGTTTTGGTTCCCCATCAAAGAAGGGTAATAAATTTCTTGAGTGAAAACAGCAATTATATTATCGGTGTGGTTCCCATGGGGGGTACTTCTAGAATGCCACAAAGTTGAAAAATAAAGAACTTTGACTGAGAATGAAAGTGATGACTCACGACATATTCTGTCCTGTTGTCTGTGTTACCCTGCTTACAAAACATTTTTCAAAATTTCCAAAAGTGAACTAAATATTTAAGTGGTGTTCATACTGTGAAAACCAGAGCCCAATTACTTCCCTACTTGAGAGCAGGGAAACGAAGAAAATTCCAAAGGAGCAGGTCTAAGGACTCTGATATTCAAACTCCCTTTTTACTTTCCTGTTTCTCCAGTGATTCTTCCAGTCACCACTTGTGTTTTGCAGAGCTGTGGTCTCAGAACTGAGCATTGCTAGCACTTAAAGGCTGATTTCCAGGCAGAAGGCTGGTCTGCATTTCACCTGGGAAAGAATATAACAGCTAGGATTTTAAAAACTCCTCTGGCTCAGTAAACTTTGTGACTCTGCTATGAGCAGAGAAATTTACAACAAAGAAGAAAGGGGTGGTAGATGAGGAGGATGGGTGCAAGACCCAGAAGAGGGTTATTCTGCATGTAGTGCCTAACAAGCCAAAGCCAGCTGTATCTTCACCTATGTTCAATGGCATTATAAAATTATCATTTCTAAATGGGAAAAGTTCACTATGGACAAAACCCAAGGAAAACACAGTCTCAGGTTAACATATCTTTCGATTTCTAGCTGCTGCAGATGAAATGGCATGGCAGGTTTGGAAGTGCAAGTTCAATGCATTGAACTAAACAGTCACAGAACAAAGCACTGTCCAAAAGCAGAAAAAAAAAGCCGAAGCATGTGACAAGAATATTCAACCACATCACTTTTTTTCACATCATGTGTAAGTGAACACTGAATCTTGGCACAAACACAGCCAGCTGAGGGGAAAGGCTTTCACAGCTCTGTTCTAACCACCAATCTGTTTCTGCCTTTTTTCTCCTTTCTTTTTTTTTTTTTTTTTTGGTAAGTTTGGGACATTTCTGTCTGCAAGCTGACCCATTCCTTAAGCATATATACATGTCACTTGAGGATTTAAGAGTCAGAGACTTTAAGAGACTGTCCAGATCCCGCTTTTACAGTCCAAGAGACAACTCCAAGAGGCTGAAATACTACTGGGATTTGAAACTGTGTGCAAAAAGTTTCTATTTCTTCAGCTAGTTAAAGTGCTTTGTTTCTGTAATTTCATATGCATTAAAAATAAATGTGTAGCAAGTAATATTTTAAAGGAACTTTCTGTTATACTCTTGGCATCATCTCCAAAACAGTCGTATGTCTTAATGACGTTCCATTTATTTAACTGCTTTTCTCATTAAAAACACTGCCCTGGTGGTACTGATTGCTCAAAGATTGACTCTAGACTATACAGATCGGCATGAAGAGATGAAAACCTGGGGCAGAGCAGCAACCCTAGAGAAGGGAACTGCCCTGTTATGAGTTTAATGGGTTGAGGAAAAACATGCATTGCCTGATGCACTTATTATCCAGGAAGTTACTCATTCACTGTTAGTGATTCTGACTAAAAAATACCAAAATAATCCAAGAAACTGGGTCTTTCAACTAACAGTGCTATTAAAATCATCATGCATGATTCTGCAAATTGAAGCATTTTTAAAATTAAATTAAATTAGAGACAAAAAAACAGATGAAGTAATTTTCATTTAATTTTCTTTGATTTATCAGGGAAGTAGATTTTATCAGTGCTCTGAATGGGTTTGTTACAACACAGTACAGATCTATACAACTTGAGATCCCAAGTCCTTGGGTTTTTTTCTCTTCACAAAGCTGGCTTGACCAAGGCTTTGTACTCTGAGGGCAGGCCCTTGAGCTAAGAAAGGGTGGAAAAAAAGGTGTTATAGGGTTTTCTTATGCTCCCAGTATGAGAAAGTCATTCATGTTTTAAGCTCTCCCCTGGTTGAAGCTTGCATTTTGCCCTTGCAATGAAGATTTTGGGAACCAACAAAAGTCAGTACCCTGGACTCTAAAAAGCCTTTCAAGGGACTGTTCCCTGTTTGTGCCAAAGGGCAGTGAGACTGTGAAGGCCCTGTGGCACCCAGGAGCTCTCTGAAAATCTGCACTGAGAGCATGGATGAAGAGATCCGAGCTGCACAGCTCTCAGAAGGAGGGCCCCTAGGAGTGATTTTGGAGCAGAATACAGACCCAGCCACAGTAGTCCAAGGATGGCTGCCAGCTGGAAGGGCCCCTCCACTATGTGCATGCAAGGTTTATATCTGTGAAAAGTCCCACAGCTCCAATCAGTACGTGCTGGTCCTGAGGCTCAATGGAAGAGGAGGTGCAGTCAGGCCCCTAGAGCACTCTGAGAATGCCAAAATGGCACCTCCATTCTGTGACTGTCTGCTGCATTTTGCAGGATGCACATCCCAAGGATGGTATGGTACTCTCAGGAGAGTGTTTCAATCACCCACAACTGTGTGTCCTGTTTCTTGTGTTTGAGCCTCAGGAGGATCTGCTGTGTTGCACAGGATGAGCTGTTGGGTCATACAAAGTCATGACTTCAAGCGTGCCCTTGTGAAATCTATCGATTCTAATACATGGAAATGCAAGGGGTTGCTCAAGAAATGGAGATTACAGGTTATTGCCTCATTTTCTGACTATTCTGTTGATGGGCCACCGTGCAAAGATCAGAGTTAAAATATGGTTCAGCAGGTTGTCATTTGGTCTCAGTGACCTGCAGACCAGGAAGACATGAGTAACACACTGAGATTGGAGCTGTTTAATAATACAAACACTCCAGTGATGTACCAGGTGCTGCCTGAAGCCTTCAGCTTTCAGATGAGAGCCTCAGCTCTTTATCTGAGCTCTTGCATTTTGGAGATAAATGATCACACTGCACTTTTGGGAAGAGCACAGGGACAACCCCAGGTTTCTAGCTAACATTCACTTTCTTAACACATCATATAACATGCAGGGCGGTCACTGACTGAAGCTTGGCTGTTAATGTTTGCCTACACAGTCACTGTACTCACCAGCACCTAATTCATCTAAAAGTGGTCTTTAGGATTTTGAGAGAGATATCAAATAAAACTAAATTAAATTTTTCCATTTTGTCTCACATATATATCTCTATAAACATAAACCAATCCTGTGCATGCAGTTTGAGCACAAACTTTGATTCTCATTTGCTTTAAATGAGAGTTTTTCACATCCTTAGAAGCAGTATCATTTCTGCTTTGAATGTTAATAATAACATATTCAAGGGGACCGAAAGTTTTGCAAAAAATCAGCAGCTCAAGTCCCAGGTGCTCTTCTCTTGCAGCACTTTCCTGAAGGAGTGTCTGTGTGTAGAGCAAGGGCCATGTAAGCAGCAGAGCTTCCCATGCCGGCATTTCTACTTCTATTTGTTATCACCAGATGCAAAAGTTATTTGTGCAAGTAGCAGTTAACTGGCAGTGGTTTAATTTTTCTGAAGCCTGTGGGCTGTTCTCTGCAGAATTTAATCTCACATTAGAACTTAAGTGTTTTAAGAGTTTGGAGAAACAAAAAGACCTTGACAGTAAGTTAAGTACAAGCTCAGGGAACAAGGGGTCCCTGTCCAAGTCACTTTTCTCTGCTGATTGATTACGGATTTGTCAAAAATCAGATTTAGTTTTTATATATTATATGCATTTTCCTTGCAATAGCTGACAGAATCTTTGAATGCAAAGGCAAATGAAGAAGTTCCTGCACTGAGTTCATAATTTGCTGGGAAAATTAATATACATTATTAAGGCCACCAAATGTCTGTGCAAAACTGTGCAGTGCAGTGATGTACAGCAAGGAATAAGAAGTTTGAGAATTTGAGAAAAGATTTGTTTTCTATTTACCTAACCATTTATCACAGAGAGGAATTCATTTTGTTATGCTGTGTTTCCTAACCAAGCCTTTTATTCTCCTGAAGAAAAGTCTAAGTCATGTAAATCACACGTATAATGTACAGAATAGACCTTAACTACAAATTTAATTAATACAAAATTTTGTGTAAAGATGGAATTTAACTTTTTTAATGTTGTATACATTTTTTCCTAATAGAAATAACACTCCCCCAAAAGCCCAATGAAGTTAGGTACACTCAGGATTCAGACAGAACATCAGAATAGCTCAGTTTTCAGTGTGAAAATATATTGGTATGAGACTGCCACTATTTACTCTTTACTTGCTTAAAAAATTTGCAGGTGGCAGAGTTGGTCAGAAAATAATGACAACCATCCCTGTAGTCTCTCTCAGGTTATTTTTGGGAGTCATATCAAATTTTGGAATCTAAAAAACATATAAACAAGAGCAAGAACTTGTAGCAAATTTGTTGATATTCCTGGAAAGCAGGATATATGTGTGTGCTATACAATAAAAAAAAATCAACACATTATTGGATAGAATGTTGTAATTCTGTGTAAAAATAGGTAGAAAACCTGAGAAGTTACTTAGAAATGTTGCAAATTTTTCAGCATAATAACTTATTTTGTGAGAAATGTTCAAAGTAACAAAATTCTTGAAGAGATCAGAAGAGAACAAAGAGATTCTGTAGAAACAATGGACCAAATATATCTCAAGGATAACCCCACTGAGATCAGTGGAATTGCACTAGGGATATACTTGGCCCAGTGACTCCAGAAATGATGTTAATGAGAAACCTTAACACTACTGCTAGAGAAATCTCTATTTAAACCATGCTGTGGCAGTTCATGTGAAAAAGTAAATGGGACCTTCACACGAACTGCACAGCATGTGAGTGTGAATCAACAGGCTATAATAAATTGGTTTGGTTTCCTTCTCCCAGACTTAAGCAAATGTATTATATTGTAGCATTTGAGAAAATATAGTGAAGGTTATGTATTATTCCATTACATTCCAAAGAGCCTGATTGGATTCAAAAAGGACCTCATGTTGAAAAATATATCATAATTCCTACAAAAACGATACACTGTATCTCAGACTTAATGAGTGCTAAATCCCTATTAAAAATTCCCTTTTTGTCTAAAACTTGATCTGGTAGATATCAGTAAGCTCTGGATGAAAAAATGTTTTCTAAGATAAAAGCCTCATATTTTTCAAAGGAAAGTAAACCTGAATAGGTTCCTAACAAAGTTTTACTTTCTCACAGAAAGAAGCAATGATTTAAAAAGTACAGAGGAATGTAGCATCTGACATCCTATGACATGATAAATCCTGAAAATACTTGAACCCACAGAACTTGACCTAGCAGAGAAAGGAGTGACCCTTTCAACTTAAACTGCTGATCGTAAAAAAAGTAAGACAAGATCAAGATTATTTTTTAATTTAGGGTAAAGTACTCACAAATAACAGAAGCTGAAAATGCCTGGATTGCTCTGGCCTGCCTCAGACTGAATGCAGCTCTTACATAAAGCTGTTCACCAGCAGATTTGTAGGCATTCCACATATGTTGCTCCTAGGGATAAGTGGGGAAACTGAAATACAGAAAGATAAGGTGGGCAGCATCCCTGAGATGAGGAGTAATAATGGAGTCAGGAATCCCCCACACCCAGTGATGTGAGAAGCAGAATCCAGCAACAATATTCCCACACCAGATCACCTATATAAAATATGACTGATACCTCAACCTCTATTCTGTTTGAGGATGCTGGCTTCAGTCTCCACCAAAGAGCAATAACTTGTTTCCTTATCTAGTATCTGCTTGCAGTGAAGTGTTCAAACTTTTCAAAAATAAAGCAAAACAAACCAACCCAAAAGACCCTCAGCAGTCGGTGGGTATGTGAGAGAGATTATAAATGTGATGCCTGTGTGCTGGACTGAACTCTCTGCACTGGATTCTATGACCCTAAACGTCACTTCCAGTGCTCTAACCCTACAAACTGTGATTTCATTCCAGAGGTCACTGGAAAAGAAATGCAGCATTTCACAGATTTTATCTAGCACATGCAAAATGATTGTGTCCTGACATTTCAGCTGTTGAAAAGAGCCAGTATTTACTACCTCACATGAAAAAGAGCAGAAGGCCAAAATGCATAACAGAGTAAAGCCATGATATGAGACAGATGAACTCATTTAGATAAAATAAGACAAGACTCAACCTTCATCTGAACTTCAAATTGAAGCAGTTAAAGCTGCCATGGAAGGAAGATTAAAAGTTAGTCAATTTATTTGTCTTCCAGTTCTCCTTTTTACTTGAGACTGCTATTGAAGAGCTGGCTAAGATTTAGGAGAGAACAGTTCCTGCTGCTGCTTCAGCTTTCTGAGCCATACTGGGCCAGGTAGTCAACCTCTCATGCCTCCCTTTCCAGCCACATCCTGGTGTTCCTGCTCTCTCTCCTTGCTGTCTGGTGGTACTTTAAATACAAACTTTCGAACAAGCACTACTTTTTATTATGTGATTGCACAGTGCCCAAGGTTCCCTCTTCCAGCTCTTGTGTCCAATGTGTTTGCAGTACAAATGATGATGTTGATGAAATTATTATCTCTGTGCCCCCCAATGTCACCTAGAAGAATAAGTATTTTTTACAGAAATATATTTCATATTCTATCCCTCAGGTTTATCATTCTGACTATAACTCATGTGAATTTAAAAAATAGTAGGAAAAGAGACAGAAATATTGGACACAGTTTTGCTTGCACTATGTAAGTCCTGTGGTATTACATGCCTTCATACAAAAAATTAGAAGCAAGCAAAGGCATTAGCTACATTTTAATCCACACTTTATGGTATGCAATTATCATTCTGCTGTGTGTCATTTCCCTCTATACTGTTGTAATAATGGTCTGAATTTTTTTTTCATGAATCCTTTGCGTTAGAAATGTCCCACAAAATATAATGGAAAATATTTTAGAGAAGAAAATGGTATACAACTCAGCATTGTGCCTCTCATAATTTGTTCTAAGATTATTCAGAAATGTTAATTTCTCTATCTAGACCTCATAAATAGCTCAAACACCCCCAGATGAGCATAAAAATAATTAATGTTTGATGGAAACTGTCTTTTGGGTCCTTTAACTGCTGTTTCTAAAAAGGCCATTTTCATCCTGTTTGGGGTTTCCAAGCATGGCACAGGAAGGAGTCAGCAAAACACCTCAGTTTGTTTGTGAGACAGTCTTTAACCAAAACCAATAATCCTTGCTATAGCTCAGGAAATTTGGAAAATGAGGTTTATAACACTTGTCAGTGGATTCCTTAAGAGGAAGAAAATACTGGTTCAAGCTTCTTGGTCTTTCTGTTGGGGCCTAAGGGATGTCTTTGTCTTTCCTTTCCACTGCCAGTGGCCCATTTTGTCTTCCACCTTCAAGGCACTTAAAGAAATCCTCATTTATATTCATTCTCATCTTATTCAACAGGTAACAATCTGGTCAAGAGGCATAATAAAGTTGTGAGGGACTCCAGTCAGCATAGAGCCAGGGAATCATTATGATTGGAAAAGGCCTCTAATACTGAGTCTAGCCATTAACCATATATGACTTGGTCCATCTGGAAATCAGCCGGGATACACCTACAAAAAATTCAGTGCTTGGGGCATAGTTTAAGCTAGACAGATAAGGCCATTCTACTTAGAATTTTGGATGAGGAAAAATATGATCTAATAACATTCATTGCATGCTCACATGATATAAATATACCACACAGTTGCATTTTTCAGAGTACTACAAGGGAAAAAAACTCCCAAACCAGCGAGAAATATCTGTGCAGGCCAGCTGCAACAAATAGTTAAAAAACTAATGTTAAAGAGGAGATAAAGAAGAAATTGTGAAAGAAAAAAAAATTGATATCTGATTCGAAGGCCTTCCATAACTAATATGTGCAATGTGACACAGCGCTGTCTCTGCTTGCCTGTGAAGTATTTATAGATTTTGATAGGGTTTTTTTGCAGCTGTATTGAACAATTTTTGACTGTTACCACAATCCAAACACAAGTAACTATTACAGTAACAAAACATTGTGAATCACTCTCTAATTTTCTTCCAGGCTGTGTAATAGCCTGTGTTAATAATTTAAATGGTTTGCTATATTTCCATCCTTTATACAGCAGTATTTAGAAGTGTTCCCATCACTCTGGCAAGGTACATTGCTGAGTTTATGTCATGGCAGTCATTATATGGTCAAATACTAATTTGAAAACCTAGCAAAAATGAATATTAAGTGATATATAGGTCAGTCACAATCATTCATGGAAAGGCAGGAAATATGTTATGGCAAAAGAATATAGTTTCCCCTAATATTTAGGAACAGAAGCACATAAATCACTTTCATGGCATCTAAGATATCACAAAACTCTCTCAGCTGTAACAGCAGGCTGCAGGGCAATATTTACTGATAATTCTAATTATTGTTTTTATGAGTATTCAACTTTGGTATTTCCATTTCCTTAAAAGCACTCCCCCAAAGGATTTAAACTACAAATTTCTGTTCTTATACAATAATTTCACCCTACCACTATTATTAGGACGTCAGATCTCATTCTTGGTTAGTTCTTCAGTTTATAGGTAGTTATGGGCCAATTAGTCCTTACCTACTATAAGTATTTTCTCTATCCAGTTGAAATGTACATTGAAATAAATTCAGTTTCTGTAGTGACATTAGGGAGAATATTTTCATTTCAGTTTCTGCTACAATCCATGCCTATTTTTCATTGGTTTTGAATTTGTCAGTGGGGCACTCAGTAATGTTCTGAAACTTGATGCACAAAAAATAAAGGTTTCAACCTCAGCAGACCTGGCAGAAGATCGCAATGGCCTCTAAAACTAGAGGACAGCATCCTCAAAGAGAAAAAAATGAATTTGATAAAGGAGAAAAGAAAACAGAAACCCCAACCCCAACCAGAGGGCAACCTAATCTATTCTATAAATTCTGCAAAGAAATTGAATGAAGAAGAAATTCAAAGAATATTTCCTCACTTATAGCAAAATGGATGAGTTTGGACAGCACCTCTGGAGATTATCTAGTCCAACCTCCTGCTATAAGAGTCAATGGAACAGGTTGCTTAAGACCATGTCCAGTTGAATTTTGAACATATCCAGCGAAATCCCCAGAATCTCATCAGGACCCTTTGTCCAATGCTGGATCACACTTGTAGTAAAACTGTCTTTTACTTAAATGTTTTTAATAGGATTTTCTGTGTTTCAGTTTGTGCCTTTCATCTCTTTTCCTTTCAATGGAGAGCACTGAGAAGACTTTGTCTGCTCTACACCCTCCCTTTGCACACACTGATGAGATTCCCACCAGGAGCCTTCTCTTGGCAAGGCATAGCACCACCTCTCAGCCTCCCTTTGCATGTCAGATACATCAGCTCCTTCATCATCTTCCTTTCTCCTTACTGGACAATCTATGAAGATTTTTTTACTCAAATGCACATTGTTTATGCATATTTACTATACTTATATTACACATTTTTAAAAAAATACCACACACCTGCTTCAGGAGGAATTCTGTAGGGAATTCTAGAGTTAGACAGGCCTACATGACATTAATTCAGTTCTTGTGGTAACATTATTCTTTTAATTAATCTTCTAACTTATTTTGGGAGGGAGGGGCATGATCTATTAACCATTCAGTCTACGTATTTGTTTCCTCTTCACTCTATGGCTTGAGGACCTTTCTTAATATTTATAATCAAACCGTTATCTGAAAAGAGAAATGCTTTTTTTATCGGATTTTTCAGTGTAACTTCTCACTAGTGTAAGTAGCTGTGCCACAAATGTTCACAGCATCCCTGTGACGCAAGGTAGCATCTCTGCTCCCATTTCACAGACAGCCTCCGGCCTGGATTTTTAAAGAACTCTGCATTATTTGCACTTTAAATGTCCCCACTGACTTTGGTTGTAGCTGCCAGTGCTCAGCACATTTGAAAATCCAGGCTTCTAAGGCTACAGACTGGCTTGTCCAACACAATCAGCTTAATCATAAAGCACAATGTTTTTATCTAGTGAGATAACAGTTTGGAACAAGGGAAAATCCTGTTCAATGGAATCTTTATGGTTACAGCTCCCCTGAATAACTGTCCTTTCCACACTCCTTCATTTCTTAACCACTGTATGAGACATACAGCATGTGGTAATGAAATATGAAATGCATGCATTTTACTGAGCAAATCTCTCACTTGAAATGTGAGGTCTTTGGTTTGAAAATAAACATGATTCAAGGCTCAGCTGGGAAGTGTGTGCTGCTCCAACACCCGGGTCCCACTCTTCATGCTCAGTCAGCCTTTTGCAGAGCATTAGCCTGGTCTTACACTTTCCCTGTGACAGGCTTCCAGAAGTAAGTGTGAAAATGAAGATCACTTTCCACTACCCACAGGAAACAAAATGACCCTTCTGTTGTCAGCTGGATGATACGTGAGCTGCATCCCCTGCAGAAGCCAAGGCTAGTGCAGACTTGTTCTCATTAAACAAAGCTGAATATTGGAAGGACATTTAAACTGCTCCATAGATGCCATCTGAACTTCTAGAGTTACTTCTGATAGGTCTAAGATATTCAGCCTTAATGCAGAGTTGCAGAGTGGGTGATGCCACTGCTGGTTTTACCTTGAGCTGATAAAGATGGGGGGAATGTGTGTACATGTGTGCATGTGTGTGAGGCTGTCAGGAACTACATTGCTTCCTAATCTTGGGGTTTCTCAGGGTTCCAGTGGCCCAGTATCACAGCTCTGGAGAGGAGTTTGCATTTTGGCTGCCTTAACCCAGCTGTTTGCTCTCAGAGTCCCCATCCAACATACTCCTACTACTATGCCAGCAAACTGCAGAGCTCTGGCCACACTGAGTTGAAGCCTGTTTTCCAGCCCCATCTCCCAATAAGTTTAGAGGGCAGAAATACACCCCGGGAAGATCAGGAGCTGTTGAGCTCAGGCTGTTGAGCTCAGAAATCCACCCCTGAGCTCAGGAATCTCAGGCTGCCTCTGTTCTCACAGTCACAGCTGAAATCCACGCCAAAGTAATGCTTCCAACAAACCATCCTGGAGAGGGGGCAAGGGGTTTTCATATTGCTCCATGGATGATCTGCCTTAGACAGTGTTTCTCTTGCTTCCCAGGCAAAGGTCATCTCTGTCCTCATCGATGCACTCCCTGTGCTGCTGTGCTCAAGTTATGCCTAGGGTTGGAATATTATAGGTTATACTTCTGTGTATGTTTAATTACTGAGGCTGATGACCCAAACATGATATGAGCACTGACAGCCATTGTAATTGTATAAACTTGGGGAGAGGGGGAAATTAAATAATCATAACAAAACCAACTGTCAAGAATAATAAGATTTTCCTTTTAGTGCAATAATAGTGTCATTAATTATTAAAAGATAAAAAATTACAAGGAATCATCAAGGCAAAAAGTAAATGAGCCTGGAAACTGCAATTCCTTCTTATATAGGAGTGCCCTCTGCAGTCTGGTTCCTGGGGAGAGATGCTGTGCCCACTCACAGGATGCTATACATGATGCTGTAGAGGAAATCAGAAATAAGTTGGTCAAATCCAGCACAGAAAGTCAGGATGTGGCGCCATAAATGAACCCCTGAAGCATGGGGTCCACAGTATCAAAAGACCATTCCCTAGACAAAGTGCTAGGACACATGTCTGATGGACAAGCTGAAAGACCTGTGTACACTTCAGGGGTGGGTTTTCAGATGTGGACTTTGCCGCTAAGAAGGCACAACTTTAATCATTGCTGCTTAGACGTAAAGGAGTTTACTTTCTGTTTGAAAGCTTAGCAGAAACTGTAAAGCGATCTTCAGGAATGTTCTTCAAAGGGGACATTGTCTCTGTCCTTTCAGGATTTTAAGCTCTAAAGCTGGTCACATGCTGCCATAATATTTTAATGTCATTCCTAGCTGGCAGGTAGTAACTTGCTTTTCATCAGTGCCTTATGGAAGTAACCCAAGCGTTAAGATGTGACCTCATTCCAAAACACACATTTCTCCATCAACCACAAACTTTACAGGAGCATCATTTCTTCTTTTATGATGCTTCACCAAAAAAAAATGTGGAAAAGAATATTTAATTTAAGAAGGAAAAATTTTAAAATTTTATAAACTTTTAGAGCCTCTAAAAGTTTATACTGCCTCCAATTACTTTTCATGCATGACTATGTGGCAGGGAATACTTCATTATACCAGGTCACCAACTTTGACATCTCTAACCTCACAATAATGGTCCTTTTTGTAATGTACCAAAATTGAAAATCAGTTTAGTTTATGTTCTCACTAGGTTCATGGCTCTGGTGCCTAATATATTGCTGACTTGTAGGTCAGCATTATTCCCTAGTGAGGAATATTAAATAGCCACAGCTTATATTAGAAGGGGTGAAAAGGTCCAGCTCCAGTCTGCTGTATAGTTCAGATTCGTTAGTGCTTTAAAAACTCATAAGTTGCATAATGTTTCCACTTATCCATGAAATTGAGGCATGATTCATATCACAGGCATCTTTAAATGATTTGTAGTCCACTATTTAAGTATGTATTCCACATAAATAAATACTTCCTGAGTTTGTATACATGATTTGTGCTAGTCAGTATCATAAAAGAGGCACAATAGTGCCTGACCTTTATTACTGCGGCAAGAAGTTCCTACATCTAATGGAAAAGCCCCAAACAGCCGACAGGAATGGTGTAATACAAAGCACCTCTGTTTGGAAAAGGCATTTTTGGAGCTTATCAAAGTGTGAACGCAACTTCCTCTCATGAAAAACTTCTGCTCTTTCCGCTCCCAGTACTCTTTGTGCCTTCTAAAAATTTCATTTTAGATCTGTGTTGTTAAAATTAACATTAGCATGTGGCATACAGTGTTTGACTGTTGATAGCTGGGGTGCTCCTTGAACCTGCTCATTCCTGAGCTCTCTTTGTGAGACAAGTTGGACTGGAGCTGCAGGCTTTGCTCTACCACTGAGCACACCTGCCTTCAGTAACAAAACTGCTTTTGGGACTTTCATTTAACAGAGTACTGCTGGAAAGGAGAAGCTGTCTGGAAGATGAAGGATGACAGTTGTTCAGAAAAAAACCCACATTCTTTCTCTCACAGTGATGCATCTTCAATGACTGGTAAATTATTTGCAAGAAAACCAAAGATGCCAAGTTTACAAGCTACACGCTCCACATTGCACAGTTCTCTGTGCAGCAGCCTGTGAGGATTCCCTGAGGGCTGTCTATAGGCAGACTGAGGGCTGCAGAAGGGGGTGAAGCAAAGAACCATGCCTTCACCTCCAAGACCCTCCCTCCAGCACAGAAACCTCCACAAAAAGGTGGATTCCTTGCTCATAATGTGTGACTGCAGTAGGTTCATCATGCTTTTGGTATCATTACACTTTAAGATTGATGTGATGTTTTAATCTCTAATGTGGGTGTGATTAGTTCTTTTAAAGCCATTGGAACTCAGCATAAGTGAAAACACTATCAGATCACAACCTTTAAATTTTATGTTGTTATAAACTTGGTAAAGGAATTACTGAGTGAAATTACACAAGCTGATTTATTTGAGTCAGATGAGAGAGTGATCACTGTTGGCCGATGTGTATGAATCTGTAGGAGTCCCAGCTGAAAAACAGAATAAGATATTTTCTAGTTTTAATCTCTCTGATGTCTTTGGAAAAAAAAATAGCTGCACTTAAAGAAAAGGTACTTTCTGCAGAAAAAAATCCCCAAACCAACAAACTCTTTGCATACTGTGTGTTTTTCTCTTTGAACCATAACATTTCTTCATTTTCCCTTAACTGCTTTTCTCTTGTTTCCACAAGGCAAAAACAGAAGCAAAAGACTACCCATATAGATAACTATTTTGTTTTATCATAATGATGGTGGACATTTTGAGCTTCTCTCAAAAAACTGGAGTATTTTTTTGAGATTATTATTTAAAAAAACCAGTGTCGTTCAACTGAAACAGACAGCTGAATTTGTCATATGGATATTTATATTGATATGTACTACATTATGTTCTTGAATTTTGATTCAATAAATACATTGTTTTGCTTTACTGTTAATTCTTCTTTCTCCCCCTTTTCTTCTCCTGCTTTAAATTTGTTCTCCCTTCCCTCTGCTGCCATGAAAAATTGCCTAAAGGACATCCAAGCCATTGATGTGCACGTGGGTCTCAACCGAGCAAAACAAGCTGCCTGGTGTGCAGACAGACTTTGCAGCTCAAACATCTCAACTAAATCTCCTCTGTGACATTGTGTAGGCCAGTCCTGAAGTCTTGGAGCACGTTCCCCATGCAGCATCCTGCACAATGACCTTATTTACCACAGCTGGGCCCAACTGCATTTCCCTTACAGTCCAATTGCCTCTGGGCTGATGACACGCAGCTTTGGACTCACCTCTTTCATGGGAAAGTATTTCAACTTTTCCCATGGAAAAAATTGCCGCTTGGCCCAAGTATCCTGACTTCCCTACACATCTGTCAGAAAAATTTCCTTAAAAACTTGTTTTCTTGGTCAACAAGGTGAGAGCACTGTCCTTTTTCTCTCTTTTCTTTTCAAAAACTTATATCCAGTACATGTCAACAGTCAGAAGCAAGACAGAACAATGGACTCTACACGGGCACGGCAGCTGCCTATAAATGACACTTATGCTGGTCAGAACAGATGACATGGCAGGCAGAAATGTTCAGATACAACCATAAACAAACAATCAAAATCATTACTGCAATTTGAGAACCAGCTAGAGACTACTTGGACATAAATCACTTTGAACAGAAAGACAAAGGAAATATTTCTGAAATGTTGGCTGGCAGCCACCTTAAAAAAGGTCTTTTTTTTTTTTTTTTAGGTGGACCATATGGAAAGGCACAACACTTCTGGCTAACATCTTTTTTTTCCCTGAAGATCACAATACTTTCATTCAACACTGTGTTTTTTTCTGCACATTAGAATGTGTATTTACGAGCAAAATAACAGCTAAAATCCTCATTACTCTTCATGATTTCACAATTATAGCTGCTGTACATGACCTTCCCAGCCACAATGCTGCACTAATCTGCCATTGCAGGAGTCCCCTGCCATGACAGGGCCTGCTGAGTGTTCCTGTGAGTGTGTTTTGGGGAGGACATGGGCAGAACCTGGACAAGGGGCAGAACCAATTCCCAGAGGCTTTGGGAACTGCAAGAAGGAGTGTTAAATGAAAGGCTATCTACTGAATTGGGGACCAAATTCCCCATCTGGCTTCAGTTTTGAGACCCACTTGTCTTGCACTGTGTGCATTGGGCCACTCACATGGCTGGGCTCAGATCTGATCTGCTCCAAGGACTGCAGAAGTGCTGTCATCCAAAAAAATGCTTTTTGAAGCTCACGGTGGTGCTTTCTTCTGTCAGCCTCAGGCACAACACAGGCTTTTGCAAAAAAGAAGTCTGGGTCTTCTGTCATAGTGGGCACTGAGGGTCATCCCAGGAAGCTCCAGGGAAAGAGAAGGGCAAGCAGGGATTAGTGAGGAGCAGAAGAGGGCAGTGTCTGGGTCACTCATGGCATGAGGGCATCGGACCAAAACTGTTCACGTCACAGAGCATTAGAAATGCTATTCAGCAGCTGCAAGGAGACTTTTCTGTGATTGTCATGCTTTTACCTGCTCCCTGATTCTTCAGAGGGAGAGAGGGCAAGGCTACCTCCTCTCATCCATCCACCCTTCTCCTGGTATTAGTGTGTAGGCAGGGACACCCAGATAGGGCTATACCCACTGTGGGGAGGAAATGGGTCCCAGCACCCTTTGTCATGCAGGATGGCAAAGTTTGCCCTGACTTTCAGCTGTGCCAACACCGACAGCCCTGCTCTGTCACCAGCTTGCAGAAGGTGGGACTTTTGCCTTCACGTGTTCCTGTAATACACTCAGTACCCTGCGGCACAGTGACGCAAAGCCCAGGAAAGGGCAGCCTTCACGCATTTGGTGAAATTAACGCTGCACTACAAAAAAAGTCCCCATCCTAAGGTTGTGGGTATTCTTGACATTTCTTTAAAGTAAACTGCAATGCACACTTAACAATGTTCAGAGTCCTGCTGTGGCTTCAGTAACTTAATGATGCTTTATTCTTTCTAACCCACCCACATACATGCTTTACCAATTTAAACTTTTTATAGATCCTCCTAAAGTATTTTCTGCTGTGCTTTGCTCTTAACATCACACTTGTTTTTCTCACTCCAGTCCTTTCTCAAGTACGGGGTGCTTTCTTATGTCTGTGCAACTTTGTGCAAGATGGTTTCCATACCTCAGTGTGGAGCAGAGCTAAAAGGAAGAAGGGAGGAGAAATAGAAGAACTTTACCTTGTGCCACACCTCTGTCTGGCTCTTCTGTATAAAATATACACAACACTGATTTAGGAGCTTTGCTTCTTGCATGCCAATAAATTACTGGAAGCAGATATAAAAAATGCAAATGGTATCATACTTTAATGAAAACTGAAGAGCTTATAACTTAAGGAAATTGTTACAAAGCAAAACCAATGCTAATTGTACAATCAGGTCCAGCCATACATTCCTGCAAGTGTAAAGACAGGGTCTTGCTTACAGATCAAGTTCATATTCCCTGTGTTGGACACAGTGATTAAATACATATATCAATATAATTAAGCAATATACAAGCATATTTCAAATGAAGTATCAAAAAAGCCACACCAACTTACCTTCAAATCAGGAATAATTGGAACCATTTTGAGCCCTATTATTTTCAACTGTTAGACAATAGCTGATTCCAATGGGATCTGTATCACTGAAAGCCTGTGCAGTGTTTTGCAAGACAAAGTTCAGATCCATGTTAAGCTAATACATCCCATCATCTTTGAGAGCTTCTTCCCCAGCTAAAATTCTCTTCTGTATTTAAGTAGTATCACAAATCCCTCATCAACTCAAAAACATATTCTCTAGAATAGCACTGAATTTCAGGACTAATAGCAAAACTTGGCGACTTGAAAATAAAATTATTGACTTGCATAGTTGATAATTGCCACCATCTTCCATAAGATTCTTGTGCTGAGTTGAGCTGATTATAAAATAAAAGGAATGAGTTTCCTAGAAAAACGGAAAAGCTGTCCTAAAGAAAGATTCTTTTCAGATCAAAAATACAAGAGTTGAATTCTATTTTCAAATAGAAAATATAAACTAATCAGTTTTACATAACAAAGAGCAACATGCAAAATGCATGTTGTTTTTCTATTAAGGAAAATTATTTCTGGCAGTTTCACCACTTGAGATAAGGGGCCATGGAGACATGAGCAAATGTCTTGGCATCACTTGGTGTGAGCTTGGAGCTCTGCCGAGCCACATTTCTAAAAGAATCAGAGCTCAACTGGCACTCTGTGTAATCTTTAGCTAATGCATACATTGGAGCTCTGGCTTCCCCTTTGTATCATGATGTTACCAACACTAATGATTGTTCCACTTCAGTGTGGCATAGAAAGTGGGGAATATTTGAGAAGTTATATCTGCAGGCAGAGTCATGCATATCTTCACTGGAAGTCATAGCAAGATGCTCATTTAGGCTGGTCATGATAATGCAGTAGGAAATCGGAGTCTGTGAACAGCTTGGGCACAATAAATAAAGCACAATCCACCTTCTCTTCACCTGCAGGCTTAAAGCCATTTTCACTGTGCAGCACCATTTTCAGCATTGTACAAACCCATTTTCATTAGGGCTTACTGCATGCTGAGCTGAAGAACATGACAGTAGATTCTGCTGGAGGTAGGCACTGAACAGAAGATGTGAATGTCCATTTCTGGTTATGTGCAGGTTTGTGGAATTCTGAAGTCCATCTGGGACCACAGTGGGAAGCCAAGCCTCAGAATTAGCTGTATGATACTGGATGGAATAATTTTTTCATACAGAGGGAAGGAAGACTTTTTTAGAAATTACATTAGTTTATTCTCTACAAAACAGGAAAGGCTTGCCTCAGGCAACTGAATGAAGCAGCAATTGCCATTTTTATTCTTTCTTTTCCCTGAGGGGATATAAGGCAATGAGTCAACTTTGATTCTCCTCTCAGTCCCACTGTCAGAGAGGCTGCCAAGTATATATTGGGTTCCCAAGGGCAAAAGGCCTTCAAGCAGATATTTGTGATACTTATCCCTGTGGCTAGTGCTGAAAATTAAAGACACATGATGTTCAAACCCAAAACAACAAGCATAGCTTTCCAAAGACAACCAGCTGCTTCACTGGGAACTGCCAGAGCAAACAATTAGGAATACAGCAAGGATATTCACACGACCTGCTTTCTCCAGGACAGTTTGAATTCTCTGCCGTGAGGAGAGACAACTTTGATATTTCAGAAAAGTGATAAGAGTGATTATTCATCACTGGCTTTGCCCAGCTGGGGAAATAAGGCTCAATATATTTTTGGAAGAAAAAAATTGCTGAAGCTTCCTCAGACAGCAGGGCAGTTCATGAAACATACATTGCCTGAGTACTGAACATGAATTAGACTCTAAATGGGAAATCATCATTGAAGGCAAGCTGTTTAGGAGGGTAACCATCAAAACTGAGGGGACCTGAGTTGTTTTTATCAAATGGTTTTATGAATGAAAGTGAGAGGGATGGATACAAGTTGCCAAATTCAGCCTCTTTCTGCTGAACTTCATGTGGGTGCAGAAACTGCTTTGCTGGTGTACTCTAGCATGCATAACACCCTCATCACTGTCCTCAGATTAAGAGAGGCAAAGTGGAGTCAGTTGTGCTCAGGGGAATCACTCCTGAGATAAGACTGAGCATTAAACCTGTTACAGAAAGCAAACCACCTCCTATGCTAGCTTGCAAAAGAATTCTGAAATTGACATTACTAGAATGCCCAAGAGTATAGTATTTCTGTATATCATCTTTTCATCTTCCAATGCACTTGACTATACTGTCCTTCTTCCAGAGAATATCACTTTTTCTTGGTACTTGATGTTATTGAATAAATCCTACAAAATTGAAATAACCTTAGAGTTTTAAAAAAAATGCACAGTTCTTCACATATGTCAATGCCTTGGCAGAAATTGCAGAAAATGTCACAGAAACAAGAACAAAACTATTTGTTGGTCACAGCTCCAAAATCCCATAAAAAGTGCTGCCAGAGAAACACCATTCAAGCTGAAAAATATGAGATATCTAAAATGCATTACTTAAAGAGGCTAACAACAAATTAATTGCATACCAGCTGCATAATCAAATGCTCCAATTCAGAAAAAGTTTTTCACTATGGATGACCAAGCATCAGGACATGAACCTTGTCTAAATCAAATCTAACTCATGACCTAAACAGGGATCAAATCTTGTGAGAGCGGGACTTTCTACACAATTTCTGAACTCCCTGGTTCTATCTGGGTTGAACACTTTCATGGAAATAATCCTTTCTGCAAAGCTGTTAAATGCTGCTTGCTATTTCACTGAGCCCTGCCTTGTCACCCAAGTTGTGTTGAGTGTTCTACTGTCAGTTTCAGAAACCTGTCTAGTCCTTGGAAATGACAATTCTATCTCAGATCTTACCAGAATGCAAATGCAAATAAGAGGAGTGTGCATCACCAGAGGTTCAGCAAAAGCAGTTTTTTAATTTATAGTCATTCAAATGTTGTTGGTTTGAAAAATTATCCAAGTAAGTGCAACAGTATTTATGTTCCTTCAACAAAGCTAAAATACTAATCAAGTAATCTAGGGGAGAGAAAGAGAGCAAAAATATAAAGGACAGGGGAAAAAAATGAACTATCATATCTGTATTAATCTATTAATAATTATTAATTTTATAGATATAGCTAGATGAATAAAGAAGAAAAGAAGACAAGGAGAAAAATACATTATTGCACAAGATACAAGCAGAGATCACTGATCTTCAGACCTTTTCCCAGATCATTTTAAATGATCTCACATGAAGTGCCCACAAATGAAACTGCCAACTTCACCTCCATTCAGTGCATATTTGAGCCAGGCTTTTACTGAAGCAGTTCTGATTTCTGATCAGAATATTTTTTGCTTTGCCCTTCTGCTAATAACATTTGGCACACTCCTGAGCTGCTCTATGAAAAATACAGATATTAAATTACTAATGGAGGGGAATGAACAGTTCAACTGAACAACAGAGATGCTCAGAAACTAAAAATTCTTCACAGGGGGTAGTGAGAAGATGTTATTTTCTAGGTTAGTATTTTCAAGATAGCATTTCTTAAGATGAACTTTCTTAAATAGATTTTTTGGCAATTTTAAAAACTCAGCATGATACCAAACCATTTATCTTTTCTATTCTAGAGTAGCACCTTCTGAGAAACATTTTGTAAGGGATCTTTCCTGAGTTGCGCAGGCAGAGCTGTAGATAAGTGCTGTATTTGAGAGCAGGCAGAGAATGATGGTTTCCAGTAAAGATTTCAAAAGCATTGAATCCACTTTAAGAAAACTTCTGAAACTTGGACTTTTCCTGTGAATATATGGTACATGTCTCAAAAACATAAACCCACATAACTCAATCAAAAGCATAAAATCAACAATAAAAAGCCATTCAGCAGGAGGAACACTGTTACTAGGATCTGTTTCTAGAAAATGAAAACCAGCTTTGCACTCTTTCTCTGCATGCTGAAGCATGCACTTTGTGTGCCTCTGTCTGAATGCACCGCATTCTGGCAACATGGCAAGAAGCCAATAAGATAAAACATCCCATGAGATCATATTTTGTAAATCAGAACTTTCCCAAAGAGTACTGGTAATTCAACAGATCTAGAAATTAGTAAAAAATATCAGCAGTTTCCATCTTTAAAAGTTCAGCTTATCTTTAAACCTATTTACCGTCATCTAATGTTATATGAAATTCATAAAAGTTATATATGCAACAGTTAAAACAGTACTGAAGAACTGGACTGGATAATTAACCTGTTTAGGGCCCTGGATGACTAATGCATTAGCTCTGAATGCAAATATAAAGGGATAGAATTCTGCTGGTGTTATACAACCATAAATCTGGAACAGCCCTTCTGAGGCCCCTGGAAATTCTGAAATGTTATAGGAATATAGCAGAGCTCAAAATCCATCCAAAATCACTGTAATGCCATAATTCCTTCCCAAACTACATGAGAATATATGTATTTACAGGCACAAGAATGGCAAGATTAGAGAGAGAAATTCATAAAAAATAATTTTTTCAAAGGAAAAAAACCCACATATATTCCAGCTTGAACACTTTGGTGTTTTAAATAACAACAACTAACCAATTTTTCATTTCCTTTCAAGTCAAGAAGCAGGTTGTGCTCCTAAATTATCTCTGGATGCTATACTCAAAGGCTGTAAACAATGAAACCTAATTAAATTGGTTTGAAAAATGTCTGGTGAAATACTTATGATTAAATTATTTCATCTGTAGATTGGGGCAGCAAATTTCCCAGGGTTGTAAAAGTACCTACATTATAACGTGGATCAAAGTATTTGCCATGTAAAATGAGAAACAGGCCAGCACAAAACTGACAGAATTAATTCAGGGTATGCACTTTTCCATCATAATAAATGCTGCTTCTGTGCACTGAGCCATCAGTAATCTCAATTCTTTTTCCTGTAAGCACTACATTACTGGTTGGATCACTTTGTCCTTTCAGGGTTATTGTACTTTAATTTGCCTTGTGCTTTACACTTCCTCTGCAAGCTGCAGTTTAACAGATTTTTATGAAGATGCAACTACATTAAAAGAAAAGCATTGTTATGTCTTCATAGTAAAAGCTCTTGAGCCAAAGACCTTTAATCTCCTGTTGGCCACATACATTAAAATTCACAGTTTCTGTACTGCTTCAGAGCATTGCTATGATATTTCTGTGTCACCATAAATAAATGTTCCTTGGTAGAAAATACTTAGTCAAGCTAATGATTTCTTATTTTTTATTTAATCATCACTGTCACTGCAGAGCCTGAAATACATGATAAGGAAATAGTAAAAATAACAACAGCAGTGTCTATCCATAGTGCACTGAAAACAGCCCTTCAGATCCTCTGCAAACAGCTTGTGGAGTAAAGCAAAAAAAATACTTTGTGCCCCATCCCTGCTAGGGGCCTTGAGAAACCTGGTCTAGTGGAAGGTGTCCCTGCACGTGGCAGGGGATTGGAACAAGATATTTAAGGTGCCTTCCAGCAGAAATCATTCTGTGATTCTGTGATTTATTGAAATGTAGCTTTAATTTGACATACACTTCCTGCACAAGCCTGCACACAGGCCCACAAAAAAAAAAAATCTCACTTTAAAGATAACAACAGGCTGTGAGATACCACACCTGAATTACCTGTTGCTTTCATAGCTAGGCAACCATTTGTTATGACCATTTGTACAAGCTCCTGCTGATTCTTAGACTTGCCAAGAAGATCCCCTCTTCTGGATGAGAGGGACTCTCCTGTTTAAAAAACCTTTAAAAGGCTGTGATTGACACCAGTTTTTGCCACTGTACAAACATTAAATGTAATTCCATTGCATCAATTCCATATGTGCTTGCATCCAGCTCAGGGACCCAGAGATAATAGGGTAACATTAATTCACCTGCATGGTTCCTGCCTTGGCATGTGGAAAGAACTATCTGTAAAACAGGGACTACAACCTAGATTTCACCATGCCTTTCACTATTAGTCAGATATCTCTTTCTCTCCCTGTTTGTATGAACTGCACACAGAAAACTTGCTTTCTTCAAAGAAAAATCAAGGCCCTCACTTCCCCCTTCATGCAGCAAATTACTGAGCTAGTCTTGAGCCTCCTCCACATTTTTGTTCTTGGCTTTGTAGTTTGCCTTATTGGCATCCAAATGTTCGCTAAAGATGAACTTGAAACTTTGTCTTGAAACTGGCAGAGCTGTTCCAGTTTCTCCACAAGTTATGCAGAAAAAAAGTACTGTGAGTGTTTAACAGAAGCTCAGTTGCTCTTTTAGATGAATTCCCTTTCTTTTCTTGGTCATTTGCTTTAACTATATGGAGCAGTACTCAAAGAGACAAAGGAAAACAGTTTGAAAATAATTAATGCCTAAAGCCTAAAATCACATTAGAGATGATATTCTGGATACGGATTCTGTTCTGTCCCTCTCCAGACAGGATCCATTCCCCCAACAGTGGTCCAGCGGCTGCTGGACCTGGATTATCTGCTCCAGTGATATTCCCCCAGCTACCAGCCCCAGGCCAGCTGCAGAGAAGAGTCAAAATCTGTGAGAACCTGAGCATTTTAGCAAAGGTCCAAGGATCCTCACAGACTGGGTGAAACCAGAGTCTCCTCTCCTGCAATGGCAATGGATTCTGAAGTTGCTCAGAGAAGGAAAGGATCAAAGGCTAGGCTACCCCAGGAAGAAAGAGACTAGATTGAGAAGATGCCCTCTCAAATTTTTAGATCAGATTGAATGTCAGTCTATTCATAGGACATGGGCCACTGTTGCAGATGATATATATTGAAACTGCTCTCCCTTGCTGAAGCTTGAAAAACGTGAGAGTAGGTGCTTAAAAACACAACATGCAAATGTTAAAGCAAGTAGATCAAACCTAAAATAAGAAAGAACAGGCAGTGTGAGTTTCTTTGAACCTGGTCTAAGCTGTAGGCTGCTTTACTGTTATCTGAATGGGATCAGTATTGTTGGTATAGCAATATGGAAACATCAGGTTATACATGCACACAGTCTCTTTTACCAGCTAGTGCTTGGCAATATTACAAATCACTAGTTCTCCTCTGTGACCTTCCTTAAACAGTCAGCAATCTAAAAGAGGAATTCCTTGCACAAGGAATTTTATACTAGATGAAAAAATAAAGAGGATCCATACAAATGTTCATTCCCACGTTAAACAGAAGGGCGCAACAGAGATGATACAGCTGAAACTCTCCTTTGGTACTTTGGTATTTTGGTGACCTTTCTTGAGGAATTCAATTATTTATTTTACAAAAATAAATCCAACTGTGTCCTGAGATATCCAGAAGTGAAGCAAACTACACCTTCTGACTTGAAAAGGTTAGAAATTAAAATCTGTCAATTAGTGCTATTATCTAACAATATTAGAGCTGCTGTCTCATTTTTTTTTTTCTCTCTAATAAACTACTGGGCAACCAGCTAAAAGAGCTCTGAAGAAGGCACTTGGAAAAGTCACCCATTACCAACAGTGAAACCCAAAGTTAGGTGCAATCCCGTGGACAAGGGCTCCCTCTGTGCAAGGACACTCCCTGTCACAGGACAGCAACAGTGTGCCACAGTGAAAAGGGCCAGCAGTGGGAGGAAACACATAAAACAGATTAGCCCTCTCACCTTTCCACCAGTAAATACATCTGGTAACAGCTGTTACCTATCCAGTTTATACAATCTCTTCTCCAAAATCTTTGATGTCCGTAAGACTGGAAAATCTAATAGTGTATTGGAAAAGAGGATTAACAAAAATATTGAGAAAGTAATAAAAAACACAAACAATTCTCTTACTGCAATATTGGTGAGAGAGAAAGTTCTTCAGATCTGGTTAGTTCGCAAACTCTTTTATAAACCAGTCATGAATGGAGGAAATTTACTATTCATGGCTGCAGAAATAAAATTTTAAAAAAGGACTTGTTTATTTCAGCAATCTTGAGAACAATGATATATTTTCATTTGCTTTCCTAGGGACAAATACAAAATGAGAGCTTTGATGCTTCCTCTGGAAGTCTGCAGTTTACAGCCAAGGCACAGTTCAGTCTATTAGCCCAAGGACTTGACTTGCCATGACATCAGCCATAGTGGAATGACACTTGTGCAATGAAGGTGGTAATGAGGTAAAAAAATAAATGACGATATCTCTGGTTCTACTATATGGACAAACTGGCCAGGAACCCCACAGTCTGGGAGGTCTGTGGCACCAGAACTGGAGCAGCTTGGCTGCTACCTGCCATGCCAGGACTTCCCAGCTGGAGAGGTGACACCCCAAGGGAGGCGCACCAAGCCCAACCCCCGCTGGAAATGACGTAACTGCTCTCTTTGGCTGCTGAAAGCATCTTTTTGGGATGTGCTACCCATGACATATGCCCCACAGTAGTCAAACAAGGAATGAGAGTCCTCTTGTGTCCCTTTTGCCCCAGACAAGAAGTTGCAGCGTTGCGCAAAGCCGCCCCGCTCGGAGCATGCCAGCAGGATGTGGAGCGCTGCCGCTGCTCCTGCTGGGTCCAGTGGCTGCCCAGGGCTGTGCTCAGCCAAGGTTTGGCCAGTGGAGCGAGAAACAAATGGCAGCACCTTCTGGGAAACAGGGAGGGGGCCAGTCTGCAGGCACCTGTTGAAATAAGATTATAAGATTTAGGTTGGGAATGCCAATGTGCTTTTCCTGCACGGATCCTGCCGGCACAGCTGCGGTACCTAGCAGAGACTACAAAACTTCGCACAGAGTGGATCACTCTGGCTGCTGTAAAATCAGAATAGTGCTCATACCAGATCAGATATGCAAAGTGAGAGAATATGAATTTTGAATATGAATTTTAAAGCTTTCCCTGTAGCACAATCTCATTCACATACAGCTCCTGTGCACACAAATCTCCGCAAAGGCACATCAGTTACACATCAGACAGTACCCTGAGAGCCTATCATTTTTTTCTGTTTAGAGAATGCTCAGTGCAAACTCTCATTAGCTTTTTTTTTTTTTAATAATTGCAAAATGTCTCTGTTTTTGAGGGGAGGAAGGTAGAAGAAGGTGGGGGGGACGCCAATGTATTTTAGATTTTAAGCAAAAGAGCCCATCCAAAGTACAAAATCTTTCAAAGACAGACTTACACACTCTGTGAAACTTGGTTGTGACTGCTCTCTATAACTTGTACCACACTCTGCCTCCTTCACCCTCTGACACATAACAAGAAAACTGGATTCAAAATGAGATTGCACCATGGTGAATTCATTCCTTGAATTGCATCGTAAGTTTCAGCAATACACAGCGTGGGAACACGTCGATTAGCTCTCGCTTTGAAGAAATTGGATTTGCAAAGGTCAGCAGTGGCTCGGCCCATTTCTCAGCAGATCTTTGGCTTGCTTTTCATCCCGGGACTAGCAGGGAGGAGGTCAGAGAGGAATGACAAAAAGAGCTTTTTGAAGAGAGCCCAAAGAATCTGACTGTGCTCCCAGCAGTGTGGAGATTTCTTTTGCTCAAAGCTAATAGAAAGGTAGATTTTAAACCAAATTTATGGGAATAACTTTCTGGTTTTACTTTACATATTAAACAATTAATTGTTTTGGTATAAACTAAGAAATGCTTTCCAATGTAACTTTTGGTCTGGCAAGAGCTGCCTGAAGCTAATCTGCAGTAAAGCCTGATCGCCCTCCCCCATCCCTTCCACTTTTTGTGCAAAAGGGTTCAGCCAGCCTGGAAAAGAGGTAGAAAGAGGCAAAGCTCAGCCTCCAGTGGAAGTGTGAAATCCAAGAAGTATGTGCTCTTTATTTCTCCTCTGAAACATGTTTCCCAGTTGTTTAGTTTGCTCCTGTGCCAATGCACTGAGACAGAGGTAGCTTCATTACCCTTTTGAGCCAGAAAATTCACAAAATATTTTGGCCACTCTCTGCACCTTATTAACAGAAACTGGACTTTCCTTCTGCTGCTGGCAGGGCAGGGTGCTGGGAGTGTGTGATCAAGGTGTTTCGGCAGCTGTCACCAACGTTCTCCTAAGGCTGGCAGTGAAGGATTCCTCCTGGATCCTGAACAGGGGTTTGCTGTGGCCGCTTACACTGGAAAGCCACAAAAAAGGGAAGGAGGTGGGGAGAAAAAGAAAGAGAGCAGGTTAGAAAAGAAGCCAAAAATACCAGCAAGACTGAGTTCCTTCATCTTTAAATATTAAACATTTCTTGCAGAAATACAGAACTCACAGACTGAAACATATCTCCGAGAAAACTGGGAATTATGGGCTCATCTGCTTTGTTAGTGTATTTCTTTGGCAGCTCACTTTCCCTGGCTTTAAAGCTTTGTGAGGGCTTGCAGTGTGGGGAAAGAGTAGGCAAAATAGCTCCAGCTGCTGTTGCAGCTCTCCCCAAACTGTAAAAATTTGCTTTTCCCTAGTCTTCCAACAAGCAACATGGCAGCATTCTGAAATAAAAAAGATAAATTTAGAAAGTATCCAAATCATAGAAGGCCAAATGTTGATGCTCTGTTGGTTCCTATTAAGTAGCCACTACTAATCTAGGTGAATTTTTCTTGTTACTAACTAAGCAATACCGACCTTTGCCCTTACTAATTTGACCCAGAAAATTCCCTCTGAGTCTGTCCCAGGAATGCCCAGAGGTCTGGCTGCTGCAGGAGGTGCCAGCAGGAACACAGCAGAAATACTGCTGGAGGAGAGGCATTTACAGCATGTGCAAAAGAGCTGTAGGACAGAGTGTTTTGGGCAAATAAAGATGAAAAGAGTGTGGTTATTGTAAAACTGAAAGATGAGTGATGTTCCTGTGACCAAACAGGAAGTAGTAAATGCTGGGCTTACATTTTTAGTGAAGAAATGGCTTGTTCACCTGCTGCTTCACAGGCTGCCTCAGACTTCCACCAAAATCTGATCACCACCACTGCAGAGTGAGTCTATGGAGAGCTGGGTAACAACTCTGCCAAGGAGATTGTGCCAGTTCCCCTCACCAGTGTTGTCACCCCAGATCCTGCCGGACCCTGGAATTTCTCATTACCTCACATGCCTTTAGAAGTGCCTTCACTTTCCAGCTACAGAGTTAGAAGCAAGTAGGGGATCTAAGTAAGGTTCTGCAGCTAAGGTGATCTCTCTTCAGATACAGAACTTTGCTAAATATTAGATCTCATCTAGAGATTTTGTTGAAGCATCCTTTCTAGGAATATAATTTTTAATTTGACAGATTTCCATAACACTTGACCTGAAGAAGATTGTGATTTATGGACACATACCTCATTTGCAAATTTTTATCTGAGTAGTTCAGGTAAATATACACCTAACCTGGAGAGTTCAGGCATTAGGACATGTATCTGGATTACTTGTGCACAGCTGTTCATGGTCAGCCACCAAATCCAAGATCCAGCTTCTTTTCTCTATTTAGCATACTCTTGTCTCTGTTTTCATTTTAATACTCTTTTATGTGTGATGTTTCTATCAACACTTACTTCAATATCCTTCAGTGGAGAAAAGCGTCCTCGTCGCACCTTTCACATATGAATAAGCTTTGTAACCGAAAACACAAGGACTAGGTTTAGCTTTGTTTTTTGCAAAAACAAACCAAAGAAAGTCAGGAGGTTAAACAGCTACAGTTGAGGGTACCTTGCTGAGCTGCAATAAAAAAATAAAAGATTGGTCTGAACACGTATTTTTTTATTAAAAGAGAATGAACATAAATTACAGCTGCTGACCATGTAGCCATTCTTTTTATGAGGTGTTTCCCTATACCCATATATGATTTCCACATATAAATTCCCTGTTGGACTGAAAACTCCTCACATGAAACTGGTGCTTTTCTTAATAAATTGTCCACAGAATCAGTATTTCATTTTGGATGTAAAAAGTTCATTAGGGAAAAAAAGCATCCCCGTGTCCTGGTGGAAAGCAATACCAGACACTATTCAAGCTAAAAAAAGATCTGCCTGCAGATTGTGTAGCATTTTTCCTCTGGTTTTCTATTTAATTATTTTCCATAATTTAATAAAATCCAATATAACATAGCATACTATAACAGTGCCTGCATTAATAGCCACTTAGTCCAGAGCAGAAAAAAGCAAATCTGTTCCATTGAGGATTTCAGCATTTTGAGTTTTGTTTGCTTTAAAACTTCCTTAAACAAGGGCACCTAGCTCTGAAACAGTGCGAGCACAGAAACCCTGAAGTCCTCTGCTCTGAAAGAGCTTGTTTCATGGAATGCCCTCAAACCATGCATTGTGGAAGTCTGGAAACTGCTCCAGGTCTGCCTACTGAGGGCTTCTCATCAGAGAAAATCACTTCAACCAGAATAAGATGTGCCATATGGGGTGCTCAGCTGTAAATCTGAGAAAGCACTAAAAATAGGAAATTGTAAAAATGTCCCCAGACCACACATGAAAATCCACATTGATGATCACCTTTGTTACTCCATGTAAAAAAGAGGCTATGCTGAACTAAACCGGATGGCCATGGATTCAGGGTCATCTGCTGCTGCTCATACTCTGGAAGCACAGCTGTCTCCTCATGAAACCAGTGAGTTCAGCAGAGACCAGGGTGAAGAATGTGGTCCTAAGAGATTCCCCCTTCTCAAGAAAAATGCTTGGTTTGACAAAGTGCTGGATGTACGTCAGAACCTGACAGAAGGGGGACATTTTTAGCGACACTTCACTGAACCAGTGTGCCAGAGTGTGGTCCCCAAAAGCACAGTTGCTTTCATTCCCATAATTTACTTTCATTTGTCTTTTTCAAAACCTTCCCTAATTAAGCATAATTGCCATGCAGTCACACATTAGTGCAACATTCTGTCCACTTATGGACCACCCATAAAATCCTTCACAGCATTAATCCCGGAAAGTGGTAGACTGATTGTTTTGTTTTGTTTTCTAATGTGCATAAGTGCCTATAATGCACAGCAATGGCTTTTTGGAACTGATACTTGACTGATTATCATGAAAAAGATTTTTAGTTTATGTCAGAAAATCAGAGAGGTCAGAAGGGTGTTTGTGTTTTGGGAAAAACAAGCATTTATGATGATTTGGAGTCTAAGAACTCTGGTGTGGAACTCAGGCCTGGAAATTCCCACCTCTTTGTTTTACTTAACTCCTTCTTAGGACAGTTATGAGTTAGAGCATTAAAATTTGGATACCTTTATCTTTGTGAGTTAGTCAGGTTCTCTGCCTCACTTAAGTCTTTAGTGAGTCTTCATCCCAAAAGGCAGTGATCCCATGACCTCATGCAAGCAATGCAAACTATCTTTTTTATGGACAAAGATCTAGTCTGGAGGATGCTTCTAAATAGTTTGTAGGAGCTGAAATCTAACAGAATATTTAGAAATAGTAAAACAAAATAAGAACACAACACACAATCACAGGGACGCCAGCTGAAATATTACTGCAAGCAGCTGATTATTCTTTAGAATTGCAGTTTATCTGAGTGCAATAACTCCCATAATATAGCAGTCAAGAAGATCCTTGAATTTCTAGGATGCTGAAGCAAAAGAAGCAAGTACCAGGTACCACAGAAAAGTGTTGGGTGGGCTGAAAATTCACACAATGAGAAGGACAACAAACCTAAAAGATGAGAAAGAAGTAGTGTTAGAGAATAAAATCAAAACTTCTGTAGCAAAGAGACAACATCACAACTTATAGCAGAGAGCTATAACATGAGGGAATTTCAGCCTCACTGACTTTGGTGAGTGACTCAGGGAGCTGGAGATCACACCATATGGCTAAACTCCATTTACCATTTGCAGTGGCATGGTTTCTGGGCACTGGAGGACAATGCCAATATTTTTGCCACTGCTAGAAATACTTTTATTCATCCAGAAATGACAAAAAGAAAGAGAAAGGGAGAACAAAATTTAGGTCCAAGTAAACATTTCTAAATTATTAGTAAATGATTAAGCTACATCTGGTCCTTTCCAAGCTTTCTAACTTTGTAGGATGTATATATTGGATAGGGGAAATGAAAGGAGAAATAACAAGAACTCTCTAACCAGCAAGGATTTGTTGCTCATGTAATTTATTAGCTAAGTTTGTCCAACATACACACTACTGGATATGCACATTCTGTGAGAAAAGTAGGGCTCTTACATTACGCCTGTGAGACAAAAGTAAAATAGAGAACAGGAGATACATAAATTATTGTCTGTGAGTCCAGAGGCAAGTTCTGATGATGATTTAATATTTTAATGTCAGGGAAGAGAATTCCTTTCTGTCACACCTTTATGAATTTCAAAACTAAGCAAAAATCCCCCCTACTTATAGCTTAATTGATTACTATAAAAATGAAAATATATAATTTTTTTGTTTAATAACAGCTAGAAAATTTCAAGCGATGCAAAATTTTTTCAAAGTTTCTTTCTTAAAACCCACACACACAAACCCTCCTTGTTATCTAAATTGATACTATCTTTGTCCCTTATTTACTGCCCAGCCCTACCATTTTCTGAGTGGCAACAGCACAAGGCAAACACTCACAGGCAAGCTGAAGTGACAAGCAAGCCAACAAAACAGAGGAAAGAAAATGAAAAGTGTGTACTTGCTCTGATAATTCTGCTGCAGGGTATTGAGGGTATCATAGCTGCATTGAGTTACTCCTACAATTAATCTGGCATTACAGGAAAAACCTGACAATTATTAAAGAGAACCCCCCAACTCAATAATGCTGGGATAAACTGACATCCTGAAATCCTACTGACACCACCACCATCACTGTCAAGGAGAAATTGGTGGCGTTCTTTTGTTCTGTTGAGAAGGAATAATTTGAAAAATCTCAAATTCTCTTCCAAACATTAACATATCTAGATGACATAAATGTAACAGTCCTGGAGACTGTTACCAAACAAGGGGGGCAAGCTGGTTTAATAGGGGGCTTCTGCACTTCAGGTCCTCAGTGCCTGGGGTGCAGCTTAATCCAAGGGGCATAAGCAGCAGGGTTAGGATATGTGTGTTGTGGAATATGGTAATCTGGAACATCTTTGTGGGTATTTACTCAGAGAAAACATGGTGCCACCTCTGTGACTGTTTCTATGCATCTTTCCACTTGCTTTCCAAAATAAGCAAACTATCCAATCTCTAAAAATACTGACTTCTAAAAAGTACACAATTCCTTAGGGAAATGAGGTTTCAACATAATTGTGTCACATGAATGTTTGCCTGTCATCTGTTTGCTCTTTCCCCTCAGTTTTAACTCCCTTTTACAGAAGGGCAGAGGTCTCAGCAAGTCAAGTTCTGACAAGTCCCGTGCAAATTGGGGACAGCTGATGGCTGCACACACAGCAGTGCTACCCTGGCCATGGACACCCTGCTCCCTGCCAGGTGCTGCAGGCACGAAGGATGGGCAGGGCTGATGGTGGACGAGAGCTGTGCAGCAGACAGTGAGGCAGGAGACAGAAATCCATAGGAAATGAGTCCTCTTCAGCTTGGCTGCCTGCAGGCCAACTTGTTACTGATTTATACAATGTTTTTCCTCTCAGTTCTTGAGTTCTACTGAAAATTATTTTTCTCACCAGTGGTGCTTTCCAGGAACAGGCTGAAGTGCTTGCTTTAAAACTCCTGACAGTATCATTTATTTGCTGAACAAGGGGGCACAGCAAACAAGCTTTTTCTTATGTTTTGCTTTAATCTTGCTGATGCCTTTTCAGTGAACTATGAGCCAAATTCCTCATTTCACTGCTTTAACAAGTGTGTAGATACTGACATCTCCAATCCCACTTTTCCAGGTCAAGGTCATGTTTCATTAGAGACCAACAGAACCTGCAGAACCTCTATTTTCTCATAAATGCTGGTCTCACTGATCTTAGTGGGCAAGCATGTGTGAGTTGGGGCTTGGCACTCACCTGTGTATGTACACACTTATATTTAATTTAGAGATGCAACTACCCTGATGGTTATAATTCTGTCCAATAGGATGCCATAATAAATACAGAGCCTGTTCCTATAGATGCACTTTGAATGTGGCTAATCAAATGAAGTCAGTACTCCTGAGAGTAACAGAAATCCAGAGACACCAACAAATCATGATTAAAAGTGCAGAAGCCTCATTAGGGAATGATTGCAGTTTTCCTCCTTTGTTTTGCCTAATAAATATTTAATGTCTGCTACAGGCAGAAATAAGAATAAGTTGAGGCTTAAAAAAAGCATTTGTCCTAATGAAAGTATTTTGCTTGCTAATAGTATTACCACTCAGTAAATAACAAAAGAACTGTGAACTCCATTGGTTTAAAGAAACCTCAGAACTATTCAGAAAACCAAATATATATTTAGGGCACTAGGCAACAAACATCAGACACACCGTAGGATAGTTACACTCATTCATGATTATATACAATGATACTATTTCATGGCTCGTCTGGATGAAATGAATTAATCTTGTATTGTCCACACCCAGTCCCTGTGATCTGAATACAGGCAAACCTGAGAAATCTAGTCCAGACAAAAAGTAGCACCTTTTCACCTGGGAGGAAATAATAAATTCTCTCATCGCTCGGCCACTGAGTTTGTGGGGTAGTTTGGATATCCCTGGTGCAGACAGCAGGCAGGAGAAGGCTTCTCACTGCCCACCCTTGCACCCTCCCTGGCAGTGGTGGAAGCTCAGAGCTCACCTCTGCACTCTGCCACTGATGGCATCCAGGTAAGGGAAAAATTACTGACATGAATTGATTAACTGTCAATCTGTCAATGCTTCCCACATCTTTGGATTTATCCTGTGGCTGTAATGTAAATCTTTGATTTAGAGCACTGGCACCTCACGTTCAGTAACCAGCATCCTGCATCATCTTTCCACAACTTTACTTTTGGAAAGATGACCTCAAAACTAAAGTCCGAGTTAGCTGCAATAGCAGAGAGGATTTCTGCCATTGCTTGCACTCAAGCAGCCAGGAAGAATTACACTCACTGAAGGCAAACCCCAGCTGATGCAGTTTCTGACATAACTGAAATATTTGCTTCCTCTGTGTTTCCTAAAAACTTGAGATCAAGAAATAATTCCTATCTTCTAATAATAATAATAAAAATGATGCTGTAGTTTGGGAAAATATAAACTTTGATGATCTATTTCTGATTCTGTTTCAGAATTGCTGTAATGGTTTGCCTGCTGTCCTTATTGTAATGGTTTGTATCACTGCCCAGGAAAAAACTACTGCAGCAGTGTTCTTCTTCATGATGAAATTTCCACATGAGTAACACTCATGAATATTAGAACTAGCCTGAATGTATGTGCACTTAGATTACAAATTTTAAAAACAAAATAATTTAAAAAGTAACTCTGTCTCAACCTTAATAAGCAGAGGAGTGTCAGCAGTCGAGAAGTGTATAACTTTCATCTCTAAATAAATATGTAAATATGTATCTCTGTAAAAATATTCATCTGAAGAATTTTATCTGCTTCAAGAATGAAGAAAAAAAAAAAAAAAGCAGTTATTTGGCTTTTAGGCGGACTTCAACAGTTAAAAATAGCCCAGAATCCAGAACAACACCACAACCCCCACAAAAACCACAGTTATTCTTGGTGCTGAAGCCATTGCCCAACTTCCCAGCACTAATGCTGAGCCTCGCAGTGCTGTAAGTACGGCAAAGGGCAGACGGAGCCGCCGACGAGATGAGTTCCGAGGCTCTGGAGCGGAACCGGAGCCGCGCTGCGCCGGCCGGGGCCGGGGCCGGGGCCGGGGCCGGGGCCGGGGCCGGGGCCGGGGCCGGGGCCGGGGCCGGGGCCGGGGCCGGGGCCGGGGCCGGGGCCGGGGCCGGGGCCGGGGCCGGGGCCGGGGCCGCCTGCCCGAGCAGCTCCCGCGACAGAGCTGGGCCCCGCTCCCTGCCCGAGCAGCTCCCGCGACAGAGCTGGGCCCCGCTCCCTGCCCCAGCGGCTCCCGGGACAGAGCTGGGCCCCGCTCCCCGCCCGAGCGGCTCCCGGGACAGAGCTGGGCCCCGCTCCCTGCCCGAGCAGCTCCCGGGACAGAGCTGGGCCCCGCTCCCCGCCCGAGCGGCTCCCGGGACAGAGCTGGGCCCCGCTCCCTGCCCGAGCAGCTCCCGGGACAGAGCTGGGCCCCGCTCCCTGCCCGGGGCATGGCCGAGGGCAGCGCTGGGCCCGGCCGGTCCTGCAGGGCAAACCGCAGGCACAGCAGCTGCGCTGTGTGATTTCACTTGGGGAAACCCAGAGTTACAGAAACAGCGGGCTCTGTTTTGGGAAGGGACAGACCCTCCGGACCCACAGAGCACTGTGGGAACAGTTCTGTCGCATTTATTCCCACTGAGCAGGCCTGTTACCCCAAGCAGACCCAAACACTTCCATGAACTCTGGATAAATAAGGTTATAAAGCTACTAATGTTCTTTAACTATGAAGAGATAATGCCAACCATGAAACCTGAGCGGCTTTTTCTTGTCTCCTGCACATATGAAAGATGGCATTAAAAGAGATTAGTTTAAACCACTTGCAATTTCCTTTATGCAATAAAAGATTTTCTTTGCTTGGAATTTTCCTATTTATGGTGTGTATTTGGACTCAGTATAGCATAATACTTTCCTCAGTATCCCTGCTTTTAATGATGCTCACAGCATTTGAGCCATTCATCAAATTTGACAACTGAAACAGCTAGGAGTTAATGGGAGCATGAGCAGTTTGACAAACACAGTCTATTTGACAAGGCTGAGGTCAGGACTAAAAGAACTGCTCTTGGTTAAATAAATAGAAAAGCAACAAAGTAAAGCAAAATCTCTGCAGCCATTTATCAACTTTAAAAGCCTTTTGTTATAAGAAACACTAAGTGAAGCTGCACACAGAGATGGGAATTAAAAGGGGTTGGAAGAATTCAGCTGGCTTCTTTTTTAGGTGAAATTAAAAAGCTCAGTTAAAACTGAGGGATTATGTCCATAAAACTGACACGCAGCTACATAATACCTAGACCTACACTTTAGAGCTGCCTGCTTCTGAACTGCCTCACTCTTTTAAAGAATCCAGGCTTTTCCTAGATAACAGATTGATTTGGCACTGAAAGTAGAACAGTGTCACAAGAGATGACTTTGCTGACATCTGCAGAGCTGGAGAGCTCTGTATAGGCATGCTCAAGGGCACAGCTGAGACTCCATCCATCCATTGCAGCTTCCATAACGAATTTGCCTTATAGCAACCTGTGCAAGGGCCCTTCCAGAGAGCCTGCAAAGTAGCAGAGCTTTGCATTTAGGCACAATATGGCCTGTAGGAAATTCCTAGATGTCAAATGACTTCTGGAAGCTAATAATTAGTGCAGCCACTAACTTCCTGGCTTTGCTTGGTTCATGGAATTTTTCAATTTTTTTCTTTTTTCACGTGGGGAGATGGGTTTGGGCTCATCTGGTTTTTCCTCTGTCCAGGACTCTGGAGATTCCAGGAAAGATAGAAACACTGAATCTGTTCTTGTACTTCCTGACTAAAGAGGCTTTCAGAGCATTGCAGCACACTTAGAAAATACAGGATAATTTCTCTAACCCTTTTTTTTGGTTTCGAATGAAGTTCACATTGGCAAGCAAAATCAAATCCTTACTGTTCTGGGTTTGGTCTTCCATCCTATATACCAAAGATGGTCTCCAGGCATCCTAGTGTTGACTTCAATGAGAACAAGACTGACTTTCCTGTGATTCAGCTCTCATGCTCTTTAAATATGGGAGTGATAGTATTCTCATGACCAGATACGACAATAGAAATTTAAGCACTGAGAAATTCTTGGATATTATAGCTGTGCAGAATATTTGCTGATCATTTTCCCACCATCACGTTATGTAATTTCTATCATTGCCCAAAAACCAACAGTACCATTAGGGAATTTCCATCAGAAATAAGTAGTTCAGCAAAATTCCGTATTCTTTTGCAGTCCTAAAAGTTTCAGGAAAAGTCTTTATGGCTTTGGGGCTGGACCTGTTACCAGATGAAAAAAATTCCTTTTCTTCAGAGGCTTCTCCACCTTCTCTATTGCTTTCATGCTTTTATGACTATTGGCACTTTAGAGGTAATAAAGAAAAAAGGCAGGTATTGAGTCATAAAGACAGCAGAATGACTATGAACAGTTATAAAATTTACAGATTTATTTTGTGAATCTTGTTTCTTTAATAACTTTTTTCCTTTCATAGAGCAATTTGTACATCTAAGTGATATACTTAACAACTCCTATTGCTGCTGGAAAATAATGAAAGACTTCTTTTCCTGGAAGTGATTGATTATAGTCTGGATAAATGAAATAATTTTCCCTCTTCTCATTATGCTTTGAGCAAAACACACATTACAGGAGTTCTGTGCAGCCATTTGGAGCTAGGAAATGCATTCCATTTAGCCTGTCAAACACAGTTTAATTCCTGTTGCAATTCTGCTGCTTTTTCCAAACCTCCTTTTCAAGACTGCTCTAATATAACCTAATTTTGACAGAGCATTCTGGACGCTGAGCAGCTCTGACTCTTGAGCTCTTTTCCATCTGGAATGTTTTTTTCATTTGCTTAATACCAGAGCTTTCTGGTTTGTTTGGTTTAGTTATTTTGCAATATACAACCTACAGTCATCTTATAAAATAATTTATAGCACTCATTTGGCCTCCTTTTTGGAACTTTCTGTTTGGGAAAGAAAATAAAAAAATAATCAAAGCAAGCTCAATCCTAGTTTTCCTTTTAATAAAAATGTTTTTACCCAAAATACTGGTGTGGATGTCTGAAGATTGAACTCTCCTTTCCAACGTCAACAACACAAATGTTTTTTCTAATGGACATAATTGTTACTTTGTGTCATGGCTACATTGTATTGGGGGGGGGGGGTTCTTTTTCTGCGTTGAAAGCCATAAAAATATTTCAAAAAATGTAAGACAAAAATTAAGTGATAGGATTTCATCTCATCTTCAGTAAAGTGGAATACTGGAACAGACCACAAGAAGTATAACATTAATCTTAAGATGAAACTTCATGAGTTCATGTAAAATATACAGAAATTGCACTATTAACGTATTTTTTTACTCATGGAATAACAAAATAGTTAGGTCTGGATTCAATGATTCAAGAGATGTTTTACAGTTTCATATCTCTTTTAAATGTTTTCTGGTTGGAATTATTTCTCATTGCTATACAAAGAAAATATCATTTCACAAAGGTGGGTTTGTTTTCTACTTCAATATTGGTGAGATCTCTTTGTTTTTGTGATCTGTCATCAGCATTGTGCTAGACTGCTTAAGGAAATCACCCCATTCCTGCTTTTGCCCTCTTTTCTTAATCAAATGGAGTTGGTACTGAGAGATTTTCACTGCAACAATAAAAGTCTCCTCTTTAGATTAGTCCTGGAAAAGTGGAGGCTAAGTGGATCAAGAATCCACTTTCACTTTACATTATTACTGCAAGCAAGTAATAACAATAAAAATAATGTTAGCAAAGCCATCATTAAAGATGGTGGTGGCTCTCCATGGCTGGTGTATGAGAAAACCCCTGGACAGAAAGCAGGTTGTACAAATCCTGAAGAGTAAGTGAGACAGAAACACTGAGCAGTTTAGGAGAGTCTTGCTCTGACTAACCCCAGGGTAACACTGTCAGACCCTTAATTTGTCCCCAGATCAAGAACTAAGAAAATATACAAGATATAAAATATGAAGTGCATCTTTCTGGTTCTCAGGAAGCATTATCCCAATTTTTCTTGTATTTTACTTTGAGAATAGTAATTCAGTACACATCAAACACACTGTTTGCTACCTGTATAATTTAGTGCATTACTAGGAAATACTACTTTTATGCCAGATCAGGTTATGGTGAATAATAAATCTTTTTTTTTTTTAAGCTATGTGTCTGTAAATGCACTTTTTCAGTGAGAGAAACCATAAAGTAAATTTCCTGGGCTGTTACTGATCTCCTAACAACTACTCAAACTGCTACATTAGAAGCTTTTACTGTTCATGCTGCACAGGCCACACAGCTGTGTTCAAGTCAGGCATCTCCCTTGTCAATCTTGCTGCTATTTATTGTTATTAAAGTCCCAGCAATGTGCTGGGTCTTGTCACACTGCCAACAGTGGCAGCCCTTTCCCACATTTAAGAAGCCTTCTGAGTTTCAATTTTACTAAAACTTCTAAGTCACGCAGAGCAGGTAACGACAGACACAACACTAGGCAAAAATTTTGAACTTGGGATGTGGAAGCCAAGTGAGACTATAAAAGACAGAATTTAATAGAGGAAAAGAAAGGACAAATTCTTTCTTTTTGGATTTTATGTTGCCTTTTTTTTTCTTTGGGTTTTTTTGAGGTTTTTTTTTTTGGCATTATTCCCTGAAGGACAAGCCACAGAGTAGGATTTTACTCAATAGGAACAGAATAATATCCACACTGCTTGCTATTGCCCCTCAGTGTCTCTAGGCAGTAGGGATGGACTGACTCTTCAGATGGGATGTGAATATGTCACATATCAATGAGAGGGACTGCACACCCATAGTTTCTCTGAAATTGTCACAGAGATGAAATTCTTCTGAGTAGGTGAGGATATATGATTACAGATACCTTTAAAGCAGCAAGCAAATGAATGGAAAGCTTTCCTGATCAAACTGTCTTTTACCCCAGTTTACCTGGTTTCCGTGGCAAGTTATACTAAGATCTCTTATTTTTCATCAAAACCTGATTGGGTGAGGGTATCATTATTTGACTCTCTAGATATTGACAATATTTCAGTATTGTCCACAGAAAATGAAATTATCGTTAAAGATTTAAATGATGGGATGATGTTTAAAATGCAGTGACTCTGCTTTTTTTTATGACAGCAGCCAGAGAGAGCTTTCTATCAGAATTGCTACATAATCACAAGAAATTATTTGCATTAACCTCAAAATATTTTGTAGCTTGAAATTTTCAGCCAGACTTCTGTAATTTTATAATTTAATTATGGTTGCCTTCTTAGAATAAGAAAAAATTATTAACTGAGTTAGACATTGATCTAGATTCATTTAATGTAAAAATTTACATAGAAATTAGTGATTTGAGATGGTAATCACTTCCCCCTCCTTAATCTATTGTGTTGGGTCAATTAATGTGGTCTTTAGAGACTCCTTGCCCTTTAAGCCAGCTCTGAGAAAGACCAGAGCAAAACCAGGCTGCAGTAAAAGACATTCTGCAAGGATGCTGGCACTTGGGTCATGTGTTAGAGCTCTGAAACCTTTCTTAATGTACTGCAGATGTCACTAAGCTTTGAGCCTTTTTAGCTATGTTTTCATTTACTGTTTAGGTGGTCACTGTGTTACAGTGTTGCCAAGAGAGCCTTTGAATCAGCTTAATATAAGAATTAATTATATTAATTTGTTCAGAAGTAACTGAAAAACTTAAAGGGTCAAAATATCAACAGAAGGCATTCTATCCTGAATTCAGTAGCTAAAACAACAGTCAGGACACAGTTCATCCCCCTTAGCAAACAGTTTTTATTTGTGAGAAAATTGTCTCTGCTGGTTAACCCACTGAGGTGTTTGGCTGGAAGAGGACTGTTACAACTGGAGTCTTCAGAGTCACAAAACAGATGTTCCAGAGAGACTGAAAAATAGTACTAAGTAGAGACCCATAAAAGCTTCCTTTTCCTTGTACCCAAGCCTTTCCAGTCAGAGAAAACTGTGCTTACTGTATTTCTACTGATATTTGTATTTTTTAAATTCAGTTCTCAGCCTTCGTAGCTGTTGTCTTTAGGAGGAGTAGGGAACTGAATCCTTTTGTGCACAAAAGGCGAAAAACGCCAGGACAAAGATTTTACCAAACACTGCTTCTCCTTGGAGTGTTAGATGGAAGTGTGACTTTTTGGAAGTGTGACAGGCATTTTGCCTGTAGCTGCAAACACAGCTAAGAAATCTTATATGGAGTTCAATGGAACCTTTTCCTTCTTTTACACACCAGGGCACTGCTGATGTTCAGACTACTGTCACTGTTCTTATGTGCTCCCAACCAGTCCCCAGAGGTTTTGGCTACTACATCAGGCTCATTTGAGAGGAATTAATTCAAACACCAATAACCTGAGCAAACACTGAAGGAAGCTGAGAGAGTATTAGAAAACATCTAGGAAAAAAAAAAAAAAGAAAAAGGCTGCTGAAAATTTATTGTCCCTAGTTCTGTTAAGAAACTAGGCTAATGGGCTCATTCTTCTGATTATTTTTCTTACAACGGAGAGGAGTGTTTGGAAGCAGAAAGTGACTCTAATACAGAGGAATATCCTAATGAACACTTCCAAAGCATCTGACTATTAGTATTAATGGGGCTATCCTTCAGAGAATGACACAAATGTAAAACTTGGGGCCTGCTGCACCAAAAGCTCTGCCTTTAACTTCATCCAATTAAAATAGTAACATTTTACCTACAACCCAACTCTGGTTTTGTGTAAAGGACTGTACAAGCTGCAAAGAAAGGAGGAAATCAAGTACTGATATTGTAAATAGAAGTACAGTACACTTGAAACCAACCACAAATGCAAAATTTATCTTATATATTTGCCTGTTCAATAAGAAATTCAGAAATAAATCTGTATTTACAAAGAAATTAGCTACAATCCAAATATACATATTTGTATTCCTATGTGAGAAACTTTATGTATCATGCACACAGCCTACAAAAATGTTCTACAAATCATTTGCAATCAAGCCCTCAATCTCCTGCCACATATGAAAGTTAAATCAGTGTTAACTCAATGGTCAAAACTATGTTGGGAGAGCAAATATCAGTTTTTCTTATAACATTTATCTGCCTTGGTCATGTAAGATCACCCAAGTACTAGAGCTGAAGGAAATACTAGTACAAGAATGTTTTATGCCAAATCTCAAACCACTAGTACAAAAGAGTGTAATTTATCAGACGCAAAGGAAAACACTATCTGACAGATCTACAAAAGTACTACTATTCATTACATATCTAAAGGCTACTGATCAATACAGAGCACTATGCTCTTTCATTCAGTAGGTTCAAGCTTAACTGATTTTCATGGCTTCTTGAGTGCTTTTATGACTAACAAGGCATGGTCCACATAGTGCTTTGTCACCGATTTGCAAATAATCTAATAAAGTGACAGTAATAAATCACAAGTATCATTAATAAACCACCATCAAACAAAGCAGCACACTGAAAACAATGTGGAAAATGCACAGATAGTTCTCCAACTTCTTTGGGGAGTAAACAGGCTAAACACACAGTACTACTTAAGAGCTGTGAGTTCAATTCATAGTAAACACACACATCTGAGCTGTTAGAGATTTCCTATTGCAGTTGGCAAATATTGCTTCTGTGTTTCTTCAGGACAGGTTCATACGGAAAAAAAAAAAGAAAAAAGAAAAAAAAAAAGAGAGAAAACAAAAATCAAATTGAGTAAACCAATGCTTGGATCACAAGAATATAATCAGCTTGGTGATGCTTGTATGCTGTTAAAATAACATTTTACGCCTGTTTACTTTATAATTTTGTACCTCATAAATACCTACAGTAGCTAAAACTGTCAGTGGTGCCACTTCAAAGGGCAGTGGCCCTAGGAACAAGATCTTTGAGGTTTGGCCTAGCCACAGTGTGGTTAAAGTTATGACAATGTTTCTTTAAATCTAAAATCTAGTGGACATAAATCCATGAAAAGCACACATACCTTCAAATGTGAAAATTCAGGATTCATTTACTTACCCTTCAGGTGTGGATTTAATGAAAGCTGGGCATTTAACATGGTAACAAGCTTCTACAGAATTCATAGAAAAATCCAGCTCCAAGGTACATACATACAGCAGCAAAGCAGTCATTTTGACTCCATCATCTCAACAAAAAATTCATACAAATAGCAAGTATTTACTTGAGGTGGAATCCTAGAAACAGACTTGCAGCTCTCACAGAAGTTATGGTTGACGTGAACTCTAGACCTTAATAGCACTTTCCTCTGTAGTGAATAGAAAGTCAAATTACTTAGCTTTGGATCATTTTGAATGAAAAACTAAAAAATTTGCTCCTTTTGCTTTTAGTTCCCATATTTAGCAGAGAAGTGTTACAATTACAAGGGGACGTCAGCTTCCCTGGAATTTTTGCCCTGACCAAAATTTTTTGTAAGTACCACAAGAAAGCTTTTGCCTTTTATTTTCAAATTATTTTCAAATCAGTATTTTAAGGCTTTCCTTCTTCTGATAAAAGGATGACTTCTTGAACATCAACATAAATCAAATTCCAAATAAAATCTTTAGGTGCTTTTCAACCACTTCTCTGGTGATCCTTAAGCAAATAAATGTTTGTGTCAGTGGTGTGAGGTAAAATACGTGATTAGAGCCAATACTAAAACCATCTTTCCTCTCAGCCTCAGAAACAAGCTTTGATTCAATACTAATAGCCATGGAAAAGAAATAAATTAGGTGGTGGCTAATAGCAGAGTGAATGAAGGTTTTCTCTCTGAAGACCAGCGGACTAAACCTTGGTTTATTGCAGCAAAGGGGACGGGTATTACAGATGGTTATTTACAGGCCAAACTCCCAGACTCCAAGGTAAACCATTCCCTTTTCATCTATTTCCGAAAAATACACATTCTAAATAAATACTTAGTTCTTCTCTTTTAAGGTGGTGAGGAAAACTGGTGAGGCAGAGCTGAGGAGGAGCTGAGGGCACTAAGGAAACCACTGAGCTGGAGGCGGGAGGGAGGGGAGCTCCCAGCAAGCCCTTTTGGCACCTTGGAAAGCCCAGCTCCTCTCTGTAGCAGCCTGAAACAGCAACTGATGTCCCCAGCAGCTACCACATCCCATTGCCCACATCTGGGAGCTTTAAATGGGTGCCTGTGGAGTTCTCTTTAGAATACCAACATGCTGAGACAGCAGTGGGAGAGGGGTTTACCGCTCCCAGGAAAATGCTGTGGTATGTGAGGCCACAGAAGCAGTTCCCACAGCCATGAACTGGACCTCAGTATCTCTGCATGGATTTAAGGAAAGCAAAACACTTTTGCCAAATTCAGTGCTTCTAAATACTTTGAATTTTACCAAAAGAAATTATTGGTCAAAATTCCTGAGAGAAACTTAATTGATATGAAAAGAAAACTCATTTGTTAAAAAAAAACCAAAAAACAATCAAACAAAAAACCTAAAAAAAAAAAAAAAGCCAGAAAAAAAAAAGAAGAAAAAAGGAAAAAAAAGAGGCCCTAAGAAACCTAAGGAGGTTATTTTTTTATTCAGAGGTCACTGCTTACTTTAAATGTGACTTTAGCTTTTGGGCAGAGGTGGCCCTGGGGGCCAGATACTCAGCTGAATAATAGACAGATGCATGTGGAAATGGATATTTAAAAACTGCTAAAATGTCTAGAAACATTTAGGGTAGACTTAGGTTGTCTGCTGACATTTGACCTGCATGTACTTCCTATATAATAGTTTGTTTTAAAAGAGTGTCCTTCATTAGTTTCATTCACTTAAGCTGTGGAATTACTGCTTTTTTTTGATGCTTATTCCTATATCTGCAAATGAGTTAAGAGCCCCCTAAATCTTCGGTCTTTTCTTCTCAGGATGAGCCCCTTCACAAATGCTTTTGATTGCAGTTACAGTAATCTCTCCTTTTTCCTACTTTTCTTCTTTTTCCTTCCCTTTCCCTTGAACAGAAGTTTAAAAGAGATGATGTCTTTGCACTTCCCACTCCAAGACAACCCTTCCCAACATCTACCAGCCGGGCCTAAAATATAAAAAGGAACTAACTGTTCCTCCTGTGCAGAAGACAACACGGGAACGAGAGCTAATTTAAGCAACCCCATCTCCTTTCCCTGCCTGAGTTTCAACACGGGGCTCTGATATTTCCGCCCAAGACTCTTGCTCCCAGCAGCCCTCGATGCCGATGCGGTGCCGCTGAGCAGCGAGCGTCAGCGCTGCGGCCGCAGAGGGAAGCGGCTCAGCTCGGCACAGCCTTGCCCTCGCTGATCTCCCGCCCCAGGCTCGGCGTGCTGCCAGCTTCGCTCGGGGCTGCCGCTCGCCCCTTTCGGGGGCCCACACGAGGCTCCCCGTGCTGTTGAGCCCCGCGGCTGCGGCAGGAGGACGGGAATGCCGGCGGCGCTCGGAGCGGAGCCCCTGACCCGCCTGCCCCGTGACGCTGCAGCGCTCGCTGCCTGCTCTGGCTCCAATTAAGGCGGCGTGGAGGGGGATCTGAGAGCGGGATAGGGGAGGCTCTGCCGGACCCACACTCCTGTGGCTATGGCTGGAAATTAATTCCCACATATGTGCTGCAGATGGGCCGCAGCCCCCTTTTCCAGGCTGCAGCCTGCAAATAAACTTAGTAGCAGCTGGGGAGGGGAACCAACCGAGCCTCATGTGCTTTAATGGGTTCTGTGTTTCTGCGTATGGGAGTATTCCCTCCCCTCTCTAACCCATACAAAGCCTTCTATAAAGTCCCATAAACAAAGCTGTGGATATAATTTTGAATGAGAAACTTGCCACCAGGGAAAACGGCGGTCAGGAAAACACAACTTACCTTTATCTCAAAGAGGGTGTTTTGGTGTGTTTTCATAGATTAAAACCAGATTTGGCTGGTTTGAGCTAGCAGGCAAACTTCTGACCTTTTTTCACATAATAAACCATCCCTCTCCACCCAACTCTGGTACCTAACCAGTCCTAAAATAGCCAAGTGCAGCATGGAGCCTGGAGGGAAGCCAGCCTCATCGCCAGGTGCAGATGTTTGTCACCACAGCACGGACATGGCCACCTCCGAGCCCTTGTGCCCTGGTCTGGATCCAATAAAGCAGTTGAATGTGTGATCAGCCTTGTGTTTTCAGGAACTGGTCCTCAACAAGACCCGAAATCAAACTTTTACAGGAATGCTTCTCTGGATCAGCCCCATACTGTTCAGTACTTGCTGGTTTGAGATGGCAGCATGCACCAGAAAGGGTTGTGGCTGAGAGACCAGGGAACTTAAAGCAAAGCATGATTTTTGCAGCTCCACATGGAGTTCAAAGTTAGGGGAATCTGCATGATTCTGTTCAGTTTAGCCAAGCAAAATCAGGTTGAAGAAAACTTCATATTTCCAATCCTGCACCCAAATGCAACCTGGGTGCTTTTCTTCTTGGTTAAATAAATGCAGTGAGATAAATATGTTGACTGATTTTCAGAGGCTTCTGTGCTCATCAACCTTTGATCCTGGAGTTAAATATATAAGGCCAAAAATGAGGTACCTGAATTATTTGAAAAGTCATTTTTAGGCAAAGTGGCTTCCCTGTAGCAGGGTCTCTAACAAAATGTGAGCAGCCAGGTATAGCCCTGCACAGGTCTGTAGATTTGGGCAGGTAGGGAGAGAAGACAGGGTCTGGGGTGTTTGCACTGCCAGCCCTTCTGGGAGAGACCACTTTTTCCTCCTTAATGCATTCAATTCTTGGCAACAATGAGCACATGGGTAGATTTTGGGAGATGTATACCTGGTTGCCAAGCAGACCACTCTTCAGTTTCTTATTCAAGAGAGTAGACAAATTCAAAACCATCATCTCTCTACTGTTCTAGATTAATGTAACAAGCTCAACTTCAACTTATTTATTTTATTTTTTCAAGATGTAAATGTAGCAAAGAGGTTACTGATATAAATGTTGAGACAGTAGTAAAGACAGAATCCACTTGTTGTCTAGATTTTCTCATAAAAATCACTGTAAATTTGAGCTCTTTAATCAAGCATCAGTAATAGTCTCCTTGATGATTATGTGCTGGAAAAATCACATTTTGCCCACATTAATTCTGGGTATTTTCTTCTTTTGCATTAAATTAGAAAGAGAAAAAAAAATAATTTTACAGCTTCTCTCAATGGTTTATAAAATAAGTGTAGATCAAAATTGATTATCTGACTTTTTTTTAGTACTTTGGAAAAGTTGAAGAAAGAAAGGTTCTTTTCAGGAACAAGGAAAACAAACAGGAAAAACAAAAAACAGCTTCCCCTCCCAAATCAAACAAACATAGAGAAAAGCGCAAGAAAAAAAACCCAACATATTGAGGTAGTAGAGAATCTACGGCCAGGAAGTAGTCACCTCTGACCCACAGATTTTTTTGTTTTTTCTTCTTTCCCTAATTTTAAAACTCATTTGGGTTTTTCTAAGTATGTGGGCCAGTGTCTGTGAGGATGCCAGTGAAACACGAAAAGGACTGAGGAACAGGCTATTTTGAAGCCATAACTACTCAGCTGTTTTCTGTTTGCTTTGGCTGTCAGAGCTGCAGTAGGTGTTTCCCATTTCTAGTCTTCACACCTCTATTATGTTTGGGTTGCATGTCAGAAATATTTCAGATGCTGTGGATGGAGATTTCCTCTTGGCTCCAGGAAGAAGAGGTTCCAGTGTCCTCTGGATTTCCTCTGTGTGGATCAGGAGACTTCACCTACCATTACCAGGGCTTCCCTTTGTGATACTTACTAGTGTTGGTGCTTCCACTGGCGGCTCTAGCCTGGAGCAGGGACCTGTGAGCCTACGTCTTGTGAACTTTGAAAATAAAAAAAGAAAGAAAAAAAAAAAAGAAAGAAAGGTGTAAGACTCTCAAACTTGATGGATGATAAAAACAGATCTTTTCATTTAAAGCCATAAAAACTAAGCTTTTGCTGGCTACTGCCCCTTGAAAATCAAAGGTAACTAATGCTCAGCAAAACCTGTCCAGGATTTGTTCCTGGTGGCTCCACTCCAGGGTAAGAGTGTTACTGTTACACATTTCAGCACAAAATTAGGCTCACCAGCTCACTCTCAATAAAGAGCTTGCAATTCACATTATAAAATATTACTTATTAAAACTGCCTACAGAAAACACTTTGAAGCAGTGACCACACCAATGCTAGACTTCTGTCATGAAAACATGAGCTTTAAAAGGGAGGGAAAAAGAGTCCATTATCCAGTGGCTTCCCACATCGCATAGCTTGCTGTGTGGTTCACATTGACACACCTTGTCACCACAGAGATGGGTCTCCCCGGCAAAGCCAGAGTATCGAGCATTAGGATTGTTTGTAACCCTCTGCAGCCCTACAAAGCAGTCCAACAACCTCAGCTGGCCTCATTTTTTTTTTTTTCTCCTGTAAAACACGCCACAGTAAGGGTAAACACTGCAAGTGCTGGAAGCAGAGGTTAGAGTTCAGAACAATTTAGGGATGCCAGAGCCCACACTGTGCCTGCCATGCTTGATGGGGACCTCCTCAGGAGGTGCCACTGCTAGTATCTACATTTCACTTTCAAACACACATGCCATGTTTTAAATATTATCTTTTTGCCCTCATTATGCTTGTCCTTGGCTAAAAATGCTTGAAGAGTGTTCTAAAAATCAGAGGAAAAAAGGCATTGCATCTCTAAATCTCCATGCTGTAGCCCTAATTGGCCTGACTGCCCTGCATCACGTTCCCTCTGATAAAAGGTAGCAACACATTTTAATTAAATACAACTCTCTTTTTCCTTCCCGTATTTTCCCATTTCCTGTCTAGTGCTCCTTCCATGTCCTGTTATTTTATTTCATATTCTTTTATTTTCTCTTTAATTTCTGCCTGTGATTATTTTTCCATCTATTTTTCTTTGTTACTACCTTATCTCACAATCTTCTTTTTATTGCTACTGCATTTTACCTGCATATCAACTCTGTCACCATGCCCTCTTTTATTTTACCTTTCTATCACTCCTTTTTTTTCTCTCTGACTTTTTAAATGGCCCTATCTCTTTCCCACTTTCCTATTTTCCATTTCTATTTTCAGTAATGTATTTCAGAAAATGATATTTTGATCAACTTATTCATTTTTCCTCTGTAGCAAACCAGGTTGAATTCCTGCTCTTTTCCCGGAGTTAAAAAAAAAGACAGTGAAAAGTTAGTGGAAAAATGAAGAATGTGGAGATGACATGTCAATGAAAAATACTAGGTTAGCTCACTAACACAGGTTTTTTGCAAAAGCCATCTTTCCAACAACAATTTTTATGTTTGTTTTTGAGCCAATCAGCAGCTATTTCTTAAAGTATCCTGAAAACACCTTATAATTCATACAGATAGAACAATGTTGTTTTCTCTGGTGTGTTTCCTGCCAGTTCAATTATAAGTGAAGACTGAATTTGGAAGCACCATTTGTGGCATACAGTGTCTAGGATGGAAGTTTGTTTAGGACACTGATAACTCTAAAGTATACTTTATAGGAATTATGAACTACCTTAGCTATGATTTATAGCTATTTCCTCCCTAAATAGAACAGTAAATTGTTTCAGTGACCGCTACAAACTCCACAAGACAACAGGAGGCAGAGAATCACTACTGCACCCTTGATACGCTCTCTTCATCCTTTGCAGTGCCAAAAGCTGTTTTGGCTCTGTATCATTCTCTTCAGTGATATTTCACAGATACTTGTGTTTTGAGCAGGGATGGGTAATCATCAAACGTTTTCACTCAGGGTAGCATTAGCACTGCAAAATCAGCAAGGCATTTCCCTGCAGTCTGCTTTCTTGAAAGATGTCCACTTCACCTCAGGCATCAAAGATAATTCAAGAAGCAGTAGTTCATACGTGCCCTCACCCTCTGGGGTGTTTCTAAGCCTGTCTCCTTGTGCAACCTGTCCTTTCTTTCCCTGGTGGTACCTCCTGGCAGCAACATTTCACCTGGGCTTTACTAGGGGAGCGTACTAAATGTTACCATGGAAATTCAATAGCTTTAAACTGCAACTCAAAGCGGAGACCACAAGGTCAGTTTTGTCAGGTTTAGTGGAGCTGGCTTGTAAAATCACAGCCATTTCCCAAACCAGCTGTTAAGCCCAGAGACAGCAAATTCTGATCTGATCTGCATTACAGTGCCTTCCTCAGTGAGTGCTGTGCCTGCCATGAAAAATGGCACTACTGCCTCCTCCACTTGTATAAAGACAGTAAGGATCAACCCCAATGTGAACATGCCCATGGGGATGGGGGAAAAGAGGAACTGCCTTGCTGAGTCCCTGTTCCTGACTTGCATCCATGTCTTCTGACCCCACACTTGAAAACAGTGGATAGTTCTTGGGCAGCAACGCTCCCAACCAAAGCAGTTCAAAGCTGCTGTGAGGGACTGGAGACAAGAAATGTTTGAAGTTGCTGGTTTGCTTGTTAGTCACAAGCAATAAGAATACATTCTTAGGGCTCAATCAGCTTCCCTTGAACTCCCAACTTTGACAGTAACTTGACTGAGACCAGAATTTAACATCGCTTTACAAATAAGTAACAATCCAATTCCCTCCTCCTTCTCCTCTTCACCACAACATGCATCCAATCACAGTACTGATAAACTGCAATTAATAATGCAATTGCGGTACAAATTCATAGGCACTTGACTTTGGGAAATACAAAATTTTTACTGCAATAACTTCAGAAGTTTGGAGCAGAAGAAAATGACTATCAGTTCTTCCATATGCTCTTGTTCAGGCAGGTTAGGAATGTCATTGGGAAGTTTTCTGCAGGAACTCATAGCACTAGATTTAAGAGTAGACTTGCTTTTTTAAGTTGATAGACATTTGTCTTTTAGTTTTAACCCTCTGGTGTGTGTTAACAGCCAATAAATGAAATAGGAATATTTCCAATTAATTTTCTTTTTATTCTCCTTATCTCCTACTTATCTCCTTACTACTGTGAAGTAAGTTCAGATCAAATATGGTGCAGAGGCACAGCAACATAATAAAGCATTGCCAAGCATAACAAGCTGCCTTTCAAGGTACATTTTTCTTTAGTGACTTTTCTGTAGCCAAGAATAAAATTAAAAGAATGGGAGAAAGACAGAGAGGGGTAATTAGCACATTTGACTCAAATATAAGCAAAATATGTTACTAATCAGGCAGATTCCCATCATCCTACTTATCATCTTGGGCCACACTGCATGTGGTTTCTCCCCAGATGTGCAGGATATTGAGGAAGACATTCTAGGAGTACAAACAGCAAGTCTCTCAGGACATACAAGTGGGACCTATGAACTCCCCTGGCAAAGGCAGTAACTCCCAGCATGCTGCATTTCACACAACACACAATTGAATTGTAGTACTGATACTGGAGACCAAATTGGATTCAGAGAAGGATTAGACAATTTGGAGATGGTAGATCTGTTACTGGGTATTACCCATGATGGCCAAGATACATCTATTTCAGAAACTCCCTCAAATGCTGACACGATCTGAAAAGAAGCTCCAGGGAAGAAACATTGGTTATATGATCTGGTCTTAAGTTAAGTGTGATCTGGTCTCAAAGTACCATGCAACAGCAGTAATTGACAGCAAGAGGACGTGGGGCCAGATGGGCTGTTGAACAGACATAGCTCTGTGTCTAAGTAGAAGAAATCAATTAGTCTTTTGTTTGTTTATTGCCTTCCTTTACTCACTGCCATTTCAGATTGCACTCCCTTCTTGCTCTGGTGTGAAAAAGATTTTGCTATCAGTAAGGGGTTATCAGTTCTTTATCAAAGGCTATCAAAGGTTATCATGCATGGGCTAGAACCTTTGATGAAGGCAAGAGAGCTTTACCAGAAGAGCATCTGAAATGATAGTGGGTTGGATATATGTGGGTTGGACTCAATTTATTTACTTATTTTATTTATACTTTTAGATGCAGATGCCAGTGACTTTATTTTAAAACTTCCTACATACCTTTTCTCCCAAATTTAAAGAAATAGAGTGACCAGACAGCACTCATTTTAAATTCCCAACATTCAAAGAACTGAAAGCTTTTGCACAAGCTCTTAAAAAGTTTATGTTGTTCCCCATTATAACTGCTAATACTACATGATTGGCTTGTTAATATAGCTAACTCACCAGCAGCATTCACATTAATTTTCGCCTTTTACTGTGTAATGGTAGTGCTATTTATTAGCCAGACAGACCATTTTTAGTAATGTTATAGGAACAGAGTGTGCATTACACAAGAGAACTAGGTTACACCTGCAGCTGACCATTTCTATATTTATGGCTGTCTGACATCTGTAATGAATAGCAAATGGAAAATATTTGTTTTTTACTTTGGCTCAGTATTTTTTTTTTCATGTTTTAAAAATAAAAGTGAAGTGAAATACCTGGCTTTAATTAGGGATTTTAAATATCTTCAAGTCTCTTGCCAAGATGCCCTGGAGAAACAGAACAGATCCTTAGGGCAGTGCACAGGAAAGAAATCGTTAGCCAACCTCAACCATCACTGGAAAACTTGACTGAAAAAGCACAGTTTGCATTACAGTTCAGTTTGTAATCACATCCAGCCCCTTTCTCTTCAAGTCTCAAGTACTAAGTCCCCTCATTGTGTGGGTATAACTTTAACATGGGGAATTGACCATGTATTTCTAACATGGTAAATTCTATGATCATTTCTAAGATCAAATGTTTTGCAAACTTTATGACAAACTGGTGGATTTGAATGAAGTTATGTTGTTCCTGATGTAATGTTTCATCTCACACTTATCATCTAATTATTATTGTTAACATGCAGAATCTTTTTTTTTTTCTCCTCTCTCCCTCAATCATGCAACCATTTCAGTTACAATGAAAAGAAATCCTTTACAAACCAAATAAAATTCAAGCTGAAACTGTCCATAGTACCAAATTCTTATCACTTAGAGATTTGAGAATTTCTGTTTAATTGTAGCAATATTTATGCAGCTGGTCACTGAAAGACCTAACTGGAGAGATAGAGGAATTTCAACAGTATTTTTAAAAATAGGATATTAAATAATATGATTTTAAAAGAATTTAAAAGAATTCAAGGAATTTAAAAATACTTTTCAAAGAATAGGTTTTAAAAGAAAAAAAACCTCAACAGATGCAATTGCATATAGCATACTCAAAGATAAAGGAAATACATATTGAAATACATTCTTTTGGAGAACGCAATGATTAGCTGGCAAAATAGCCAGCTGTCAAAAAGCTGGAAAGATGGACAGTAGGTAGTCTGAGAGTAATGAACAATGACCCTGGTCTCCTTCTGTCTTGAAATGAGATATTTTTGTTCTACCTTAAAGGGTCCTTGATCAGGTTCAAACAAAATGATTCTCAGATTTAAGGAATAATCATCATGACTCAATTTAGATGAAATTCCTTTCTTATTTGTAGACAGGGACTTTGATATAAAACTGGGCTTGTGGGCTCTCCTCTGATCCACAGAAGGATAAAGTCTCCTTGTAAAAATAGCCACAGTGAACATTGCTTTCATGAGGAGATGTGCAAAGGCTTTCTCATAAAGAGCTTTGTTCTTCCTATTGCACTACCTTTGGTCAATTGCAGGTAAAAGCATTTCAGGGAGGCCAGAAGGAGACTTCTCCACTGTGCTGCAGAGAACCCAAAACACTTGAATTAAATGGAATTCACACCAGCTCTCCACCATCAGCATTTAAAACAAATCTTTCAAATGTCCATGATCAGTTTCCTTACTTGAAATGACCAAGATTTATTTTTCCTACAGGCAAAACTAGGGGGATTTCCCATTCCCACATTCTTCTGCTATTCAGTAAAGAGATTTGTAACCGACTGACAGGGCATATATCACTCTCTGTATGGATACTGATACCTCAGAATTGGTAGGTGAATGCATTCATCAGAGTCTTTCAATCACACAGAGATTTGGAAGTATGTGAAATGAAATAGAACAGAATGAAATCTACCAAAAATTCCAGATTAATTGCTCCTCAAAATTAGGAAATTTTGCTCTTTGGATTAATGAAAGACATCAACTGGCAATGTCTTGGCTTGATTTTATTTTAGCTGTTCATAACCTGCATTTTTAATGACTGTTTTGGTGTGCACCATCATGTGAAGGACTTTGTTGTCATTCTAATGCATGGCAGAAACATTACTTTCCATCAACTTCCTTTTCAAAACTTACATACATGTTTCCCTTTCATGTGTCTGCAGCACTGAATGGGGATTTGATGGACAAGGTATTTGCAAGACTAATCATAAATTAATGAATGGAAACTCTGCCTTCATTTCATCCTGATGGAGTTGGTTGTAGGGGTGGTTCTTTTGTTACTTCTTTTTGTTGTTGTTGTTGAGGACATTCTTGTGGGTGCAATTAAATTAGTGCCAAATTACCTGAAATAATTTGTGGTTATTAAATAAACCAGTCTCTGCTGTGGAAAGTACATTGTTCCCTTGCATTCCAGAGGCTTCCTTTTTTTTTTTTTTTTTTTCCACAAGAGATTGCAGGAACTGATCTCTGACAATACTGCCTTGTAAATGTTGCCTCTTGGGTGGTGGAAGAAAAGACTAAGCCATGTCACAAAACTGCACATATGATCTACAGCTGGCATGTCACATTATAACCAAAGAAAAACAATCTCATGAGTTACAAAAGCTCTTAAGGAGGCATCACTTGCAAGGTTAACTACAGTGGTTGACAAAAGAGACAAGGTGCAAACAATTACTGTATTTCCCTGACACTGAATGAAGTAAAAGAAGTGTGTTGGTTCAGCCTGATTCTCCACTGGCTATTTATTTATATTTACCTGATTTCTTGGACTAGACTTCAAAATTTTCTAATGACAGCTATTTCTTGTTTTAGTGTCATATGAACCCTTTGCAACTTATCTTTACATTCAGATGTTTGACCGACTGGTTTGTGTAATATAGGGAGAGCTCATTTCTCAGCAAACATATGTTTTTATAAATGCAGAATTGAACTGATTTTTTTTTTCCTCACAAAACCTGCCTTTCTTAGTCTTTCAACACACAAGGATTCTGTAACAGTAATTTTTCATCATTTGTGGGTGACATTTGCTTATAGTTCCTACTGCTTGGCCTTCTGTGGTTATTTAGCTATCAGATTTCTTATTCGTGGGTGTTTCACCACCTCCAGTGGATTCAACTTCAGGAATGCTATTGTCACCACTTTACATTAGTGAGGGCAAACTGAGGTGTGTCTACATTGGCCAGTCACCCTATATATCAATAGTCACATCTTCTCCCATTTCTATTGGTCTGAGCCATGAGTAACTCCACCAATATCAAATGCCACGAAGCCAAAACAAAACTGACATAAATGAGAGTGGAAAGAAAAGCTCATATTACACTGTAGTCTTTCTAGGGAAACTCCATTAGCATCAACTATTTGAACTGGGTTTGCTCTGGTGCAAAAGAGAATTTAGAAAAATGCTTCACTCTAACTCATTTCACTGCTTGACAAAATGAACTGGAAAATCCCAACTAATCTGTCAGGTTTTTTTTTACATTTCCCATAGAAAGTATCCATTTAACACAATCAATACCTTTTCTAGACACTTGTCAGTCTGTTTAGCCAAACAACATTTACACAGTCAGCAAATTAAGAGGTAAAAGAAGCTAATCAGGACCTCTCCAGGTACTTTCTTTCCACAAACAATGTACAATGCTTAATTTCCTACCAGGAAATTATAGCATCTACTGAGATTTCAAGATCTGATTAGTTTCAGAGGATCAGGTTTTTAAAAAACCTGTAAATCAAAGCAAAGTTATAAACATAGCAGCCACCCTATGCCTGAAATCTTGAGAAACCTGGTTACTGCAGACCCTTGGGGAAGAAAGGGACCCTCTAGATTTTTGCAGATAAGGTATGACTAGCATTCTCATAAAGCTCAAAGATTGCCAGATATACACATTTAAAATAATTATGGTAATTAAATAGAGTTGCAAGCAGCTATAACTCCAGGCAACACCAGTTAAATGTAAAGAGAAAACATCTTCTGCATATGTTTGTGATTTATGTAATTACATGCTTCTACAAGCTACACACCATTCACTGGCAAACAGCCATCTCTTCTTTCATTACAGTCTAGCCACAGTAAGTAACATGCTTCATCTGTTTGAAAAGCTCCACTTAATAATGCCACCGAGGATGTACACAACAACACTGGGGAGTGAATGTGCAAAAACTAAATGTCATTTGGCTGTGTGTGTGTGTGTGTGTGTTAAAAATAGCTTTTCTGGGCCTGTTTCTGACTGATCATGAATGACTCCATTTCAGACAACTAAATTACACCTTATGTCAGTGAGAAATGAGTAAAATCCAAGGTGTGTTTCGTGTATGAGATTATGTGTTTGTTCTTGAGAATGACTGCTTTTCTCAATGTAGTAATTTTTGAAAATTAAACTGTACTGGGCCATTCTTAGGCATGTCGTTACCAAATCTAGTGACTGGAGAGCAAATGAAAATGTTGCCTGAACAAAAATGGATTCAAAATTCAAGAAACCTCCACAGTGCACAGGCTTGCCACTGCCAACAGAACCACATACAAAGGACTTGCCTCATATTTCAGAGATCCAGCCTCTGGACTAACCTCTCACACTCACTAGAAACTTTTAGCCAAGCTTCAATTAACATATTCAAGCCAATGAAAAAGAAAATGAGAAAGAAAAAGTAAATACTTTTTTCGCATTTTATTAGACTTTCAGATCTTTTACTACTCAGTATCAAACTAGAGTCCATTGGGTTACCTGCCAAGTGAGTATTTATTCATAATAAAAGGCATCTGACTCTTGTTCTCTTTAAGACACAACTGATTTTGCAGTTCTCTATAAAGCCTAGTTTATTCATTCACATGAAAGAGATTCACTAACTACAAGACACTGTCTAACAATGGGTGTGTAAATGGGAGGAAATACACTTGGTCACGAGTTGAAATGGTGTGTCTGTAAAATTGCATGCCATTTATTATAAATATTATATTATGCTTCTGCAGTTGCTTTTCCATTTAGGTGTGCAATTGTGTCTTGAACTATTTCACATTTCAAGTCACGTATCATCTCAAAGTTGCCATTATGGAAAATATTTCTAAGTACGCTCTGCTGCCAATGAAATAGTGTCTAAGTATATAGCTAAAAAAAGACATTATATTCTATACATGATATTTACAGTGTACATAATCTCGACTACAGTGAGACCAAGCTGAAAATTCATATATCTGAGACCAAGCTGAAAATTCATTTCTGCTGAGCTTGAAAATATATAACTCATAAATATTTGTCCTTTCCTCAACATTTCATTTCGATGCCAACACACTGTTACTCATAACATACTTTCTGGCTCTTCACTGCAACTCTAAAGGATTCCAGATTAAGATTTAAGATTTTTTGGTTTTTTCATTCTCTGCCTCCACCCAACTGCTGGAAATGAGGAATCTTAGAGTTTAAGGCACTTAAAGCCAGGGGTTCTTGCCCCTGCTTTCCCCTGAAAACTGTTCTGTTCTCACACTAAACTGCAAAATATACCTGTTAGAGTCAATGTGCATCTTCAGCTCATGCAGAAAATTATTTTTCTTTAAAAACAAAAACAAGCAAGGAAAACACCCCAACACACAAGGCAAACCCCCATTAGTTAAGGTAATTTTTTTATAGATATTCATGTGATTTCTAAATAATTACCAAATCTGGATTGATTTGGAAGGAAAAAAATCCAATCTGAAGGTGATGCTGCCTTCCTTTTTTCAGCCAACAGCTGGATTCACAGCAGCCCAGAGTACAAAGCAAAAAGAGATGCAGCAACATGGCCTCAGAGAGAACTTGTTTTAGGTAGATTTAGGAAGCAGTGTGAAGGCAGCACTGAGGGTTGTGCTGTGGCTCGTGGGCCACAGGCCATCTACCAAGGCCAAAACTGAACAACAGTGCTTGAAGAGCTCAGGAGCAGCTGTAGCCACAGGAGTCACTGCAACACTCATGTCCCTGTCCTGTGCTGGCCCCAGAATATTCGGCTAGAAACAAATTAGACCACACTGTTCTGCACATACTAGACCAAGATAATAAACTAGAAGCAGTATGAACCAAGGGTATATAGCAGTTGGTAGCAAGAAATATCTTTTCCTCTCTGTGCTTGTTCAGTATAATACAGCTGCAGTGTGTGAGATCTTCATGCACTGTTACAATGACAAAGTAATTGAGGTCACAACCGTTTAAATTTTAGCCTTGCACATATGCTTGGATGTTTGTGCTCTTTAGTCTGTAGAACAGGAGTTGTTACTTAACAATTTCTGGCACTATCAACAAAACTAGCTCTTCCCTGTGGCACTGCAAGATACTGCTCAAGACAGATGGACAGAAGGACATGGCATAGCCAGAAATTGTGGCAATGCTATTAAGAACAGTCATGTTATCTCTGCTAGTTGTCACCTTAAAACCTGTGGGAAAAAAAGAATTGAGGGTGTGATTTCCCCCCCCCCCCAAAAAAAAAAAAAGTGAGAACTAGGAGTTTAAGAAGATTTAGGTGTTAGCTAGAACAAGCTAAGCACTCTTAGCTTAGAATAAGAATAAAAGAATAAACTAATAAGAATAAGAATAAAAGGCTTTCTGCCATCTTTCTTTTGATTTGCCAGAGAAGAGAAAGTGGTGGAAGTGGTGGAGAAGCATGAAATCATGACAGGTCAAATCCTCCATGAATATCCTGGGCACTTTCTAACAAGCACACTGTGTTCAGCTTGAGGGGAAGTGCGTGGATGAGGGAACTGGAGCCTGCAAGGAGAAGTAACATTCAGTGTGTCTCAAAAGCTTCCCAACTTGCAAGCATTGGCCAGCAAAGCCTCCCAAGTAACCTAATGTTTTCTTAGTGAAGACCACTTGCTGCTGGATTTTGACTCCATGAGAGAATAAAGGTCTGGTAACCTTGAGGGCACATTGCCATGGCTTTGTCCCTGTTGTGGCAAGAGAAAGACTGCACTTAGTTTTTCCTTTTCTTTTTTTACTTTGGTCCGCTATACTTTATGACTAAACCTCTGGGGATCTGAGTAATAGGAGACTTTTTGTAAATTAAGAAAGTAGCTAAATAGAAGCTTTTCAAAAGGCATTTCCCCATCATTTTTTTCTAAAGGAAAGCAGGTGTTTGGCTCAAAGGGACTTGTTCTCTTGGTAGCGCAGTGAGAGAGTAAAATTGCATTGTCCCCTAAAGCAAAAATAAATTACTTCAGAAAACATGAGAACTGAGCCCTTGGTGAGGAGGTGAAATGGGTGTCCACCCTCTTGAACTAATTTATAACACCAAAGATGTCAAGTGACATGTTGGATGAAGAAATGATTTGTGGCTGAGAAAAGCTTTGCAGAGATCTCAGAGACTTGGCCAAAGGCAACTTCATCTTGATAGAAATGATTGACTGCCAAACTAAAGAGAACTGCTAAGGCTCTCATCTGGGAAAAGGGGGAGAGTTGCATTTTCTAACTGTGGATCCAGTTATCCATAGCCTTTGCCAGAGCCAGGATGAAAGCATGCCAGGCATTTAGCCTATTCATTGGGTGCCCTTTGGAAGGACATATAAATCTTAAGGAAAGGTTTCAGTACTATATCAACTTTAGAAAACATGCAGCAAATGTGTATTTAACTCTCCAGGCACTTGGCACAAAGTGAAATTCTACACAGAGGCTGTTTAAAACTTGTGCCCAAATGTGTACTTATCTGCAAAGCTTCCTTACCATCTGATTCTTCTAAGAACCCTGATTTGCACAATCAGAACTTGTAATTCTCATGGCAGGGTCAAGGCCATAACCAGTTTATACAATTTAAATCAAGCATGCCAGCTTACACATTCCAGTTTAGACCAGTGGTTACCACTTGCAGTGAGATTGCCACATTTGGGGCCAGATTTACAGAGCACACAATCAGGCAGCTACACTGTTTTATGTCAGCCGTGGATCAGCCTGTTGGGCCAAGGCTGTGAGATGCTTTGTGTCATGCACATACCCTCCTGCAATTAGGAAAGCAAAGAGATATTACAACAGAGCGTAGAAACACGTCCTGCGATGCAGGCGTGGGCAAAAGATGTCAGTAGAGATATAAAATTGACAGTTGTGTGATGTGGTTATTCCTTATCTATTGCAAAAAAATAAATTAACAAGTTAATATTCCAGAGTTAAGGATCTAACCATTCCGGTTTACAGGGCTGTAATTCAGCCTAGGGTAACATGTTGCACACCAGAGGAATTTAGCCTTTGACCTGATTAGATGCCAGAATCATCCAGTTCCACTCTACGTGTGAAACTTCACACAACTCTAATTACTGAAGCCCCAAAGATAAAAGCCAGAGGTGCTACAGAGCTACCAGGTATTAAAAAGAGTCAGAGGTAGCTGCTCCTTACTGCTGTTACTCTCTGCCTCCTGAGAAACAATAATTCAGAAATCATATAGATTTTCATGGGAATACTTTCTAAAGGTGAAAGGGTGAGGTTTGATGTCTAAATCCTATCTGTGACTATGAAAATCCCTGCCTTTGTCTAGAGTTAACAGAACACTTGAGAACCTAATGAAACATAGATTTTAATTATGATATTTGGGAAATTACTCACAGAGATCTTGTTATTTCTGTTGAGAGCAGCTTATTGTCTAATGATGTTGAACAGCAGCAGACAAGAAAAGGTAATATGAACAGAAGTGAGAGAAAAGCTTAGAGTTAAATGTACTGAAGTCAAGAAACTCCAAGAAATCTCCATTAAAAAAAGCTTAACTCATACCACTGTATCCATACTACAAAACTGGAGAATTATATTTCAGAGCGGGAAATGAGTGGTCTGAGCAATCACAGGTGCTATCATGGGCTATTACTCAATACTAGAACCTAGGAGAAAATAGTAAGGTTAAATTAAAGACCTCTCAACATAAAAGGAAAACAGAATAAAACACACCTGAGGTTTGTCAAAGGTATGCCAAGAGTACACTGCACACTGCTATATGAGAAAGGAAATGATCTGGCTTTCAGAAAATCAGATATGTTTCCAAGGGGAAAAAAAAAATACTGAGAAGGTGAACATTAGTTCCAGTATTTCAATAGATATAACAAACCAAATAAGAACACAACAAAGCACAAACCTGAAGGTCTGGAAAGTTCTTAGACATGCACCTAAAAAACATTTGTCAGGAGCAGGAGGTATTTAATACTTTCATGATTGACTTTGGAAACAATCAATAGAAATGCTCAATTCAAAGTTACTGACCACATGAAGCCAGGGAGCTCTGCCCCTGCTGAGGAAGGCATGAGTATTGCACAGGAATGATCTTGGCAGCATTCAGCTGCATGGACAGCAATATATCAGCAAGGGAAAAACAGAATTTCCTTTCCAAGCTCACAGACTGTGATTTACGCAACAAAGGAGGAAAATGAGCATGGCATTTTATTTGATCACAGCCAGCACTTTAAAAAAAAGCAAATGCAACCTCTCAAGGCTTCAGGCAAAGTAGAAAAGGGAATTACTGAAACTATTGCACCATGCCCTAGTACTAATGCACCTGAGGCCATGCATATAAATTCTCATCACTGACATTCAAGAATGGTAAAAGACTGGAAAACATACAAAGAAGGTCTCTTCAGATGGTAAGAGGAATTAGGTAGCCTCTCTTATGAGAGAAAATAAAGACAACTTGGCTTATTAACTTCCCAAAATCTAGGCCAGGCATGTATGTGTTCAATTATTTTATCTGTGCTCAGTAGCATAGGCAGCAAAGAGTTCAGCACATCCACCAGCGCAACTGAAAAGTAGGAGAATGCTTGAAACTGTCGCAGCAGCAGGATCCTGGCCCAACTTTCTAGCAGGGACATGAGATCTATGAACAGAATTACAGTCATGTAGCTGTCTGCCACAGCAAGGGAGTAGAATCAGCGAGCCCAGGCTCTTGCTTTTGTCAGAGTTTTCTGATAATCAGAGGCTCGAAGCACACGCAGTGCTGCGCTCTGCAGTCAGTGGCTCTGGCTCTGAGCGCCTCCGCGGTACCAGCTCGCTGGGACACGGCTGCACGAGGCCACAGGCCACAGAGCTCTGCCACTCAACACACGCCGCCCCTCAGAACCTGATGCCAGGCCCCAAACGTACTTGCTGATGGAAATTGAATACATAAGTTGTCACAGATTTTGGATGCAGTGAGAGAACTTGTGCAAGACTGTTTCTTTCAATGATTTTGATCCTTTAATTTCACTTTTTAATCACAGTATCGGTTGCAATGGTTTTGCTTTCTTTTGAATTCATGATGGAAGTCATCATTTTCCTCTGACATAAGACATTAGAAATAATAAAAGAATACTAGGAATTATTCTACATATTGAGAAGACAAATGTTGCAATGATACTATTTTAAAAGAATTTGTCTTACTAAACTGTTGTTTGTGGCCTGTTTGGAGCAAATCCATGAATTCTAGCTCTATTTTTCCCTGTCTACACAAAAAAGGATACAAACTTATTGAAGAAAATAACAGATACAAAATGCAGTGCCACGACCTTCATTAAAACCAGAGCAGCCTGAATATTTTTGTTCACTTTTTCCAGGACCTAAAAAGCTCTGATGAAAAGAGCTGATGCATTGTGCTGCTGTGCTTTTCATGGAACGTCCTAGCAGGGATCAATGGGGGAAAAAATTGTTCAGGGTTGGCTTAATTCAAAGTATGAACCAGAGGTCCTGCTAAACTAGAGGCACAAATCTTGATCCAGTTATTCGCTTTAGCCGTTGGTTACATATGATCCCACAGAATTAGCACAACGCAAAGCTAAAGGGGTTTAGCTTAGTTATGTTTTCAAAACTGTCTCAGCCTTTGAAATGTCACTGTTTTATTCAAAGAGAGGATTAAGAAAAAGTTACTATTCTTTTTACTGTTTCAAATACACTGGAAATCTGCTTCAAAGCTTCAAAACCCTGCCTCAGGCCCCCTGGCTCTGTTTTATATCCCACAGAACTGTCCCGAGGTCCTTCATAAATACTTCGATTTTCTATGATAATGAATGAGCAATGAAATGAGACACTTGCTCTCAGTGATACTCTTTGGTATTTATAAATGTGGCATTATTGCTTCCACAGGTTACAAAGCCTTTGTAGAGAAGTGGGTTTCATTTAATTTCCTAAGAGTGACAATAAAGATAGAAAGCAATTGACAGAGATGGGAGATATTTAGAGGATATTTTTAAATTGGCTTTCTGATAATCATCATATGACCTCAGGTTAAACAAGGGCTTCCCATAACACATCTGGGTCATTTAATTTCACTAGTTAACATAAACGGCAACACTGCATCTGTCTTATGATGATCTAGTAACTTGCTCCTTACATGTTTGGAATGAAATAAAACAGCATATGGAGTAAAACAAAACCAAGCTGAGTTACAAACAGTGAACAAGTCAAGGTACATTTTCAGCATTTACACTTCTCATAAATGACCATCTAGCCAATTAATAAAATGTTATATTTTTTTTCCTGTGAGCAACAAAAAAGAGGCAAGGTGACAAAAGTATTATATACACAATTACCAGCCATAAAAGCCAGAACAGTTCAGGAGATATATAGTATACTGCATATTAATTCACATAACCTGAATATAAAAACCCAGATATTACTGTTTTTTGTGAAAAATCCCTCTTCTATTTTTCACTTTCTTTATTTTTTCCACAGATTGAACCACAGTGAATTTTATTCACTCTAAAGTTGAGGAAAAAAACCCGTGACATGGGACTTAGATTAATGTCAGTATATCTTCTCTTGAAATTGTCTCTAATGATCATGTGTTCTAGAAACATCAATACAAGTTGTCAAACTATGATAAAAGTCAAATGAAATCAGTCTGCAGTGGTATTTGGATTCATTGGATTTTGTCAGTTCTTCAGTTTACAGTAGTCGCTTAAAAGACTTTATCTTTTATGTGTGAAGCCATGTGAAAAGCTTTACTTCTAGCTTAAAGCCCTTTTTAGTTTTAAGATAAATAAAAAAGGGATCATCACCTCAATCTATTGAGATAGGGTGTACTTTTTTTCTTCCTCTCTCGGATCACTGAATTTATTTCTGTGTCTAACTTAAACATGGAATTTTAGTGAGAAGGTCTTAAGACCTGCCAGGACAACTAAGTAAGTAGCACTTCGTTTAGCAACTTCATGTCCTACATGCTTAAACAGAATTATACATCTGGGAACTGATTATCTTTTTTTTTTTTTGGTGCCAAAACTGCCATGAGTAATAGGGTAAAAAAAATCTTTTTCAGAGCTGTACAAATTTTTTTCCTGGCAGAGCCATAAAAAAAGACTAATTTCCAGTTTAATATTGGAACACTTATATGTACTGATTTTTAAAAGGTAGAAAACCCATTTCACCAGAAAAGCTATTTCTTCTGCAAATGACACTTGTTACTTATTTCTACTTTAGTGAAAATTCCTATGAAAAGTGGCCAGAAACAGAGTTTTATGTATAAGCACTATATCGTCTCCTGAATAGAAGAGAAAATACTCTTAAGAAAAACACAGTGATTTTTTTTGTGAGTCTTACAATTTTCCTGAGGTGTCCCATCACAAAAACCCAATTCTAATGTAATGACCAGCCAGGATTTTCATAAGCTTCAACTATACAATAACCAGTTTGTAATTCAAGCAGGAATAGTATTAGACAGGAATCCTGCTAATGTGTCACATAGGCCAAATGATCTTGTTTCTATCAAATACCCTACTCAACCCTTGCCTGTTTATTGGTTATCAACATTTTGAAAATGGAAGATATTTTTACTGGGGTTCTTTTGTTGGGAAAAATTAAACAGCTGGCTGTCTTTTAAGGTTTTAGTTTTGATTTAATGTTGTCTTGTGTCTGACTTATGACAGAATGTCAAAGAAATGTGCTTGAGGAACACATTCTGACAATATCAAGACATTGCATCTAACTTTACAATACACTAATGGCTTGCAGACAACTTCTCCTTCTTTGTTTATTATGCAAGGAAGTGGCTGTCTTCTCATGGGACTCTGGCCCATCTGTTAGACAGCCAGCCAGATCAGCAACAGAGCTGTTTTCTTAGATTAAAAATGGCAAGACATTATTTTCTACTATTCTTTGCTACATCTTTTAACAGTGATTGACAACACTTCACCATATTGGGCCAAAATTATGCCAGTAAGTTAAAAATATACAGGGCATAAATACCAAATATAAAACCACAAGAGAACCAGTTTGGAAAACTATTGATTCTACTGCAAAACTGTGCATTTGCAGACTCTGCTCAACAATATGGAGAGCTTAACTGAAGGAAATAATTCATTTATCAGTTAAGAGTTATTTATAAAGCACAGCTGGACAAGACTTTAAACAGAGGATCAGCCACAGCTAAAAGTCTTGAAAGAGAAGTCTTTTGGCAGCAAGTGGGTTTTCAAAAGCTTAAATTTCTTAACATGAGAGCAGAGCTGCATTCACTCTGTAAAGCATCACTGTCTCAAAAGAAATTACCCCCTCCATTTTCAGGAAGAGCCTGTGATGTTGAAAGTGAGGATGACTGTACTACACTGACCCAGTTCTTCTTTTGTGAAGTTGGAAAGTTGTTGTCTGTAATTCACCTCATAATTTGTACAATGGGAAAACCAATACTGTTTTCAGTAGAGAGATTTTGGGAACTCTATTAAAAAATCTAGACATGGCAAGATATCAGAAGGGATCTAACAAATATTTGAGAAGGATCTATAGCAAATGTCCTTAAGATTACAGCAGAATAAGAAACAAAAAGATTACATGAGATCAAGTGTGTAAAGACCTACATGGAAAAGCACCTAAATACATTCTTGCTGATTCTTATCCAGATTCACATTTTATCTTGTGCTCAAATCCTTCCTTAACAGATACAGGTTTTCTGAATAAACTTCACATTTACCAAATGAGTCCTGAAGTTTTAGCAAGAACAACTTGAAATAATTTGAACATAGCATAGCTCTTCATTCAGCCTTTTTAGAGGAGCATGGGTGTGGGCAGGCTATTGCTGCTGAAAACTTTCATAACTCTTCCAGGTTTCAATTCTGTGAGCACTCAAATGCTTGTGGGGAAGCAGGGTGAATACCTTCTTTTACCTAACAAAATGTGTCCAGGAAAGACCCAGGTCTGCAATATTATCTGATCCCCTATAACATTTAATGATGAATGATGATAATTGGTCAAGAAGAAATTAGAACTGACTGGAAGAAGCCAAATCTAATGTGCATTGGCTGAGCTGGAAGCAATCTCTTATGGCACTCATACAGAATATGGGAATTTCAGACAGTGAAGCTTAAGGAACCAATTCATGAATAAAGAAGAAAGATAAAAATATTTTCTGCAGTGCTTTGAAAGCAAATCTGGAGAAAATTTCAAGAATATAAATGCAGGACCAGCAAGGTGGTAGGCTGGATGTACTCATCAGCTGTGGGCACATAATCATCATAAATAAGCTGTGATGTGATGGTCTACTAATTGCAGAATTCCATCTGAAAAACTAAAATCAAAGCCACACATAGCCAGCACCTGACAGGAACTGAAGGAAGATGAAAAGAATAAGTAACTTTCCCAATCTCTCCTCTTTCACTACAGACCCAGTGTTCCTGCTTTCCTGTTTCCAGCTACAGTTCAACTCCCTGACTCTCACTTGGGGAAGTTCCCAAAACACAGACCACAACATCCCTCGAGTGCAATGAAGAGGAAGACAAGCAAACAGAAGGCATGTGATGAAGGTACAGCTCCATGGGAAATGTAGATGAGCCAAAGTTTAACTGAGAACGAGCACAATGCTTCAATAGACAAGGTCACCATGTTAGTGCTTGCCATAACCACGTGCCAAGGTTTGGTTCAAATCATTATGCAGAAATTTTTGACGAGACAGACATGTTCTGCAGTCACCACACCAAGCAGTAGGAGACATCAGAAAGCTGGAACCATAGCAACAGGCATGGAAGACAGAGAGAGAAAAATGGGAACTGAAAGCACCCAGCTTGGTAATAGATACCTGCTTGGGTCATGAAGACTTCTCCAGAAAAAACAACAAGGACTCTAATAAACCCATGGCCTCAGGCAGAGCCTTCCAGCCCAGTTCGCTGCCCAGAGTTTATCTTGGTGTTACCAAGGGACTTTTATGAACACACAATAAATCTGTACTTGGTCCCCCTTACCATGTTTCCTTTCTCAATGGCATGCTCTGGTTTTGCAGGATAGATTAGGAGTGTATTTCTGTGAATCCCTTCCTGCTGGAGCAAGAGTACATAAACATCTCCTTAGTGCACAGGCTTCAGGCCATCGCCCTCTAGCTGCCCTGAGCAACTCTGGGGGCAAAGCTGCTGGAATCACACACTGCTCATGGCACAAAGACAGAGTTTGAGGAGAAAAGAAACCCATTTCCTAATTGGCACAGAGGCTGCCTATCAACTGGCCACATGTGCATCTCATGCCATCTTAAAGATTTCTGAAAATAAGATTGATACTTCATTCTTCCCTTGGACTCTGCAAAAGGTGAGCTGATTTGAGTAGCCCCAAATCATCTTGTTAACCAGCTCTGTATTTTCAGTGTTAGCTGGGCTTGACATTGCTCCTAAAAGCATGAACCAGAACTAGCACAGACAGTAGTTGTTTTAGCATGCAAGTACATTTGGAATCAAGGGTTTGGCATCTCTTTCATCAGGAAACCTATTCTAAGGAATGCTGCTCTTATCTAGCAGATGTTTTGCTAAAGAATTCGCTTTGTCCTTCACAAAATATGGCTCAGAGCCCATATACACTCCACAGTGGAGATAAGAGTGTTGTTTTTAAGGTAATGAGTGGAAGTCTCTTTCCCCATAGAAAGCTCTTTAGGAATCTTTGACTGTGAAGAAATAAGCATTTCCCAATGAGGATCTGGAATGTCATTTGTAAACAGTTCACATTTGGATTAAATTTTTACTACACAAATTACTCTTTCCTTAACTGAAAGAGTGAAGTTGGATCTGTAAAAGGATAATTAAAAAATTAGCTGAGCAACAAGTTTGCAAGAAACAGCTTTTTAAACTGATTTAATCCCTTTCTCTGCTCAGAAATTATCTACAGTCAGTCTTTTGTTATTAATTCCTTCGGTACTCATCTTTGTTAGTCAGAAGTTTTGTGCAAACAAATTTCTCCCTACTCATTGCACACCAAATGCTGACTGTAAGTGTTCTCTTTAGCATTTTAATATGTTCACCACTTGATAGGTTCAAGCTGTGCAATTGGGTGTCTAAGTCACATGGTGTTGTTTATGTTCTCAGAATCCTTTTGCCCCTAATGATTTTCATATGGTTGAGACATAAATTTTGTTTCATGATTAAATGAAACTTGGCTCAGAGGAGCCAAAATTAATTTTTCAGGAGCATTTTGTACAAACAAAACTCCACTGACATAAACACATTAAAAAAGGGTTGTGAACACAGCCAGAGTGAAAAAAAAATCTATTTAAAAGATGCCAAAGTGCAAGAATATTTTTTGTCCAATAGCCATTTTTGTTCTTATCAGTGCCTAAAAGCCACAGATTGCAAATTTTTTTTGATTCAGTACGAGCTCGTACGTAATCTGTGGGCTTTACATAATGTAAACCTTCACATAGAGCAATTTTACTAAAAATGTGAAGAAAAATATATAATTTCGCACCACTGTTTGTGCATAAATATTTCCAGAGCCAGCTGTACTTCTGCCAGCTCTACACAATAAATAATTTTTTTTATTTCCACTCTCCTAGGAAAGCAGCTTTCTTTAAAACAAACCTTCACAATACATGTTGTTTGCTACCATTTCAAGGCCTGCTACACTAATGGAAAAGAATGTGCTAAATGTAGCATTATCATGCAGGTCAGGCAGGGCAGCCCGGTACACATTTTCCCACAATCTCTGCTCATTAACATCTAGTTCCCCCATTGTGCAGATTTTTGGCTCTGTTCCATCAGAGCAGGGAAGAAAAATGTTTACAATATGCAAACTTGGAGGGACACAAAAAAAAAAAGGGGGGGGGGTTTGACATGTCAGTCCTTTGGGATGAAAAGTTTCAAAGAGGAAGGTAAGTCAAAGGTTACTAATGGGATGTCTGCAACACCTGCTTTCAGTGGAGGTTTCATAAACAATCTTTACTTCTCAAGAACAGTTTGGCCTAGACAAAAAATACCAGCTAAAATATCTGTGGCTGGCTTGAGCAGCCTGGTACCTATGAACAAAAAGGTCAGGTTTGTTATATCCTAACATGGCCTTTCACCCTGCTTTTATTGATAAAATGAGGTTGCCTTGGTGGCCAATGTGTCTTTTCATGGGTTGAAGCGGAAGGCACTGGACGTGGCGTGCTCAGCCTCTGCAGGCGAGGAGGAGGAGAGGAGGAGGGGGAGGAGGAAGGTGATGCTCAGCATCGCTGCTGGAGAAAGCCCTGCTCTCTGAAGAGGAGGCAAACTGCTGCACGTGGGAGTGAGTTCTGCAAATTTCAGAAGTTTCCCAGCTCAGCTAAACGTTCCTCATGAGGCACTTTTGGTAATTGTGAGCAAGTTTCATAACTGTCATAACAACTCAGACATCTTCAGAACTAATGTTCCCCTGAAACAACCAATGCACATTTCTAAGATTTTAACATGGAGAAGGCAAGAAATGTGAAATCCTGCTAAATATTCATCAGATCACTACAGAACCTTAATGCACAGCCTTTACAAATGTCTTTTACTGAGAAAACATTCCTGAAACTGAAAAGCAATACCTTCCTCTCAAAGCAATGACCCAGGAACAGGGTTGTGTAAAATTCTTGTCCTACACCAGAGAAGTCCTGCAAAAAAATTGGCATCCAAGTTCCCAGAAATAGCTTCAGCGCACTCCCCAAGACATCATCCTTGTTGTCCTGCAAAAAAAGTGCAAGAGCTTCTACAAAAATTAAAAATATTTCCATTTTAATATAGAAGGAAGGAGAAAGCAGCATGATTGATAAAGCCACAAATTGGCACTTGGATCTGATTATACATGAAAACTATAACCCATAAAACTTTCTGACTTTTTTTACTTTCTGAGATAATTACATTTACATGAAGTTGGTATTGCAATAACAAAAAGGATGACATTTTCTCCACAGTAAAATATTATTAAATGTTATCTGCTCTCCTGTTATATTATCATATAAAATTCCTGATCAATAGCAACCAATACAACTGCATCAGCAGGAACTCTGTTATTAACCATTACCAAATCAAGTCCAGTTTAACACTCTATGTTTGTCCCCAAAGTTGGAAAGAAAAGGCCCCAAGATGATAAAGATGAATGTGGTTATTACAATACATAAAGGCACAGATAGAATTCCAGGAAGTTTTAGGGAAAATGGCTTTTTGGCTTTACTGCACTTTACAGTTTGTGGAACATGCATGTTTGCCACAGGTGACAGGAAATCAAATCTGATCTGATTACTTCAGCTGAATTTCATTTTCACAATGATAATCAATACCTGTTTCTCCAGAGAATTGCCAGCACCTCATATGCCATACAGGACATATCCGCCTGTAGAGGACACAGATGCAGAATGAGGTTTTTAAGAGAAATACCAAATGTATTTCTACACATGCATTTATTCTGACAGAAAATTTCTATACAATAACTTTTTGTGAGCTGTAACTGTCCTAAAAAAGAGATCAAGTACACTTATCTGGATACATCTTTGTGGTAATGATGACTCAGTCACGCTATGTCTAAACTGGATTGTATCTGGCCAGCATAGATAGAACACAGAATACTTCAGGACTAACAATCATGAAGAATTTAGTATCTCTTAAAAAATCAGACAATGGATGCTTTTAATGTAGTTTAGAGATGGCAGCAAACATTTGTTTCATGTGAAAACTGAAAGCTGGACAGCAAAGTAAACATAGAGAGTGCACTCTGTATGCCTTACAAATATAATCCAAGTTTATTTATAAATACACAAGAAGCTGAGAAATGTCTTCAATAAACTATTTGCATTTTTCATTTTTCTTGTTTGCAGATATGCAACTTTAGAACTTCATCTGGAGAGCTTAAGATAGTTTAGATATGTTTGTAAGGATGACCTTGCTTATTTCACAGAAGTTTTCCCTCCCTTGAATTCATTGAGCTTTCAATGCATTCAGTGGAGCTGTTTCTTTTTACACTGGACTGAGATCAGATTAGGCCCTTTTGTAAATGGTATGTCAAGAAACATGTTTTAGTCAAATGTAAGCCTTTAAGCAAAGGCTCTGCTTTTGGTTTACATAATGATATGCTATGGAGAATAGCTTTCCTATTTTATATTCCTTCCCTTCTTCTCATGCCGCCCATGACTCTTCTCTTTATGTGCTGCTTTAGATCTTTCCTTCTTGCTGTTCTTAGTAGAAAACCACATTTCATTTGTGCCCTTGAAACAGCATATCAATGTGTTCAAACTTCCTGCTTTTTGACTGGAAAAGCATTCAGAATTTCTGGTAGGACTTTCAGCTGGCCAGATGGCTGAACAGCTCACATTAACTTCTGCACAATGATGGGAGGAAGCACAGAAGAGCCAGCACTGGCTCCATCTCAGCAGGACCCTCAGCATAAGAAATCACTGCATTTTGGCCCAAGTTGTTACAAGGAAGTCAGGTACCAGCGTACAGGTGTTAAATCCGATGATCCCATACCCGACCAATGCCATTCCCTTCACTGTGTAACAAACAGACCAATTTAAAAAGATTTGAACACCAGTTTAAATGCTCAGAAATGGAAGCACAAACACCTGGAGTATCAGATTACCACCTGGGCTTTCTTCAAACCTTCAGGTTTTAATATTCTGTGCAGAACAGAAATGCTGCCATATCACTAGTTTTCTGAGCATGCAACTGCTCAGAACTAAAAGTTACTACTTGAACACTCAAGAGCATTGCCTATTTTCTTATCAGATTCAGCATCTGAGCAATATTCCTCTGCATCAGTTCTTTCAGGAACCTGTTTTCAGGACTGGATTTTTGCAACAAATCACTCTGCAAGAGTAGGGCTCTGGAAAGGGGCCTAGCGGAGAAACATGAATATGTGGTACGGGAAGCCCACCTCCCTTAGGGCAAAAATCTCAGCTAAAGCACCTTGGCAGCACATTAATAGCTATAAAAGACTCTTTCTTTGCTGACCACAAATATGCTGTGGTCAACAAGAGGTCTACTCACTGTTTTGTTAAAAACACTGATGATTTATTTTGCTTCAGCCATGTGTGAAACTAGTCACCACATTGTGAATAATAATATCCTCTTAGTCTCAATGGAGCTCTTTTCATACAGAAAGATCTGCAAAGCATTTAGCTTAATACTTGATATGGCAATCCACTGGCTGACCGGTAAAATATAGCCATATCTGGGATGGAACAGTGCAGTAAAACAACAATGCATGGCAGCAGAGGAGACAGAGTAGAAAAAAGAATCCATTAGGAACCAAAGCAAGAGCTGGAGTAAAATATAACAACGTCAATTAAGCATGAGCAGCAAACAGAGCTAAAATTATAAATATGAAGAGCACCCTGGAATCTGTGGCTACAGGAAAAAGAGAGTTTATCCAGCTTATACAGAGTTTATAGAGGATGAACTCCAACTGCACAGTGCCCTCTACTGTGAGATGAAATCCATAGATGATCAGAGGGGAGAAAATTATGTGTTAAATCACTTGGCCTGCTTGGTTTCTTCAGCACCATCCTGAGGTTGTAAAATCTCAGAAGAACTGAACTGGGCACGCAGGATCAAGCTGGAGTGCTCTGCTCTGTGCAGGATAGTTTGGCATCTGCTAGGCCTGCTCTCCATAACGCTTTCCAAAATGGCAAACGGGATGAGTACCAGAAGATACAGGGATTAAGTGCCTTTTAAACATCTACACTTCTAGTAATTTTGATATTGAGTGTCATCCATCTCATTAGCAGTTTGCAATACAGGCAAATTTACAGAACTGTATTTTTTTTTTTACACCTTTGAGAGGCAAACAAAGCCCAGTTGGCTAGGTCTTGCTCGGTGGGGGAAAAAACAACATCACTTCAGGGAAAATAATAATAATTACAAAAATTTAAAAAAACCTCACATCACATTTTGTACATGATGCTGCAACATATTCATGCTAAAAATTATAACAGTCCACCTATATTTCTGATATTTAAAATAGCTCCTGCTTTACTAGGGCATGTTATTTTCTCTTCTAAAGCATCCTAAATATCTTCTACTGAGTAGAATATACAGCAAGCTGAACTCATATTTCCATCAGGGCACATGAAAACACCCAGGAAGGTTTAAGCACAGGAAACATCTCAGGTGACCAAAAGAAAGAACAGTTAGTTCAGTAGACAAACCTCACTTCTGTTCAGGTGGCTCATTTGAGCCCTACAGTGGTTTCTTGTGGTAAACCCTGGCAGGAGTTTTATTTCTCCTACACCTCAAACTCACACACTCTGCCTCAAGAGTTGGGAGATCCCAAGAGGTTTGCAGCTGCTGTAATGTTTTTCCCTACCACCTTCTAGCAACTTGCAGGAAACAAAGCTTCTTCAAGGAGTTTGATTCATTAAAAAGCTGCCTTTAACTCCATCCTAAGGCACAGTACTTTTACCCTTTTATCCTCCAAAATAAACATAAAACAAGTATGTGAACACCCATTCATTCCAGAACAGACATCCACATGAGCATGGACAGGACAAAGCTGTGGTGAAGGGCATCAGTGCTGACTGTCTTACTGGAAGTATTTAAATGGAATAAAAGTCTGTACGGAGCAAAAACAATTTTCTGAACAAATCTTGTGGAAGAGGAGAGACACCAAGAAGTGCCCTCTCTTTCAGAACCCTCTGCCCACCAGGTGGGGGACAAATCACTTGCCCAGACCTCTGCACAGTCCTTTGGTGGTTTTAAATAGTGCCAGGCTGAGCAAGGCACTTGTTGGACTTCAGTTTCCAGAGGACTCCTGAGCCACCCTTTATATGCATAAAGGAGGCGCATAAGTTGCAGTTCAGTCCTAAAACCATACCTTTGTACATATCCTTTTCTGTGCACTGCGGGTTTCTCAGCAAATATCGTTACTTTCAAGTTGCATAACAAGTGAAACTTAAGCTAAAAACGTGAAAGGAATCAAAGCAAATAAACAGAAAAATCTGGAGAGCTGTAAGGAATAATTTGGAAACATGATTGTTTTCCTAGTTGTGGAGTTTTCCTATGAGAGTCCCCAGAGGATTTCAAGATGCTTATATCCTGTACATTTCAAGAAGTAGCTTTAGCAATCTAGTCATATCTGGTGGCAGTGATTTTGCTGGAGATGGGATCTAGCTAGGGGAGATGGTGAACAGCCCAGTCCTGAAGGTGACCTGTTGCACTCCCTCTCTAGCACACACGCAGACATTGCTGCTGCTGTCTGTGTGCCAAATGTTTAAAACCACTCTTCTCCCCTGCTTTTATATATTTTTTAATCCTTGGAAAGTCTTTGTGGTGTGGCAGGGAAATACAGAGTTGGGGTAATGCAGAGAAAGAGGGAAATTTCTATATATGCTGTATATAAATAATTCCAAAAGGTCAAATTACAGCTTGCTTTACTTTGAAAGGAACAATGTTCTGTACTTCCTGCTCTTTTGAGAAATCAGGCCTCCTTTTACATGCTCAACCAAGATCCCTTTTAAAGTTCTAGACTGTACATGAATGTTATATGTAAAATCACTGTCAGAGATATCAAATCCCTTCTTTATTATACTTGGAAAAAAAAATCACAACCTCTTCTGTTACTATCTCCTGGCTAACTGATTTGCTTTAATTTTCTACTAGCAAGGAAAAGGCTGAAAAGAAACACATGATTTGTACTCTAGAAAGGCTTTGAAATAAACCAAACATTTGCTGCGTTCAATAATGTTTTTTCACTGCTTCAATCATAGCCCAATAAGCACAATTACCAGTGGAGTTTTTGGATAAGTAAAGAGCCTTTTTTTAACACAGAAGAGAAAAACAACTTGTTTACACTTTAGCAGCTGCTTAAAGATAACAAATGAACTTTAAAAAGGCACATACTAATATCAACACATGATGTTCCCCAGGCTTGAAAATAAAAAATCAGAGCTCCATTAGGCTTAGACACTGATATTGGATTAAAAAGAAAAACAGTCTTTTCCTCTTGCATTTCTGGAGACAGACATTGTTTGCTGAAGAATGTAAAATTCAATCCCCCAGGGAATGCCAGAGGCTTTTTGGCAGACTCTCTGAAACTCAAGTCAACTCCTTTCTATAATAACTAACATTAGAAAGAAAAGGGGGGAAAAAAAGGAAGAACAAGAGGAGAAAGAGACATAATTACTTTCAATGTTTACATGGCTCTGGCTTTTTGAATCTGAAAAAGTATCAGTCTGCAAAGATTGGACCTAATCTAACTTTAAGAAATTGACAGGTAGACCTGAACTAATTATTCTCAGGGGGCAGTTAGTCTTCATACCTCTTCTTAGAACAACAATGGGAAAGAACATGCAAGTTTATAAGAAAAGAAAAAACTGTGATGTCTCATATTTGTTCTTTTTCAAGCTCTGTGCCATCTAACAATATCAGCTTTGTGTTTAAAAAGCCTAGTTAACCAGCCTAACATCAGGGTGGGCATGCATTTCACTGTGAACATCCCTACAAACATGGTTTAACAAATGTTCTCCATTCAAGCTGAACAGATGGAAGAAAAATTACTCTAGGCATAAATTTTATGGATGCTTAGCAGTAAGAGTGCTCAGGCTCAGGAGGGTAGAAGTTGCTATAAAACTGACTTGCTTACTTGGGTGTGCAAACCAAGGCTTTCTCCATCCCAAGGAACTACAGACTAGCAAGGCAGCTCCCATATTTCTGGGGCATACAGAGCCTCATTGGTAATTTTAAAAATATCTCTTGCTGAGGGGAATTCTATATCAGTGTCAAAAAAGATTAACAAGTCTCTGGTTGTGCTACCCTCCTGTATAGTTCTTTTTTATGTTTAAAACTTTAAAAGTGTAATTCTAACTCAGATCCAATCCCGTGAATGTGAATAGATCTAAATTGATCTCCTATAATGACATCAGTGAAAAGTTTTGTTCGCTTGCCCTAACTTCCTGTAAATAGATGTTCTTACCACATATTACTAACAATTATAACATGCATCAGTGCAAAGGCTGTAGAAGCAAGTGTGCAAGTGCATTAGTTCAGTTAATTTTGTATATGTGCTTTACAGTACTTACTGGCTCTATTTGATTTCTTCAGATTGTGGTTAAGTGATTCTTTTGACTTGCAATGGTCACCTCAAGCAAAGCTTTTTGGATTATGTGTGGAAATTTTCAACCAATCTCAGCAAGACTGCTGTTCAGCAATATTGTCTAACTAGATCACTAGCTAGATTAAGCAGTAAGAATACCCACAAGACATAATTAAAGCAAAAATCTACAACAGCTTTCCATGCCCAGAAGGAGTACCTGAAGCACTTCTGGCTGAATTTAAAAATTTAAACAATCTAAGTAATTTTTGCACAGAGAAGGTGGTGCACTGGTCAAATAACTTGTGGCAGATAGTTTGCTGAAGGGCAGCTTAGAGAAACTCAGCTGCAACTAAGGGTAGGCTGTTGTTTTTTTGTTTTTTTTTTAACAGTGTGATTAGCCTTCCAGAATGACCAGTTCCTGAGACATTTTGCTAAGGAAAGATAAAAAAGGGAAAAAACCCAAAAGACAACAAAACAGAAAACAAAACATAAAAACAGTTGTGTCATTTGCATTTCTTAGACTACTTTGAAGCATCTATTGCCTAGAAAAGATGAGACAGGGAATTACGGAGTTTTACCCATCTTTCATGCTAACATATGAAAAAAAGAGTAACAAATATATTTTCTGTAAAGGCATACCAATCTTCCTTGTGGACTTTTGTAGAGGTTCTAGTTGTTGGTTAACAGCATCTTTTAGCAAAGACAATACAGCAGCGTGGATGGGCAACTCAGATAGCAAAAGCTCAGTCGTAATCTATAGGAAGAAAGAAAAAAAGTTTTTCACAGATTCTGAGATTACATGCCTATCAGTAATTCTAAGTACACAGGAAAGGTTACTGCACCAGGGATTCATATATTTATCAGTTAATCTGTCCCAAAGCCATGGAAGGTAATTAATGAAAAAGATAGTCAGGCATGGCTTCAGGCAGTAATTCAATATTACTCTAAATCTCTGCATGAGCAAACCTGTGAACCAAAGAGGAAATGCATACTGTACAAGGACACTTGGGTTCTGAAATGTGATCCCCTGTGGAGTTTTCAGATGAAGCACTTTTCCAGTGATTAACTCAGTACATTTGAATTTCATTATTTAATGTTTTAGGTGACTGGTTATTTGTGGTGCACTGAGAGGAAAACCAGTTTTCCATGAATAAAATCAGAGTAAAAGGCAGATAACAACTAAGCCATTTCAGGTCATTCGAATTCCCATTGCTCCTTGCAGAGCTAGTAGGACATTCTGGTGGCAAAAGATCCATGCTAAGATACATAGAACTTCTTTTCATTCTGGTAGACATTCTCCCATAGAGTTCATTAAGAATCAGCAGAGAGAATCATTTGGGCTTTTCAGGATTTTTCAGTGTGCTCTGGAAATGCCCCAGTTACACCAGCTTCTACAGTGGAACTGCAATCTTCTGCTCCAGGGCCCTGCATGCTGAGTCCAGCCAGACTGTTGAACTCTCATAATTTTTATAAAAGAAGCTCTCATAATTTTTATAAAAGATAAAATTTTTATAAACTGCCTCCAAGGTGAGGCAAGGAATGTGGTTGGCACACACCTCTCCAGGATTTGGAGACAGGCAGAGAGTTATTTCCCTCTCTGCCCATTTATTCCTAAAAAAGAATCAGCTGAGATAATCTGAGGTATTCTTCAAATTAAAAGATCTCTGCAGAGAAGCCCACTGGATGTGTACATCCTTTGCCAACAAAATGATTTCTTCTGCCATCCTTCTTGGGAAACAAAATACCAATTATTGGATAATGAGACTGGAAATCCAGCGAAGAAATCCAGATAAGGGTTAGATTAAAAATGAAATCAAATTTCAGAGCTTTCAAATTGTCCCTTTACTGCAACATAAGTCTCCCTGCTAAATTCACTGGGCTCTACATTTTGTGGGATACACTCCATCAGAAAGTGGTATTTTAAGCCTGTTTATGTTCTTTTAGTTCAAGAGTATTTTCATGGGCTGCCTTTCTCTTTTAGAGATCAAAGACAGAATTCAGACTGCACTGACAAATTCAATTCTGGATTACATATGGATATGAAGCGGTGTTTCTGTACCATGAAATTTTTTCATCTTTCACAGAAAATCTTTTCCTGTTTCCTGTTGGGATGAAAAAGAAGGCCCTAAAAGTTTTATGCAAAAAACCAAAAACTCAGGAGAGACTGATGCAGTCTCAGTTAAAAACCTGGTGGTCATTGCTCTCATCTGTCTGATTTGGACTAAAGACCTAAGTTTCCACAGATGAGGGAACACTGGTAAATAAAGGACTTCTGAAATTTCTATCAGCAGAAATTCTGTCTGGAAAAGTGGTAAAAGTCTAATCAAAATCAAAATCATAGCATTTGTATGAAAATATAAATGAAGGAAATGAAGGACAAATTCAATCAAATGGGGTCAGTTTTCATCATTCCCCTCACCAGAAGCAAAACAGACATTCACTACAGATGATGAGACACTTGAAAACAAAATGAAACGACCCCCTCCGCCCCAACCCCCCCTACCCCCACCCCAAACCCAGAAAGGCAGCAGCTACACCCATTTCTACTTCTGGTATTCTGATCTGCACTATCCTTACTTCCTAGATTAATAAATTACCAGGCAGTAATTATTACATTTTCAAATGTTATATATAAAGATTTTCAGATTTTGGGCATGAACATTTCAAAGCATTATCAACTTAACTAAAGACTTTCAAAGTTTGGTACTTAATATACTTTCTGCACAAACAAACAAAAAAATATCTGCCTTTTTGACCTTAACTCCCCAGAAAGTCAGGACTGCAGCAGCACCTCTGCCCTCCACCCAGAAAGCCCCAACAGAGAGCCCCTGCCTGAGGCTGGTTTTGCCCCAGTGCAGCACCGCAGAGGTGCCTCTGTGGGATGCTGGTACCCAAAGAGATGAAGGCGAGGCAGCTCTACACAGCAAGGCCCTCTCAAGAGCTTCATCTGTGTTTAACAAGGTGCTGCAGAGCAACGTGTTTGCTTTCTGCACTGCCAGGACTGTGCCAGGTGATCCTGATATCCACATGGAGCCCCAGTGCATGGCACAGCTGTGCCCAAGAGAGGAGTGCAGGAGGCCTTTGCATGGAGGGCACTGATCGTGGCAACAAGGGCTGGGAAAACTTGTTCCATCTACATTATACTGAGAGTTGGCATCTGTCACAAGGACTAGATGATGACTTTTGATTGGCAAAAGATACACCTAGAGTGTTGAAACCTTTGAGATGCTCTGACAGTTCCATTTAATGTTTAAAAATCTTTATTTAGATATATATACAACAAGAGTTCTTTTTTTTTTTTTTTTTTAATAAAAACCATGATATGGCACCACTAATCTCAGGCCCCTGTGTCTTATTCCAGAGGTGGAAACACTGAGCAGAACCTTTTTTTAATGTTCAAGTGATAACCAATGTCACTCTGTATCATTCAAACTCTAAATAGGACTCATCATAATTTAAATAGAAAATTCATTAAAAGTACTGCTACAATTTTAATAAAGGTATTGTTTTAATAAAAAAAAAGCTAAATGTCAGAGTGTAACTATTGTGATGACTGTACAGTTTCCACATTATAAATAAAATACATGTGTTTTGAACAAAGACTAGAGCATGCTTCACATATTTCTTCAGTTGTTGCTTAACATATCTGGAATATATTAAAAAGTCCTGTAACTCAAGCAATGCACACAAGCCATGAAATGCACACTTTGTACAGAGGACTAGTGTGCACTCAGTAACGCTTTTTTCAAAGGGACACAATTACTGTGTGAGTGACACAGAACCCAGAACAGACACACCAAATTGCATATTCAACTCCTGCATTAGGTGAGAATTCCTCTCCAAAATTCAACTTTCCAGGCTGAGTTCTCATTCCAAATACTCTCCTTAAAGAGTAAGGTTTGCTACCAGCAGACTTTGCTTTCTCTATTTGGTTATGGCAGCTTTACTCAACCTGAGGTTAATGGCGCAAAACTGGAAGGACAGAATTTCTGTAAAATAATGACAGTAAGTTTCCCTTGTTCACAGGCTGTTCATTCATACACTTCCAAGTCAATGACAAAGATTCCATTGATTTTAGCAGTGACAAACCACTACCCATATGAAATACAGGTTTTGACCCCATCTTTAGCATTCATATATATTCTTGGAGTTACATATTTCTCAATAAAACTTTGGAAAACAGGCTGTATCAAACTATAGAAAAATGTCTGTATTTATCTCTCTGGGGAAATCACTTAGATGCACAGAGAAACACAAAGACTGTAGGGATTTGCTTATTTGCACACGGAGATGTTTGTCCTCAAATTCAATTCACAAACAAATCACAAATCTAAGAGGCAGTGAGATAGCAATGTGATTAATCATATCTTGTTTATCTTTAGTGCATCCTGGGAACACAGATCAGCAACACATTTCCCTTCGGGCTTCATTCAGCCTGCTCTCAAAAACAATGAAAGACGCCAAAGACTTCAGTGGTGAGTTGAAATCAGACATATGATTTCTGAGATGCAGCTAAGAAGTCAGGGCTTCAGATAGGATTTGTTTCTTAAATAATTATTTGTACTAAAATAAAATTTCACTTCCACTGTATTCAAGCTAAGAACACCTTCAGTGTTCAGTCCTGGGGGACTGTTTGTACTTGATCAGAATAATCCATGTACTCACAAAAAAAGATGTAGTGGAGAATAATTCTCTGATTTTTATCAAAAAGAAAGACTAAAACTGCTGCAGACTTTGGAAGTCTGACATAAACATTTATTTGTTTCTTTCAAGAGTTTTATTACTTCCTTGCTATTTAACTGCAAGTTTCTTAAACAAAAGGGGCAAATACTAAAACGCTTTTGTAATAACTGCAAACTTTTAACATTAAAATTGCAGAAACAATCCATTTTTAATAAGTTTGTCTTGGTAACCTTGTATTTTGACCCAAGGTGAAAGGTGAAGATTAAATCTCTTCCACCTTTCTGAATGCAGCTGCTGTGCACACAGACTTTAATTGATGTGAGACTCAGCTTTGTAACCCAAGCCCATCTCCCGCCTGCAGCACTGAAAACGTGCGATTCAAGGCTCAGTTACTGCTGATAGCAGGGCCCTCTCAGCTGACGGTGTGGACAGGAGAATAAAGTCTTTGTCACTATCTATTCTCCATCAGAGTGACTTTTTTCTTCTTCATAACTCCAGTATTCAGGTCAGGCCTATAATGGTGGCCTCTCAGCAAGCAATGATATAAAGTGAAGCAAACTGAAAAATGAGACAAACAACCCCTGAGTGAGCACAGTGGGGATGCTGAGCAGAGACCCACCTGACACACCCTGGGCACTGTGTGTATGAGTTTCTGTGGGAAGAGGGGTTTGGACAAATTAACAGTTTTTTCTTTCAATTCTCTTTTGCACCTGACTGAGTGCAAAGACACCCCAAATCTGAATTCCTTCTTTTTCTCCCTAAGTACAAATATCTGTACATTAGGGCTGCTGCTGGTAGCCTTGGAATCATGGCAGCTCTAGCAAAGTAATTCTTTAGGTGTTTCAACCATAGCCTTGACTGCTTGAACAACATTAGTACTCTGGGTGCTGGCCTAGAAATGTCTCTCTGAAATCAGGGACCAAATCAAGACACAATAATAGAAACTGACAAAACAGGTAAGGTTACTCAAGCCTTTTTTAAATTTAAACCACATCTTCTCATATGCAGGAGTATCTAAGTGCATCAGGAGTTACTCAAAACTATTTTAAAAGTCCAACTTGAATTTGAATAAACTATACATACATGAGGGTCTAGTCCCAAAGCAGCATCTCTAATACATGACAACCAAACATACCTGCTGAGTTTAGATGGACAACAAGTATGTCCTACACACATTGGACTTATTACCTCAAAATGAGAAGAAATCGATTCTTTTTTTATGCTTACTGGCAAACATGAAATTTGTACAAAAATATTTCCACCATACCACATTCACCTTTTAGACAGGAGACTTTAAGATGTAATATATATGCCTAATATAAACAGTCTGCGTTGTTTGCACTTGAAAAAGAAAGAATTGGAAAACAAAAATTAAAAAAAAAAGGACCCAAAAGCCACGGAGTAGAACCAATGAACAGCATGTGCTTGCAGTCTAGTTTTCCAAGTCATATCTTTCTGGCAGGTCAACTTATTTTAGAGAAACTTGGCTTTTATCACTTTGTGATTTTAATTCCAACATTTGGCAAAATTTAGTTTTCTAATCACTGGCTGAGTTAAGAGGTCCAAATTACAAATGTGAAGACTTTTGCCTGCTTCCTGCCAGGGCCAGGTGACAGCAGTGGGTCTGCTCGGGGGTTTCCAGAACACCCGACTCTATGTGTAACTAGACAGCATCCTGTTTAAAGGCCAGTGTAGTATAAACTATGCTTGAACTAGGGGACATTTCTGAGGACTCTCAAACCACTCCAGTAATCCCCTGAGACTCCAGATGCATTCACAGAGCAGCATTTCCAGAGGATCAACCAAACGCTCCGAGGCTTATTGTAGGCAGTTCAGAGAGTGACTGCTTTTTTTCGCCTCCACTGTGAACAGAACTATTTTAATGTGAGAACTACAAGCATTTTATGATTAATCACTGTCCAATTATGCCTTATTATTAATTATACATCTCAAAAGAGAAAAAAATAAAACTGAACTTCACAGCTCTGAGTGTTAAACTCATGAGACAAGAAAATGAAGATGCCCAAGGATGCTGAGCTTTTGCTAAATACTGCTGGATTCAGCAATGTTTTTAAGGGCCCTAGGCAATCAGTTTGGTCATTGACTTTGTTAATACTTGCCTCTTTTTTGGACAGTGGCAGGAGATGTGTCACTTAGGAACCTGAAAGACCTCAGACAAATGTCTGTGAAACAGTGATGGAGTGTTTGTAAAACTTCATTCCCATGCAGCTGGCAGGTATGTACCAGCACCAGCTTGCAGACACAGCTGGAGCCTGGCCTCTCCCTGCTGTCCTCTGCTAGTTAGATGGTCATAATTATGACATCAAAGTTATCACTCCATGAGAAAATATTTTTTTCCAAAGACTGTGGCATTTTGTGCACAACAATTATTCCTGCAGCCTCCTCAGAGCTAACTGCCAATCAATACCTGATTTTAGACAACATGGATTGGAATTTTTTAAAGGCAGAAAAATTTCTTTCTAGGGGGCTGTCTAAGAAGAGTTATATTAAATATTACTTACTGTATGACCTGATTCCAAATGACTTGCTAATTAAGCACCAAGTCATCTGTTAATTGAAGTAATTACAGAGGGTTCAAGAGACCTTGAATCATAATATTATTCACAACCTGAAATCTGCCATCCTGTTATGTTATGAAATTGATGACATATCGTCTACAGAGGCCAGAGATGGAGGTGAAGTGACAAACTTAACACCAATAACCTAGTCCTAAATTACCTCCTGAGTCATTACCAGCATCAGCTGGTATCTGAATAAAGGACAGGAGGAAAAGATAAAAATAAAATCACTAGGGATAACTCCTATTTTAATACAAAACCTAATTCAGGAAATAGGCTAAGGTTGTGGGGCATTAATAAGTTAACTCAGGGTTAAAAGGCAGCCAGTTACTGAAAAAGAATTACGTAGTTATAGGGTATAATATGATCCATTTGTCAGAGAAGTTTTGCATTTAAAGCCATAGCCCACTACAGTGCTGTTAAGGGCCACAAACTAGCTTTATTCAGACCAAAAGCTCCTTATCTCTTTTCTTTTCCTACAGATGTAATATGCTACAGGACAGGATTTAATTCACAAAGGTCCTAAGTAAATGAGTTCTGTAAAATCAGAAAGAATCAACTTACTCCTTTCTCTCCATTCCTTACACTAAGAGGACAGATTCTTGTTTACCCCACAGGGTATTACCTTTAAGAAGGAAAAAAATTATTGAGAAAAAAAAACATAAATTGACCCATCATCTTTTTTACTACAGAAACACTGAATTAAATGAGGAGGTGGAAGTATTTTTACGATTCTACTTGTAATATCTGCAGTAAATTTAGCCTTGCCTTAGTTTCCATGGTCTTGCTCAATTCCATTTCTCTAGATAACGGGATCCAGCAAGGTTCACCATCAGTTTGTGTAGGAACCCTATATGTTACTGAAGAGAAAAATCCCACATGACTTAAGTATAATTTTCTTACTATACCTGCTCCTCTGTTCTTTGATTTGTCTAAGAAAAAGTAAATTGTTCTTGTACTATAGATGGTTTCAAGCCATCCACATCACCTTGAACACCAAGGGCTAAGGCTGTACCAAAGCACTGGTATAATGAGACCACTGTTAGACAACAGAACATTAGTCTTGTTTTCTCCAAAGTTCTGAGCCCTTTCTCTAATATAAGTTTGCTCCACTGCCTGCACACCAGAAGGAAAAAGCATTGCTGGCCAGGGTTCTCTTGAGCAGCTTATGACCCTTGCATTTCTCAGAGGAGCAGATCGTGCCACCTCCCAGACACTTCTGTTGTGCACAGCTTACTGACAGGAGCACTTGGACCTTGCTGTTCACACGTGGTACCTTTGCAGCAGCGAGGGCAGGGGATACTGAGAAATGAGGGAGAGTGCCGAGTGCCATCCTCTCAGTCGCTTCACCACAGCAGCTGGTACAGTCAGGCTGATAGGCCTGGTAGAAGAAGAGAATTCTTTAAGGTTTGGGCAATAAGCAGGGTGATAAAGACATTAAGGACAAAGACTTCCACTGAGGTGACATGAAAACAAGTATAGAAGGAATTGCCAAGGGGAAGGTTAATTATGAGTCTTAGGGAGCTGTCATTGGGCTTGATAGACTAGAAGGAGAATTTGAGGTCCTTCCAACCCATTAAACAATGTCTTCCCAAGAAGGCCTAATTGAATAAGATTTGAGATTAGTATTGAAGAACTTCTACTGGAACCTACTGCCTCACACATTCTACAAGGGGTCAAAAGGACTCAAAAGAAGACAACTGCAATCAAGGGCACTTACTTATGATTGGAATATCAGAAGTAGATCATGAGTGGGATACTTGGTTTGAGTAGGATTCTCAGGTACCTAAGGAAAAAAAATAAATTAAATTTTAGTCTAATTTGCAGATTCAGAGTCACTTTTGAGGTAGATAGAAACAACTACATACCCTCTTTTCCCAGGAACAAACAATCGTCACTGAATAAAAAAAGGACGTAAATGTAAAGACCAGATGTTATCCATAAATGTGGCTCTGTATGATTTAAAATCTCTCAGTTTAACCTAATAAAAAGCACTTCTTAGAATTTCTTAACCCTGAGATAAAACATGTGTGATACAGAATGTGGAAACTTCCAACAAATAAACATCAATAAATTTCTGGTATCAAATTCATTTGGCTACATAATTATTTGCCATGCAATACAGAGTGAAAAACACTCTCTTTATTCATCCCATGGAGCCAGTCCGCAGATTAATTTAAATGCTTGTCTCTCAGTGGGAGTTGTCTGTTTAAAGTAGTTTTGAGGGTCTGGGCTACAGCTCTCAGCTCTTCATTGACTTAAAAAATGTGGTGTGGCTGCTTTATGCAGAAAGGGACTTTAACCCAAAACAGCATCTTTGTAAGAGGATTAGAAAAATTCCATTCTTTTAATGACTGGCTAGATGTTTGCTCTCCTTTACTTAATACTCTTTGTCTATTATTCTTAATTATCAACATAAATGCTTTCAACCAATGTTGTAAGTAATCTGTCATTTTATCCAAGCTTTTGTTGAATGGTTCTTTTGAAATGATCTGATTATTGATTTCTTTAGGAGACCACTCAGCTAAATCCCCATGCCTGCCCATATAACAGCCCCTCTGCTGCTTTTGGGAGGTTCCTCTAAGACTCATGGTGAGTTTAGCTTAGTGCTAGCCCAGGCAAATCAGGAACTTCACTGGATGGTAAAGATGTGCTTAGGACTGCCAGTACATACTGGCACAAAACCTATTTCTAAATGTCATTAATAATACCTAGCAATTTGTGCCACTTTTTTTTTTTTTTCCCCAAACATTAATGTTTTCACAGTGCCCTCATAAAGATGGAAGCTTCCCCCCCACAAAATCTTGTATACCAATCAACTCCCTTGGATCCTAAGTAACTTAAAACTAATATTGGACATTAGCAACAAATATAAAAAATCCTGGCTGAGGACTAAATTTCACACCACTAATATAGTCCTATGTTACGGGATACTGTGTGATAACAGGCCTTTTAAAACAGCCAAGATATATTTTGTAATTTAGAAAATTACTCTGAGGAACCATTTGTCAGTTTAATGAAAATCTGAAACTACAGGTTTGTATAACAGAATTATTTGTAATGGCTCTGCTGGAATGATTTCTTTCAGATGGGTTATTTGAAGGATTGAAAGAGGGATTTCACAGCTGAAAGAAAGAAAGGATTTATCCTAAGACCCATGTAAGCAAAACACGTTTAAATTTCATAATACAGGGCCTTTGACTCTGTGGGACTATTGTTTTCACATGTCTTGAGATGCAGGAGATACTTCTATTCACAAGTCTATTCAAGAATATATTGAAAGAATTCCATGCCCTTCGAATGCAGGTGTTCATCACCCACAGAGGACAAAGTGCATTTACTTATTGCATTGTAACCTTATAGAGGTACAAAGAGTTACAAGGGGTTGTGTCACATCCCTGCCAAGACAGAGCTATACAGTATAGAGAAAACCTGTTTCTGAGACAGAGGAAAGACTCAGGCCTCAGAAAGATGAGACGGATGCAAATAATTTATAAAAAACCCCACATAGCTCAGAGTAACAACATGGTCATCCAGAAAGCTGCCAAGAATCATCAGTCTCTAAATTTAAAACATAATTTCACAACAGGGGTGGTGACCTTATGGGAGAAAATGAGTCTTGACAATCCCCATGTGTAAGTTTGCTGCTTAAGCCTTCGAATAACATTGTTAGTAACAGCCCCTTACACTGTTCATTGTTCAATGTTAACTTTGGAGCTCAACGTGTGTATGCATGGTGGTGGGGGGCATTTACAATACTTTGGGTTGGGGCTCCCTCTACCTATGTGATCATTTCCCTTCAGTCCTTCAAAGGGAAGGTAATTTTCATTCCTCATTTTATTTCTTTCGCTGCAATTGGAATGGTTTTGTCACCCATTTGGTGGGGAATAAAAACATTCTATTCTGACAATCCAGAGACATCCCAGTGCCAGGCCCATGTTAACAACAGGCTGCAAAAAGTGCTGTGAAGCAAAATATTATTACAAAGCTCTAAAACAGAAGAGTTCAATTCCACACAGCTTCTGCTCTCACCAGCAACTTCTTGGCCAGTGAGCTGTGCCCGTGACCGAAGAGTGGCACTTAACAGACAGGAACAAATTATATGGGCACAGATGCAAGAGCACATCTGATGCACTGAGAAAAGGAGCAGGTGGGATGATGGTCCCAAAGCTCTGACCGGAATTGCAGCAAATAAACAGCAACAGTCGGGAGAGTGACATGTGTAAAGGGCGAGAGGCAGCGCAGTTTGACATCTTTGCCATAAGGGCTAGCTGGGCCAAGTGACAGCTCATATCCTGGCCTCTCACAGCTGCAGGTACCATATTGTACCCATTCTTCCCCTAAAATACTGCTGAGCAGTCAATATGCAAACACTGCTGTTTGGATTCATGGCAAGAAGTACTTTTTGGGGCATGGGCTACCAAAGGATATTGAAATACAAGTTCTGCTTTTGTTATGGGCCCAATTCCCTACCCCTTGGATTGAAACCTTCTCCACATCACATAGACTTTGATTGTACTGTACAAATATATTTTCAGGATGTGCAGTGTTGCTCTCTGGCCTGTTGTAATGAAAGTGCCAATGTGTAAAGTAAGGTGTTTACTTGCCTTCTGCTACTTGGGCTATAATTGTCTCTGGGGGGAAAAAAAGATTAAACCACATTTCTGAACCAGAAATCTAAAGTGCTATTATGGTCACAGCCATAGCAACACTAGAACTATAAGAAATGTAGCCACCTCCACTATATGATTTAAAATAAAACCATAATTATCATACTCTTCTGGTAGCTAGGTAGAAAATTATGCATTGCATTTGTGCCTCTTGTAATTCTACACAATTTGTTCCAAATCTGTTATTTGACAAGAGTGGGAAAGCACAACCAGTGGCTGGTATGCAAGGGAGTGTCTTGGGAACTGCCATAAGGTAAATAGATGTTAGTGAGTCCCTGGCCCCAAAGGCCACTCTGCAGAAGCTGAGCAGTGTTAAACACAGTGCACTTGCCAACCTGCGAGCCACCTGCAACTTCCTCCCTCTGAGGCAAACAGCAGTGCTCAGCAGACCTCAGCTGCATGGAAAGTATGTTTATGCACAACCTGTTTTCCCAGAAGGGTACAAAATACTGATTTGAAGCAGCTTAACAATAAAGCAATGATAATAATAGGACATTATCCTCCTTAGCACAGTTCTGCAGCTAGAGAGTGCATTTTTGGTTCAGCTGCCTTCTATAGGAAAAAAGGTTGCCTCTTAGATTACAATTTACCCTGTATTACTGTGTTTATAGCATTTCTCCACCCTCCATACCACCCAGAGTGAAAGAGAGTTCATGACACTTTTGATGTGTATTTTACAAAGAGTGCATTTTAAATAAGCCCGGGAGGTTAACTCAAGATCCTTTAATCCCAGCATATATCTTTGTTAAGGAAACATAGACCAAACCATTGAAAACCCCAGCCAGAAAACAGGTCTGAGTAAATCCCTCACCCTGGAAAAAAAAAAAAAAAAGAAAAAAAAAAAAGAAAAAAACCATCTCAGACCAAATTTGGTGATGTATATTTGGATTCTTTCTGCAGAAAACCCTTGGAGGGCAGTGGGTCAGTTCTCCAGCCAAAAGGGGCTGTGGGTCTCCTGCCCCAGCAGCAGCCTGGCACAGCAGAGTAGGATGCCTGTGCCCTCACAGGTTTGCAGAACTTTGCGGGTGCCTTGGGTGACCCCCCCAGTTCCCTTCTGTCCCCAGCAAGCTCCTGGCATGCTGCCTCGTAGAGGAGGCCATGGGATATTGGGAGCAGCACAAGGTCTGACAGCAGAGCATCCCACACCACTCAGGCAGCTCTCTGACAGGAAAACTTGCAAAGATGAACAGGTATCTATGATCAGGACTGACTGAAATCAATTAGCCTGTCCCTCTTCCCTGTTTTTTGTACTATAATGTTTTTTTCACTTAAAGGACCCCTATATTTATGCATGTAAGTAGGTGCTGCCCTAGGTTAAAGTTGACCCTAAGCCCTGGAAAAACAACCCATTTTGATACAAATGACCTCCCTTACCTTCTCTGACAGCTAAATGTATGTCTTTTATTCACCAAGTGAAAATGACTGGGCTAATGGGCTGGCACTATTGTGTCTCTGTCTGAAGAAGGATTTTTGGAGCCACTACACAACCTAGTCCAGTTAAAATCCTTCCCAAGACCTTTTGAAACCTCAGTATCTCCTCCTTCTGTAGTTGCCTCTATTTTGGAACCATCAGTCCCAGGAAGAGCAGGGCATAACTGCACAGCAAGCTGAAATGCTTTGAGTCTCTGGTTTAGTTATTCTGCAATGTTTTTTACTAAAGCACCATAAATAGTATGGTACTTTTTATTGAAGTACCATAAACTAAATTGTTGTCAACAGTTTTCTCTACTGAAACTAGTAGTGGACAATGCATGTGAATAAACACCTTCTCATACAAAGGTCCACATAAAATTATGTTCAGCTTAGGGAGGAGAGTTTTCTCTGTTTGACAAAAATGAAAACAAATTTATTTGGGGGAATGAAGAAAAGGAGAATTTCTGGCTGTTTTTTACCAAACCCTAATGCTTTCTGTTGAAGTACAAATAAGTCCTTATTTGTACTTCCACAGAAATATCACCTTACCCATAGAAATATTTTTTTTTATTAAATTATCCAAATCCAGTTTTACTACCATTGATTTGTGATTTTTCCCCCTTGCACGGGCTTGCTCCTTTTTCTCTGAACGGTAATGAAAAGACACATCAGTTAAAGTAAATCTGTCACAAGCCAGAATTTGATCTAGTAATCAAGCACATCTAAATTAACATTTCATAAAAAGGTTTTCAAGTCTTTTTAATAAAGACTATTTCTAAGCAATAACATTTGTTTTCATTCTTTTATGTCAGCCTGGAAAGAAAAGCAACATGGAGAAAGCAGAAAATAAAACAATTAGTATATAAAATATGATAAAATAGATGCTAGAGGAATTTATCCTCTTTTGGAAAATGAGCTCAGCTAAAGTAAACTGCAGTCTCTACAGGCTAAAATACTTGAATTCCTAGAAATATTTGCATGCCTAGAGGTAAGCCCTTACCCTCTGCTCTGGGTTTGCTAATTCTTCCCACCACAAATGATATGCTGTCAAGATAAGATAATAAATTTTCAGTATAGCTTTTGTGAATTGCTGATCCAATCTATGATTAATTAAAATGTTTTAGCAATTTAATTTATATTTCACTAGAAATGCTGCTTGCTCTTTTTACACTTTATTTCTCCTGAGAATTGTCACTGGTTTGCTGTGACTTATCCTTTTGTTATCAGGACACAATTTCTAATGAGTTTTTCTTTCCAGTAACTTTGCATTATCGCTATTTTGTGGTTTTCCAGAACTGATGGGAAGTGTTTACAGTAAAGAAATACTACCCACTTAAAGTAGCTTTGTCTGTCTGGAGGTTGTGCAGTGCACCATGTTACACTGAACCCTGAAGGTTAGCAAGGGCCAGACTCCTTGCAAGAGCCAGGAAACCCAGGAGCAGCTCAGGGTGATGATTTCTGGCACGTTGTCCTCCTGCCAGGTGCGCAGCAGAGAAAAAAGCCATAACAACTTTCTCAGGGTTGCAGATTACTTGCTGCAGTTTGCCAGAAGCATTTACTAATGGCATCACAGCTTCTCCCATAAACTGCCTTAACCTGCCTGCAGCACAGCTTACAGGAAGGGGCTCGGAAATTCCAAACACCAGAAATATACAGTGGGGCAGAGGACCTCAGTTTCAAAATGCAGTAACAGCAACAAACACAGACCTCAAAAATCTCACCTAGAATAAGACCTTTCATTCCCCTCCCTCCTCAGCTCTGGCTCAGCCATGGGCAGAACATATACTTGGGGAAAAGCAAGTAAAATCAAAATACCAGAAGTCCCAGAAAGGCTTATTAAGAGATCTGTTCTTCCCTGCTGTCAAATAGCCAGTTTTAGGAATGAAGCACAGAGGTGAGACCAAGTTGAGGATTTTTGGACCCACATCAAAAACAACTGAAGGAGCCACTTAGGACAGGATAGCTTTACAAAGGAGAAGCAGCAGAGGCAGGGAGTGGACTATGCAATTTTGATATTAGTGTGATTTTTGACAGCCATTTGCCCAAAATTGGAACTAATTTTATCTGATACAGCACCACGGGAGGGATGGCTCTCTGATAAGTTGGGATGGCTTAAAAAGACTGAAAACAAAAATGAAATTATCTGCATCTCTTGCCACAGCACCTGAATGTTTTCTACATTTGTAGGCATGCCATGGTCTAGGCCCCGATGTCCGTGGTCTGTGGACCTGTTCTGGGTCACACAGGTCCTATGTGTGTTGGACAGCACTGTGCATACACCACTCAGTAGCTGAGAAAATCCTACTGGAAATGGGCCTTTGCAATATCTGACCAGAACCCCTCAACACCTGAATCATTGGATCAAATGTACATTCTGTATCCAGTGATGAAGAAACCCCTCCCCACCCTCGATTTCATATAGCAATTGGGGTTCAATAAACCTCCTTTTTTAGGAAAAAATGTTCTCAAAAGTCCAATATGCAAGGCTAAACCCAGAGCTTTCAACACAGCACTTGCCAGGAGCATTTGCTTTCCTTCATTATTACTGTGCCTCTACTTTCAACTGGAGGTCTGTGTGTGGCCTTCATCTAAATTCTGCCTTTAAGGATGAGAAAGAGAATTTTAAATATTTGTTAGTTAAGGGCCCCCGCTGCCTTTTAAAAACATAAATACACATATCCTCTGCAGAAAAATGACAAATTCATGTTTGCATTGATGATTTTCCTTCCTGCTGCGTCCCCTCTCCCCCAGTCCTTCAAGGAATATTGTCTAAACACTCTCCAAGGGTTTTCCCTGCTCTTGGCATGCATATGAACCTCCTATTAGTGTCAGTGAGAGTTATGTCTGCATATCATAAGAAGAATAGATAGCTAAATAATTCATTAGACTCTACACATAAGTATGTTTTCCTTGATGAACCGTTCCTATCAACATTTGTGGAAAGGTCCATTTCTAAATATTTTTAAAAACCGACCAAATGTTTCAGTTGTTAAGACTCTGCTTACAATGTAAGTGATTTAAAGCAGAGAAGTGTGGGCAGCAGAGATTCCTGAAGATTTTCTACAGCAGCATCACTTGCTGATGCTGACACAGGAAAAATACGAGGGAAAAGGCAATCAATGGGGCTACATTTTTGACTTGACTTAATTCATTAATATTTGAAAACAAGTAAGTCTGGTTTGCCCCAGGGATTGGTAATAGGATACAAGCCTTTCACCTCTGGGTCAGCAGTTCAAAGCCAACTTTGGGTAGTACTGACTGAGAGTCATTACTATCTATCCAAGCACTCTTCAAGAGTATATGTAAAATAAGTTGGTGGTCTCTGTTTATTTCCTAATGGCTAAGGCCCTGATTCAGCAAAGCTCTTAAGCATGTACTTAATGAGAAGCAGATGTTCAAATCCTTTTGAATTTTAACATCTGAATACAGTTAAGCACGTTCTGAGCAGCCTCACCAGCATGGGTAGGCTGGAGCATTCACAGAGGAAGGTTTGCTAAATGAGACCCTCAATGTCAGTTGTTTGTGCACGCACAAATAGAGGGAACAAGCAAGCCAGCCCATTTCCCCTTCCCCCAAATAATATTGCCCACATGCTGCACTGTATGCTAATAATGGCACAGCACAAGAATGAGACAATCAGCCACAGAAAAGTTCCCCCTTTCATTCACCCGTACTAATGAGACCAGGTGGGGAAAAAATGTTTGCATTGCCATTATAAAGCAGAATATAAGGCCACAGAACTGTAATGCCTTTCTTGCTCCCCAGCCCATCAGCTTTCATGAGCATGGAATGTGCTTTAAAAAGGAGTGGAATAGGAACGTGGTGTTTACATAACCTTCCTGCTGCTTATTCATGCATGTGCTGTGCTAAAAAATGTGTGCACATATGAATCCAGCCTGGAAGAATGTGAGCCTCATAGCCCAACCACATGCAGTATTTATCTACAGGTAAAGGCCATTTCTTAAAAGTTAAGGCTTTTCAAGAAGGAGGTGGGGGGAACTTACTTGGGAATTAAATGATTTGAGTGCTTATTTGTACTTGAAAATCATTAGGACTGGCATATGAGTAGAAGTTTCTAAACACTCCTGTTAAAGCCGTCATCTCACTGCTAGATTAAATACCTTCTAAGATTACCAGTGGATCAGATTTGTTTTGCTTCTTTTAAAGAGAATTGTATTCTGGGACTTTTCCCCGGTGTTGCTGCTTATTGTCTTGCACGATCAAGGTCAACTGCTGTGAAATTAAAGCTAGTGTTTCAAACCACAGCAGGCTGAGAAAACCACCATTTCAATACCATGACTGAGTGTTAGCAAGGGAAGTAGAATTTCATCAGCTACAAGTGCTGCTCCCTGTCCCTAAAGACCTCTGAAATGGTGTTAGGTGTACAGCCCAGTAAGTCTCCTCACAAGGAAGAGACGGTCCTCATACTGCTGTCCTTCAGTTGAAATCAGTGGAGGGAATTATATCATGGGCTGAGATCAACATTCAGAGCAGCGTTTGGTAAATCTTCTGGCTGGTTTTCGCTTGAATTACAAAGAGATAGCCAGCAATCAAATTGGTTCATAATGAAATGATCACACCCAATTTCCTGCAGCTTAAGCAAGAGTTTTCCAAATACCTAATCTCAGAAGATTTCTATCTCACAGTACTTTGGGTAAGGTTTTAATAAACATCCTTTACTAAAATGCATAAAACCGCTGGCCTCTATTAAATTTGCCCATTGCTAGTGGAAAATCAATGTAAAAAGTCATAATAAGCAAATCTTTGGCATGACTTAGAACTCCTCAGCCTGCAGGAATTCTCAGAAAACACTTCCTATAGCATGAATTCTCAATCTTCTTCTGAAACAATCAAGAAACGCTATTCCAGAATCTTCTTCTTCAGTTGGTAACAGGATGCTTCATGCTGATCCCTGTTTTGGGACTCTTTAGTCCTTTGTTGAGGCTCTGCAAGACAAGCTCTGAGCTCTTGTGTTTCAAATGCATGCACAGAATTCCCCCACTTCCTTCTTTAACCATAAGGTATCTACAGTTTTGATTATGATAACTATATTACTATACAAACATGGTCATTTTGAATGGAATGCTTTTGAAACAATTTACATTGGCTGGTTTTTGATTGTTTCAAATTTGTAAGTTTTTGTTCTTTGCAGCCTGTGATCAACCAGTGACCCTCACAAAAGACCAACACAGCAATTAAATGTAACACAAAGTAAGTGTCGGCCACCCTGGCTGAACTGAGAAACAAATCACCATTCAGCCAAGTGATGCTATGGCTCTTCTTTCATTTTGCACAGTTCTGTACTAGGAGAGCGCCATAATTTGGTGAGCAGAGTCCGTGTTTATCTGGGATGCTGTTGTTGTGCTCTCAGGCCAGAGCTCTGCTTCTGCTCCTTTCTTCCAGGAACTTTTTTGTTTTACTAGTCATAATAGCCACAGAAGATTACAAGTACCACCAAGACACACTGATGATAAATAAAGGTTTGGAGCTGCCTTTCCTTTCCCTTTCCCATTTATGGGAGAGCTTTATCTCCTATGACAGTAACCGCCAGGAGAATCAGCTTCACTCCAGTCCTCTAGTCCTATATTGTACGTTCCACTTTCCTGAGAACAAAGAGGAGGTCCTGGTTTATTATTCAAAAATACTGTGACTATAACTAAAAACAGAAAAGAAACAATAACAATAGGTACTCAATGAAGGAAACACCTGCTTTTCATTTTCCTGTAATGTTTAAATGAAGCAAATTAGATAACCTAATAGAGGACAAAACTTTAAATCCAGGTTAGAAATCAGAGCCATGTTGCACTGCCTTAGACTGACAAGCAGAGTGAATGTGTATTTGATTCAATTAAATTTTGGAGGGTTCTTAATTAAGTTTAAGAACTTGAATGGAAAATATGCTTTTACTAGTTACAGTCCCATGTAGAACTTCTAGTGTCTTGCTGCAAGTGTTTCACACTAAAACATTTTCATTGTTTGTATAACAGAACTACCCCTACGCTAGAGGGGGTGACCTTATACTCAAGAACACTCAAGGATAAGATGTTCTCCTTGAAGGGTGTGTAGCATGGGGCAGACCTGCAACAGATACCCAAGCAGACACCCTGGGAGAGGCAGAGGTATGGTTCTGGCTCTCAGTTTGGTCTAACCAGCTGTGATCAGCAATAGCCTGCACAGGCTCAATCCACTGACACACACACATGCAGCTCCCCAGGAACAGGCTTAGTTAATCCACACAGCTCTACACTGCTGGGAAGACAGCCTTCAGCAAGATACGAGCCAGATCCTTGCCTCAGGGAATTCCAGCATCCTTAAACACTTACAATTGTCTAACAATGCCAAAATACCTCTGAGGTCTCAACTTTTAAAACATGAGTAAGTAAGACAGATAAAGCCCCACATGAAAATACATTCAAGCTCACACACAGGAGCCAAGAGGCTGAAGAACAAATGAGCCACATTTCCATGACTTCCAAGCCAATGCATGGACCACTGGGGCAATCGAGCTCTGATGGTATTTCCTCTGAATTCCATCCAGCCCCTACCCCAAAAGCTGGTCACTAAGCAGGAATCAGGGAGAAGCCCATATGCAGGAGCCTCCTCAGCTTGTGGAACAGTGCTGGGAGCCCTCTGCAGCTTTTCACAGCACTTCTGCAACCACAGTAGTGCCATCACAGCCACCAGTGAATTAACCCAGCAGCTGGACCACTTTTTTCACCAGCAGCTGCTCCCCACAAGCCATAAGAGGTCCTGCAGTCCCCATGGCTCTGGGATTTGCAGTGTGGTAGAGGCAAGCAGGGAGGAGGCTGAAGCCCTACAGAGCCAGAGGCTGATGCCACTTCCTTAGCAAGGGAGGAGAAAGGGGCAGACTGAAGCACAGCACCATTTATTAGTCATAGTAGCCACAGGAGATTACAAGTACCACCAAGACACACTGATGATAAATAAAGGTTTGGAGCTGCCTTTTCTTTCCTTTTCCCATTTATGGGAGAGCTTTATCTCCTATGACAGTAACCACCAGGAGAATCAGCTCACTCCAGTCCTCTAGTCCTATATTTGATGTTCCACTTTGGACTGGTGCAAACCCCACAGAGACCTCAGTTTTCAGGGGCTGGATGCTGCACAGTGTGAAACTTACACATTTATTGGCTAATCCTTTACTGTTCTGTGGTTTAATGTTCTCCATGTTTTCCTTTCTGCTAAGTGGGGATAGGGAAAAAATTAGTTTGACTTCAGAGATGTGTATTTTTCATGTTTTGGTGAGGACACTCTAAACTGGAAAATCTCCAACTAAAAAAATATATGGGCATCAGTCCTTTCCTCATAACTTAGACCATTTTCAAATTTATAATGAAATGTGGAAAACATTTAAATGTGAGCAGTTTTGCTTTTCACTAGGAATATCTTGAATGACATTAGCTGGGAATAACACAGGTCTGTGTGTTTTTCTTGGAAAACCAAAATTCATTTACTACAGACCTTTGAAAACACCAGTGCACTCTCCCATCTCACTCCTTCAGTATCCTCCAAAAGTCTCCAGACCCCAAATTCTTCCTTTGGGTGTTTTCAGCAGGTTTTCTGTGACCCACTTAGAGAGGGACGCCCTTTTTGAGGATCTGTGGAGGGTTGGCTGGCATGCAGAAATTCCAGCCAATGTGTTAAAAAAACATCAAGCCAACCTTGCAAGGACAGACTTGTTCTCTGATAAGAACCATTTTGTTAAGCAGAAGGGCACTTATGAAAAAGATACTTTCTATGCAAATTTTCTATTTAAACACCTAAGTACTTTAACCAACAATATTTTACAAAAAGGCACTTGTAACTTAAGCTGACAGCCAGGGTTTGGAAAGAAACCACTCTTTCATCTGTTTTTGCCAGTCTTTCATGTCATATCTGCAAACAGAGCATAGAGAAAAAATGTTTCTAAAAGCTTTATTTTGAAGCTCTTGCCTTCCCCCTGCCTGTTGGATCATCTTCACTATTAAATCAGACTGAATGCTCAGTGAATATCAGTACTGTGAGTCAGAGTTATCATACGTACCCATAAACCTGAGTTTTGCTGTCCTTTGAATATATCAACAAAGAATGGTAACTCTGTTAAAGAAAAGAAATTAAACTCCAAAAAAATCACCCTGTGAAAACACAGCATTGGATTCCATTCTCCAGGTTCTGAGAAATCAACAGCCTGGACACATTACCAAATTCAAAGAACCTTGCCAGGCACACTTAGTGTTCTACACTATCAGAAATCTCTACACAGACCAGCTGTAGGGCTGGAATCAGCTCAAGGCATACAAGAAGTTATGATTACACAAGATTTTTAATTGAACTTTGAAGATTCAGTAGGGATCTGATCCAAAGCCTACTGAAGTAAATGGAAAAAATAGACTTATATCTTAGTTTAGACCTATTCAGTTTGGATATAGTTCAGAGAAGTACTCATACTTGGCAGCTGATGTAAACTAAACCATTACCCTATCATTGGAAAAAAAGGTGCCAGAATAGATCTGTATAAGGACAAATCTGTGAAGTATTGTTTTATGATCTGTCTAGCCATTCCAGGATTCCAACACCTTAGCAGAGAGGTAAAACAAACTTTTGGTCTATCTATAAATGTGAAGATTAAAGATCTGATTCTGCCCTTTTGTCAATTATTGCCACAGATAAATGCAAGTTTATGAATAAGTAATGACTTTTTGTGAAATTAGTGCTGCTCCCAACACTACTTTCCTTTAATTGCTATTCTTTGACTCTTTCCTTCTGTGTAAAGGAATAAAGAATTTATCACATTAATGAGATAAAGCTCCATTAAATCATTCATAGCTTACTTATATATTTGTATTTTAGCAGCAAAGTATAAAAAAAAAATTTGACTCTTAAACCATAGCACAGTATTAATTGCTAATTAGTTTACCATTATGACTGGAATGCCTTCTAGCATTCTAAGTTTTAATCCATATAAACAGCTAAGGAATGCTCTTTCTCAAAACATGTAATTATGGGGGATTATATTACACCTCCAGCATTTTGGCAAAAGCTTGCAATGGCAAAAGATATAAAGTAATACCAGCCTTCTTGTGATTTCTTGTGATAGAAATAGGAAAAAATCCCTTCTCTTTATCACTACAGCACATTTGCTGTTTAGTGGCTCCCATTTTATTTTTAAATTCAGAGATAGAGGTTTTAATTTACAGTCACAAACTTTTTCATTTACATTCTCTTTTGTTCGTGTCACTTCTAAAACCAAGAGTTTAGCAGAGCTGGAGTTTATTCCCAAAATTTCTAAGACAATTTGTCTACATCTCCACCATACATGCTATATTCTTTTAAATCAGAAAAATGAAAATCCAAACAAATCAACAACACAGATCTTTGTTTTTTTGCTGCAAAATAAGTGGCTGTTACATGCATTGTCTGCTGGCTAAGGGACAGCATATTTAAGTATCAATCATGCTTACAAGTGCTGTGGGTCTTTTAGACAGAGCTCAGTTTAAATCAAAGTATCTAGCTCATGGGCATTTACCTTCTTTTTGAAAAGACACAACTGTCTGAAGCATTTATTGTAAGGGGTCTCAGCCACAGAGGTATAAAAAAGCAGGAGACAAACTTCACTTCCCTTTCTCAGGATGATTTACTGGCTTGACACAAGAGAGATCTGCTCAAATATCTGAAATATTTAGGTTCTGGGCAACTCTCTCCTTTCCATAGGAGTAGAACCCTCACAAGTGGGCACTCCACAAGAGTGAGATGAGACAGGGAATGTGGCCACTGGGGAACAGCAGAAAGGAGAATTCCCCATCCCCTTTGTCCTCCAACCATTCAACCCACTCCTTTAAGATTTGTAACTTCCCATCAAGTCAAGCCCTGGATTTTCCTACGCAGACAGGAAAGGCAGGAGTTAATGACCCTGCTGCCAGCCCATCCTGCCCTGGCTCTGGTGGCCCTCCTAGCTGTACCCAGCAGCACTCAGTGCTCTGCCTGTGTGCACGGGGGGTGAGGCTGCATTTCACCAGCTCCCACCCTGCCCAGGGCTCACGTTATTCCTTGATTCTCTTTCCTGCCTGTAGCAAACAACCAGTGCACTTCTTGCTTTTCCCCCAAAAGCAACAACTCTGTTTTCAAAGAGATGGAGGCTCTGCCCATGTTAGTAGCAAGAGACTCTGCTGTCCTTTGATGGTTATCAGCTGCTCCTGTGGGCCCACAGATGTGTCCCCTCACTTCTGGGCTGCCGTCAGACCTTCTTGAAATTAAGTGATAAACTTGATTGTCCTTCTCCCCAGCCAACCCTTAGGTTTTTCATTGACTCTACAAAGGAAAGCCCTGATTTTCAGCATTCACTGCTGGATTACAGCCTTCCAAGAGGCCTCTCTTTCTTTTCAAGCCCTTTAGAAGGGGTGCATTTGACAAGATATATCAATATTTTGCAAAAAGTGGATATAGTCAGCTTTTCCTATGACTTACCCAGTAAGTGAACAGAGCTTTTATGAATTCTAGGACCTGTTTTCTCCTTTTCACTTTAACTGAAGCCATGGAAAAACTCCCAGACTGATGGCTTGAAATGGATTTCTGGTGGACATGTTTTTAAATCCAAGTCTTTTGCACTTTGGCAACACAGTGTCATTTTCACTTTATTTTCCTGACAACCTGCCAATAAAGCCAAAAGTCTGTTTAGCAAAAGTGAATTAAAGTGCACCTTTCTCATCTGAAGAAATAACATCTGCTGTTCTAAAGATAACTTGTTATTTCTCATGGAAACAAGATATTTAATATCTGAATCTTGTTTGTTTTCATCAAAACCTGGAAAAATAACAATAAACTGACTTATTTGGAAAGAAAAGTTTGTTTTTGAAGCACATGCTTTAAGAAATGTAAGCTCCTGCCCTTCCTGCTCTGCTTGTCAAAGAAGTTTTAATTTTGAATCTTTCAGTATTCCAGTATTAAACCTGATGAGTTTGATTCCAAGTGTAAGTAAGTTCTTTCATCCCGTGAGTCATTCAGCTTCTCTCTGGATGAGAGTTTTACTGATTCAAAGTTTTCTGTTTCATAAACAAGCTCATCATTTTTCTGTGGAAAATCATCACCTTACAAATGGATCTTGCAAGGACTCTCTGCCAGCTGACTAGTATCCCGCTCCCAAAAAAATTACAATGGTTTAGGCAATATTTTTTTTTTTCAATCCATTAAGTTAACTTAGAAGAAAACCCTTACAATCTAAATCAGTGGAAATTTAATGGAAGTCTGTGAATTTAGCTGGAAAGTATTTTTCTAAGCATTTGGCAGATTAAATTTCTCAATATCAACAAACCTCTAATGTCACTTAAGTCCTGGAAATAGGGTTTATTTGTCTTATGGATGAATAAAGCTCCCTCCCAAGCACTGGATTCCATTCTTTGTGAAAGTGGTGTCTTATGCAGCACTGAGTGGATAACAAGGCATGCATTTAATACATAAAAATCAGAGTCATGAGACATTGAACGTTAATTATAATGTAGCAGAGTTTAAGGGTCAGGATTAGCAGGCTAAGATTACTTGTCAGTTGGAGTAAAAAGACAGTGAAGAAGAGGTCTATCACAGTAAGGTAATAAGAGAGAGCATTAAAAGGATATTTGCGAAGACTATTTGTTTTGTTTCAGGTTTGTTTTGTTCCTGGGGGGCTTTGGGTGGTTTTTTGTTTGTTGGGCTTGTGGGTTTTTTAAAGGAAAAATCTGCATTTGAAAATTGGTCCCAAGTATCCAAAAATTGGAGGAAGTTATTTGATTTTTGAACTTTAAACTTTGTGTTCTTGAAATCAAAAGCTTTAACTTTGTATACTTTTCTTTTCCTGGCATTGGTGAAGCACACTTTCCCTCTCATATTATTTCCATTCCAGCCTTGTGCTATGAAAGGAATAAAACTTATGGAAAGAACATAGTGCCTTGATTGTCTCTACATACTACATAAATTTAAAAAAACTAAACAAGCTGAGCAGCATTTGGGACTAGATACATATTAAATAAAAGTTAAATTGAGAAACAGGCTGTACCAACTATAGACAGAAGTGACATTTCATTTTCAGATACATTCCACTTCCATGTCACTTCAGCAGCATTTATCACATCAATTGCTAAAAATTAGATTTGGCTGGCAAAGAAAAAGGTACAGAAGAAAGGTATTTGTCTTGGCTTATCCAGAAGGTTTCAGCTGTTTGTATTTAGGGAGTAGAACTATTTAACATGGGCCTGGTCCTCAAGACTGTCCTCAGTTTCATATTCACTCCCTACTCTGGAAAACTTTCCAGCTGATTCCAGTGGATATTTTGCCGAGGTTTAAATTTAACTGAGAGCTTGTGCAGAAAACTATTCTGCACATGATTACTGCTGGTAATCAACCTCCTTAAAGTCAATGAGAATGTTTACTTGTATTGTCTTATATGTTCTTTGTAACCTTAACCAAAATTTTTTACCATGAGGTCAAGAACCTTTGGTAATTGATGAAAGAAGAAAAAAATGTATCCTTTAGAAAACTTCACAGACAATTAACAATCTTACAAAAAAAAGAAAGAAGTTTTTTTTTTTTTTTCCTTCACCCTCAAAACAAATAAAATAAACTGGCTATAGACTGGCTGCTTAAAATAGCTGACACGGTGTCCTTGAGACAAGACCAATGAAAGCCTTAAAAAAAAAACCTCCCTTGCATATGTGAGACATGCAGAATTTCTGGGATTTGTTGCAATTTTGTCCAACTGTTCTCTAAACTGCACATATGCTGCTATTCCTATTCCTAGTCTTTGTGGTTAGGCTGCCACTCGCCAAGTTTCCAAAATAAAATCTGAAGTTCCTACAACAGACAGAAGTGTCCGGTAACAGGGTCCGGTACAGTTAGAGATTAGACTAGTGGGTAAATAAAATAATACATCACTTATTAGTTACAGGCTGGGGGAAGCCAAGCCCAGGAGGTGGGGAGGATCAGCCCATGGCTGCCAGACACCGCTAAGCCGGCACAGAGCGCTAAGTAGGGCAGCAGCAACTGAAATCAAAGGTTCACAAATTGGCAGGACACATTCTTTTGTTGCACAGTCACTGGTATTTGAAGGGTGAAATCCAAGCTGTGCTGAAGTCACCAGGAAAAGTTTCTGTGAGCCAGGACATCACCTTAATGGAAAGTAATTAACCTCGCTATTCCTGCCAAGAGTTTGGGTCTGTGGGCACCAACCATTAAGCCCTGAAACTTGTCTGTGCTACAAGGGCAGTCATTGCAAAAATGTGCAGAGCATGGCAAGAAGAAAGGTTGCCCAGGCGAGGTTTGCACACTGTGGTGGTTGCATGATTATACAGAAGAGTGTCTCCTTTTCCAAGCCAATATCAGTGATAATCACCAGTGATGTGAAAAGAGATGATGAAAAATTATAAGAGAGCATTTCAAATTCACTTTTGGCAGCAGGCAAAACTCGCAGCTTCCAATAGCTCTGTCTGAAGTATGGAAAGCAGCCCAACTCAGTGCCCTGGGATCTGAGAATGGGCTTAAACTTGTGTCCATATTTTAGGCACCAAATTTCTCCTCTGGTGAAAAAAAACCAGTAAAAGCTAACTATCATATTGAACATTATGTTTATTTCAAGATCATGTTTCTCTTTGTTAGGACAGGAGACCTTTCAACCTTCACACACATAAACCGGAGGTTTACTGGAATTGCTCCCACAGCGTCCACTGACAAAGATAACACTGATAATTCCTATGCACCATTACTTTATACTGAGTCAGGCTCGATTAACTGAATTTGGTAAGGAAATCCAGTCAGTGAGGAAGAGGTCTTGACTCATTACCATGGGAAAGACCAAAACTGAGCTGATTAAAAACAGTAAATGTTCTAAAGCATGAAATAAGATGTTTTCTCCTCTGTCACTGAGTAAGATCTTCCAAAGGAGTGAAGTCTTGGTCTGGATGGAGGGATAGCAGAGGCATTTTGGAAATATGGCAGTTTTTATTTCCAGCTTTACAGAAAATATTGTCCCTTCCTGTCAGATGAGCATCTGGCCATGGTGAGCCAAATCACTGTTGATTACCATAATTTACTGTCTCTAGAACTGGATGTGAACATCACACATTTCCAGCTTCCAGAAAATGCCCTTTCTCCCAGCAAAGACCACCACATCTCCACCAGGCCCACATTCCACTGGCATTCATCCAGCTTCCTCATGTCAGTGGGGCTATGCAGTGTTGCATTTCAGTGCAACCATCAGGCTGGTGTTTATCTTAGAAACACACTCTGCTCAAGGGCACTATGAAACCTGAACTCCTGTGATACATACTGGATCTCAAAACCTGGGAGAAAGTACATAGAAACACTACAGAAAGCATTTCTAACTCATTGAAATCACTTCTCAAAGAAGGTCACAGACATCTCTGGCCACTCAGAGGAGACGACAAAACTTCCCCCTCCTCCCCTCACTCCTTTACCACCAGAAAAGTAAACAATAACCAAAGTAAACTTAAAAAAATTTAAAATGATTACCAACTTTAAAAGACAATCATTACAGAAAAACTAAAAATCCATCCCAAACACCAAGTCTCTGCTAAAAAGAATTTTAACTCTGAAAACGCTCCTGTATGAAAAGTTTAAAGACTGCAGTAGGGGTTTTGTCAGTATGGCAGACAGGATGTAAGTGTGTATTAGCACAGAGAGCAGATACTCATTACAGTGGCGGCTTGGGTATGGTTCTGGTTTTGCAATCACAGTTACTGTTGTGAAAGCAGACTTCTTTGGGCCCTGTATTAGGATGACAAATAATGCTCTCCAAAGTCAGTAATGTCTAGGACCATACAGAAATCCTGAAACTCATATCATCAGCATTATAATGACTGTGTTTAACTCTTAAAGTTCCCCTTAGTTCAGACAAATACCCTAAAAATTTTTCTCTCTGAAGGGAACTTGTGAAAGCGTTTTTATTCTTGTTCAGAAAGTGTTCTGATGTTAGGATTCAGTGATTAGAAGCAATAAACATTCATAACAGACTTTTTCTGGTACAATAACTACAGATTATACAGGACATAGTCAAGTGAACATTACTGAAATTGGCCTGATATTAGATACCCAGAGCATGTTTTCAGACTTGTTGGTTCTGATTGCAAATGAGCTTGTATTCCATTTTAACTACAGTTCATTTCCAAGGAGCAATTTCTACTGTTTTAAAACCAGTCTGTACATGTTGTTCCTAAAGGCAAATTAAGAACATTTAAAGATGGGAAGCAGCATTGTGCGTATTTCCAGGGAAAACAGCCATTGCAGCAGAAAATCGTGCCTGGTAGTAAATAACTGACCATAAGCAGCCTGGCAGCAGAGATGTTACATGGCATGGTGATGTATCTCCAAAAGATTTACCTGACTGATAAAAATTTACTAATAATTTTATTTTCCTTTGGCTTTACAGGCAGTTTCAGAGAGTGTAAATCTTTCTTGGACTGAAAAAAACTTTAAAAAATCAATGAAGTCGAGAAGGGCTTTTAATAATGAATCAGTGTATAGTCCATGTATTTTCACACGTCTTTGAGATAAAAAAAAATATTTTAAAACTCCTTTGTGTTTCTGCATGAGCAGAATTATTTGTTGGGTTACTCACACGAGGCTTGCAGCATCCCAGTTCCACCTGTTTTATAACTTACTGTCACTTCTTTTATCCATAACAAGGGTGCAACGCCTACCTGAGACCTGATCTGCTCCACTCTGCCTTTGATGTTCCTCACTCTGCACCAGGGGTCACGGTGCTGGCAGACATGCCATGGGGTTTGAATGATTTAAAGCAACAGGTGAAAGTCTTTAAATGAGTGTATTTACCAGCACCTTTCAAGGACTCTGTATCAGCTATGCTTGATCGTATTCCATGAGCGTTCTCAGATGCACTTTCCTTTGTGTTGCTGTTTAGTGGCACGGTCACATTTCATGTAAGTTTGCTATTCTGTGAATATCACATGTTCATCTTGTAAAGCTGGACTGGTGTGGATGGTTAATCTCCCGGGCTTTCATCACTCAATATGGGACAGATGCACTTCAGTGTTAAGCAAACTATTAATATTTCCTACATTTCCCATGAAAATACTTCTGCCTGCATCTCATCCACTTACACTTTCTGGCTTTAACGTTCACTTCTACTGCCTCCTCTTACTGCAAGAGTCTGAAGTCTCCTATGCCCTAAACAATTTGCTGGTTTACCTAGCTTCCTTCAAATCTTTTTCTTTAAAAACGCTTCTAGAGCTACATTATCCCACAAAGCTTTGACGGCTCATCACCCCCTGAGGCACGGCATGACCTTTAGCTAGAATTCCAGCACTGAGCTATGATCAGATGCTCTTATTTTACACAACTGCAAATTAGAAGAATCCCTACTCTTATCTTCAAATGCTTCCCAAGATGTTACATTTGCATGACAGATGTGAAGACTGCAGACTTAACTGTGAAAAAAAAAATAAATCAAACAAATCAAATGCAAAAACTACAAACTCTCCTAATGCAAGGAAAAAGATACTGAGGACTATAAAGTGGAAAGAATGTCATTAGAGGTCATCTGAAAGTATTGCTCTGTCCACTAAAATAACAGACACAAAAGCAACTACACCCCTGATCTCAGGCTTTCTGTACAGAAAATTTCAGTATTCAGCAAGGAAATAAAAATTTTTCCTTTCTTTCTTGCTCTGCTTTCATTTATCTCATAGCAATATAAATGTGCTTATCATGCAAAGTAAGGACTAAACAAAAATTATTCCCCGATCAGAGAATTATTTCCAGTCAGTCAGGATTTTCTTGCTAGACAACATGATATTTACTGTACATAGAACAGCAAGATTGGCTCCTAATGCTATTAATAGAAGCAATGCTGATAAAAGGTTGGAGAACAGATCAGAAACTAGGAAAAATCTGTTTTATTCCACGCTACGCCACTGTTTAGTCATAATGCTGACCAGAATATTACACAACTCAATGGCTTCTCCCACTACAATGTGTTTCTAGTATGTAGCTCTAATGCTGTAAATAATTCTTTAGCAGTTCCAGTAGCCTCAAAGAAAACGATGAAGGGATCACTCAAATGTGTCCTTGAGTTCCTGGCAGCATCCTGTAGCACATCAAGAACAATGTTTTCAGGAGTTTAAATATAGGTGAATTATATTTAAAGATTTTTAATAAAAAAAATAAAATTAAAAGCTGCAGAATTTAAACACGCACTCCTGGCTTCAGACTCCATTTGCAGATTGATAATGATCAGCACCTATAAATCCTCATGGGCAGTGAAATGCTGGAAGGGAAAGAGAATGTTTTCAACAATAGCTGATGTCTGCATCAGCAACAAAAACAGTCTCTGAGCACTGGCATCAAGGAGCATTTGATGTGAACAAAGTGACATCTTGTTTCATCAAAGGTTAATGAGTACAGCAGCTCTGTCAGCAATACATTAAGACAGCAGTGTCACTGCTCGTCATACTTGGTGAGTTCAAGGCAGGCTGCAAGCATCACCATTCGTGGATTTGTCGGGGTTTCTGTTCTCTCCCGGTTCAGTAAGTTTAATGTGACAAGTTAGAATTTCTCCATAAGCAACTCTTCATGCTGTTTTTCTGTAGAGCAAAAGTGTTTTTGTAAGCCTGGTACTTGTGCTGACTGGAAAACTAGAGGCTTTTCTCAGTAAATTTAGTTAAACTAGAAAGCATTAGAGAAGATGTAATAAAATGTTATCAACCTTTTCTTGTATTTTACAGTTTTCTGATAAAAAGCTTTTGATGGATTTTATTTTTTGAAAATGTAATATTGCTGAGTTAAAGTCTTTCTTTCCAAGCAAATATATTTGTGTAGAACTTAAAGCTTGGATATTTATCCACAACTGTCCATGAAAATGAATGGAAAAGCATATATATCAGCATTAATGGGGAGACAAAATAACCAAGCAGCAATGAATTGCTGTATAGCCAAATTTCAGCACTATGCACAAATTCAGCTGCTAGATCCAGTGTCACTGGGCAGTGCTCAAAGATATTACAACTGACTTCTGGGCTGGTGGTGATTTCTGTCAGTATCTCAGGAAATTATTATGGGGCTAAACAAGCACCTGACTACAGGGAAGATTAAATAAGAGTGCATGCATGAGTGAGAGTTTGGGACCTTTGATGCAATAGCACTTGTTGAATTCTGTCGTCCAAGCTCACAACAAACAGCAACTTGTTCCCCTGATGGATAATGTTTTTCTCTAATACTAATATTTCTCTAGCTGTGGACATGACATGGATGCTGCCTCTTCACCTCATATGCCATCATCTTCTAGTATCCATGACTGAGGAGAAGCATGAGAAGCTTCTTTCTGCCTGGGAGCTGCCCAGATGAGGTAAAAGTGTTCATAGCCTTTAGCAAGGCAGCAGTGCTATGTAGTGTTTATTATGCTACCATGCTATGAGTTGTGCGCATGATGCTGCTGAAAGTGCTTCTGAATCCCAATGCTATTGGCAAGTTGGGGCTATTTTCAAAGGCTTTGGCTGTCCCTCCTCTGAGGGCTGAATGACTCATTTAGGACAGTATCTCTATTAGCAACTTTGCTTTGAATAAGACAAACTTTCAGCTCTGTCAGTCTCCAGCTAGACAAACCTTAACAGCTCAGTGCACAAAGGTCTTGTTTACGTCACTGCATATCTGTGTTTCACAAGACAACCTGTACTTTATGGAACAATCATAGAAAGGTGGTTTAAATGGAGCTCAGGAGGCCTTGCAGTTATCAGGTATTCTTATGTAATTCCTGACAGACACTTGCACAATCTTGTTCTAAAAACCAGTTTTTGAAATAGAGGTTGTAGGGGTCCCACCCAACCCATTCAACCTTTTCCTTAGAAAGGTTCCCTCTCTCCCATAAAATATCTACCTTACCTCTTTCTTGGTGCTAAGGCTTGATTTCATCACTGTGAACAAGTAAGTCAGACTATAGCTCTCCTTCCTGCTGCCCTTTCTAAAGCTAACCAGATATTCTTTTGTCTTCTCTGGATAGCTCCATGCTGCACAGAACCGGGAGTCCTATACATAACTTTTCCTATTTCCTCTGTAGAAAGCTGTAGCAGCTTTCCTGAATCAGATTATCCAGTGATGAGGATTTTAATTTGTGCCTCACCTGTTCTATTCATGCCCAAAGCAGTCCCATCTGTGTTGTAAATCTTATTCTTTCACTTTTTGGCTAGAATTCCATCCCATTTGCTAAGGATAAAGATAGCTTCAAGTTTGGAGATATTCTTTTGGCAAGTCCATTCTATGGTTTTCAAAGCAGAGGGAATGAAGGCAGGCATGATTTTTACCCTGGTTTCCTAAGGATAAGAGACCTACACAATCATGCTACACAACACTTACTGCCCACCCAGCCCACCCCCATAACAACTTCTGATCCTTTAGGTCATGTCAGCCTGATTTGACTGGAATGAATAGTTCAAAGACTGAGTTTCTGCAAGACTTGAAGGGAAGGAGAAGAAAGAAAAAAAGGGGCAACCAACCGAGGACAAGAGTATGAAACAGAATAAGCAGACAACATATCAGATATTCAGATTCCTTTTAGGAGAGACACTTAAAAAACCCCTGTTTTTCAGGACAAGCTTGCCTTGAAGAGCTGGAGTAGCCTAGAGTACATATTGGGCTTCCCAGTTCCAAAACTCCTGAATCCATTTGCACTAACATGGAAAATAAGTTTGAAAATAAGACATTAAATTCTCTGTGAATAGGGTTATTATTTCTGCGAAGCACCTTTCATCAACAGATCTGACAGCATGTGACAAAAGGAGGCCTTGAGCATTATCTCTGGCTCATGAAGAACGGAAAGGTGATGCAAGTTGCCTGAGGTCACTAGATCAATGGAGAACCCAGGTGCCCCTGGAGCAGTTTTCCATAGGGCTTCAGGAACATCTCAAATAGAATCTGGTTACTTGTATTTTGCTACCCTATTTTTCCCTCTGTAGACTTTATACTCACATGAGAGAGTGGTCTAAGTTACTTTTATTTTTACCTGGCAGACACAAACCAACAGAAAATAGCACATCTCAGATTTTGACAACTGCATTCAAGTGAGTATCCAAATGTTGAAGCATTCCAACAAGGATAGTTACTTTTGAAAATTAAGTTATCACTGTATGAATTAAGCAAGGTAGTTCCAAAATCATCTCCACCCCTAGATGATTGAGGGCAGAAACTCTTGCTGAATTCTGGGTTGGGTTTACTATGCTTGTCCAGAGATGTACTATTTGCTTCCACATAAAAATCATGTAATCCTTGTGTCCTCTTAATCTCAACATGTGATTTGCTTACCATTAGATATAGTCTAAGATATTATGTAGGCTTAACAGTTGTATTCAGCTATCCTAAATTATTCTGTTCCATAATCAATATCCATCCACAAGTAGTTTCTAAAAATCATTCTGTCTGAAGGAATGTCATACGGAGAATGAAATTTCATGCGGGATCCGTGAAATTTTATCATACTCATTTTATCAGAACGTCTTTTATTACTCCAGAAAAATCTATTCAGTATCAGTGATTGAGAATAAAACACAAAACAGTGTCCCCCTGCTAAATATTAGCCACAAAGAATGATTCATTGGAAATAAGCCTTCCAATTGCAATTCCATCTAAATAACTAAATAAATGAATTGCTAAAAGCACTGAATCCCAATGACGTCTCTAAGATGGAAGGGGAAAAAAGCTAGCTCTTACCATATA